>NC_081415.1:19256965-20456965 GCF_030272615.1 Cryptomeria japonica | reverse complement strand
TATTTAAAAACTATCATGTATGACCCACATAATTTGATCTAAAACAATTGCAATATGATTTTTGTTTGTTTATTTGAATATATGTATATGTATATGTATACATGTATACACATATATATGTACATATAAATGTATGTATGTACATATATTATACATACACATATATGTGTATATACACATATGCACACACACACATGTATGTATGCATATGTCTACTATACATATACATATACATATACATATACATATACATATACATATACACACACAATTTTAAAAATAAAAAATAGTAATATATGTTCTTTTAAGTTTAGGAAAAAATTTATGTTGAAAATTAATAAATAAGTAGAAAAAGAGGTTACATATTAAAAAAATAGATATTTGAAAACTAGACATTCTCATCTATAATGAGTTTTAATTTTGCCAAAAATATATTGGTAATGAATTCAAGAGTCACATTGTTAAAGTTTTTTTACTAATAGATGTTACCATGGCATCATACTTGCAAGTCCAAGAGGTTGGGATATTTCTAATCTTTAATCTAAAAGAAAAGTGGGTAGAGGAGGATTTGAAACCAAATGTAATGAGTACATGTTATAAATAAATATCCATTAATTTTATAATGAATTTCTTTTATATGTGCTAGTATGAATAAGGTTTTGTACCTAGTAAAGTGTGTACCTAGCTATTTCCTAGTATGGGACTTATTCACTTGATTATGTTTACTTAGGTCTTAGATTCGTTATTCTAGAAGTCTAATTTGTCTAGATAAGAACTTATCATATCTTATTTTTACAACTTTTATTTACTTTTAATTGCCCAGGCATATAATATCTATGTTATGTTAGTTAATAATACTACATCACATATTGACTTCATAAGCAATACATCTCATTGTAATTTTCATATTCAATCAATCAATATTGCATAAAGAAGCAAGCTATTCTCACCATTTTCTCTCTTGTGGGATTTTTTTTGGTCTAGTAGTTGATCTTTGGGGTGTTGAGGAGTCACCATTAACTCATACATGGTATTAGAGCAAATCGAGCCATCATTGCCGCCTAATTAGGCCATCACCACTCCTGCTTGCAGGGCAATGCTTAAAATTATTGCCTTTGTGCCCTACATGATCACATGGGCGATCATTGGATGACCTAATTTAAGGCCCAAGTGCCAAATTTGACCATAAGGGTTTTTTTTCTCTTTTTACAATAACTTGGGCATATGGTATTGGTTTTTTTAAAATAAGATATTATCAAAAAGTTGGATCCATCTACTTTGGACAGCGATGCAGGTTACTTTCCAAATTCTTTTATTTGATCATAGTGATTGCTATTTGAAGTTATATCATGCTTCATGGCTCCCGAGCTCATAATTTTTTGCTATGATCTTTGATTTTCACAATTCTTGTGGCATTGAAAAGGTTTTGAGTAGCTCTATCCAACCATCCATGCATTGTTTCCAAATTATACTCTAGATATTTGCTATTTAATTTTTCTATATTGCATCCAAGAGGATTACTTTGACATTTTCATATTGCAAGAAAATGACATATCATTTTATATTTCATATTCAATCTATCAATCTTGCGTAACGAATCAAGATATTATTGCCATTTTCATTCTTGTTGAAGTTTTTTGGTCTAGCAGTCAATCTTGGGGCTAGTGAAAAATCACTATTATCTCCTACAATATGAATGTGTACTATAAAAAATCGCGCCTTATGCAATTCACCGTGACAAGTGGCGCTTTCCTCCACATCATCAGAGGTTGGGTGCCACCATCTTTGTCCTTTTGTCCATCGAGATTGCCTTGTGAGCTTCAAACTGGAATTTTATCAACTTGTTGATCTGTCATCTTTGAGACTAGCACAATGCAGAGACATCCATGCGACGCGCTAGCGTCTCGTGAATCTGATAGTCAATAGGTGGTCGTTTAAGTATTACATCTATGCCTAGAAGGAATCATAATGCCCCTGTATGCGCCCACCAATGTCGGTTTTTTGTCTAGGGCCTATATCTCTCCTGTTTGAAACCATTTTGAGGATCCTTTAGCATTTTGAGGTCTTTTCTTGTAGGTTGGAACTCTTGGCAACCTTCTTGAGCATTAATCATAGATTTTCTAGTATTCTATAGACCACCATTGTTGCATACCTTGAATAAGCTCATAGCATCATCTTCACAGGTTGTGTTGGAACCCTAATTTTTTTACAAAATTTAGGGGTTCCTAAATAAACAAATCTTGTAGACACCCCTAGAAATGCACTCATGAATCCTAATCGTAATAAGCAATTTGACCTTACAATTATGTTTACCACTCATAAATGGACATGAATACCCATATTCAACATCCCATAGTCATATTTGATACATATTTCAAATAGCAAAATTTATGTTGTACACTAGTCCAAGTCACACAACCATTCTGAGTAGTCAATTTTGAGAGTTAATATCTTGATCCTTGTGAGTCTTCATGTTAATCTGATTATTCCCTTCAATTTAATATATGACAATGTACTCCCATGTTGATTTCTAGAGTCATGTGACCTCATTTGATATTTTTCCTAAGCCCAATCCATTTGCAACTTCTTTAGTTTGTCATGAAGGTTCATTAAAGTGGTCCTCTGTTTGAGTTGACATTTTGCAATATGATGAACCTCACATCAAATTGATTGTTCGTCATAATTCTCTATACTACAGAGAATCCCTATGCAAGATTAAAGAGCCTCAACATGTCGTTTGCTATTTTTTTGAGATTAAAATCATATGCAATTTCTTTAGTTCTACACAACGAAGCATTTTGAGAGGCCAAATTTGGAAAGTAATTTTTTTGCACTGGATGAGTGTCATACGAAAATGTGTTGGGAAAACACTAATGTTAGGTGATGCACATTCTTGCCAAATTTTGTAGCCAGAGGAGTTCATTTGATATTTTTCTGAGGTCTTAGCTTTTATGTGGTTTACACTACATTGAGAACACCATCTTGACAAATAAACTTCAGAGGCCTACCTTGACAATGCATATTTTTTTCATAAAGATAGATCTTCTTGAACTGATTTCTCCTATGCATTCTTAGATCGAAAGTCTACAAGTGGCCTAGATGGCAGGATTGGATGAGGAGTTTTGGTTAGATTTTGAAACTTATTCTAGAGGCAAGAAGTTCATTTTGGTCACTTTAAAATACATTATTGGATGATGTTTTGATTTATATTTGGGCCCTGATTGAACTTTGCATTATCCCAACTTCGAGTTGAGATTTTTTTTAGGGTTGGCTCAAGCTTGGTTTTGATTATTTGATCATTAAATAATATATTCATGAGGTGGGTGATTGATTGGAGATAAAAATGCAAATGATAAATTAGAGATTAAAATATTTTATTTGAGAGGTCAAAAGAAAATGCAAATGAATGCAAGGCATTCTTCTAGACTACCTTCAATATACTTTCTTGCATTCACATGCTTCATCAATTTCTTGAGGCCAAGACTCCTTGAAACATCATTTTCTCAGGAGCAACAAGAGAGACATCACAAGAACTTGTATCAAGTACAAGACAATCAATAACATACCCATTCTATCATAATACTTCTAATCCTCACCTTAATGCTTCTAATCCTTAATATGATACCATCTCTTCTTTGATTCATGAGCATCATCACCATTACTACCATAGGTTTACAAGAGCAAGCCTCATATAAAAATCTTCATTACCATTGTTCTTACATATCATTATCATCCTTATCCATGGTAAGAAATCAACACCAAACCGATGATGAACATTTCAACCAAGGATATTGTTGGAACATTCAATTTTTAAAAATTTGAAGTGCCTATTATGAGCATTTTGTTTGCAACACTCAGAAACATGCCCCTGCCAAATTTGCTTGAGTAGCCTATTTTGAAGATCATAATTTGGAACCAATTGATCATCATGTCAAATGACTTGGTAATAATTCTCACGTCATAAGTAAGCACATTTCATCAATTAAGATATCAAGGATAAATTTTGATACATTTTCAACACACTTAGTTGGTGGGTTTCGAGAAGGTTTTACAGTCTACAATTTTAGAATATGCCTATGTTGCCCACTTTGATTGTAAATATCTTGCAACCTGTATATTTTTATAAGGTACCCCTTGATGGTATTATTATCTTCATATACACGAGTGTGCATGTTTAGTGCCATGATCCCACAACTTGTTTTGATATTTTTTAGAATCTAAAGCAATTAGGGTTAAGATAGTTTTGAAGACTACACTTTGCCAGATCAACTCATGAGCCTACCTTTGACCTTTAAGATTTTGGCACCCCAAGATGAATTGTGTAGAATTGTTTGATAATAGAAATTCTCATATCATATGTTAGTATGATTATTCATTCGTGTGGTCTCATGATCAAGTTTGACAAGTTTACCAAGGCAATTCCAAATTCAACTTAGCAAGTTTTGGTCTTAGAGAAAAGTTTCAAAATTGTATAATGAAATAATAACCCATTTTGTATTTTGGCCCTAAATGCACAAAGACTCAGTGTGATGGTTGTAATTCCTGCCAAAATACTCTAGAGAAACTAAACATCTAACATGCAAACAGAGATAATTTTTTTTAATTAACATCTAATAACATCTAATGTATAACATTTCATCTCCATCTAACTACAATCATTAACCATTAAACCAATATGAACATACATCATTACACATTTCATTAAATAACGTAAGCGGAAATAACATAACATCATTATCCTTTCCCTAGGGTACTTCAACATCATTACTTAATTAACTACCATAATGACATCCTACACCCATGAAAAGCATATTCAATCTTCAATTAATGGAATATATTTAATTCCCTAACCATGAGATATGAAACCTACTACATTATTTATCCATCATGACATGCATGCCATTATATCATTCTATTAACATAATAAATTCCTATTTTAAAATGCAAGACAATTCCCATATCCTACATTCATTTTATGAACCAAAACCAAATGTGTTTTAACCCAACATTTCTTATCTACATGCTCTTTTCCTTTTCAAGATGATGCAATCCTAATGCATAGATATAATCCATCTTTACTAATCCAACTAAATATACATCAATTGCAATTGATTCTAGCATGACCATCTTTCTTATCATTATTTCCAAACGCATGATACAATAATCTTAATGCAACTTCCTACTTATAATTCTTTCATGATATGTATAATTTCCTTTCTACCAATGCATCTATATGAATCATCCATCTTCACTAGATCTAATTAACATCCTCTAACATATTCATTTATCATTCTATAAACATTACTCTTCTAAGGTTACTTTACATTCTAACTGGCTTTCTAAACATTCTATGGAATAATACAACTAAACCACAATGCAAGTCCATTTCCATTTTAATCACAATCCATTTTATTTCCAAGGTACATAAGATCACATCTCTACAATAGTACAATTACATCCCTAATATCCCATTACAAAATATGACTTAATTCTAATTCCAAGTACAATTCATCTTATAAATACAAGTACATTAAATACATCAGGATCATAGCTCTTCCTACTACGAGATTCCAACTACTACATATAAGAATATTACATTACATGTATTTCATCATATTCATTACATAAATCTGATACAAAGTACATCCATAATCATCATGAAGGAGAATCCACATCTACGCATGAAGAATCCAAGAGAACATCCCAATGGCTAAAAATCACCAACCACTTGACCATTTGGAACCAAAGGAACCACCCCTCATGCTAGGAGATGACACAAGGTCCCAACACACACACTCTAAACCTAAGTTGGCACCTATAACCAAAGAGACTAACCACACAAGGACTCACATGCAAGAACCCACACATTACAACAACAAAAAAACTCCCAGAGGTGTATAACTCATCAAGACACAAAAGAATCCAATCAGGCATAATCATAA
Organism: Cryptomeria japonica; assembly: GCF_030272615.1. Taxonomy (NCBI): domain Eukaryota; kingdom Viridiplantae; phylum Streptophyta; class Pinopsida; order Cupressales; family Cupressaceae; genus Cryptomeria; species Cryptomeria japonica. The sequence goes on along the minus strand of NC_081415.1, from coordinate 20,451,023 downwards.
ATCATCAGGGGAACACATGTAGGAGTGGAGTGTCATCACATGTCATCCTCAAAACATAATAACATAAGACAATAGCTTGATGGACATGTGGAGCCTGATGGTAGTAAGGGAGATTAACTTACCGTCTTCACGACCTTTTCATGCTTATCCCAAAACATCCTCCCTAGGAATAAGTCATGAAACCCAAATCAATGTATTATCTTATTAATAAATCTTTTTCTCAACCCATCAATTATTAGGTTATCATTTATTTACAAACCATGGTAAACTCCAATGTGCCCCGGTGGTCTATATTTCATGCATCCTTATAAGAAACCTCATGCAAGTCTATCTCTCATGACCCTAGTCATCACAAGGAAGCTCACTCCCCCCTAACATGGTCCAACAATAAATCACAAGAGGCTCTAAACCATAATAAAACATGAAAGTTAACATACATATGCAACCAAGAATATCCACACATACTATTGCAACATACGCAAGGCTACAACATAATCAAATATAACAAAATGAGCCTCTTGGCCAATAAATACAAGGCATAACAAAGCCATCAAATCTGCCATCAAATAAAAAGATAACATCATAGCAAGGCCAATCCACTTGCTGGTCCCAAAATAACAATATAACTTATTGATCAACCATGGCTCATAAACATGGAGAAAGTCTAAAACATCTACAAAGACATGGAGAGATAAATATACATAAAACCATCAAAATACATCAAAACTGATCAAAGCCAAATCTAGAAAATATCAGCGGACCTCAATAAAGCCTTTGGTACAAGAATTCAATCGGATAAATTAATCAAAATAAGAAAAATTGTGAAAAACACATAAATCAAACAGGTTCGCGTATTTACCCAACATGTTAGCGCTTTTGTTCAACATGTTAGCTCTTTTGTTCAACATGTTATCTCTTTTGTTCAGCAGGTTAGCTCTTTTGTTTAATAGGTTAGTGCTTTTGTTCAACAAGTTAGCACTTTTGTTCAACAAGTTAACCCTTTTGTTCAATAGGTTAGCGCTTTTGTTCAATAGGTTAGCACTTTTATTCAACAGGTTAGCTTTTTTGTTCAACAGGTTAACGCTTTTGTTCAATAGGTTAATGCTTTTATTAAAACAATGCAAATGCATAAATTAGACAAAAATACTCAAAAAACTTATGACAGAAAAATAAAATCTTACACATAACCAAATTTTATGAAACAAAGCCCAACAAGGTCATCCAGAAATAAGGAATAAAAGGACATAAATGAAATAGATAGATACAAACTATAAGCCAAGTTCTAAAACGATTTTCTTCATGACAAAACGCATACAAAAACACACGAGAACTCCAATACAATCGAATCAAAACACCTTCAAACTAAAAGACTCACAAAGGAAAAACTATTCAAACTCCCAAATAATCAAATGACTCAACAACCAGAGATTCACACAGAAGTTTCACAGAGCCATGAGATGGCATGTACAGGAAACCAAAATATATTTTCCAATAAACTATATAAAAAAATCATATAATATAACGTTTCTCCCCAAATATTTATTTCCAAAACTATATCAAAACCATTGAATAAATATAATTTTCAACCCATCTCCCGAAAATAATGTGCAGACATAAGGAAAAATAAAAATAATACAAAGGCTCAAAGCTCCAACCTGCTACCAGAAGTGATGGAATGTAGTCGAAGAAGAGCTCCCCACAAAGACAAGCCAAAATCCAACCAAGCTCCAACCAAAATCCAAGTGTAAATCCAAAGCCAAAGGTAAAATGCTTGCAAGAAATTTTTTCAGAGAATAGCCAACCCGAACAAAATCACAGGAATGAATATAAAAAGAATTTACAATAATCAAAACCCTAGCCTCAATACCAACCAATCAAAATATTCTATTTTGGAACATATTTTACCAACCCATCATATATTATAATTTATTCTCCCATTTTGAATTTAGCCAATGAGAGTAAAGGGTAGGTATAGTAAATGTAAAATATATTTATCCGGTCAAGTGGGAATGTTATATTATTATTTTAATTTAATGTGTTCATACACCCCACTTAGGAAATGAAATTCAAACTATTAAATAAACATAAGCTATAAATAAATAATCCAAATGGGGATTAAAATTAAATAAACCCAAAACTAATAAAATAAATTAAAGAACCAAATAAATATTAGATATCAAATAAATACTAAACCATAGAAAATCAAATAAATAATTAAATAATCAAATACCAATAAAGATTAAATCACAAATATAAAATAAATATTAAACAACAATAAAGCTTACCAAATATTAAATAATCATAAAATCAATAAATATTAATTATCAAATAAATATAAATACCAAATAATTAAATACTCAAAACTAATAAATTAAATACATTAAAATAAACATTACTAAATATAAATCCACACATCAAGAGCCACATAATTAATCTAAACATACTCAAATAAATCAATCATCTCTAAACATACTCAAAATACTGAAAATCCCAACTTACTAACTGACATGATAAATTACGCCAAGATGCTGACGACTCACGATGAACAACTTAGACCTAGAGTATGTGAAGGGAACTCATGTCATCTTTGAACCACATAAGCCATTGGAATTAAAGACACACTTAGACTTGTGAAGCCAGATGAAATCAGTGTCTGGTACTTGCAAAGTCCTGCAACCACAAGATGACAATACAACATGTACATATACATATACATATACATATATAGAACAAGCAAGTGATAGAGAATCACAACGACACATCTCGCTTGCAATGAGTGATGTGGAGTCGTCTCTATCACGAAGACAGTCAAACAATAGTCAAACACATCTCATAAGCATCTCATCAAATATAATCATGAAATAGGGTTAGCATAATCATAATCATCATCAAAACCATGATAAATATAATCTATCAATAATCTATCACATAGTAAGCATATTGAATCCATTGAGCACACATATCCATCAAATCACGTGATCAATAATGATAGTATCAACATCCATATATATCATCAAAATAACATATGTCCAATAGTGTCTAACATCAATAATGAGTAATTGAAGCACAAGAGTAGTCATCATCCAAATCATCAAATATAGTCTAGATAAGTCTATCAATCATGAAATAAAAGTCAACTCTAGTCAAAATAGGTCAAGTCAAGGGTGGACACTACAATGGTTTTTTTGGGTTCCAGTTGCTTGAAAGCATTTATTTTTAGTTGGACCCACAAAGGGACCTGACATGCATCCTAACACTAAAAGTTTTACTTGACAAATTTTGATACAATTAAAGGTTTGATTAGTTCTATAAATTTCAAATACCAGATGTATTATAGCTAATATTAATGGTTGTCATTGTGATTGAGAGCCTTAGCCCATTTGCAAACTATTCATCATCAAATTTCAAAGATTATTTAAAATCATTTTTAACTAAAAGAGGGGTAAAAACTTATTCAAATGAGAAGAAATACAAAGCAAGGGGCATTACATAGCCCTATCAAGCTCCACTAATTGGTCCAATTAAGTGAAATAGTAATATTAAATAAATGTGAAGATATTAATTACAAGGCGAAAATATGTTTCAATAATTTCTTTTAAAATTACGACATAATGCTATTAATAAATGGAATAGTAATATTAAATAAATGTGAAGATATTAATTACAAGGTGAAAATATATTTAAATTTTTTAAAAAAAATGATTTGAATTATGCATTTATAAGCATGAATGTGGGCCCACTATTCTAATTTCATATGGCAAAGACTCCTTCCATCGGTGGATCGATGAAGGGGTGGAGAGGCTCCATCGATAGTTATTCCCTCACAGATGCATTTGGACAATGCAGTTGAAAACCCTAATTGGGCATGGGCTCAAAGAGGTGCATTACAAATGTTGATTCAGATGAGCCGAGCATAGGTTTTGTCCCATCAATGAAGTATTTCACATTTCTGGCTGTGTCAGCAGAGTTGCATATCATTTCATTATGGGGCATTCAATTGATTGGCTTGAATGCTTGTTGTATTTTTATTGGTCACGGCTATTCTGATTTTAAAACAGACCTTTCTACGTGTTAGTCGATTTGTACTGTCATTTTAGAGTCAGAATAAACGAGTCCATTTTTATTTCTTTGGGTTATGAAAAAATGCTTGTAAAGACTGCTAGAGTTTTTGGCTGCAGCGATGGTAGTGGCTGGAGGGACCACATACCATGGAGAGTTGAAGAGATTGGTTAAATAACCAACTTGGGATCAATGTCATTCAATTGGTGGTAATAGAGCTTCAACATTTAATATGAAATATGCAAAATGGTTGGATGACCAGCATCAACAAATAAATGGCTTGAGTGCTGCAGCAAATTCACAGTGGGGATTCGATACTCTGCTCATTATATGCCCATCCTACATTTGGGCATTTTAAGATGTGGTTGCTACATTTGTTGCAGATTTCTTTATGTTGCTCGGTGAAAGACTGAGAGATATGAATGAAGATACTGCGATGCCTATGCACAATATAGGAGGGCACATTGCTGGGTCATTGGGGGCGTACAGGTGCTTTGACGAGGGTTATAGCTTTGGTGATGGAATGAGGGTCACAAAAATGAAATCAATCGTCATAAGGATGGGTATGAATGGTATTTTATTACAGGCAGAGATTGAGTAGAAAATTGTGAAAGGATCGATTTGGCCAAGGCTAATAAATTTGGGTGAAAATACAAGAACTCAATAGAGTCTTGCTCTTAACCAGTGGACCTAAGTGGTGCTTTTAGAACTGGTAAAGATTGTGTGATGTAAATATATGGTGTGTTCAACACTGATGGTAATAGTAAAAAATGACTCCTACCCATTAAGTTGAAGGGATTTGGGTGTTCATTGCATGACTCAAGGAGGATGTGTTTTCAAATTATTGTGGATATAACTCAAAGTTGGATGTGCTTGTCCTGCAAAAACAATTGTCACATTTTCAAGAGGAAAATGAAATGTTTCTAAAATGATTTATTGGCTAAGACTGCATCTAGAATAACTTTCCATTGAGAAAGAAGCTATCCTTGGCTTAACAATATATTATGTTTGTAGCAAGAAAAATATCTATTGTAGGAGGAAATCAAATCTCTAAATATAAAGTTAGAGGTTGCAACAAAGAGTGGGAAAATCTAAATTCAAAAGGTCTGAGATTATAAGAGTTTTGGGCAGGTTTAGCCGGTGAATGCTTAGCATTAGAATGCAATTATCAGACATTATTTGAATAATACAACTCCACTAAGGCATGTCTTATAGAGTTAGAAAGAAAATTTTGGGAAAGGGAACATAAAGATAAAAATTTCCTCATTGAAGCATTGTCATCAGTTAGTGTCCTCAGCGTGCTTGAAAGTATGATTGTTGAGAAAGATGTTCATATGCAAGTCATCTAGGAAAATACACAACTTCTAGGAAAGATACAAAACTTGAATATTAGTTTCAAAGTAGTTGTTACAACCATAAATGCAAAAGGATGAGATTTTACATGACAAGAAGTATTCCTACCAATGATGTAATAGAAAATGGATCAACTAGATTCCATGAGATTAATTGGATGATTAAACAATGTACATAAACCTAGTTACATACGCAAGGCAAAAGGAAATGAGAGCACACAATAATGACATATGACTCAATGAGATGCAAAGGTAGGTAGGAGTTAATTAGAACTCAACCACCCGACACAAATAACTATGAATCCTAGAAAAGAATAAGTCCACCTAAAGTGGAAATGCTCCAATGAATCCTATGCAATTTCCTAAGTAAACTTAAGAAAAGTATAATATCCTAGGAGATAAATAAATAGAAAGTTGTAGTAGATTGGTGCACGACATGAGAATTATTGTAGATTTTTTAATGTTGAAATTTTAGATGCACAAGGAATGAATATTTTTTTACTCCAAAGTGAGGGTAGGGTAAATTAATTTTCCCATACAAATGGTGAATTATTTTCATTTTCAAATGGATATGTTGCAGAACTATTTTAACTAAAAGAGGGGTAAAAAATTATTCAAGCACAAAAAGATTACAAAGAATTACATCACTCTATCATTCTCCACTAAGCTATCTAACATTTGAGACAATACCGGAAGCAACTGTCCTCGATCCACAATATTCAAATTTTGCATTTTAATTGAAGCCCATTTGGCTAGACAATCTGCAACTCCATTCCACTCCTTAAGAATATGACAAAAAGTAATAGATGAAGAGGATAAAATCGTGCAAGGTGAGATTAGATGGTTAGAAATCCAAAGAAACATTCAAAATGCAAACAAAACCATTTTATACCTCGCAAGCTATCATCTCCCTCGGATTGAGCTTGATGAAGTGAAAGCACCCCTTGATGATGCTCCACTTGATGTGCTCCTTTGATTGATTTGGATGTGGATCGGTCTCCTTTGCTCAACAAGATTAATGGATTGATATTTGGATTGGATTTTGATAGATAGATGAGGATTTGGATTAGAAGAGGATTGGATAGAGGATCATGAAGACATTATGATGGCTATGAAGAAGATGATTTGGATCAAGGAGAAATAGGCAACATGACAATGCATGAGAAGTGGATGATTTGTGAGGAGAATAGGCTCCAATTTATAGATTGGAGAAGGCCAATGGACGACCAAGATTGATTTGATCATGAAGGGTTGAGATTGATTTTAGATAGAAGGCATGGATCAAGGGTGCCTTGGGAAAATAAACAAGAATATAAATTTTTTTGGGAAATGGGGGGAGAAATTTGAATTTCAAATATGAGGAATTAAAAATTCCAAAATAAGGATGCATTGAGGGATTAAAAGAAATTTGAATTTCTTTGAGAGACTCAATGTTGATGTGACATGAGTGGGAATTAAAAATTGAGGGATAATGATAAGCATGATTATGAAAGATTCTAGAAGGATTAATTAGGTTGAGTGGGATTAGGAAAAATGATTTGTAGGAATCACTTGATTAGGTTAATTAATTAGAATTAATTAACTGAGTGGGTTTAGAGGAAATAATTATTGGAGGGGACTTTAGAAGAATAGGGGAATAATTAATTTATTTGATAAATTAATTATTGGACAATAGTGATAGGATTAATTAAATTAGATTTAATTGATTTTGAGAGGAATGAGGATAACAAAATTAAGCTTAAATTAATTAAATATTAATTTTAGGTGTCTACATTTTGCCCCTCTTTGATATATTGTCGTGAAATGATGTTATATCAAAGAAGAATAAAACATAGTGGAAGAAAAGGATAAGGACTAGTAGCATGATGCCTCAGTCATGAGATGAAGAAAAAGATAAGGACTAGTAGCATGATGCCCCAGTCATGAGATGAGGAAGAATGATGAGGAGGAAGGATGATGAGGAAGTAGTGATATGCCCCCTCGAGAGGACATGCGAGTTCAAAGAACACGGGTGTGCTCTCGAAATGGATTAGAAGAATAAGTGATGAAAGGATGAAGATAATGAAAGAGGGAACTAGGATGGGTTGGAGTGTTGTGAATGAAATGAGATAAAGACATGATAAATGGATTGGATTTCTTGTTGAGCAAGTATAGAGAGCAAACCTAGATTTGATATTGCCATGGATAGTCTACACCACTGATTATAAGAACTAGAATGATATGAAGATCCGAGGCGTGGACTGACGCTCGGTTGAACAGGAATGCCTTGCACACAATCATGCAAGCGTTGATAAACACTATTGCAGGGTTGCCAGTTTGAACAAGGAAGACCTTCAAACACACCATTCCATGAAAACTATGCCCCATTATACACAAGCCAAGACATACCAAGATATAGGATGATCAAGGCAGTCTTGAACAAGTATAGTCTTGGGACACAAAATGAAAATAAAAGCAAAAAGCTCAAGCATGCAAAAGACATGCACATGACCAACTGACATCTCTTGCCAAGAGTAGGACATGGATTTGGATAAACTGCCGAACTAGGGAAGGAGGCATCCCGATGGGCAGGTGATGGATTTGGATGATGAACTGCCAGACATGGGAAGGATCCATCTTGATGGCCAGAGTGATGGATTGATTGACGGATGAAAAAGGACAAGTTGGATGTGCAAGATCTGCAGATGAGAGGATTGTCACTTAGATTTGATTAGCAAAGTATAGATGGGTGCTTGGATTGGGCACAAGTCAGTGCGAGCTTAGGTAGATGGGGAAAGCTCAGTTTGATGGATTGGATGGGATTGGAAGAAGGATAAATGATTAGATAGGATTAAAAAAAGGGGATGGATGATTGAGTAGGATTGGATTGAGGATGGGATTAATGATTGAATTGGAAGAGATGGAGAATATGATTGGATGAGATAGGATTGGGTTAGAAATTGGATAGGAGGGGGTGGATTGGTGGATAGGATTTGATTGACTGGAACCAATGACAAGGGAGAACCGAGGATTGGTAAGAGGATGGATGAATGGAAGGAGGGAGTTATTGTTTGGATAAGAGACAAATGGATGGAGTGGATGGATATGTATAGGATATGGAGGACTGGAGCGTAGGGTGATGGAGATTTGAGGACTATGCTGCAAAGGAGTGCAATGCCCCACACTAGAGGTAGTGGAATTAAGGATGTAAGGATGGTGGATAAAGATGTACAAGTTTGAAGAATAATGTGTAATGGATATGGATGGTAGAGGATTAAGGCTTGAATACTCCATATATAGCATGCATGCATATACTTTATTTTGCCTCTTATATGATCAAGATGAAAGATAGGAATGGAGGGTTCATTTTGATAGGATGAGGGATATGAGATAGAAGATATGGATAGGATAGTCAAGATCAAAGATAGGAAAGGAGAATGGGCTTAGATATGATGTAGATGGATGAGGGGATGAAGCTTGCCCCCAAGTGTAGAGTGCAAGGGGATGAAGGGATTACACATGATGCTTGTTTGCCAAGTTTTCATCATGGTACTTACCCAAGGTGCCACAAGAAGTGGTTTTCACCATTGGATGAAACGATTTTTCTTTACTTTTTTTTTATATTTTTCTTAATTTTTAAATTTTTTTTTTTTAATAGTTTGGATGGATAAGGATGAGGATGAGTAGATGTGGAAGTTAGTGGATGTATGAAAGAGGAAGGGAGGACTCTAGCATCTAGTTCCATAGATGGTATCCCTTAGTATTGCTTTGAAGTGGAGGTATGCTCATAGATGTTGGTAACAATAATTGGGGAGATGAAATGGATAGGGGATGGAAGATAAGGATTTTGAAAGGATTGGACTAACAAAATGGGATTGTGAAAAATGTATAGTGGATAATGGATGGGGTTTTGAAAAATTTGTGGAAGATCAACATTGGCACACACCTTGAAGGGTGGTGGAGTAGTGGAGGAGAGTGTTTTGAATTAGATGGGGGATAAAGTGTGGATTTTGGGAAATGTGGACCCAAAATAGAAGAAGGGGATGATGGAGTTGCGATGGTGGATTTTGGGATGTAAGGACCCAAAATGGATTTTGAAGATGGAGGAGTATTAGATGGAGGATTCGAGGACTTGTGAATGGATGGAGCTTTTGGATTAGCAAGTTTGGATGCCAATTTTGATTTTGATTTTTTTTTGATCGGTAACAGGTATTACAATTTCAGCTGCTCTGCAGCGTACTACTAAGAACCTCTAACTTAAGACAATACGGGGTCTCGCCCCTCCAATATAGATGCTTTTGACTGGAGCTATGAACCAGTGGGGTTACAGAGGGGGACCCCATCCCCAAGGTGAACACGTTGAGGCATTAACGCATCCAATGTAAGTCTCATGCAGCTATTAACAATCCATCAGAACCATATTACTCCTTATAACTCCCATCTCCTTATCGCTCCACAATACTCCTTATATCTCCCTTCTCCTTATCTCTCCATACACCTTATATCTCCCTCTCCTTATCTCTCCACAATCCACCTTATCTCTCCATCACAACTACTTATCCCTCCACTAGAACACCTTATCACTCCATCTGGCAGTAGGTTTGCATAGCAGCTGCACCGAGGAAGAATCACACCGCACCAACAGTCACAAGGTCTTGGACAACTTGGAAGAGATCACCGAAGGTACCAACGAGCAGACAGGGGCATTAACGCCAACATAGAGGAAGCATCGATCACAGGGGGAGGAGGCAGAATGACAATCCAAGCACGCACCAAGGCACGAACAGGGAGGAACCAGCATGGGGGCATCGCTCGGGCAGAGATTCGAACCTATGACCCACTATCAACAGTGGGGTGTAACTTGCCATTGCACTGCGGGGTTAACCCCGCCAATTTTGATTTTTATTCTTTGGGAATCCACATCATTTTTTTTTTTTTTTCTTTTGGGGCCTTTGTGGCCTTTTTGATTTTTCTTTCTTTCGGATCACATTTTTCTTTTGAGCGTGTTGTTTTGAGAGGACATGTTGATCCTTTGATTTTTATGGATTTTGAGCTTTATGCTTTTTAGATTGGGCATCTAAATTTCTCCCAATAGCAATGGGATGGGTGAATGATGATGAATGACTTAAGGATTTTATGGATGGTGGGATGATGGAAGGGGAGTGTTGGGAGGCATTCAATAATGTGTGCCTTTGTTGATCTTTCTTTAGGATTATTTGAGGTGATAGGGTGGCGGATGGAGGAATGTAAGGACCCAAAATGGGTGGAAGGAAGGGAGGATTTAGCTTTGGAATATAGGGTCCCAAAATGGAAGTAGATGACGAGGGATAACGAGATTTTAATTTGTATGAAGGAAATTTGGATTTAAGAGGAATAGAGGATGTACCGACATCTTGAGAATTAGCTTGAGGACCCTTATTATTTTAGAAACAAGATGCGAGTCCATTTTGAGGGGGATGAGATGTGGAAGGAAGATTAGGATTTTTAGATGGATTGGGATCATGACATAGAGATGAAGGGATACTTTGATCTTGACTAGGAAGGGTATCATGAGATGGAGTGGGAGGGGTGATTGGATCATGAGATGGAAGAGGATCATGCAGTGGAGGGAGAGGGTTGGATAGAGGAATCATATGATCATGAGAGGAAGTGGAGGGACTGCCATCATTAGATGGAGTAGAGGGAGATGCATAATGAGATGGAGAGGATTCTATGCTAGCATACTTTGGAACAATATTTTGGCATGTTTGGAGTTGTGGGGATTGTGTGATGGAGGAGGATATGGAATCTTTGATGTGAGTAAGTGGGGAAATGGGGGTATCATGAAGTGCGGAGGATTGGGATTTGTTTTGAGGTGGAGGTGATTGGGGTGGATGGAGGACTTGAGAGGAGACTTGGCCACTTTGCTTTGAGGTGAGGATTTTGTCTCCTTTGCTAGCATGTCTTGGATAAGATTATGGATGATGGATTTGGAGGACGTGGACAATATGGATTTTAGAGGATTAGGATTAGATGGAGAATTGGGATTAGATGGGGGATTGGGATTGGGATTGAGATTGGGATTGGGATTGGATGGAGGATTAGGATAATTGATTGGGGAATTAGGATTAATGATTGGAGGAATATGGAGTAAAGGATTTGGATGGGGAGCAGAGGTAATGAATGCATTGTAGAATGATGGGGTTTGGGATGTAGATTGGGGGGGGGGGTGATGAAGGTATACATATTGGATTAGAGGAGTATGTGGGTGAGGGATAATATGGAGATATGGATGGGGAATAAGATGGAAATACCTTTTCGAAGGTAGAGGAAGGATAAGAGATATGGTATAGATTGGGATTGGGTGCAATGCGTTGAGATGGGATGGATGAAGGTATGATAGGTGAGTGGGAGATTATGGGATTAACTTGGTAGGCAGATTCGTGAACTTCCATGAGCATCTTCTCATACCAAGCTTTGAAATTATGGTTGTTGGGACCTATAAAATTATAAGGGTTTAGGGTTTTTGCTTTTCCTTGAAAACATTTAGAAAATTAAACCTTTGTAGTGCATTATTGTAATTCGCTTTGAACTTGAACCCTTGAACCTTTTTGGTTCAAGGTTCAAGGTTCAATCGTTTCTCTTGTGTGAGTCATGACTTTGTAATATTTTTTACTAAGCAAGTGAGAATGCGTTGTGTCTGTTTTGAACCATTTGCAAATCAGTTCAAGGTTCATGGTTCAAAATGTCCCTTTCTTTTTATCCAAGGTCTTTTCTCATTACCTTTTCCACTTAAGTGGAAGGGTCTGTGCATCATCAAGAGGGGCCCCCTTTTAAGTCTAGGCCTGGGCGGGTTCTGATAAATTTTAATTTTGCCTAAGTCTTGTGTCTTTTCCTATGTATTTGTCAGGCTTCCTAAAGATCGAGAAGGTTCCTGTTCATCTCACGGTTGTCGCTATACCGCAACCCAAAAGTGCTCAGTGGTTATCGCCTGTGACTTGGCGACAAACCACTAGCGGTGAACCATAGACAACGGTTAATGCAAGCAGTTCAGGTAGATAAAGATCCGCAGGCATTTGGGGAGGCATCGAAGTTTTATAAACAATGCAATGGCAGGTGTATAGTCCGGACCCAGACCAGAACCATCCTCTCTGCATAGTCTGAGGAAGCAATTTCAATCGCCAAGGTGAAGAACCATTTATCCCACATTGGCCGTGGGGAGGAGAGTTTTAATATTTAAATGTACAACCGCATGCATCCTTAGTGTCAAATCTTACAGGATTTTGGCAAGTGGTAGCTCAGAAGTGGTGGGCCCCCTGCGTGCATCTCAAAGCACCCAAAATTTTGTAGTAAAAGGGTGTTAAGGATTGAGTAGGTTGAATGCAGATCCACGACCATCGCTATACTGCCATGTGAAAGTGCTCTACTGTTAATAGCCACAACTTAGTGACTGATGAGGTGGCAGACAAGTGGCAGACATGTGGTGACACCATGGCACAAGAGAAAGCCACTCAGGAGAGGCTAATGATCGAGCAGATCTCTGAAATCGAATAGTGGATATGAGAAAGATCAATGGTGATCAAGATGGATCCAAGGGATGTCGCTATGTCGCGACGTAAAAATGCTCACCAGATATCACCTGCAACTTGGCGACAAACCACTAGCAGTGAATCATGGCCGACAGTTAATGCAAGCGATTAAGGTAGGCAGTTCATTTCGACGGTTAGTGGAGGCCATGCTAAGGTGTTAGAGTGGAGAGCCCAGAATGAATACCCTCGCAACACGTGGTGCCCAGTTGTGAACTCCAGAGCCAATCAAAGGGTGCCACGTGGCATATAATCAAGGTGTATATCGAGCAGACCATGGCTTCGATGGATCATTGAAGGGACTCACCGAAGGCATCAGTTTCATTGACATAAAAGGTGTCGATGAAACTAGGGTTTTGATAAGACATGAAAACGGCTAGCCGAAGAAGATGTTTGGCTGAAAGAGTGATATCCGCCAGAGAGGAGAGTAGCCCAGGTGAATTAACCGGTGGGCATGTCAAAAGGGATCTGACGGTTGGATGAATGATCCAATGATTGTCGCCATGTCATGATGGAAAGTTGCTCGATGGCTAATAGCCGTGACTTGGTGACCAAGTGGTGGGGCCCAATAGAAAAGATGAGCAGTCCGGAGGAAATAAAGAACAAGCAAGCCGAGGAAGAAACAAAGAGTTTCATTTCGACGGTGAACCTGGGTGGTGCTGAGGTGGCAGGATATGGGCCCCGGAATGAACCAGATGGTGCCACGTGACGGAGATGCATGGCAGATGTCTACACGACAAGATTCAAATATTTAAAATATAATTTCTGACTGTGGTGAACAGGTGGAAAATTAAATGACCGGCCTACAGAAGGATTGATAACTAAAGGATTATTTTTTGCCCGATATATAAGTGTTATATCGTTGGATGGCTTTCGATCTGAGGAATCTGATTTTGTAGTCAAGTGCAATCCACAACAAGTATTTTTGGGACAGTGACCTCGGGATCTCTGGGTTTATTATCCAGTCAGAAAGATTGGATTTTCTACAGGCCAAGTGCGATAGTGGTTAAGTTTTTAACAACTAGAGACTAAGTGTTGGGGCCTGTTTCTAAGCAGATTACTCAGGGAAGTTAAAAGTCGTGTTAGTTTCCCGTGATCGGATGGCTATCGCTATATCGCGATGGAAACTTGTCTGAACTTTAAAGGCCGCAACTTGGCGACTAAAAGAAAAGTGCTCAGAGAGAAAGCCTCCTGATTCGTTGGCGCCAAATAATTTTAAATATTCAAAAGAAATATCAGCAAAGATATGCAAGTTACATATGACATTGATTCAAGATGAAAATGGGTTCGTGAGAGGTACCCAGGAGATCTATAGGGAGATATGCGAAGAACATAATGGTGCGTCGCTTTGTGATAAGAACATATCAATGTTTTGGCACAAGATGATCCACCGACATTATGAAACTTCCGGTTGTTGCAACCATTTTTGGCTAATAGGAGCCTGCCCTTTCGGTCATTTTCTAAGTGAATGCCCAGTGAATTAATGATGCACACATCCCAGAAGGAATGTTAGATTTCTCCCTCAACTGCAATGGCATAGATATGTAACTTTTGCATTAAATGATTGTTAGGGTAAGATTATTCTTCTAGGTGGTTCGAAGCTTGTTGCATCTTGATTTCTATAAAAGGATACCAGGGCTACCTAGAAAAGGGACACAAACTTTTGTAGCTAAACTCTAGCAAAATTAATACAGGCCTTTGTCCTAGCAATTTTTGAATTAAATATGAAGTACTTGTAACCTTTTGATAGGGGAATGAAATATATAGTGTAAAGCGGAAAAATCGAACCCTAGTCGTTCTCCCCTCCCCAACTCCAAGGAGAGAGAAGGGAGAGTCACTAGGGTTGATGGTTTTCACTTAGGAGAGACTTTACATTCAAAAGAGGGGTTGAAACCCACAAGATCCAATCCCACGCAATGCAAGATTGGATTCTAAATGAGTTTCAAGGGTTAAGACATCAAGGATACCCTCTTTTGTAAAGAAATGTAGATAGAATGATTGAACTAGGAATGTATGTAGAAGCAAGAAAGATTCGCTTATAAACAGAGATAGGGATACAGGATGAAGCTGCAGACATGGAATTAGCAGTAAAATGTCGAGACGGTGCTGTTTTGCAAATTTGAGCGAAAGTTGACAGGACGATGGCACCCGGCGTGCACACGGTCCTCCAAAAAATCCACGAAACGAAGGTGGATATGTTCGTCTCTGCACAAGGATCCCAGATCTTCAATTATAGCAGCGTACCTGCAACCTACACATAGAAAAGAGAGGACGATTGGGGGGTTAGGGATGAGGGGTTTGCCTTTAGGTCAAACCCCGGTTTTGGAATTAACCAAGAAATGAGAATGCTGTAAATGTAAATGTTTGTAATGTAAACAAGTACTGATACCTTGTTGTAAGAATGTTTGTATTCTTACATGCGAAGGTGTAATGTATGTAGCATGTAATGTGTTGTATGTGATCTCCTCTTCAATGATTGAATCCTTGTCTTGAATGCAACACTTAGCCTTGAATGGAGACTTAGAATGATCAATTGCTTGAAGGAATGCTTGAATGCTTGAATGTTTGAATGCTTGAATATCGTTTCCGCGTCTTTGCACATATATGTCCTCCTCCCTTTTTGAGAGAGGAAATGTAGTTTATATACTTGCTGATTAGGGTTAAAAGACTGATTTTCCCGACCTTAGGCCGACCAGGAAATGTTATTTTCCAATTTGCAAACATAAAGACCCGAGACCCAAAAGAGACCCGGCCCAAAAATAGGGCCAGGGACCAGGGCGCTGGGCGCCATGGTCCTGGGGGACCAAGGCACTGGGCGCCCTAGTCCTGAAGGACCAGGGCACTGGGCGCCATGGTCCCACCTCCAGGGATAGTGGGGTGCAAGGAGGATCAGGCCAGGGTGCTGAGAAATGCAGTTTTTGGTGTCATGAACAAGTTTCAGGGTCTCCATCCAGGTTCAGTGTTGCATTGCCATCGTGAAGACCCAAATGCAGTCGAAATTGCAAGTGTCACAATTTTAGGATGCTACATTTAGCCCCCACTTTAGTGGGAGTATAAGCGTACGCCAATACTTCCGGTAAAGTACAAGGAAACAACATTGAAAAACTTTCACCACGTCAAGGAGGCAAGATACACCAAGCCCCCAGTGGACTAAGGATCTTACGACTTCGATTGACAAAGTAAAAGGGAAGATCACGAGGGAGAACCATGACTATCAGTAGTAAGGTTCCCTCACTATGAGTCATGCAAGAAAGATATCAAAAATTTTCAAGGCAAAGCTAAATTTGTCAAGAAATTTTCAAGTATCTTGAAAAGATATGAACGGGATGTATGCCCCCCTACGTTAAAGCAATCGCACATGCCTCACCGGGGGTGATTGCTTTAAGGTAGTGATACATATAAGAATGAGAAGGGAAAGGAGCACGTTATCACAAGGATTTAGCCCCCAAGTGTGAGATAAACCCAAGGATAATAGACACAAAACACAAAGCACGAGGTGACTTCGCTTTCCTTGGGGTCAGTATGCTGTATGATTATTCATGTATATCATATGTATGTATGCATAATTGTTCTTCATTCCCCAATCAAGGAAGGTCACCTAGAAGAAGGGAACACATGTGTCTTTTGAGTCAACATGAGAGAGATCGAGAGATCTCAATGCTTTGCATCATCCTCAAGTAGACAACACTAAGGACAACAAATAGAAGAATGAGAATAACACATAGAAGAAGTGACAAAAGAGAGGAGGAGAGAGTCTGCTATGCTAATGAACTAGTCTAGAACGTCATCTACCCCCCGATCTTGCTGATCAATATTTCAGGAAGGTAGGAAACACGCTAGAGGAGGAACATCCAACACAACAGATGGAGCTATCACAAGATCCAAACAAGGGCTATGTTCATGTTCCGAGCCACGTTGTTCTTGTCTAGGAGCTAGGATAAGTGCTTTAGAAAATGTGTTAGATAAATGGTTATCAACATCAACATATTCAGATTCACTATCAGAATGAACAGGAATAACATTTTCATCATGAATAACATTTTCATCTATATCATCATCAAGATTTATAAAAATAGGATCTTTAACTCGCACAGGATCAAGACCATCATGCATCTTATGTTTAGGAGATTTTGGCTCAATCATCGGCTGAGGAGAAAATGGAATAATACTAGCTGAAGGTGTTTTTGGGGATTGCAAAGTTTGAAAGGCAGCTGCCTGAGCTCTAAGACGATGCTTTCGTCGGTGTTCACGTGCAGAACGATTTCGTCTAGTCTTAGTAGGAAGTTGAGAAGATTGAGGAGGAGGAATGTTCTCATCCTTATCACTTGGGTGTTTAGGTTGTGGTCTCTTAGGTTGAATAATAGGAGAAGAGGAAGGTCTCTTCTCTCCATAAGAGGAAGGAGGAGGAACTGCTCCATATAAGGGAGGAATATTTGGTTTAGGAAGGAAACCAAGTCCATCATGACGAGGAGGTATAGGTCTACCTTTAGAAAGTTTATTAGACATAGGCATAGTTACATCCATAGGGATGGGTTGGGAATCTTCTTGAGGAAAGACATTAGTTTTATCTTTCAAAGGAAGAACTTCCTTCTCAAGAATGATAGGAATGTCAAGTTTGGGTGTTCTAGGTTCGCTTAGAGATAGGATCATATCTTTTTTCCACTTTTGATAAGATTTGAAAAGATGATCACTTCGCGGTGGAAGAGATTGGAATTGTTTAGGCCAAAAGTAATCAATAGGAACACTAGAAGTTCTTTCAGCTGGTTTAAAGAGACTATGATTGACAGTAACAACTTCACCATTATGGGGAAATTTCAAACACTTGTGAATAGGAGAAGCAATAGCTTTCATGGAAGATAGCCAAGGATAGCCTAGCTTCACACGAAATTGTTCGGATGATGGAATAATAGCAAAGTCCACATCAAGGGATTTGTTATGGACCTCAATAGGTAATGTAATAGAACCAATTGCAGGAGAAGAAAATGCATCAAATAGTTTCACAACCACATTTGTTTTATCATAGATTACTTGATTCAATTGCAAAGTAAAAAGAAATTCTTCAGTAATGACATTAACCATACAAGAAGGATCAATAAGCACTCCACGACAAGGTGTATTCTTGACTTTTGCAACTATATATAAAGGACCATCAGGTGCCCTGATAGTTTCACTGGAATCAAATGTGATGGAAGGTTCTTTAAGGATTTTCTGTTGCTCCACAAAGTTAATCACATTAGGAGTCATAGACACAAGATCATCAGGTGAGACAGAGGAATCAGTAGTATCAATCGCATTAGAGGTATGAGAAGGCAATGGATCAGTAAAAATCTGAAGATTTTGGTTAGGAGGAGCTACAGATGTGTTGCCTTTATCATTCACACCAGAAACAGAGATAGTATTATTATCAATCAGATCTTGAATTTTACCCTTTAAAGCAAAACATTTTTCAGTATCATGCCCAGGATGACGATGAAATTGACAAAAAGATTTGTTATCAAAATAGGGTGAATTAATCTTTGTAGGATCTATTTGCCTTATAGGAGGAAGAGTAAGCACATTTTGTTCCAATAACTTATTCATAATACTATGCAATGATTCATTCAAAGGAGTAAACTTTCTTTCTTTCTTGAAAAACTTAGAAATAGGAGGCACACCTGATGCCGCATTCACATTGTTGTTGATGATGTTTTCATTGAATTTAATGGACTCTCTGTTCGGTTTAAACTTCCCAAATGGTTGTTGACTACTATCACCCTTATCACTCGGAGCCATAGGATTTGCTTGTTCCATTTGACTCACAGTCAGTTGATAATTGTGAAGAGTTGCGCACAACTGTTGGAAAGAAGTAAACTCAGAAAACAGGAGTTTTTCTCTAATGTCTTTTTGTAAATTAGAAATAAAGATTCTTTGAATATCATTGTCAAGTACTGGAAAAGAAATTTGAGCATACAAATGCTTATATCTACCAATGAAATCAGTCACTTTTTCTTTAACACCTTGTTTACAATGCATTAAATCAATCAAAGTAACCTTAGGACTTATATTGTTTTGAAATTGTTGAATAAAAGCATTTGCAAGTTGTTCAAAAGAAGTAATAGAATAGGAAGGTAACGAGCAATACCATTGTAGGGCTTTATCTCTTAATGTTCTAGTAAACATTTTTGCAAGCAACCTTTGGTCATAAGCAAAATTGGTACATATTGTTTGAAAGGTCTTAACATGTGTTAGAGGATCACCCTTACCATTATAAAGCTCCAAATGCGGAATTTCAACATGTTTAGGGGGAATAGCTCGAACAATGTCAAGAGAAAGTGGGCTCGCAACATCAAATGTGGGCACACTAAACTTAGATTGATTCATAGAGGCAATTTGTTGCTGTAAAGAAGAGACAGTTTATGCAAGATTGTTAATGGTCGCTTCAGTCGAAGAGTTCATATTAGATGTGTTAGATTGTGATGGAGGTGTTATGTTATTGAAAGAAGGTAGAGAATAAGGTGGTGGGACACTATGATAGTTAGTCATAGGAGATGATTGGATAGGAGGAACACTACAAGGAGGAATGGAATGATTAAACGAATTGCCCCCTTGCGTCATGTTCATTTGTGGAGATATAATAGGAACACTCACTGAAGGAATGAATGAAGAAGTCAGATTGAATGAAGAAAGAGGGTTGATTGAAGAAGAGGGATTGCCCCCATGACTGGTGATCATAGGAGGAATGTCTTGTGTTGAAGTAGTCGTTATGTTTGATGTAAAAGTAGGTATACTAGCAATAGGAGTCAAAGGAATAGAATGATTAACTTGAGTAGGAGGTTGTGTATAACCCAAAGTTTTGGCACAAATCTTCATAGGCATCACATTCGAATCCACAATGTGTGCGATACCACGTAAAATATCAATTCCATTCTTATCATTTTGAACCATACGTTTTAGACCCTCAATTAAAGGAAGAGCTTGACTATCAGGGTATTCTTGAGACATCCATTGTCGAAAATCATCAAATTGGTTATCCAATTTTGAAAGTTGTTCTACAGAAACCTCATGGAGAGCTTCTTCATCATTAAGAGGATTGGAGGAATTACCCATGTCCTCCTTAAAAAGGCCATTCAAATTAGGTTCCATCTCCTCGGTAATTACACCTTGGAAGGACTTAATTCTAAGGCTTCGTCTAACGGGAATAGTGTAAGTAGGGCTTATTATTGTAAAACTCATGCACTAAAGAGAGAGAGAAGATTTTGAATTTTAGAGGTAGCAAATTTCAATAAAATCAGCCAATCTCCTAGATTTAAGCTGTTAAATGCAATCAGGACAATCTCCCGAAATTTCGGAAAAAATGTCCGGGACTGTGGCGCTCGGAGTGCACACGGTCCTCGCAACTTTTTTTGAAATTTTCAGGGATGAAAGTTATGATGATTTTAAAGCTAATCTGAAAAAATTGAGTGATTTTACGATTTGTAGATAGGCCAAATTAAAGTTGCAATCTCAAAATTGAACCCTACCAAGATTGTTGAAAAATGTAAAATTTGAATTTTGAAAAAGAGAGGGAAACTGAAATTTTGAATTTTATGATTTTAGAGGGAATACTGAAAGAAATGCAGGCTTTGAAATTTAAAAGTTGACTCAATTTCATGCAAAATTCAAATTTGAAAGCGGAAATCAGAGTTGTTGCAATTAAACACTTAATTTCAGAAGTCACAAATTGTAAAAATTTGAATAAAACACTGAAATTCTGAATGAAGACCAACACACTTTTCAGATTTAGGACTGTAAGAAACACAATTTTGATAAAAATTTCAATTTCAACAATTTTTGAATGATTAGAAGCCTCAATCCAAGCAATCGCTAGACCAACTTTGACTTTAATTTTGAAGGTGTTAAAATTGATAAAATCAGCCAAAATTCTGGATTTTAGCAGAAAAATACAGTAAGATCTAGCTCCCGAAATTTCGGAAAAAATGTCGGGGACGATGGCGCTCGGGGTGCACACAGTCCTCGCAACTTTTTTCCAAATTTTCAGGGATGAAAGATATTGTGATTCTATTGCGGAATCCAAAGTTACAGCCGATTTGGAGGTGTTTTGATTAGTCAAATTATCAGTCAAAGGTTGAATCAAGAAGGTTTTAAAAATTAGGGTTTTGACACTTAACCACTTAATTTTTAGAATTAAAGCACAAGTATGAATTGATAATTTGCAATAGAAGGGTAGATCTGAAACAAGCATTAACAATTAAACATTCCACAAGTTTAATTACTAAAAAGAAAATTTTAGGGTTTTTATGCAATTAACCTCTAAAATTTGCAAAAGATCAAACATGGAAATGTAATTAAGGGCACAAATTTTTCAGATCTAACCATGAATAATCAGAATGAGGATGTTCACGTCGGGTTCACCAAAATGTAAAGTGGAAAAATCAAACCCTAGTTGTTCTCCCCTCCCCAACTCCAAGGAGAGAGAAGGGAGAGTCACTAGGGTTGATGGTTTTCACTTAGGAGAGACTTTACATTCAAAAGAGGGGTTGAAACCCACAAGATCCAATCCCACGCAATGCAAGATTGGATTCTAAATGAGTTTCAAGGGTTAAGACATCAAGGATACCCTCTTTTGTAAAGAAATGTAGATAGAATGATTGAACTAGGAATGTATGTAGAAGCAAGAAAGATTCGCTTATAAATAGAGATAGGGATACAGGATGAAGCTGCGGACCTGGAATTAGCAGTAAAATGTCGAGACGGTGCTATTCTGCAAATTTGAGGGAAAGTTGATGGGACGATGGCGCCCGGCGTGCACACGGTCCTCCGAAAAATCCGCGAAACGAAGGTGGATCTATTCGTCTCTGCACAAGGATCCCAGATCTTCAATTACAGCCGCGTACCTGGAACCTACACACAGAAAAGAGAGGACGATTGGGGAGTTAGGGATGAGGGGTTTGCCTTTAGGTCAAACCCCGGTTTTGGAATTAACCAAGAAATGAGAATGCTGTAAATGTAAATGTTTGTAATGTAAACAAGTACTGATACCTTGTTGTAAGAATGTTTGTATTCTTACATGCGAAGGTGTAATGTATGTAGCATGTAATGTGTTGTATGTGATCTCCTCTTCAATAGTTGAATCCTTGTCTTGAATGCAACACTTAGCCTTGAATGGAGACTTAGAATGATCAATTGCTTGAAGGAATGCTTGAATGCTTGAATGTTTGAATGCTTGAATATCGTTTCCGCGTCTTTGCACATATATGTCCTCCTCCCTTTTTGAGAGAGGAAATTTAGTTTATATACTTGCCGATTAGGGTTAAAAGACTGATTTTCCCGACCTTAGGCCGACCAGGAAATGTTATTTTCCAATTTGCAAACATAAAGACCCGAGACCCAAAAGAGACCGGGCCCAAAAATAGGGCCAGGGACCAGGGCGCTGGGCGCCATGGTCCTGGGGGACCAGGGCGCTGGGCACCCTAGTCCTGAAGGACCAGGGCGCTGGGCACCATGGTCCCACCTCCAGGGACAACGGGGTGCAAGGAGGATCAGGCCAGGGTGCTGAGAAATGCAGTTTTTGGTGTCATGAACAAGTTTCGGGGTCTCCATCCAGGTTCAGTGTTGCATCGCCATCGTGAAGACCCAAATGCAGTCGAAATTGCAAGTGTCACAATTTTAGGATGCTACATATAGTCCAGAGAATTTAAATTCAGATTTGTATTGTTTCTATGTCATTGTATTGTTGTTCATTTCGTTTAAGTAATCAAGGATTGCTTATTTGAATGATTTGTTAGGCATCTAATGAAGTTGTTTTGAGTATTTTTCTTAAGGAGAAAAATATAAAATACTTTGAACAAAGTCATTGATATCAGTACTCTTCGTGTGGATTGGATGATGAAGTTTGATGCAAATTAGGACTTTGCGTATGTCAGCCATATTTAGAGTTGGTAGATCAAGAACTTGTGATTTGTGTACTAGTTTCTCTTGTCAGGTTGCAGTCTATTGTAGATGACTTTGTTGCTCGGATAAGACACTGGTTTATCTGTTGGTTTTTGTTGCATTTTGTGTTCCTCTTTTTAAAAAAGTCAAATCAATTTTCCATTTAGGTTAGTTGTACTGGTCAGTAAGGAAAGTTTGCAGGAATTTACACTTGTTTTCTGCAAACCATTTACTATTTTTGTGAGAAAATAGTATTTAAAAGGGTTCACCTACCCATGCTTTTATAAGCTTAAAGTGTAGGAGGTTTCCTAATTTTGGAACCTCATATTGTTGTCTTTATTTCAAAATTTTGTTGTTCTCTTCCATTGCAACATAGAGGCAGTAATTTTCACTTTTAAAGAGAAGAAACATAAGTTTTCAAAATGGAAAACAACACCACCTATCTCATGCTCCAATCTAGTTGAGATGTCAATATAGATCTATCCCATCTGCAGTAACCTCCTTGTTGTTGAGCCTTGTGAGATCTATTTGCTTTTGTTGATGCCATATGTCTGTAACTGGTTGTATTTTATGCATCAAAGGGTGTCCCCCCCGAGGTCTTTTAGAACCTGAAGTGTAGGAGGATCATTAGGATCCTATGTTATGTTGTCCAAGCCCTGAAGCATTTCATTGATTGAGATTGGCTATTTCATAGATAGTTTGTAGGTGAACTTGGGTGTCTCTTTTTGGAGAACAACACTGGGTAGTCATGTTGAGAGTGAAGGATTAGATTGGAATTGGATGAATATGTTGAGGGGAAAGATTATGAAGATGATGTTAAATGAATATGAGGATTAGGACTTGGCTTGGAATGATGATGGATTATATTTGATTAGCTTTGGATTGGAATTGGATGAGTCCTTGGATTAGGACTTGATTGGATTGGATGATTGATTGATTGGATTGGATTGAATTGGATTAGATTTGATTTGATTGGATTGGATTGAATTGGATTGGAATTTATTTGGTTGGATTAGTCCTTGGACTAGGACTTGATTTGATTTGATTGGATTGGTCCTTGGATTAGGACTTGATTTGAGTAGTCCTTGGATTAGGACCTAGATGGGAATTGATGATGAATTGGATTTGATTGGATTAAAGGATTGGATGATTGATTGATGAAGGATTGGATGACCGGATTAGGAAGATGGATGGATTTGATTGATTGGAATTTTGGAGATTTGATTGGATTAGAGGGAGAATGATTATGGAAGAAGGGATAAATAATAGGAAGAATAAATGGGGAGGCTACTCAAAGTTGAATGAATGATTTGGACAGAAATATTTGTTGAGGAAGGATGATTGTTCGAATGGATGAAAGTGGATTGGGGATTGGAGAATTTCTTGGATAGATAGAAATGGATTAAAGATTTGATGATGACAAGATAGAATTTGGAAAGAGGGATGATTGATTGGTTGTGGGGGATGGACTTGGCAAGAGATGTCAAGTAAAGAAAACACAATGGTCAAAAGAAGTTACTCAAAAGACATTCATGCTCCTTCACAACATATCCTATGGTGAGAAAAGACAATAGTCAATGGATCCCAATTGGTTTTCCAGCTACACTTACCCATAGCGGACACTTATATGCTTGACCCCACTGGTTCCCCTCCACAACACTCACTTCTTCGGGGCAGCCAAGCATCAATTCCCATGAAAAATCCTCATGGCAAAATTTGTGTCTCTACTAAGGGCCATAAAAATATGGGCGGTTTCGGATGTCTGACCTCCTGCACCAATGACTAGAAGGTTTTTGGCCACTATGCACAAGGTGTTTAGTATGGTTTTCCATTAGGAGCTACCCTTCATAGTTGCGCAAACATAATTGAGGCCTATAGCCCAATGAAGCACCAAGAACTTAGTAGTCACACAAGCATGATTGAGATCTATAGGATCCTACTAAGCATCCAATGTGAGAGTGAACTCTCAAATAGCCCCAACCATTGATTCTTTCGATCTTAATGACCTATTTATTATAGTGAGTTGGGAACCCCAAGTCCGAGTGTACTCACTTGGGTTGTTCCCCTCTCACCAGCTCTAAGAGAAACTCAGGAGGGCAGGCCCGCTAAGGGTAACACAAGCAATATTCCTAGAAAAGACCAAAGGGGTCTAGATTTCTGATTGCCTAGATAGGCAAGAGCATACTCTCCTACCCTTTGACTCTTCAAGACAAAGAAAACACAAGATTATTTTACCCCCTAATTAGATCTAGGTGCCTAATAAAAGAAACACAATGTTTGCTTGAACCTCCTAGGCAACCTACAAAACCACTTGATTAGTAGTTTGAAAATGAAGTCTTCGTCAAGCGTCCTGCAAAAGACAAAAGAATGACAAAAAAATATGTTTTTTTAAATTTTTTTTGGGAACGAGTAGAAAAATAAGAATAAAAAATTTTCTACTAAAGACAAATGTGAATTTGGAGGAAACTTTGATGGGTAATTGGGGTTTGACTAGGTTTTTGACACTTTCTAAGGGATAGGAAAGCATAGAATGGGAATTTTAGAGGGGAGGTGAAGGAATGGAAAAAAATGTCCAAGAGGGACAAAGGAGCAAAAATTGGAGATAAACACTATGGAAAAATTTGGAGGTGATTGGATAAAATTGGAAGAAGTTATGGCAAACCCTAAAAATAGAGAAATGTGGGATTTCAGGCTTCAATAAGTGGAATTTGGGACAAGGTCCTCAAGGAAGGAAATGTAGAGAATGAAATTGCGGGGGATCTAGTGAAGTTTGGAGGAAAACAGAGTGAAGATAAAGAAGATATGGCAAAAAAATAGATTATTCTTACGACCGTTGATTAGCATACAGTCTCGCTAATAGACAAAATATTAGTATAACACATATAGCAAAAAAATAAAAAACTAAGATGCGTTGATATAAGCGGTCACGCTATTACACAGGCGCTCGCGTCAAAACAACTAGAGTTGGCGCTTGGAAACTTCAAATTCAAATCTTTAACAAAATGCTCATGCTGAAGCGACAACTGAAAACAAAAAAACACAACTAATCTAACATATTTAAATTTTTTTTTTGATTAGATTTTACAAAACATAGATAGAAGTGAGAAGAATGGAAATAATGAAGAAGAGGAGATAGATGAATTTGTGTGGCGGTTGCGCTGAAGCATAGTGAAGCCAGAAAATTTTTCAAACTTGACGCAGTCGCGCTGATCTAGCTAGCAGTCGCGCCAATGCGTGTGCACTTGTGCTGAAGCCTGAACCTGCGAGAAACCTTCACAAAAAACTCAATTTTTTTGTTAAATTCGGGACGTGGGTCCCACCGGGCATGCCAAAATGAAGAGGATAAAATTGTGCAAGGTGAGATTAGATGGTTAGAAATTCAAAGAAACATTCAAAATGCAAACAAAACCATTTTATACCTTGCAAGCTATCATCTCCCTCGGATTGAGCTTGATGAAGTGAAGGTGCCCCTTGATGATGCTCCACTTGATGTGCTCCTTTGATTGATTTGGATGTGGATTGGTCTCCTTTGCTCAACAAGATTAATGGATTTATATTTGGATTGGATTGTGATAGATATATGAGGATTTGGATTAGAAGAGGTTTGGATAGAGGATCATGAAGATATTATGATGGCTATGAAGAAGATGATTTGGATCAAGGAGAAATAGGCAACATAACAATGCATGAGAAGTGGATGATTTGTGAGGAAAATAGGTTCCAATTTATAGATTGGAGAAGGCCAATGGACGACCAAGATTGATTTGATCATGAAGGGTTGAGATTGATTTTAGATAGAAGACATGGATCAAGGGTGCCTTGGGAAAATAAACAGGAATATAAAATTCCTTGGGAAAAGGGGGGAGAAATTTGAATTTCAAATATGAGGAATTAAAAATTCCAAAATAAGGATGCATTGAGGGATCAAAAGAAATTTAAATTTCTTTGAGAGACTTAATGTTGATGTGACATGAGTGGGAATTAAAAATTGAGGGATAATGATAAGCATGATTATGAGAGATTCTAGAAGGATTAATTAGGTTGAGTGGGATTTGGAAAAGTGATTTGTAGGAATCACATGACTAGGTTAATTAATTAGAATTAATTAACTGAGTGGGTTTAGAGGAAATAATTATTGGAGGGGACTTTAAAAGAATAGTGGAATAATTAGTTAATTTGATAAATTAATTATTGGGCAATAGTGATAAGATTAATTAAATTAGATTTAATTAATTCTGTGAGGAATGGGGATAACACAATTAAGCTTAAATTAATTAAATATTAATTTTAGGTGTCTACAATAGATTCCAATGAACCACACAACTGAAGAATCTGTTTAATAATCACAACTAAGTGCCAACTAACATAATCAAGTTGCTGACCATTCAACAAAGTCACTACCACCTAAGGATTATATTCACAAATAATCCTACGGCAAACAAGATCACAACCATGCTCCACAACATATAAGATGACAAGCGCCTCCATTAAATTATTAGTGTGAATACCATTATAAATAGAAAAAATAAATTAAACATCACCAAAACTATCACGACCAACCCCACCAATACTAGAATTCCCTCGTGATGACCCATCATTATAATTTTCAAAACTCCATGAGGAGGGGTCCAACAACCCTCCCGATTTACCTTTCACAAAGGATGTCTACATCTATTTTGCATGACATGTTCAACACGCATCATAACACTTTCTTGAAGAGGAAAATTGAGATGGTGGCAAATAACAACATCTCCAGGATCCACACCTCTAGCCAAGTCACACTTGGTCAAAATCGTCTCACGAAGAGATGAGTAATTTTCCACCACAATTGTTGAGCAACCATTGTAGCATCTTGAAAAATCCTACGATTCCTCTCCAACCAAATATGTTGGATGATAAAGGTAGGCCCCAAAGTCCATGCAACTTGAAGAAAAGAAGTTTTAACAGGAGCTATAGTCACATAAATCTGTCCATTTTAATTAAATAAATATTTGCTATTTATTTGATTAAAAACCCAATAGCCATCAATTAATTAAATTAATATTTAATTAATTCATCTTCAAACATTCTCCTATTAATTAAATAAATTATTCAATTTATTTTAATTAATTCATTAAACCAAATTCACAATCAATTAGATTAATAAATTCTATTTATTCAATTTAATCCCCTTTTCTCTTTTAAATAAATTAAATAAAACATTTATTTAAATCATTAAATTCCCCCCACTTGCATTTTCCTAAAAATGCAACTTGCACCTATTTGTTGAAATAAATGAATTTTATTTTAATAAAAATCTTATTTTCTCTCACCCACCAAACCCACTTGCAATCCTAACTCCCTTCTAGATTCTTCTAATCCCTTCCTAATTAGCCTAATCCATCCCCTAAATATTGTCACATTCCTAAGCAACTTGAAGTCACTTCTCAAAGACTCCAAAGTCTTTGAAAATCATTAATTGCTTTGAGTGTTCAACAATTTAACCTCTAAAGTCTTCCAAACCACTAATGGCTCTTACATGACCATTTATGGTTAAATCCACTTGCACCCATGGTTAGGGACTTTGACCCCTAACTCAACCCTCATGTAACCCATGTGTCTCCTCAAGCATTTATTGCTTTGACCATGGTTATCCTCACTAACTCTTGCATAAGAGTTTATCCATTGGATAAAAGCATTATTCTTTGGATAATGAATTTATTCACTCAACTCAACCTTAAAATTAACTTCCAAGTTAACTCTCAGGTCATGTCAAACATTTAATGCTTCTTCCCTCTCCTCTCAACCCATCTCATGTTGACACTTGTCATCCTGGGATTGGGTTGAAAGTCCTCACATGGATTGAATACCATTCAATCTCGACCCTTGTTGAGATTACTTAATCTCAACCATCCATTGCTCCATTTTTCCTATAAATAGAGCCCATTTCTTCATAATCCAGATCCTAAAAACTTGTATGCATTTACATTATACTAAATTTTAGAGAAGAGCATTTAGCATAAATCACATACATTGTTATTTTGGTCTAAAATAAATCACTCTCATTTCATAGCATCTAATTAGTTTGATCACACTTGCATATCCTTTTTAGATTAATCATCTTTCATCTTGAATCTCCATAAGGCATCCATAGTGCAAAAAACTGCTGAGAGCTACACTAATTTGGAAATTGGAGAGGAGAGGAACAAGGGAGGAGGAGCTACGAGCATGGTAGAAGACATTTGGAGATATCTTCTTGCATTTATTTTCATAGTTAATTGCTTTACTCTGTTTTTAGTGTCTCTCTTGGTATGCCCGCTTAGACTTGTTTTTGGTTGATTAACACTAACATTCCTCTTTGTTTCTTGTGTTCTTATGTGTTGTACGACCACAGGTTTTAGTCTAACATTAACCTCTTTTTGCAAAGCATCATTTGGTGAACCCGACGTGAATCAAAGAACAACTTTTTGAAACTACTAACTTTTTTACTGTTTTACTGGACACACAGGTCGCGCTTCGATGCTTTTGTTTGTGCTTTAGCGCTGTTGCTATTTGGTCTTCTAGCGCTTTTGTTTCTACAATAGCACTATTGTCCCAAACTTAGCGATTTTGTTTTTATTATAGCACTATTGTCCATTAAGTAGCACTTTTGTTCTTGTATTAGCGCTTTTGTGTTTCTGTATAATACTCTATTTTAGCGCTTTTGTCCTTACTGTCGTGCTTTTGTGTTAAGTAGCACTTCTTTTCTTACACAGAGTAGCGCTATTGTAATAGAGCGTTGTAAAAAATGACTTGTAATCGATAAATTAATTTTTCTTAGGCTTGTGGAAGCCCACCATGTGTTTGGATTTTATTGACTTTTCATTTCTTGTGCAAGTGTGAACTAACCCATTTTATTGCGTAGAATTTTAGAAATTCCTTTTCTTGATTTTATTGCAATTTAAAACAAACTTGAACACTTCATTTGGTGCTTTAAAAAATCAAACTTCAAACATTTCATTTTGGTGTATTAAAACTCACAACAAACTTGTTTTTTTTCATGCAAGATAGGCAAACTTGAACACTTCATTTGGTGCTTAAAAATCAATTTCAAAACACTTCATTTTGGTGCCTAAAACTCAACAAAACAACTTTTAATTTCCTTGCATCAACTCAAGTTAAAAATCACAATCCACACTTGGTTTTTGGGCAAATAAAAAGAACAAACAACTTGTTTTGTTTTGCAAAGCGATTTAATTCAAGCAAACGTTCTTTTCATTAAGTTGACCAGGATTTCTTTTTTCCTAGTTTTCTCAATATATTGCCTTTGAAGGATAAAAAGAACACCATGACTGTTGGAGCAACATCTCCAAATAGGTAGATCACCATTGCAATGACAAATTAAAAATAACAAGTATCTTTTGTGTTTGGCAAACTTGTGCAAAAGAGTTTGTCGAGTGGTCCTACTTCTAACACACACTATCCTCTCCCTTGGCTTTCATGATCCTAGGTGCAAGAGAAAAGTGTTAGTAACACTCAAAGTTTCTATTTTTAAGAGAGGCCTGCCAAGAGACACATCACTCTTGGGAATGACCTCACGTGGTAAATCCTTCGAGCTGCTATAGAAATCAGGTGTGAGCAAAAGCTGTAGCCTTGGGTATAGCTATTCCTACAGTGTAACTTGCCGAAAGGACAAATGGGCCCCACCACAAGTTACAAGGCTCTTAAGTGAGTCACTGCAGAATGAACTTATGTCCAAAGACATTGAAAATTACTAAGCACCTTTATGTAGTAGCCCACCCATTCTATTAATTGAGGATATTTGTGAGAAGTTCAATGCAAGAGCATAGAAGGTTTTGCTCCCAAGATACTCGCCATACATATTTCCTTGAGTAGAAACATAGCTTTTTGAAAAGTTAGTTGTAGCCTAATAAAAGTGGTGACTCCTCCATCATAGGGATCATCTATTTGTTATACTCGTGCAAGACTTAGTATATCACATCCTTACCTACCATGACGGGATTCATAAGGTATGTAGTACCAAAGTTGAAGAACTATCAAGATGTGGGCTAAAATTATTGCAACTGGCCATTTGACCTTAGGGATAAAGTGTGTTTGAAGTGTCTTCATTTTGTGTCAGACCAGTACAAATTGATCCGACTTTAGGCTTTGGAACACCTAAAATACATTTAAAGGAAAGGGTCATAAAAGTCCACGGATTGGGTTGATTTAGACCCACACCTATTTGTGCCTTTTGAGGAAACATTCTTGTGTTTGTGTGCTTGCTTTGTTTTCTTGTCAAAGAAAAATAAAAATAAAAATCCAAATTCCAAAACAAGTATTCATCCAGCACAAACACATTTTCAAAAATACCAACAAAGATTCCAAAACAAAAGTGCAAACAACAAAAGTATCAAACTATATAACCATTCTTCACATCTTGAGAAAGAAGAATCTTCATCAACATATCAACTTGAAGAAAAGACCATTGAGCTCAAAGGCTTTTATCAAAAGGAGGAAATTCTTCTATCTTAATAGACAAATCTTTGTCTCTCATAGAACCTTCTTACATCACATGCGTCTATACCTTCAAGGAAAATCAAATGAGTTTGATCAAGAGTCATCAAGCCGTAGAGATTTTACTCAATATAGAGCTTTGAGTTATCATAAGAACAAAGGAGGCAAAATCAATCCTGCCTTCTTTCCAGACATTTTTATCACATACAACTCAGCTAGGGAAGAACCACCAACCCCTGAACATGAAGAGGAAGAGTTTGTTCCTTTTGTAACACAAAGTTTCTATTGAAGTTAAACATTTCATCCACTATCACATTCACACATCATCAATCTATTCCAACTCTCGAAACATAAAAAGGTTTTTGTCCTAAGTTCTCTTTTTATATTGCTTGAATCAAACACAATATATCACTTTTTAGAGTGTCTCGATATCTAGGATAAACTCATTCTAAGAGGAATTTCTACGCAGGTTAAAACTAGTCTATGAGTGAATCCTCTCATTACTAGGTAGTTGGGTTTGTAACACATCTCAGATCTCTCTAAATATTATCACATCAAAAATTGTCAATCAAACACAACAAGTAATTCAAAAAAGGACTTTGGTCACATCTACCTTTAGTGCTAGAGAGCCATATGCAAAACACCCCACCAAACATAAATCTCTCATTTCATCAACAACTCATCATCATTTTCACCAGACTTCAACAACAACTTATAAACAAAATGGCTCAACCCAGATCTAGAACTAGACAAATGGAAATTGAGGAAGAAGAGGAGGAAAATATCAATGAATTCCAAGAAGCTCTTGGAGGAAACCCAAATGATGAAAATCCAAGTACTCCTACTCTTGCAACAATAGAAAGGGCACAACACAATCCTCTATTCAATCAAATTTTTGATGAAATACTCAGGAGCAATGCTGATGCTCACTTTTTAAGACTTGCTTAAGAGGGAGCCAAACTACCCTCTGATTTTGATGTTGCACAACTAAGGCAAGCATCAAAATTGCAAAGTTGTAATGAGGATGAAAGTGGTCGCGATCACATCAGATACAACCTTCATCAAGGTAATCCCCCACCTCCTCCTCCTCCAAATGACATAGACATGTTGCGGCAACAAGTCGAGAATCTCGCCTAACAGCTTCATAGTGGTGTGAAAACTAACTAGTTTTCACTTAATGATATTTGTCCCTATCCCATTGATATGAATCTACATATGCCACCTTTTCCACAAGGGTTTGAAACACCCAAGTTTGAAAAGTACCGAGGAAAAGGAGATCCTTGCGATCACGTTAGAGAATTCCATTCAGCTTGTCTCGAAGTGGCATACGAGGACACATACCTATTGCGACTTTTTCCCCAAAGTTTGGGAGGAACAACCACATCATGGTTTTCCCGACTACCAAGTGGCATTAGGACCTTTGAAGAACTAGTCTAGAAGTTCCTGGAACATTACTCACACAACATTGAACGTGATATCACCATGGCCGATCTATGTAACACTAAGCAAAAACCAGGACAACTATTTTCAGTTTTTCTGCAATGATGGTGTTAAATGTCTACCAGACGTTCCCTTCAGTTACCTGAACAAGAACTAGTGGAAATATTTATTTCCAACTTAAACGACGAAATGGAATTTCACCTAGACGTGAAAGACACAGACTCCTTCAATGACATGATCACCAAGGGTTTAAAATGTGAGTGAGGTGTCATAAAAAAAAGGCTTATCAAGATATACAATGAGCCAAAGGATGGCCCTCGCCCATGCTTCAATAGCGATAAGCCTAACTTCTGGAACAAAAAAAAAAACATCATCAATGACGGGGTTGTGGATGCTAGAACTATCAAAAGTGCACAACCTGTTGTTCGATTTGCGGGTCAAAACCCCCCACCCAAGAATAACACAATTTCTCCCCCACTAAATCAAGGACGGAATGTAACTCAAGAGGAACCAAGACAACGCCATACACTCCCTTAGGGGAACCTATTGAAACGGTGTTATGTTAGTTGGTTTCTCAAAATCTAGTGACCTTACCAAAAACATCAAATTACGAACCTCAAGTCAAACCTTCATGGTGGAGGGATACTGAACATTGTGATTTCCATCAAGGGAAAGGGCATAAGACAAGCAATTGTCACAGATTGAAGGAACTTATTCAGGATCTTATTGACCGAGGTGAGATTGAAATAGAAGGACACGACCCAAAGACAACAAACAATGATCATCTCATGTTTAAAAATCCACTTGCATCACAAGATCAAAGGGGTCCTTCCACTTCAAAGTGAAACACAGATACCACTGGTTATATGCGCACTGCCTATAATTACACTGTGAATCACCTATATGATGCCAGTGAACAAATTGCAACTATTACCATAAAAAATCCCAGCTCCACCTACAATGTTGTTACACGTCGTGGCAAGATCACCATTAAAGCAGCTCCACAAGGCACCCCATCTATCCCAAAGCAATATAACCTTGTGGAACAATTAGATAAGATGCCCACACTGATATCTATCTTAGAGTTATTATGCCTATCCCCATCTCATAAAACAATCTTGGATCAAGCTCTCCAAGAGACGTCAGTCCCTGCAAATCTAAATACAAATCAATTCCAAGATATGGTTGGCAGTCTAAGATCATCACGTTGTCTCATTTTCTTTGAAAGTGACAATACATCCTTCCAACAACCTCGTAACTCCTCACTCCACATTGAAGGGTTTATCAACCAACATAGGATCAAGCGAGTCTTGATCGACAATGGAGCAGGCCTGAATATCTGTACACTACAATTGGTCACAGCCTTGGGATATGTAATTGAATTAGTGGATCCCCACAAAAAGATAACAATCAAAGCCTATGATGATGCAGAGCATTCATCCAAAGGAGCAGTTGTACTACTGATCCAAGTGGGCCCAGTGGTGAATTACATCATATGCCAAGTTTTGGACCTTCCTCTGCCATATAATTTATTGTTAGGAAGACCCTGGATACACGCCATGCAAGTTGTTCCTTCCACCTATCATCAGTGTATCAAGTTCCCTCATAACGGTGTAGAAATAACAATTCTGGGTGATGCAAATCCTTTTGCATATTGTCACAATATCAATCATCAACCAGAGATTACCATTCCTAACAACAGAGAAACCATCTCATCCACCTCATATGTCAGTCCAACCTCTCTTTCCAGTTCAAACACCACTATACCCAAGCAAGAGAAGCTCAAGTTGAAAATAGCAGAGGAAGGTCCTGGGGAGTACAATCTCAGTCAACTCTTATGTGTTGGACAAATGCCTACTTCTCTTATAACTCATGGTAAACCTCAATAGTTACTTCAAACACCACTGGTCAAGCCAGCATGTACTTTGACGTCTTTCATCCTTGGAAAGAGTCAAGAAGAAGAGACCAGAGATGAGGACTTAGCAGAATGGATCTATAAAGATCCTATCACCACGAACATCCCACAAGATAAGCTTCCCACCGATCAATATGGAAAAGGCCTTCTCATTATGCAAAGAATGGGTTATGATGGTCAAAGTGCTTTGGGACCTTGCAAGCAAGGACGACATGAGCCGATACAACTAGAATTAAAGCCCAAAGATGACACAGGATTATGCTTTCAAAAGGAGATCCTTCCCAAGCTCAGATTTAAAGGGAAACCTAGCAAACCTCTATATCAGCCTACTACAAAGAGGTCACCTTTAATTATATCAGCAACACCACACACCATAGCAACTGCCCCATTGAGGCTAAAAATCCCAGCAAAACCATCCACATCACCAGTCATACCACCAATCAAACCAGCAACCCCATCAGCAGTAGCAATAACATCAATAGTACCTTTAGCAGCAACAACTATTGTAATACCCTAAAATGGGTCATCTAAACCATGGGCCCCTAATCTCGACAACGTCACCAAGGTCCTAACCAAAGGCAATTAAATCAATCTTGAGCACACAATTAATTTCTAAAGTCATCAAATGTCACATGGCAAATTAATCAACCAATATTAATTAAATATTTATTTAATTAATTAAATCATTCCAAGTAAATCATTTTAAACAATTATCTTATTTAAATATCCTAGCATATTTAATTAAATAAATCAATTTGCCATTAAATCATCAAAAAGAGGAATTAATTTGAAAAATAAATAAAAATTGCCATAAATCTTCAAAAAAGGAAACAAATCAAGAAAGAGGAATTGGAAATTGTGAGCACAAATCTTCAAAAAAGGAAACAAATAAAAAAAGGAATTAATTGACCAAAAAAGAATTAAAAATTGAGAAAAGAAACCAATTGGAGATAATCTTGAAAAAAACAAATTAAAAATTGATAGATAATCTCAAAGAAAGCAATTAAAACAATTAAATCTCAAAATTGAATGAAATAGAGAATAAATTAGTTTTTTCTTGATTTTATCTTAATTTTAGTTCAATTTCCTTTAAAACTAAGAAAAACATCCAATCATATCAATTCACCTGGATTGTGCCTCCTCTTGGAAAATCTTGATCACTCATCATCATCTGATCGCAGCCATTGGTTTTTTTTTGAATTTTTTATATATTCAGGCTCTCATCTCTCATTCAGAGATCTTGGAGAATGTATTGTTATTATGCTATTTTTGCTCTAGGTTCATTGAGAATTTGCATTGAGATATTGCATATTAGTTATTTCATATTTCTTAAATCATTTAACTTAAATATTCATATATTGCTTAAATCATGTTAGATTAATCTTGCATATCTAGCTTAAATCTTGCATCCATCTAGCTTAAATCCATGCTCATATAGATTAAAAATCCTTCGTTTAGGTGTTGTCTAGTCACTAGATAGCTTAGCAATCTGAGAGCAATCTAAATTCACATCTACTAGAAGGCAATGGGTCACTTTATAATGGTTTATTATTCATTGATTATTGATTTACTAACCATGCATCTAATGACTTGATTGAAGTGTTGTGTATTCCAAATACAGATACAAGTCCACTTTTCACACACACATTTTTGGCACCCACCGTGGGGCTCGAACCCACAAATACAAGATTTATAATTTTTCTTGAACAAATTTAATGTTTGGTTTTTATAACTAATAAACATGTGTTAAATTTGTAAATAAAATCCTTTCTTTTTGCTTGTTCTTCTATGACAGTCAAAAATGGTATCGGTGTGTAGAGCATAACTTTTTATTAACCATTGAATCTAAACAAAGTTGTGATATGTTGTGTAAAACCAAGTTTTATACAGGTTCACCAAAGGGATTTTTCTAAAGACTTTGGGTTTGAAAGTTATGATTGACAGAGTGTAGGACTATCATTTTACTTATTCTTTTGTGACAGTCAAAAATGGTCTCTGTTTGGAGAGCATAACTTTTTATTGAACCTTTGGATCTAAAACAATTTGTGATATGTTGTGTAAAACCAAGTTTTACACAGGTTAACCAAAGGGATTTTCCTAAAGATTTTGGGTTTGAAAGTTATGATTGACAGAGTGTAGGACTATCATTTTACTTATTCTTTTGTGACTGTAAAATATGGTCTCGGTTTGGAGAGCATAACTTTTTATTTAACCGTTGGATCTAAACAAAATTTTACTATGTTCTTTCAAACAAAGTTTCCCACATTTCCATTGAAGAGATTGTCCAAATTAGCTATGGTTGAAAAGTTATAAATGACAGAGTGCAGTACTATCAAAACTATCATAACCAGGATAGTCATAAAAAATGGAAATTCTTGTTAGATTAGTTTAATTTATAGTTTGCATGCTAGAATTTTATTTTGATAATTTTTTTTTAATATTATTTTGGAAACTAATTTTGGGCTTTTAATGTTTGTAGGATGCTTGTCAAAGAATCTATCAATCAAACATACGCCTGCCAAAGAATCAAGAAGAAAATGACTACTAACATATTGGTTTTGCAGGTTGCCTAAGGAGAATCGACTAAACATTGTGTATTCATTTAGTATTTTCTTAGGCACTTAAATTGCTATCTGGTTAAAGAACAAATCTGTCTTTCATGTTTTCTGAAAAAT
Source organism: Cryptomeria japonica (assembly GCF_030272615.1). Taxonomy (NCBI): domain Eukaryota; kingdom Viridiplantae; phylum Streptophyta; class Pinopsida; order Cupressales; family Cupressaceae; genus Cryptomeria; species Cryptomeria japonica. The sequence continues at coordinate 20,413,654 of NC_081415.1, read as the reverse complement.
CTAAGAGGTAGGAGAGTATGCTCTTGTCTTTTATAGATAATCAGAAATCTAGACCCTCGAAACTTTTTTCTATGTTTTGAGATTTGTGTACCTTTAGCGAGCCTGTCACAGTGGGAAAAAGTAATCACCCTGTGAGAATGACCCAAGTGAGTACAACTGGACCTAAGCATTCCAACTCACTATAATAAATAGGCCTCTGGTGATTAAAGTCTCAGAGGATGGGATTATTTGAGTTTTCTCTTTGAGATCTCTCATATCGAGCATTTTGTAGGGCCTTGCGGTCTCAATCATGTTTACGTGACTACAAATTGTTTCAGTATCTTGTTGGGCTATAGGCCTCAATCATGCTTGTGTGACTTCAAGGGGTAATTTCAAATGGAATTCCTGAATGAGAATTATAAGATAGAAGCTACCCGATTCACCTCCAAAAGGTTGATAATCTTTGGGCAAGAGAGATAGTAACACTCCCAAGACACTTGCCATATCGTGCCCCCATTAGCGTTTGGAGTCGGCTAATACGACATTGAGAATCCATTGCGTGAGACTCAATGACTGTATTCTGATTAGTTATTGGGTGTGTACCGTAGTCAGCAAGCAAAGGTTTTCTTCTCTAAGCGAACTTCCATAGGGTTAGCATGCTGTGATTGGAGTTACTATTTATCTTGCATGTTTTATGTATTTTCATCCCTGAAACTGAAACTGGAATACCAAAACTGGAGAAAACAACAAACAAAATCAGTGATCAAAACTCTGTCTGTGTCACAAACTGGTATACCTTAGTTGTCAAAAACTTAGTCCACCTCTAAACTAGTCATCGTTAGTCATTGAAACATTAGTCCTTATAAAAAACTAGTAGTCGTCAGTCATTGAAACTCTATTTGTCAGAATCTCGTCTCTATCCAATCCTCTGTCGTATGAATTCCTGATCTTGTCAGTCAAAATAGTCAAAGTTTCCCAGATCAGTCTACAATGAGCATAAAACTGGTTATCATAATTCAAAGCATAAACAATCTTGATAGTGTACCCTTGTCGTTGCGTTGCACGATTTTGTCGATCATCTCCCAGCTAGTTCAAACAACATCTTATCAAACCTAAGTTAACTTAGATAACGTCTTACACAGGATAGATCATTCCTGAAACCAAACTAGATCTTAGTTACTTCACTCAATCACTACGTTAAACGAACTACTAGCTACAATTTGATTTTGACTTCTGCAACACATTTAGCTCTCGGTCCTGTCGGTTGTAAATGCCTATTCAAACCAAAAGCTCTTCTAATTTTTTTGACAAAAGTAAGAATCTCATGGATACCTTAGCTCCAATTCCCATGGATACCTTTGCTCAAATGCTTCAAGATATCAAGGAAGAAATATATGACATGGAAATCCAACAAAATAAATCAATGACTCTGTTGGCATTATAACAGATAAGGGAGATTGTTGGCATTCCAATTACAATGAGAGATTGTTGGCATTTCAATAAGGATATTGAGAAGGTTGTTGCTGACTATGGATATAACTGATTAAGGATGTTCACTGTCTTAATATTATTATTTTGTCATTGATGTCAAGAAATTGATCTTCTAATTCAGTATGATGTTGCCATATCTTAAGAAGTATGTTTTGAAAAGAGTTAAGATGTCAGTAAAAGACACAGAAAGAATGTGATGAATAAGGGGAGGAATAAGTTATTCAATGGGCAACTATTACCGAGTTAGACAATGATGAGATCATGATGTTTAGATTGTTTTGATATCCTACATATGCTATTGTTTGTAAGGTTAATACTATACTATGTTACCAAGCAAAGAACCTAGTCGGTAAACCCTAAGGTTATCGCTATCGGTTAATGAAGGTAGAATGTTTACCGAGTGAAGTTTAGTATTTACTGAGTTGCAACCGAGTAATAACAGAATGCATTGAATGAATAAAAGCATTATTTAATGAAGGAGGCTGATGAGCTAGAGTTGATTAAATGATTGGTAAGCCATGCATGAAGTTAGTTAAGAATCTTTGGCAACAGAAGATTGACAAGAAGATCTACAACTCAGATTGAACCGCAATACCTTAGCACAAGTTCCAAGAAATGTATGCAAGTTGCAAGGCAAGGTAAAACATTTTCAGATCAAAGGATACATTGAACCTGGTCAAGTTTGAAGAGCCGATGGCTATGATTGATCATGGGAAATGTGATCAAGGAGATTAAGCGGTTGGCAAATTGTTTATAAATAAGGAATTGTTGATAAACAATGTATGCGGGCAAGTGTAAGCACAGGGATGCTACATTGTGATTACCGAGCACAGAAGCTTGAAGACCTGTTTTGATAACAGAGTATAGAGCCTAGCAAAGGGACAAGGTAAGTCCTATGACTAGATTGTATTGAGCAAATAAGAATCTGCTTTAGCATTTTTGATGTGAAGTTGCAAATATATTTTATTACTGTTATTTTGTGAAGTGACAGAAAATCTCTTAACCGAGTGGACTTAACAGTCTTATTTGTAAAACCCTCTAGCAAGGTGACATTCAGATTGAGTGTTTGAAATCCTTTAACAAGGTCACTTCTAACAAGGTGAAGATCCTAACAGATCTGAGGGAAATCCCTTAACCAGGTCACATCTAGAAATGTGTTTGTAATCTTTAACAGGATTTGCTTTTAACCAAGCATACTCTAGAAGAGTATATTTCTTAGTGGGTCCGAAATCCCACAGTGGTTTTTCCCTATTTGGGTTTCCATGTTAAATCTGGTGTTATATGTTTTGTGATCTTATCTGTTTGTGAGTCTGCATGCATTACAGTTTTTCTGATAAGGTTACTGAGGTTGAATCTGTTGTTTTTATGGAATATTAAGTTTGTATGATTCACCCCCCCCTCTCATCTTGTTAGCTTGGCATCTGTACTAAACATATTAGTATTAGAACTATTAGACTCCATTTGAAAAACAAATGTATGATATCAAGTGTGAGAAACTTCAAGAAATGCTAAAACGATTATGTGATTTGACAAGCGAATACCAACAAATAATTAACAATCAAAGACCAAATCTCAAACAAGCTCACAAGACACCTTCACCAAGACATAAAGACATTTCCTCCAAATATTCCCTAGATAGACAGTTTACACCTTTGGGGCAATCTATTGAGTCAGCTTTGGAAGAACTTCTTAAGAACAATCTTATCATATTACCTAAAAAGACCACATGGGGATGGGAATTTTTGAGTAAGTATTGTGCATATCATAGACAAAATGAACATAAGACTTTGTGTTGCATAGAATTAAAACATAAGATTCAAGATCTCATTGATAATGGTGTCATTGAAATTGAAGATCCTAATGACTCACCTAAAGAAAAAGAAGGAACTATTTCTAAGCATGATCAAAATCGTGAACCTGTGTCTAGCAAGGCTCCATATGTAGCCTCCATCCGTTCCATGATGCCTTCATCTCCTAAGAATTCTCAGCAACAATCCATACCATCTCCTTCAAACAATGAAACTTCTTATGTTGACCCTCAAGGGCTATCTCTTATGGAAATCCAAGTTAATGCCAATATTCATACAAGTTCCTCTAAAGATTTAAAAATCCCAGATCCTATGCCATCATGCACTCCAATTCCAAATGTACCCACTCTAGAGAGTCCCACTCAAAATGCTTCCCCATCATGCCAAAATATGAATGCCTTCCAAGAATCCCCTACGCCTATGCAAAATCCTATCCCTTCCTTAGAAGTGACTCCATGTCAAGAGGATAATCTGAAAAATGAAGAAACAAGTCCTATCATAAATCAAGATCAAGACACCAAAACTCCTCAATCCCATCTAATGATTGAAAAAGATCCCATTTCCCTAGAATCCCATGATGATCTCCTTATACCTTTCCATTTATTCCAAGATGACCCCCTTCCATCTCAAGAACAAAGCATCCTTCCAAATCTCATTCCTAATCCACTTCCTGAGCAAGATCATGATGCCTCTTCCACCTTTTCAAATGGTCCTATTCAAAATGAAGAGTCAAACACCCTTCCTACTCTATCCAATGGTCCTCTTCCACGTCAAGATCAAAGTATCCCTTCATCTCCTTGTCATAATCCTCCATATTCACCTCAAGGATGCATCATGCCTACAAATACCTCTCATGATCCTATCATTCCCTACATTCCACCTCCATCTCATAATGGACTCGTGCCTTCTTTCCAAAGCAAAGTGTATCCTACATGTCAAAATATTTATAAAGGCAAAGGGGTAGATCTCCTCAAGCAAGAACCCCTCCATGTTAAAAAAAATGTTAAAGGTCATGGCCTCAGGGAAATTTCTCAAGATGTTGGTATCTCTCATAAATCCTACATTTCTCCAGTTAAATCCAAATACATGCCTTCTCCTTCGCACCTTCCATCCATTCTAGGTCCCTATATCCCTTTGTCCCTTATGCAGGATCAACAAAGGCACACATCTTCAAGTACCTTCCAACCATCTAAAAGACCTCCATATCATTCTTATCTATCCACACATCTCCCTCCAAGCAATTTGGATGCCAAGCATAAAATTCATAAGTCAAGCAATCCACATGTATTCAAGGATCAACATGTCCCATCGAATCGACATGTCAAAACAAAGAAAAATATGATCCAAAAAGAAAAAGAAAAATACAAAATGCCACAAAAGCCCACAAAGAAAGAAGAAAAGTCAAAAGTTATATGGGTTCCTAAGGCACTTGTACAAGAAATGCGCTCTAAGGAACTACGAAAACATGAAAAATCAAAAACCATTTGGATCCCTAAGCGGCTACTTGAAGCACAACAGTCTCAAGAAAAATCAAAATTGGCATCCAAAATTATTGTTCCTCCATCCAAACCTTCTGAGTCTATTCCTCCATCACCTCCTTCATCCATTTTGGGTTCTTATGCCCCAAAATATGTAACCTTTCCTCCATCCAAATCTCAAAATCTAAGATTCACTTCTCCTCCATATATCCACCATCCCTCAAGGCGTGTGCCAATGTTGATCTTTCTAGTATTTCCATCTAGCCATACATAATTATTCCAACATCCCATCCATTATCCAACACCTCTTTTTCACGCTTCCATCCCTCTTATCCAATCCTTTGCATAAATCCTTGCCCTAGTTTCATTTCATTATCCTTCCAACATGTTTGAGCATACCTTCATAACCATGGTCTATTGCAACTAATATTCTAAGGGTACCATCTAAAGCAGTGACACGTTGGGGTCCTTCTTCCATCCCCTATCATGCCTCCAATATCTTTCAAAAAGAAAAAAAAAATTGATGAAAAAAAATGAAAAAAAAAATCAGAAAAAAAGTAAAGAGAAATAATTTCGTCCACGAGTGAAAACCAATTCTTGTGGTGCCTTGGGCAAGTACCATGATGAAAACCTGGCAAACAGGCATCATGCATAATCCATTATCCTTTTTCACTTTACACTGGGGGCAAGTTCCATCCATGTATATCCATCTATTATTCTTCATCCTTCGTTATCCCTCATTCGCTCTATCTACCTTCATATCCCTTTTCCACCTTTGATCTTGACAAGGTTAAGGATCTTTGCAAGCTTCATGTGTCCTATCTATTACACTTGATCTAGACCCCTTAGCTCCTATCCATTGCTCTCTTACATCCTTCATTACTCCCTTTTGATCTTTCTTATCATATCTACCTCCTATCCAAATCTATCCCTTGATCTTGATCAACACTATGGACAAAATGCAAAAAACATGCTTTCCACAAACCTCTTGACATGACCACTTCTTTGGACCATATGGCTTCGCTGCACTATATCCTTGCTTTACATCGCTAAAATCCTTGCTTTACATCGGTAAAATCCTTGGTTTACATTGCTATATCTAGACCCTATGCTTGGATTAACGTTGTGAGATAGTCCTTGAAAGTGTCCACCATCATTCGCTTATCCATTCACTCACTCAAAATCCCTTTTGCCTTGCTAGACACTAGGGGAAAACATCAAAATCCTAAAAAATCATAAAATGTCCTGAACAAACTCCTAAAAATCAGAAAAAGTCGTGAAGAAATCCTAAAAATTAGAAAAAGTCCTAAAGAAATCCTAAAAATCAGAAAAAGTCTTGAAGAAATCCAAAAAAAAAAATCTTTGCCAAGCAGGTGAAAACCTGGCAAATAGTTGCCTCTTGTACTCAAGCACTCCATCTATCAATGCAACGTTGGCATTCCCACTTTCTTGCATTCTTGCTTTTGCTTGTACATATTTCAGTCACTTTTGTGACATCCTGGTTTTTTGGAACCGTCATGGCTTGAAACTGATCAATGTCCTAGTCTTAGGTTAATCAATAGAGCACATTACATGTCCTGAGCAGTGTCAACCAAGTCATCTTTCTGTCAGTGAAACCTAGTCATCCACTCCGAGTTAGTTACCTATCTCCTAACTACTGAAGAGTTTTATCATTGAGTAAACAAGCAAAACAAGACTACTGAAAACAATCACTAAATTGTTTGAGATATGCATGAAATTTTATTTGTGTGTTGTCTTTTATATTGGTTTTCGATTATTATCCCTCTGAGTAACTCGAGGAAGTCTATTGTGACTAAGAGGAGCAAGGATTGGGGGCATAATATTTTATTTGTTTTCTTCTTGTAGGAATGATTCCAATGACCTAGAAACATCTAAATTAGTTGGGTGTCTGTGATAAGAGCCTTCACATTCAGGTGAAATCGCCACACATACCTCGACTCCGCTTATTTGAATGCTACAGGGAGGTTCCCATCATTTCTTTATCTGTTTTGAGGGAATTTATTTATTGTGCAGTCTAGGTCCATGCATAATCTGTCCAAGGATATGAACGAGAAAAAAGGGTCATTGCGGACAAGATAATTAATATTGCACATGAAAAGAAAGGAACTCTAATTTGCCTATTGTGGTTGTACAACGCTCAATGATGAAAATTAAGCTTTTCAAATCCAGTGACTAGGTTTAGGGTTGCATCTCATCTTGCATTTCATTTTGCATTTTGTGAATTAAGAGTGATTTCGGCATGATAACAATGATCTCTTTATCTTTTGAATGAGAAGTTGGAAGCATTCGTCATTTCTCAGCTAAGTGGTCTCTTTTTCATCATTGTTTCTCCGATCGAGTACTTGTGTATTGAGATGTTAGCTGCATACATGAGCATCTTATATAGATCCATCCATTTCATTTTATACTTATTTGCATTCATTTATTTGCATGAAGAAAAATAAACATTTGCATTACTCATTACTCATTTTCATCATTTATTTGCATATGAAAAAGAAACAAAACAATGAACATCCATATTCATCTGCATTACATACATCCATACTGAAAATATATGCATGCATATAGAATAACATCTCATAATCAATCAACACAAGTACGATGAAATCAAATCAAGAGATTGTAAATCGGCTGTCCTGAGTCCATTTTCAGGATCGAAATCGAAATCTGATGTCAATTTTCTCATCGAAATTTCATGACGTTGACCACTTAGTGCTTTCATCAACTACTCATTCTCTTCTTCAATTTGTGCTCAATTTCTTGTCAATCAACGCCGAGTCTCAATTTTATTCCTTTGAATCACTTTCGTGCTCAAATCATCATCATCGCTAAAGCAATTGCCTATAATCATGTACCCTCTCTATCTTTCGATTTCGATCCCGAGGGGGCATACTTGTGACCTTATGACCTCACATCTTCAATGTCGAGAAAATTTTCAAATCTTCATCAAAAGTCAAGCAAAAATAAAAAAATCTTTTTCAACTAAAGAAAATCAAATAAGACCTCATCACTAGGGGCATCTCAACTTCATCACTTTATATCAAGTTGAGATTTCTCGATCATCTAAATCAAATCAATCTCTAGGGGCATATCAGTTTTATCGCTTCATATCAAGCTGACATTGTCTTTGTCTAAATCAGTCTCTTAACGTTAATCAGTTTCATCACTTTTCATCAAGCTGATTATTCGTTTAAACTCAATCAAGGGTTTAAAGAGTTTCTTTGATCACACAATCAATCTAAGTAGGTTTTCAGTTTCATTGCATCAAATCAAGCTAGACAATTTATCTTCGCTCATCGTATCTTGATCAATCAAGTTCAAGATCAATTTTTTTATCTTCACTCATTATATCTAAGTTCAATCAAGTTCCAAATCAGTAAGATCCATTTCTTGATCAATCAAGTTCAAGTTCGGTATCTTTTGTTTTCTATCGTTCCTAAGTTCAATCAAGTTCGAGATTGGTATCGCTTTAATCAGACTTCATCCATCTTCGTCACTTCGAATCTAGCTAAACACCTCGCTCTTCATCTGGTTTGTGATCAATCAAGTTCAGAATTGGTATCTCCTAGACATAAAATTTTCTTTGAACCAACGCGCTGCTCGCACATTAATTCAAAGAGGGGCAAATGTAATACCCTAAAAATGGTCATCTAAACCATGGGCCCCTAATCTCAACATTGTCACCAAGGTCCTAACCAAAGGCAATTAAATCAATCTTGAGCACACAATTAATTTCTAAAATCATCAAATGTCACATGGCAAATTAATCAACCAATATTAATTAAATATTTATTTAATTAATTAAATCATTCCAAGTAAATCATTTTAAATAATTATCTTATTTAAATATCCTAGCATATTTAATTAAATAAATCAATTTGCCATTAAATCATCAAAAAGAGGAATTAAATTGAAAAATAAATAAAAATTGCCATAAATCTTCAAAAAAAGAAACAAATCAAGAAAGAGGAATTGGAAATTATGAGCACAAATCTTCAAAAAAGGAAACAAATAAAAAAAGGAATTAATTGACCAAAAAAGAATTAAAAATTGAGAAAAGAAATCAATTGGAGATAATCTTAAAAAAAAAAAATTAAAAATTGATAGATAATCTCAAAGAAAGCAATTAAAACAATTAAATCTCAAAATTGAATGAAATAGAGAATAAATCAGTTTTTTCCTAATTTTATCTTAATTTTAGTTCAATTTCCTTTAAAACTGAGAAAAGTATCCAATCATATCAATTCACCTGGATTGTACTTCCTCTTGGAAAATCTTGATCACTCATCATCATTTGATCTCAGCCATTGGTTTCAGTCTGAATTTTCTATAAATTTAGGCTCTCATCTCTCATTCAGAGGTCCTGGAGAATGTATTGTTATTATGCTGTTTTTGCTCTAGGTTCATTGAGAATTTGTATTGAGATATTGCATATTAGTTATTTCATATTTTTTTAAATCATTTAACTTAAATATTCATATATTGCTTAAATCATGTTAGATTAATCTTGCATATCTAGCTTAAATCTTGCATCCATCTAGCTTAAATCCATGCTCATATAGATTAAAAATCCTTCGTTTAGGTGTTGTCTAGTCATTGGATAGCTTAGCAATCTGAGAGCAATCTAAACTCGCAACTTCTAGAAGGCAATGGGTCGCTTTGTAAGGGTTTATTATTCATTGATTATTGATTTACTAACCATGCATCTAATGACTTAATTGAAGTGTCGTGTATTCTAGATTCTGAAACAGGTCCACTTTTCACACACATAACTATATCAGAATTCCCGGTAGTATCAACAACACTGGCAATTCCAGCAGAAGCAACAGAGTTGACAATGCCGATACTCCCCGTATCGGATTCATTGATCCCCATAATCCTTCCTACAACACCAATAATTCCATCTATCCAGGTACATCAGCCAATCACACTTGTCGTGTTTAACTCAAAGGATATTCCGATATGGTATAATAATCAGATATTGGAAAGTGACTTAGAGACTGACTCACATGAGTGGGAATTTGATTCAGTACATCTAAATACTTCAGATGAGGAAGACGCATCACCCCCTCCACCTTACAAAGAAATCCCTATTTACGGAGAAGTGCAGATTAAAACATCTTGGGTTCTTGAACTGGAAACATCTTCCACAGACCCTATGTCACATCCTCGCTCGATTCTGACAGGGAGAGTACCATCAATGACCTGCACCACAATGTCTTGACCCTCACTGACACATCTAACGAACTTAACCTGATCGATGAGGTAATTCCCATTATCCATCCTGAACTCATCGAATGGAACCAACCTAATCCCCCATGGCTTGACCTTTTCCAAAATGATGAGGCGATCATTGACTTTTTGGAACTACAGGATAACATACCAAGCGGGGATCACAAAGCTAGATTCGCCATAGAACTTAATAGCGCAACATACTTTGGGGCGGATGCCAAACCTTTTAGTTGCAAAAATATAACAATAAAAGATGGATCTTCCAGTGAAAACCACACTGTGGCACGGTTTGATCCTACAAAAGTAATAAGAAAAAGTGTATCCAATGGTGAAAACCTCTCTGAGGCGCCTGAGGATGAAAGGTTTGACATTCTCTCCTCTAGTACATAGTAGGAACGATCAAAAATCCTTATTGAAGAGACAAAAGAATACAACATGGGGACTTCTGAAACTCCTCACCACATACATCTGGCATCTCTTTTAACTCCAGAGGAACAACCCAAGTTTGTCAAATTCTTCAAAAAGCGTCAGATCAAATTTGCATGGTCATATGTAGACATGCCTGGTCTTGATCTTGATTTAGTCATGCATCACCTAATAGTAGCAGAAGGAGCTAAGCCTATCAAGCATAAACTTCACAAGATCCATCCCCAGATCGCGGTGCTAGTCAAAGCAGAACTTAAGAAACTCCTGGATATTGGTTTTATTAGACCAATTGATTCTGCAGATTGGATATCCAATATTGTACCTGTCGGCAAACCTAATGGGGCATCCGTATCTGTACTGACTTCAAAGATCTAAATAAGGCACATCCTAAAGATGACTTCCCCCTACTAAACATCGACATGATCATGGACCTAACAACAGGACATGCCATGCCTTCTCTCATGGATGGTTTTTTCAGGTACAACCAGATAAAGATTGCACCACAGGATCAACATAAAACTGCCTTTACATGCCCATGGGGAACATACTATTGGAATGTAATGCCTTTTGGTCTAAAGAATGTAAGAGTGACCTATCAAAGAGAAATGACCACCATCTTTCATGATATGATGCATACCATAATGGAAGATTATGTTGATGACTTATTGGCAAAATCATTAACAAGAGAAGGTCATCTAGTAATATTAGAGAAAATCTTTGACATACTGGAACAATATCATGTTTGACTCAACCCAAAGAAATGTGTCTTTGGAGTAACCTCAGGGAAGCTGCTAGGATACATTGTCTCAAACAAAGGCATTGAGGTCGATCCTGCAAAGGTCAAAGCAATCATGGACATGCCACCTCCAAGGAACATCAGTCAAGTAAGGACATTACAAGGGCGACTACAATCCATTTGAAGATTCATTACACAACTGGTTAATAAGTGTCACCCCTTTACACACCTATTACACAAAAACATTCATTTTCAATGGGATGCCAGATCCCAGAAAGCATTCTAGATGCTTAACGACTATCTCATGAATACACCATTGCTGATCCCACCAGATCTGAATAAACCTCTTTTACTCTATATCTCAACAACAGATACAACATTGGGAGTACTACTGGCTTAACATAATGCAGAAGGGAAAGAGTGTGTTGTTTACTACATCTGTCGTACACTGGTTGGCTATGAACTCAATTACACACCTATTGAGCGAGCTTTCCTAGCAGTAATCTTGGCAGCCACTAAACTGAGGCACTATCTGTTAACACATAAATTACAACTCATTGCCAAGATCGATCCGCTAAAGTACTTAGCAAAGAAGCATTGACAGGCCACTTGGCTAAATGGGTGATGATTCTAAGTGAATTTGACATTGAGTATATGGATCATAAGGCTATCAAAGACCAAGATATTGCAGATCAGCTGGTCGATGCACCCCTCATAGGTGATCATCCTCTTATTTCCAACTTTCATGATGAAGAGATATTCATGATCACAACAACACAACCATGGAAGCTATATTTTGATGGTTCATACACTAGGCATGGCTCGGGGGCAGGCATTCTATTTATCACACCTCAAGGTGACAACATCCTGAAGTCTTACAGGCTCACATTTCCATGTACAAACAACATAGTAGAATTTGAGGCCTTGATCATAGGACTCAGGCTAGCCATACAATGGAAATTGAAAGAGTTAAAGATATATGGCGACTCCCAATTGGTCATCTAACAAGTAATCGATGAATATCAGACTAAGGATGATAAACTCATGCCGTACAAGAAAATGGTGGATAGTTTAAAGGCATCATTTACTACTATCACCTTTGCACAGATACCAAGAGACTAGAATCGAGCTACTGACTCTATGGCTACCATTGCATCTCTCCTAGATCTTCCACAAAATTCAACACGCTATGAGTTCTTGGTCGAACAACTTTGGATTCCCACTTATGATATCCCTGAAACCAAGATGATATGTCACCTTGTTGGTTCATAATCCCCATGGTATGGTGAGTTCTATACCTACCTCCACGATCACACACTTCCTCCTAACCAATCAAATAACCAATGTAAAACCTTCATTTGCCAAACCGCTCAATATACCATTATTGCTAAAACCCTATACCGACGTAGTCTTGATGGTACTCTCCTTTGATGTCTGGAACATGATGAGATAATAAAGGCCTTGGAAGAGGTACATAAAGGAATTTGTGGAACTCATGCAAGCGGTCCTTCACTAGCCAAGAAAATCATGTGCACTGGATACTATTGGCCATCCATGGAAAAAGACTCCTACTATTTTGTTAGAAAGTGCAAGAAATGCCAAGTTCATGGAGACCTGATACATGCACCAGCACAAGAATTGCAACCAATCACAACACCATGGCCTTTTTGTCAATGGGGACTTGACCTTGTGGGTAAAATCCATCCATCTTCATCCAACGACCACAAATTCATTATTATCGCTACCAAATACTTCACAAAGTGGATCGAAACTATTCCACTTACCCAAATCACCAGCAAGAAGATCACCTCATTCATCCTTAATTACATCATCTACTAGTATGGTGTACCCATGTCCATCATCACAGATAACAGGCTTCCTTTAAAAAATCAGGATGTCCGTGAACTCTGTGAGAAGTTTCACGTCCAACACCGCTTTTCCACTCCCTATTACCCACAAGGCAATGGTCAGGCTGAAGCATCAAACAAGAACATATTAAGAATCCTCAAGAAGATAGTCAATGATGCCAGCCATGATTGGCATGTTCAATTGAATCCAACACTATGGGCGTATCGAACTAGCATTCGAACCCCTACAGGCGCAACTCCCTACTCACTGGTCTATGGAGCAGAAGCTATCTTACCTATTGAAGTTGAGATACCATCTCTACGGGTTTCCTTACATCATCTCACAGATGACAAAGCATACAGGGTATCACGTCTCCAAGATTTAGAGCTACTTGATGAGAAACGACAAGCCACATACAATCATCTCAAAGCCTATCAACAACGCATGAGCAGAAGCTATAATCATCGGGTTAGACCTCGTACATTTGAGGTAGGTGATCTTGTTCTTTGAGAGAATCCTCATAACCAACCAAACAAAGAACATCAGGGAAAGTTTGAATCAAACTGGCTGGGTCCATATGTTATCACTGTTGTATTTGGATCCAGGGCATATCAGTTGGCTACTTTAGAAGGAGAACCACTAGTAGATCCGATCAACAACATACACCTCAAAAGGTCTTATACCTAAGCTGTATAGAGCATTAGGCTCCCATACATACCGGAAATATACCAAAAACATTTCGAAAAATGTCCTAAAGAAAATACAAAAACATCAAAATAGTAAAGAAAAATCATGCATCCAAACGGTGAACAACCACTCCGGTGGCACCTTGGGTAAGTGTGAGGGTGAAAACCTGGCAAACAGGCACCACTTGTAAAGGCTATGGCTCCATTGTCTTTCAAACTAGTTGCAATCATATTCATTGCACACACACATCCATCCATCCAAACCATGGCTTGTTATTGATCTGCAATCAAAGATAGTACTTCATGCGTCTTGCATCCCGCTCTTGCATAGTCATGTCTCAACTAGGGGTAATGCCCTTAATCTATTTGATGGAAGTGATTTCTACATTATTTGTGATTCATTGAGTTCTTCATTCAAAAACTATCTCGCAAAATACCAAAAAATTGGAAAATCGTACCACAAAATACCAAAAACATTCAAAAACACTTCCCAAAAAACAAACAAAAAAATTCATAAAACATAAAAAATCAATCAAAAACATGGCAACACCTTGTACATGCACATCCAAATAGATACCAGGCAAATAATGTGAAATACTCAAACGATGATCACTTATCACATCGACCAAACAATCAACATCGACACACAAACTGTCTTAACAAGGATGCATCCTTCCGTACCAAAACAAAGACAAGATAACATTTTCTTTGACAAGAAAATTCTGTTTAAGCTATCAAACACTTTGTTGATTTGTGGGTTATTCATTCATTTATATATATATCAGGTTCCTACGCTACTCTAGGATATCCACAAGTGATTAGAGTGGTCAGGATGGTTTTTAAGCATTGTTTGTATGTCTTCTGTGAATTATTACAATGAAGTTCTGTTGCATGTACTAATGGTGTCTACGTGGGAAGTTCACTAAGCTACATGATCATATACAAAATACAATCATGGATCACTATGGCTTGCTGCCTATAGCGTATACCTCGACCATATGAGCATGAACCATTATGGAGGGTCCAGATTCTTTATTGTTTATTTATGTTGTTTGTTTGTAGGTACAATGCTCCCTCCTTGGTTCCTATTGCCTCATCCAAGTTTGATATTACCATACTCAATGATGAAAATAAAGCACTATGGATAGTCATTCCATCTCATCTATTTATATTGCATTCCGTTGCATATCACCCATCCATTTAATCATTCATTATTCATATGCATGGTTTTGTATGCAAGTGTGAACAAAGTTAATATGAGAAGTTATGTGACAAATTAATTGGTCTTGGATACAATCACGACAGAGTTCTCTGATACATCATTAGTGCATCATGCAAAGTCTAAACAACCTTGCATTCATCTATCATCATCACATCATCATTTCATTACATTTAGTTGCATTTGCATTAACCTAGTTCATTATCATATACTTGCCTATAGATTTATTGAAAATTTTTAGCCATTAATTAGAGTGCATTTAATATCATTTAGTTGCATTTTAATACATATAGTTCATTATCATTTACTTGCATTAGTATCATTATATCATTTCATCATTGCACAATTGCGACATTTAGATTCATTTGTATGATAAATTTCTCATCATTGCATTTACTACCATTATTAGCCATTAGTGCGCATTCATTTAAAATCATTTACACTCATCATTTATCATCATTCAAAATTATTTATCATATGTTTGTTTAGATTCCCGTAGTTGCATACATTTATTTATCTATCCATTAATTAAAGTGCATTTATCTATCCATCTAGTATGAGAATATACTTATCCATTTCATTTCATTTAGGATTCATTATAATGCATTCATTATCCTTTTAATTAAAATGCAGTTATTCATTCCCCATAAGTTGCATTATCATTTCACTTAGCTATATTTTATCAACAATTAGATCATAAAAACCATTTGTTTCACCATTGGTTTATACATTTTACACATGCATTCATTTAGCAATCATCACATAAACATTTGTACTTTACATTTGTTTATCCATATAGCATTCATTTTGACCATCTAGATGCATTTAAATAAATCAATTAAACACATTACATCAAACATAAGTACAAATCATCATCTCCTCATTGCATTGACATAAAGCACAAGGTACTGTCTATATCATCATAAGCATCATTTCATTATGCATACATCATCATCATGACATTACATCCATAAAGCATTACATAAACAAATCATGCACATCAACCTGCATCCACATGTTAGCATCACATCATAAAAATGCATATAAACATCATGTAGGAGTACATCATCATAAAACATATATATAGGAATCATGTCATAAAGACATACATATAGCAAGTACAATTATCCATCTAAGCATAAATCATAAGATCATCATCTTGCATAAATCCATACATATCAACATGCATATCATCACAAAATATGGGATCTCCTCATATATCATATCATATCGCCAAAAACATACATGTATTAGAGTACAATGAAGTCCACAAATGTCGGCTACCAAGAGCCATCCAAGACATAGTCCAAAATAACAATGTAAAAGCATACAAAATGCTCTCTCAAATGCCACTCTGACCAGATGTTGCACCACCATCACCACCTGCACCACCATTACCACCTGCTCCCCCGTTACCCCATGCACCACCTGATCTATCTCACTGTGGAGGACCCATCACACCACTAGTGCTCTACATCCTCTGAGACCGCTCTAATATCGCCTACCGCATCTTTGAATAACTGAGTTCCCATCAACTAGATGGCACCTCCTGCTCATATAACCCCCGCCAATACTCTATCTCAGCCTGTGCTCACCGAATCTCCCTCATCACCTCCCCAGTAGGACCCTATGCTCCTACTCCAACTCGGACTCTCTCCTATGACTCTGCTAATCTCTCCACTACATCATCCCTCTCCCACAACACTACAGTCAGCTCCAACTCTCATGCAAACAACTGCACATCTCTAGCTGCCACCTCTACCTCCATATCCTCTAGTCGAGTCTGCAACACTAGTATCATATGATCCCGCTGATCTCCACCACTTGTCGCCCCCTCCCCTGTATCCATAGGTGCCTCTCTAGTGGCTCCCTCCCTTGTCTCCATAGGTACCTGTCCCTCACCTGCATCCCTACCACCTAATCTCATGCCTCCTTGCATCAAAGGTCCCTGAGATAGCTGCAATGGCTGCCCACCTCTCCCTCTCCGTTGTAATCCTCCACCACCCCCACCTCCACCTCCGAATCCACCACCCCCTCTAAATCCCCCAACCCCTCCTCCTCCTCCCCCACCTCCACCTCTTCCATCCCCACCACCACCATCTCCTCTCCCTCATCCACCTATGCGACCTCCTCTCCTCCTCTGTCTCTGTCTCCCCTCCTCCTCGAAGGATGAAATAGGCTCTGCTGGATCAGATATTCGAGGAATCAGATGTGCGGTGATATACTGTGTATACTCCTCCATCACCCCTGCATCTACCACCCCTCACCTCATTTGCCATGGTCTCACCTGTAACGTGCAGAACTCTGCCAAAGACTGATCATAAGGTAACACTGGTCCCCATAGGAACCTCTCTCGAACCACCCTAGCATACCCTCCCGATCCACTAGGCAATCCCTGCCTCCGCCCAAACTATCTCAATACTCTACCAGGAAGTTGTCTCTCCACATTGTAGGTTGTCCTACCAATGAGCTATTGTGTCATTAACACATTTGACAATGCCTCTGCATCATCCTCCCAGGGATCACACTCAATGTACAACCTCCAGATCATGGTATCTAATTCATCCAGTGCCCACCGCCACCACTCTAACTTGCTCAGGTGGGGCTGACTCATTATACCTCTATACATGTATACATATGGCTGGTCCACTGCTCAGAATCTCAAACTCACTGGTCAAGTAACAGGAAGGTGCTCCCACGCCCAAATATGCAATAGAGTGATCTCCACTCCCAATGAGCCCACCTCTCGGTATACTACCTCATGTAGCTCTAGATATAAGTGCGATAGCACACACGGTCCCCATGCAAAATGGGTCCCCTCTGTCATCATCTGCTTGATCACCTGACCCCAACCAATGGCAAGTCCATGCGATTGTCAATCTGGACATAGTAGTCCCCCAACAATCCCTAATAGCATAGATGGTAATGGCTCACGCAATGCTACTATATCCTCCCATGCTACAGAACCATCATCAATGAAGACATCCTCATCAAATAATCTCTGCACTGCTATTGTCCCCCAAGCTTGGTCATACATCACCAGCTCTCCACGAATGGGAATGTGCAGGATGCGCCATACATCCTCCAGTGTAACTGTCATCTCCCCCTGTGCTAAGTGAAACATGCATGTCTCACTATGCCATCACTCTGCTAATGCTGTGATCAACCTGCGATTCGTCCGAATCATAGGCATATACATAACATCGTACAAGCCAGTCACTGCAACGCAATCCACCTCAGCCTCTGTCAAATGATCATGCAACACCTGTGTGGCAGGATGCCTCTTGCGCATCTGTAAGACGTGAAGCTCCTCCTACACATGTGCATCAACCATCATCATCAGTTGTTTTGTTTCAAACTTTCTTAAGTTTAAACCTAGAATATCAACAAATACTTTGATCAAGTATCTTCAGGTCTCAACAGGTAAGCAATCATGGCACACCTAGACTACAACAAACATTTATCCTAATGACCTAAGTCTCATCAGAGCTGCTATGGTTCAAAACAACTCTCAACTCACATCTCCATCCATCCATCATGGCATCAGGAGATTCTTTTTCACAAACATTGGGGCATCTACCTTCCTAACAAAAGCGCTATTCTGCACACAATAGCGCTAGTATGCTCACACAAGTGTTAAATCAACTACCCAATAGTGCTAAACCAACAATAGTGCTACATCGACTATACAATAGCCCCACCTCACAACAAACACGCTACAAGCCTGTTGGCATTTTAATGATTATGTTGTGATTGTCATTGATGGACACACACTTGCTATGAGATCACTTTGAGAATGTATGTATTATGCTTGACCGGTAATTGTTCCAAACCGGTATCATGATGTAGTCTTTAGACTCGGTGTTTTGCAGAAAGTGTTTACCGATCTCAAGTGGCATGAAGACCCCAAGCGGTTCGAGGATCTCAAGTGGTATGAAGGAACGAAGCGGCACAACACATAATTCCCAGTCTTCATTTTTGTCAAACCGGCAACCGGTATTTTGCCTAAACCGATATTTTGTTTGAACTGGTAATACTCTATGTTGAGTTACCAACCGACATTTTGTGATGAGTTACCATCCACCGATTGTTTGGCGGTGCATTTGTGTCATGTTACCAAAAGCGTCTAGATGCATTGAACCTAGAAAGCTGTATTGTAATCCTATTGGATCGACATGAAATCAGATTCCTTTATAAGGAAATCATGTCTAGGGTTTTAGTTGTTGTTGCTAGGGTTTAAGGTTTTTTATGAGTTTTTGTAGAGTGTGAATGTGAAAAAAAAGACTGAAGTAATGCTGGAATGCATTAGGAACGAGCTATCAAGGATCTAACCAAGCAATCTATGCTATTTGCTAGATCACTCACTTGTTGATTACTCACATCTTCGGCAAGTCTAAAACCCTTAACCGGGTAGGCCCAAAAAGCCTTTTGTAAATCCTCTAACAAGGTGGTTCACATCTATGGATCTAAAAATCCTCTAGCAAGGTAGTCTTTAATCGGACTTATCTCCTAATGGAGATTGAGATTCCTAACAGGATCTGTTCTGGTAAAGAACATTGTATGACCTTAACTGGTCTGGTTCCTATTCTGCAGATAGTTACTTGTGAGTTTCATCTCACCGTGGTTTTTCCCATTCGGGTTTCCACATCAAATATCTTGTGTTATGGTGTTATTGCTCCTATGGGTTAATGCCTTACTTGCTATTTGGTTTGCATGTGTGTTATTTATTTGTTAAACTGCTTTACCAGTTTACTGCTAGACTGTTAAAGTGTTTAAGTACAGTATTTTTTGGTATACTAATTCACCCCCCCCTCTTAGTATTCATCAATTGGTATCAGAGCCAACCTTTCTATAAGTTTAACCACTTGGAAAGAGATATGGGGGAATACATTGTGAGGGAACTTACTCATCAGCTCACTCAGTTTGAGCAAGCCTATGATGAACTTATGGTCAAATATAAGGCCTCTTAGGTAAAAAGGAGAGAACATGCAGAAAAACTGATGGAGCTAACTAAAAATAGTTCCTCTGACGAAGCAGACATGGAAGCCCTAATTCAAGAAGTAGGAAAGCTGAATGAATCCAATTCCAACCTAAGAAAAGTGTTGGAAGGACTGACTATCCAAATGTGTCAGGAGCTTGAGAACCGGAGGAAAGGTGAAGATCTGGTAAAAGACAAAGACTATGAGATCTCAAAGCTGAAGCAAGAGATCAGTGTTCTTACCGCTCATCTTCATGAGAGCAGAATGGAAAAAGAGGAAATGCAAGGTGAACTGAACATGGCTATTTCTGAGAATTCAACCTTGAAGGAATCCAATACTGCTATTTCCAAAGAACTCACTGAGTCTAAGGAAATACTTGCTAAGTTGAACAAGAGTACTATCAAGCTAGAGCAGAAGCTTGAATCAACCAAACCGGTAAAGAATACCAATGGAATTGGTTTCTTTGGTCATGAGGAAGGTGAGACCTCAGGTGCAAATGCTGAAGCATCAAAGAAGGAACCGACATTCAAAGGTAAAGGTAAGCAAAAATTCAAACCTGTTTGCTTTAACTGTCTTAAAGAAGGACATACTGCCAATGTATGTAGGAGTAAAGCCTATAATAATTTTCCTTACTTTATAAACAATGTACCTAGATCCAATAAGTTCAATGGGAATTGTTATGCATGCAACAAGTTTGGGCATAGAGCATCTGAATGCAGGTTTGTTATGAACAACACTGGAAGATATCCTTAGAGGACTCAAGGAGTTGGTCTGGAACCTTTTGTGAACCGGAATCCCTACCAGTTTAATACCTATAATCATCAGTCAGGTAGCGGTGGCTATCAAGCGGCAACCGGATGGAGAGAAAACTGTTGGATTTGTCATGGTCATGACCACACTGCTGCAACATGCAAAAGGAAGAATGGAAACATGAATAATGGACCTTGGAGAGCACCTGGAATGGTTTGCTATCATTGCAATAAACTGGGTCATACAACAAGGTTCTGTAGGATGAGAAAGAACATATCGGATGATATACCAGTCACTCCGGAAGGAAAGATTGATGTTGAAACTGTTAAAGCAGGTATGAAGAAAACCTGGAAGAAGAAGCTAGAAGAAGTAATTCAAGAAGATCCAGTTTCTGCACCTAGTGTGGAAATTTTAGAACCGACAAACTAAGCTACAAAAAGCTTAGGGGGAGCAAACGGTGAAATGTTTCGAACCCCCGGTTGGCACTGGTAAAAGACCTTAACCGGTGTGTGATACCTGTTAGTCAACAGAAAACCAAAAATGGTAAAAGCCAAATTAGGGTTTACGCCCTAATGGCAGAGCATTTATTACGGTAGGTGAGGAATATGTTTAAAAGGAATTTTCAAATCATTTCTCAATATCATTTTTGAGCGAAAAAGTTTTTCAAGTGTAGAGCAAAGAAAAAGTGATTTGTGTTGCAATTCAAAGAAATTTAGAAACCCTGAAGAAGATTTAGAAGCAAATATCAAACGGTCAAGAGAAGAACTCAAAGCGGTGATTCAACAACCAACGAAGTGTGAGGTGAAGTGGAATTAGCAAGCCCTAAATTCTTGATTTCCGAAAGGTATTTCTCAAGTTTTCTGTTTTATCATGGCTTCCGCATCACATGCTATCTCTAGTGCACCTGTTGATTCTATGAACTTCATTCAACGCAAGTCTAAATACAATGCCCTATCTCAAGTACCTGCTGGTTTAATAGTGGAAGAAGGCATTTCTGATTACATAGATTGTAAAATTGAAGACCTAGGGTCTCTTGCAATCCATTCTCAACTAGGTCTATTCTATGGGAAGGATAAAAAGATCAAACCGAAGTATAGCATCTTGGAGAAGAAGAAGCTTCACAATGTGGTTTATTTCCTTAAGGATTTCACAGATGATCACATCCGAATCATTCTAAGAAGTGTTCATGGTGACAAGATGTATTTTGAGAGAACACATGATATCACACCGAAAGCTATTTATGTCGTCACCAGTTTCTGCAACGTCGGTGAAGTGCCAGCCCTGAGGAAGGTCATCAAGACCGAAATGACCAAGCTCACCGGTTCAGTGAGCGACTCATGAGGAATGACTATCAATTCCATCAAGGATGACCTGGTGAAATATGCATGTATGGTGATAGGATACCAGACATTTCATGCTAGCAGAATTAACTCTGTATCTGCTGTAGCGGTAAATACCTCTTACAAGATGATCAAGGAAGATGCATCGTTTGATCTGTGCACTTGCGTGCAAAGACAACTTCTGTTGAATCTCAAATCAATCAAATAGGATAATGCATTGAAATTTAAGTTTGGACAACTACTGGTAGGGTTATTCTTCTACTTCCAAGGTTACTTCCTAGGAGTTGGAGATATTCAGTGGTCTGCTGACCAACCGGTTACCAAGCAAATCAAAGAAAGCCTGCAAGCAGTTGGAACCAACTACCCTGAAGTCTTGAACAAGTACTTTGATGAGTTCAGAAGCAAGATGAGCCTAAGGATGAGGATATCCAGTGACATTGTCAAGAAATAAGAAGAGGACATCTGCTTTACCATCAACGTGGATGAATGCATAATGGAGGCCATTGAGCCAAGACAGGAAGAAGTGGATCCTATGGGCTATGAGGTAATGAATGATATGTTGGATGGGTATGCCTCTACCCTTATTGCCTCACCCCTTGATCCTAAGGCAAAGAGAACCAACACCTATTTGGAAAGGGTCACACCGGTTGTAGAACCCTCTATAAAGAAAGGAAAGGCAGTGCCTTCAGCATCGGCACCGGTTACTACAGCTAGTCCTAAAGTGACCAAGTGGTCATCGGCAAAGAAGAAACCAGAAGCGACACCTGCCAAAGTCTTTGAAAGGAAGAGGAAGACAAAAAACAATTCACCAGACTTAGAAGAAATAGTGTCTAAAGAAAATCCCAAGAAGACGAGGCAGACAAGGAAAAAGACAAAGAATGAACCGGCAACATCTGCACCAGTAAATATTGATATTTCTTCTTACAAACCTTTGACACATTGTCAAAGAACCATAAAGAATATTAGAAGAAAATTGTTGAATGATTTAATTGATTATTTTGATGACTTCAATGATGATGAAAAAGAAGTTGAACAGGAAATTATTAAGTATTTGTGTGCTAATGACCGGTCGCCTTCAAAAATTAGATCTAAGACACCAGATTCTTTGTATAAATCTTTAGACAACAAATGGTGCATTGCCATAGAGAAGGAACATGAAATAAGGGAGAAAGTATTTGCCCAATACTTTCCTGACCTGTCCAATTCTGAGCATTTTGAAGTCATTAACCAGAACAAAGGACTCTTCTTCACTAGAAGGAGAAGGCTCTGGTTATTAGAAGGGAGAATTGATGATGTTGAAAAAGACACTCATCTTCATATGACGACTACTGTACATACTTATAAAGTGCTTCAAGCCAACAAAAAGGCTGAGCAAGAACCGACAATAACAAAACCGGATGAAGTGTTTGATAATGAAGGAAACCCGGTTACTGAACCTATAGACACTATTGATGTCGATGCTCTGGATGTAGAGGATGTTGATTAGGGTACGCCATCAGAAGAAACAGGACAGGAGAAGCAGGCAGAATTGGAAGAAAAGCAAAAGGAAGCAGAGGACATACAAGAGAAAGAAAAGAAGAAAGAGGATGAGAAGAAAAAGAAAGAGGAGGAAAAGAAGAAAGAGGATGAGAAGAAAAAGAAAGAGGGAGAAAAGAGAAAAGAGGATGAGAAGAAAAAGAAAGAGGAGGAAAAGAGAAAAGAGGAAGAAGAGAAAAAGAAACAAGAAGATGAGAAGAAGAAGAAAGAAGAAGAGGATAAGGAAGAGGAGAAGAGAAAGGAAGCGGAGAAGAAGAAAGAAGAGGAGGAAAAGGAAGAGGAGAAGCGGAAGGAAGTGGAGAAGAAGAAAGTAGAGGAGGAAAAGGAAGATGAGAAGCAAAAAGAAGCGGAGAAGAAGAAAGCAGAGGAGGAAAAGGAACATGAGAAGCTAAAAGAAGCGGAGAAGAAAAGGAAGGAAGAAGAGAAAGAAGAAGTGGCAAAAAGCACTCAGATGGAGACTCCAAAGGCAACCGGTAGTGAAGCCAAATCGGTTGACCTCACCAGTCCTATTGACCTCCAGTCTACAAACAAAATGGAGCTACTACAGAGCATTAAGGTTTCTCAAGAAGGCCTAGAAGTCATAAGGAGCAAGATGTGATCCAAGCTGCGGTGGACACTCTTACCAGTTTGATACCCGACACAAACCTCTCCAATACTGATTCATCACTGGCACAATTGAAGCTCCTATGCATAGTAGTGGATGATCAGGTGCAGAGCCTAGAAGAGGTAGCAGAGGCAAATGCCAAGAAAGAGCATCAAAAGGCTCTGAACATTACCCTGGTGAAGAAGCTAAATGAGCTCCAGTCCGATCTACAAAAAGCTCAAAAAGATATAAGGGATGCAATGGATGAGGGCAATCTACTTCTCAGCAAGATATGTCAACCTCATCTATTCTGTGATGATGTGCTCACCCAGAAGGACAAACTGCAATTGCAGTCATTTATCAACACCTTCAAGATGCCATATGATTCCTTCTCCACATATGGACAAACCGTTCACAGGCTTCAACTCCAGTCTGTAAGAATTGAGGCAGAAATAAGCAATCGAATAAGGAACTTGTAGGAACTTCAACTAGTCCTACTACCAAGATTGCAAATTCTCCAGAAATGATATCTAAATCTTGATGCCCTAACGGTGACTCAAGAGATGAGCACAATAGATGCCATGGAAGAACAAGTCTCCCAGATGCAGATAGAGAAAGAGGTGGCAACCTCCCTACTTGAGTCATGGTCCTTATACATGAAGCAATTTTTGCAGGACTTTAAATCCATTTTTGACAAGTTTTATTCTTTACTGTCATAAACACTTATTATTTTAATACAACTGGAACAGTAGTTAGTCTGCAATGTTTTTGTCATTGTCGGCAAAGGGGAGAAGTATATAAATTTTGATGTTTTGATGTTTTGATGTTTTGATGTATACTTTCATGTTCACCTCTGATAAAAAGTAGTATACATTGTATTTTCTGCAAAAGGGATAGTGTATATGCTTAGGGGGAGTAATTTTGTTTATGGCATAATTTTGTTGTAAAATACTTAGATGTCAAATTTTTTTCCTAAGTGTTGCCATCAATGCCAAAGGGGGAGATTGTTGGCATTTTGATGATTATGTTGTGATTGTCATTGATGGACACACACTTGCTATGAGATCACTTTGAGAATGTATGAATCATGCTTGACCGGTAATTGTTCCAAACCGGTATCATGATGTAGTATTTAGACTCGGTGTTTTGCAGAAAGTGTTTACCGATCTCAAGCGGTATGAAGACCCCAAGCGGTTCGAGGATCTCAAGCGGTACGAAGGAACAAAGCAGCACAACACATAATTCCTAGTCTTCATTTTTGTCAAACCAGCAATCGGTATTTTGCCTAAACCGGTATTTTGTTTGAACTGGTAATACTCTGTGCTGAGTTACCAACCGACATTTTGTGATGAGTTACCATCCACTGATTGTTTGGCAGTGCCGATACTTTGGCGGTGCATTTGTGTCATGTTACCAAAAGCGTCCAGATGCATTGAACCTAGAAAGCTGTATTGTAATCCTATTGGATCGACATGAAATCAGATTCCTTTATAAGGACATCATGTCTAGGGTTTTAGTTGTTGTTGCTAGGGTTTAAGGTTTTTTATGAGTTTTTGTAGAGTGTGAATGTGAAAAAAAAGATTGAAGTAATGCTGGAATGCATTAGGAATGAGCTATCAAGGATCTAACCAAGCAATCTGTGCTATTTGCTAGATCACTCACTTATTGATTACTCACATCTTCGACAAGTCTGAAACCCTTAACCGGTAGGCCCAAAAAGCCTTTTGTAAATCCTCTAACAAGGTGGTTCACATCTGTGGATCTAAAAATCCTCTAGCAAGGTAGTCTTTAATCGGACTTATCTCCTAACAGAGATTGAGATTCCTAACAGGATCTGTTCTGGTAAAGAACATTGTATGACCTTAACTGGTCTGGTTCCTATTCTGGAAATAGTTACTTGCGAGTTTCATCTCACCGTGGTTTTTCCCTTTTGGGTTTCCACGTCAAATATCTTGTGTTATGGTGTTATTGCTCCTATGGGTTAATGTCTTACTTGCTATTTGGTTTGCATGTGTGTTAACCGGTTTGTTTGTTAAACTGCTTTACCGGTTTACTGCTAGACTGTTAAAGTGTTTAAGTACAATATTTTTTGGTATACTAATTCATCCCCCCCTCTTAGTATTCATCAACTACCCAATAGCACTAAACCAACAATAGCGCTACATCGACTATACAATAGCGCCACCTAACAACAAACATGCTACAAGCCATGCTCAATAGCGCTAACAACACAATAATGCTAAATCAGCTATACAATAGTGCTACACCTGACAAACGCACTATATTGACTATACAAAAGCGCCATAGTAGCACAAAAGCATTAATTTAGTTGACAATAGCACCAAAACACAACTTTAGCACTATTGTGTTGACTCAACTTGGACCAAGCAAAAAACCTATAAAAAATGCATGAAATTCAAAAATTCAAATTCACATACCGTTGGTCCATAGTCATCTGGTCGCTGGAATCGACGGACTCGCTCTAGCCAATGATTTGCTATAGGAACCGACATCCTGACTGCTACTTGCTCTTCCAAAAAGTCACTATCAGAGCTCTGAAAATCGATATGGAGACGAATGCAAATGAGCCTATTTTCACCCCTTCATCCCCATATATACCCTTCATCGTAACCCTAATTTTACCCCGCTCACCACCGTGGTCCCCGTGAACTTCCAGAGCCTCCCATTTCTTCATTTTATCTCCGATTTCTTCTATTTTTTCACTAGTGTTCCTAAAATCTTCTCTTCAATCACCTTGCCAATTTTCATTCTTTTTTGAGAGATCACCCGAATTTTCAAAAATTTTCGGCCCATCTCTCGAGGGGGCATACCACCCACTAAATTATAATTTATGGGGCATATTTCTTCACACCTATTTTTCTTTCTTTGAAAAGATGCGATAAACCACACCGTCTCAAAGAGGGGCAAATGTAGTCACATAAATCTGTCCATTTTAATTAAATAAATATTTGCTATTTATTTGATTAAAAACCCACTAGCCATCAATTAATTAAATTAATATTTAATTAATTCATCTTCAAACATTCTCCTATTAATTAAATAAATTATTTAATTTATTTTAATCAATTCATTAAACCAAATTCATAACCAATTAAATGAATAAATCCTATTTATTCAATTTAATCTCCTTTCCTCTTTTAAATAAATTAAATAAAACATTTATTTAAATCATTAAATCCCCCCCACTTGCATTTTCCTAAAAATGCAACTTGCACCTATTTGTTGAAATAAATGAATTTTATTTTAATAAAAATCCTATTTTCTCTCACCCACCAAACCCACTTGCAATCCTAACCCCCTTCTAGATTCTTCTAACCCCTTCTTAATTAGCCTAATCCATCCCCTAAATATTGTCACATTACTAAGCAACTTGAAGTCACTTCTCAAAGACTCCAAAGTCTTTGGAAAGCATTAATTTCTTTGTGTGTTCAACAATTTAACCTCTAAAGTCTTCCAAACCACTAATGGCTCTTACATGACCATTTATGGTTAAATCCACTTGCACCCATGGTTAGGGACTTTGACCGCTAACTCAACCCTCATGTAACCCATGTGTCTCCTCAAGCATTTATTGCTTTGACCATGGTTATCCTCACTAACTCTTGCACAAGAGTTTATCCATTGGATAAAAGCATTATTCTTTGGATAATAAATTTATTCACTCAACCCAACCTTAACCTTAACTCCCAAGTTAACTCTCAGGTCATGTCAAGCATTTAATGCTTCTTCCCTCTCCTCTAAACCCATCTCATGTTGACACTTGTCATCCTAGGATTGGGTTGAAAGTCCTCACATGGATTGAATACCATTCAATCCTGACCCTTGTTGAGATTACTCAATCTCAACCATCCATTGCTCCATTTTTCCTATAAATAGAGCCCATTTCTTCATAATCCAGATCCTAAAAACTTGTATGCATTTACATTATACTGAATTTTAGAGAAGAGCATTTAGCATAAATCACATACATTGTTATTTTGGTCTAAAATAAATCACTCTCATTTCATAGCATCTAATTATTTTGATCACACTTACATATCCTTTTTAGATTAATCATCTTTCATCTTGAATCTCCATAAGGCATCCATGGTGCAAAAAGCTGCTAAGAGCTACACTAATTTGGAACTTGGAGATGAGAGGAACAAGGAAGGAGGAGCTACGAGCATGATAGAAGACATTTGGAGATGTCTTCTTGTATTTATTTTCATAGTTAAATGCTTTACTCTATTTTTAATGTCTCTCTTGGTATGCCTGCTTAGACTTGTTTTTGGTTGATTAACACTAACACCCCTGTTTGTTTCTTGTGTTTTTATGTGTTATAGGACCATAGGTTTTAGTCTAACATTAACCCCTTTTTGTAGAGCATCAGGAGGTATACCCCAACAATCCCAAAACTTGGCCAAAGAAGACACATGCCAGAAGGCTTGAATCCAAACACCCCACCAGAAATGCCAAATCTCCTTGGAGAAAGAGCATTGAAAGAAAAAATGAGAAATAGAGTCCTCACTATTCTAACACAAAACACACATCAAGGGACTTAGGAAGCCCCACTTATGCAAGTTATCCCAAGTAAGACATCGGTTATGAACCACCATCCACATGAAGAAATTGCATTTGGGCTAAGAAAAACTTTTCCAAACCTTCTTCCACCAAGGAACCTCAAAGCCACCAAAAAATTGCCTAACAAGCTCCAAATACCCTGCAAAAATAGAATACATACTAGAGGAATCATTACCCCAGGCAAGAACGTCCCGTCCCTCCAAGGAGTTGCACTTATGGGCAACAAAAATATGAGATCTCTTCTCTGTCTTCATTTGATCCACCTGACAGTCATTCACAAGGATCCTTCCATCTAGGACCTACCACTAGTCCTAAATTATCAGAAGTCTTAAAAAACTCAACCTTATCCCAGCCAACAACAGTAAAACTATCACAAAGGGGAAGTAAATGGATAAATATTTTCACTCCAAAAGTGACAGTTAGATATGATATAATTGTAGGGAAGCAAAGGGAAGGGGACATGTGTTAACTAGAGGTAAAATTTGGAAATTTCTTCTCCCTTATATATTTTGCTTCCTTCTCATTTGTCGAGATTCTAAAATTTTGTAATAGACAAATAGGATAGAATTGTGCACACTTTGAAACATGAACATAATCCATTGGTTGTAAATGTGTTTCTAGAAGCAAATATCAATTACAATTTGAGCCATAATTAGCAATGTCATGAAGTTGTCTTCAAGTTATGTACTCCAAATCATATCAATTCAATATACCAATGGTTTTTGAGTTTGTCATTTTTGCTTTAGCTATGATTGTGTGATTTTCATATTGTCCTATTTCAAGGGAAAGGTTAAATACATCAATCAAATTATTGTGGTTTTTGGTATATAATTTGGATCTATAAGTAAAAATTTGTGATAGTAGAAGAGGGTTTGTTAATGCAATGCATTATCATAGTAGAATTTGCTGGTTAGATTTAATTTGCTGAAATAATCGTTTATGGTTTTTCATTTGACTCCATGACCCAAGTGTAGGTACTGATCTATTCTAGGAGCTGATGCATTTTCAACAATAATCTTAAGTATTAAAATCCTTTTTACTTTCCTTTTGTAGGAGTAGTTTAGGTTTAGAATCCCGTTCTCAATTGTTTAAATTAGATAAATAACCATAAATGGAGCCACTTTAGGGTTAAACATTATTACCATGGTTGAAATCCATTAAGAACTATTTTCTTTGTTTAATATTTGTGAATTTATGTTGAACTCTAAATATTGCAAGGTACACCCACCTAGGGTTAGGAGAGCCTGAAGTGTAGGAAAATTCAATTAGTGTTTGATTGAATTTCATTTGTTTCTCACTGATCCAAGAATATATTAATTTAATTGGGGGAGTTAATAGAAATTTTTAGGCAATCAATTGGAGTAACCAACCGATTGACGACTTTGGTTGGGAGTCGGTGTAGTGTCTTAATGGAAAAAGTAAAAAAAAAAGGTGAATTTGAACGTTTACCAATTCAAATATTGAATAATTTTTAGACCTGGAAAAGTTTTATTGCAAAAAATTTAATGTGGCTATGTGCGACTTTGCTGTTGGAAAGAACCCAAAAATAGAGTAATCTTTAAGCAATTTTTAGCTTCTTGAAAATTCATTCCTCTACAAAGGAGGTGGTGACTCTATGTATGAAGAAACCAAAAGGTGAAGATTATTCTAGATTTACAAGGATTCGGGTAATGAGAGAAGATTAGTAGAGTTGCTGCAATTCTTTGAGTTATTCTCATAAATCTTGAGAAAATTTCATAATGTGTGAAAACGGTTTATGAGAATTCTTAAGGAATTAAATGTTTCCCTATTAGGTCAGATAAGCACTAATTAAAAGGGAAAATAGTGTTGGTAAAGTTAGATACTTTTGTGATACAAGTTACATTCAATTCTATGTAAAAGTATGTATGTTTTAAAGGCTGCACTCATTGGAAAGAGATCTCTGGTATGTTGGAAGCATGAGCTTGTATGGTTGTCATTGATGTCAAACTTGATTATTTGGATGGATGTTGGTCTGGGTATGCTCTTGGTTGTTGCAATTTTTTTTTGTATCACAGTTAATGTTTTGTTTCTCTTGGTCTAGATATATGAAGGTAGTACAATAGATGTATACAAATATAATATCTCCATGATCATAGGTGTAAGTTCAAGGTATCTAAAAATACTGTGGATTTTCCCTTTATCATGTTTGGTGTTGTGAATGTGTATATTGTCAAAAGTGTGATAAATTTTAAAAATGTTTACAACCTCTATAATGATCTTTTGACATTTATATGTGGACTTGTGCAATTTTATTTTGGGAGAATAAACATGTTTTTATCTTTATTATTCTCATGTGATGCATTTTTTATCTTAGATCAGGGTATGTGCAAGATCATGAGGAGACAAAAAGTGGCAATATGAAAAAAATTGCCTTCTCCACTCGCCCCAAAATGCGAAAAATCTATGTTAACTTTTTGTTTGGCATGGATGTCAGTACATTTAGCCATGGCATAATCCAATACATATTAGATATGATTATTATTCTTCTGGATTTTACTGTGTATATTTTTGCATTGCCAATGTTTCAAATCAAACACCATGATGCATCATCAGGGCAAAAGAGCAAGTGAGAGAGAAAGAGAGAAAAATATGAGGATGTTAGCAGACCTAGAAGATTAAAAAGATGAAAGATAAAACACAAGGATAGCGGCACAAAAACCAAGAGGAGCCAAAATAAATAAAAACACCAAAAAGAGGCAACACAATTAAAAGAAACACAAGAAAAATAATCAGCAATAAAAAACAAAAGCTCAATAACAAAGAGGAGAAAAAATAAAAAGAATTATAAATTATAAATATCACCAAAAAGAAACAAACAAATAATAGAAAGCCAACAAACAAAAACCAAATTACACACACACACACACACACACACACACACACGTGTACATATGAATACATACATATACATAGATATAAGTATACATACATATATGTAAACAACTGTATACATAAGCATATGTATACAAGAAATTAAGGGAATAAATCTATCTATCTATCTATCTATCTATCTATCTATCTATATATCTATCTATCTATATATTGTTGGGATCCAAGAACACTAAGAGGGGGGGTGAATCAGTGTTCTGCCGATAAGATAAGATTTTACCCTTTTATAACATACACATATAAACCGGTAAATGAAGAAACATATAACTTGAAGCAAATAAACCATCCACATGAATGAACACCATAACCCACATAATTTATACGTGGAAAACCTCAAAGAGGAAAAACCATGGTGGGATTTTCTGACCCACAATATCAATTCACTAGCCATATGAAAGATATTACATAAAGAGGGGGCCTGCACATTCAGGAAGGCACACTGCCTAGAGCACACTGCTCATCACAAAAGAGTCTCACTGACTACAAGCTTCTGCTGAGGTAAAACAATAATGATGAACTAACAAAATGCATCTGTAATGCCAAAAAGGGTTCTGGTTATGGCTCTGCTCTGTACCGATTCATAAACCCTGAACACTTCTACCGATATCTCCTTTCCTCCAAGAATGCTTTACAAACCATCTACAAATCATTGCATGATATAATATTCACATACAAATGATCTACATACATGTCCTTCGCATTACACAGTTCTACTACCTTGCCATATATTCTCCTTTCATATACACACTTCATAATGACCTAACAAACTGACCTATATACCCTTAAAAAACAATATGCCTTATGTCGTCTTACAATAAAAAAGATATACAATGTCAGCCCAATACAATAATTACAAAATGATTTTACAAATAAAACTTCTTTCGGATCCTAGACTGATGCCGACTTCCTTGAAGTGCTAGATGTCGGTGCTCGTTGTGACTTTGAATACTCAATGCCGGTATCTTCTAATGAATGTCTCCTAATGCTGGTATATGTCTTCAATGGAATAGTGTTTCTATCAATGACAAAACATGAATCAAATGAGTGTCAATTGCCAATAATCTCCCCCTTTGGCATTGATGGCAACACTCATGTGAAAAATGGATTCCTTCCTTGTCGGTTCAATTGAAATATGACACATGCTCCCCCTGAGCAATACACTCTGTCTAATATCCTTCCCATATTTTTCTGTCTAATATTTTTCACATATATACACTCCCCCTTTGGCATCAATGCCAAAGATCGTTGAAAGAATTGGAAGAATTTAGTTCAAAATTTGCGGAAAAGAATGAATAAATACATATTATTTTACCAGAGATTAACCAACTTCAAAATTTTCGGGTAAGATTTATCTAGCAACTCTAAATATGTATCCCAGACAGTTTTGAAAGTTTCAAATATGGATACAAGTCCACTTAGTAAGTGTGCGAGTGTTTCCTTCTCTATGACTTTTGTCGGTGTGGGCTTAGCAAGCATATCCATACATTCCCTCTTATGTACACCAAGTGAATCCAATCTTGGACTCACCAATCCTCTGAGACTCCTTTCTCTTCGAATGATCTTGTCTCTTTCCTTTTCAAAATAAAAAAATTGGTTCTCCAGAGACAAAATTTGTCCATCAATGGATGTTGTGAGTGAGGTCAATCCATCAAAATAATTAGCAATATTAGCAGCCTTTTCATGTAACTCCCTTAATCTACTATCTACATTTGCTGTAAGAATTTCTATATTACAACAAACCCTGTAGATATTAGTACACTATTTCAAAGAATTTTCAATAAGAATCAGTTTTTCTTCAATCTTCCTCTTCTTTGTTTCAATAATTTGATAAAAAATGACTCTTTTAGCCAAAGTAAATCTCTCAAGTGCCTGCTCATCTGAAATCTGCTGCAATGATTGAAAGTTGTTAGATATATGCTCAGTTAATGCCTTAAGCTTTCCGGAAGTGATTTCTTCATTCTCAATCATACATTCAGGAATTAGTGTTAGACACAATGCACCACTGAGAGGGGGATGAATCAGTGGTTCTCAAACTTTTCTCTTTAGCTATCCTATGTGAGCATATCGGTTAATAGATCTAACTCTATGCAGAATTTCTGGTTAGTGGGGAGAGCTACACAAGAGCAATCACACAAGGGACATCACATAGCACCAATATATACGAGGAAAAAA
The DNA here is from genome assembly GCF_030272615.1 of Cryptomeria japonica. Lineage (NCBI taxonomy): Eukaryota > Viridiplantae > Streptophyta > Pinopsida > Cupressales > Cupressaceae > Cryptomeria > Cryptomeria japonica. The sequence continues at coordinate 20,379,879 of NC_081415.1, read as the reverse complement.
CAAGATGGGAAAAACCTCAGTGAGAAATGGTGCTAGAGTCTACTGATCCAATCCAACCTCACAATGAAAATAATTACAATGTTTAGGGCACCAAACCAAGGAGCACCAACCCCTGCACCGAGCTACAACTCATTGTTCACAAAGAAAACATCAGTTACAAAAGCAGTTGTCTTGTTACAAGTGAGTCTTACAACCATTTCATATACCTTACTCTGCCAGTGAGATACCTATTGGCATATGATGAGGCAGTGATAATGTATGTTGTCATTGATGTCAATAAGTGCTCAAGCAGGTGAATCGATATGCACTAGTATGAAGATTGGAAGTGGTTATGGTCAACTGGGATAGAGTGGACTGGTGTTGGGGTTCACTAAGTGTGACTACCGGTTGGTAGTCTCAGTTCAGCTCTAGGGTTACCGATTTGGCTTGTGCGGTGCAATCGATGATGTTTTGTGACCAGTTAGTTAAGGAATAAGGATAAGGATAGAGATTCCACATCAACTGTGTGCACGTGAAGGATTTCTTTGTGGTTCTTGTGCGTGAAGATTGAATGCCTACCTTGGGAATGAGCGTTTTTCTTAGCGGTGTGTGAAGAGTGCGTGATGGGTTATTGATTTTCAGATGCAGTGAAGATTGGATGATGCAGAATGTCTTGAGATTTGTTTTAGATCGTTTCATTTTATGTAATGTGCTTGGACGGTTAAGATTAGATCGCTTGTAAGTGTAAAATTGAAATATTTAGGGTTTAGGGTTTATGCTACCGATCTAGTTGTTGTCTATAAGGTCGATGAGTTTTGTTATTGCAGTGTTGGAAAAAGTTGTATTTGTGTTTGTGTGTTGGAGATTTGATACTTGCCGAACCGGAGTGAGGAATCTGCAGAGTGTGACTGCAGAAGAAAGGAACTGAAAAGGATCTACCTTAGAAAGAAGTGTTGTTATTAGATCGGTGTTTTACCTATTGTCTTCTAACCATTTCAATAGAAGATAAATCCCTTGACTGGGTAGCTTTAACAGGCTTTGTTGTAAATCCTCTAACTAGGTGGCTAAAGGTTATTGATTTATTTAAATCCTCTAGCGAGGTAATTCTTAACAGGGTTTCAACCTTTAACAGGGTATATAGTCATCCCTTAACCAGGTGATCCCTAACAGGATCAGTTCCTAACAGGACCTTTATTGTAAAGTCTTTAACCGGACTAGGCTCCTAATAGAGAAAACTTCAAAAGAGTTCACAAACAAATTATGGGTATTCATCCCCACCGTGGTTTTTCCCATTTGGGTTTCCATGTGAAAAATCTTTGTGTTATGGGTTGTGAGATTTTCATGTGATGATTGTGTGGTTTGATTAAGTTAGATATGCATGCATTGTTAAATGGTTGTGGTATTATTGGTACAACTCATGCATGATTATATCAATGAGGTAGTTATCAAGGTTTGAGATCTATTGAATGTTGTCTGAAGTATTTTTGTTTAACCGGTATAGCTATGGTTAAGTCCAATGGTGAAGATAACTGGCTAGCTGTGTTTTGATATGACAAAGTGTTGAAGCAGTTTTTTGTGTGTACTGATTCACCCCCCCTCTCAGTACTAGTTAGGACCTTAGTAGTTCATTATTATTCATCAATACCTTCTCTTCTACACTGACTCACCTCTCTTGCTGCTCTCAACTGGTGCATTATTGCTGGTAAACTCTACCGATACACCTTTCCTCTTCTTCTTCTTTGTTGGATCTCTTCCTAGTTCTCAACTCTTCATCGGTACAACACTCTGCCAGTATGGACACTACCGGTTCTGATCTTCACTCACCCTATTTTCTCATATACTTGTTGAGCACTTGGCTGATTTGCTCTCACATGCAAAAGTAACTCTCAATCACTTCGTAACAACACTTCCTTCTTCTATTCAACAACATCAACAACTAACAATGTATTTTTCTTGCATATTTATAGCCTGGATTTCCTGCCAAAAGATAATTCAAATTCTAGGTGGTTAGGGTTTCCTCATCATCATCTAGGCAAACCAAATCCAATCTAATCCTATCTGATCTGATCTTCCAGATGGCCAACTATACAACTCCACCATTAACGTGCCTTCTTGATCATGCCTTCCATCTCTAGTGATCTTCTTTTTCCCATCGGCTGGTCTCTTGGTCAAACACCAAGATCCATCCTGCTGTTTCTTTCATTCACCTTGATCTCCTCAATCACTCTTTGCTGGATCTTAGTTGTCCTCCAAACCTTGAGCCACAAACCCCTGCAACATGTCCTGTGACTTTTGGAATCTGTCATTAATGTTGACCAACTCAACAGTTACCCTGTCGATGTACATTTCTTCTATCTCTGCATGCAGGTTCACCACCTTGACTCCATGTGGCATCCATGTTGATCAATTGCCAGCTTGGATCATCATGTCAGTTCATATAGGTTACCCAACCAAACACTCTACCGGTTCCTCTTATCTGCCGGTTTGCTAACCCTGCCAGTCAAACCCTCAAGCTAGTCTGTCATCTACCTTGCACTCTTCTTCTCTTCTGGTGGACTGCACAATCAATCGACACACTTGCTAACCTTCATTATGTACAACTCCATTAGATGAGGAGTCATCTGCATCTGCACCTTGTCCATATTATTGGTGATCATCCATACCAGTAAAACTCTCTTGATGACACTATGTCATCAACCTTCAACTAACCCCATCTTCAGTTAGGCCATTCTCTTCTAACTATATCAGTTCAGCCTTGCCTTCTCCCTAATCAGCTCTGACCATTTCTCTACTGGTTTGTTAAAATGACAAACTCATCATCCATCATCTATACCGACATCTCAACATGCCTTCTCAGACAGTCCAGTGCAAATCCTTGATTGCATGCACTCAAGGCATTCCTTTGATTCACTGGTGGATCCGGTGTGAGCCTTCAAACACCCACCTTTTCCTCATCTACCTTATCTCACATGACTATGATGCACACTATGCATAATAGGAGATAAGTTCTACTTACCAGTGAGAGTGAGTTCTTGTAATCTACATCCTCCAATGCACTTATGTGGCATCTCATGATGACCGCATCTTCATCCGGTGGGAGTTCTACTGTTCTGCAACCTCACAACGTACTGATGACATATTCATCCTTCTTCTCCTGTGTTGATTTGATTTGTAGCATTCCATCTCTTCATCACAAAACAACCACTCAGGCATCTTGCCCATCCTTCTTGTGCACTGGTCATCATCTTGCTGGTTGTCAATCACTCACTTGGTTGATATGACTTCTTCATGTCAACACATCATGTACTAGTTGACATCCTTTCCTTATTGGTGATACACTGTGCTGGTAACCTTCTTACCTCATCCACACAAGTTAGACACTAACCTGTGTATCGATAACCTCTGTCTTACCTTACCGGTGTCCTACAACACATCGAGATATGAAAGATATCTCATTCTTCCCTTTGCTCCTCCTTGACATTGTTGCACATACATCACTCATATTGGTAGACATCCCATACCAGTTGAAATCAATGACAACACAATGCCAACAATCTCCCCCTTTGGCATTGGTGTCAACTCATGTAGTATCCGACATACTACATAGTCTTTCTCCTCCTTTCTTTAATCCATGGATTCTTAACACATGTGGTATGTTGTATACTACTGAATCCTTCTCCTCCTTTGACAATAATGACAAAGGGCACTGTTAGGGTATCATTCCTTCTTGTAAGTGCCATGCACTGACATAATTCTTTCTCCCCATTTTTCTTTACCGGATGGACTTCCTCCTTTGAAACCAACTGTTACAAATTGGTACATTTTAGTTAGTCACAACTCGATGAGATGGAGGACTCACCCATCCATGGACACCAATTGAGCAAGCAAGATTTATACCAATTGTTAAAGTACTCAATTGCAGATGGATGTGTCAGTGAACACTACTCACTTACCGATCATCCTGCATCACTTCCCATTTGATCCCAAAATTCTTTAGGAATCAAATGTCTATAGGATCCTAGATTATACCTTCTAGATCCCTTTCTACATTCTTTTGCCCTATGACCATAAGAATTACATGCAAAGCAATAACCGGTAAATGATGGCATATGATTTGCAAATTTATTTTGCCATGCATGAGGAGATCTTACCGGTTTAGCATCTCCATTTTTTCTTCTTTGAGGATGGATCCTTGGTTGTCCATTCTATATAGATCTTCAATCTAGTCTCTTCTTCTCCCACACCTGCTTCACCTTGTGGGTGGTAGTATTTCTTTTTCCACTGCCGGTAGAGAGTTTTCTTTGCTGCTTCCAGTGAAGCTGTATTCTCCCATCTTCCCCTTACTTTTGGGATCTGCATCATTCTTCCTTTTTGTAGCATTGGTCTTCACTCTTATCTGCAAGTCCTCACCCGTTGTGGTTATGTCAACCTTCTTTTGAGGAGAATTTCTAATTAGGAAGGTCTGGCCTTTGTTTTCTCCATTTGAGGAGATAAATAGAATGTCATTGTGTGGGACATTCTTGCTAGTGGATCATTCACCAGCACCACTTCCTGATCCTTCAGTGTCCTTGGCATGCTTTTGTTTCTTCAGCATTTTGTCCAAGACATCACTACTGCCATCAACCCTGATTCTCACCTTGAGCTCATCCTTACATTTCTCAAGGTCATTTTGGAGAACTTTCATTTCTCCAAGAAGCTTCTGATGTTATTCATCTTTTATTTCTAGCTGAGAGGCTAGATCTTCACACCGACACACCTTGGTGTTCTTTGCCTGAGACTTCAACTGTGAGAAGCATTTCTCAGTTTCTTCAAGGCATTTTATCAACTGATTCTACTCTACTATAGCAGCATTCTTGAATAGCTTGTATTCCCTTCTAACTCTAATGAGTTCTTAAAGTGCATTTACAAGCTCTCCTTCAAGATCAACTTCTTCTTCATCCTCTTCTTCCCCTTCATCATCACTACCAAACACATCTTGCCAGTGGGAACTATTTGCCCTAGCACTTTCAGATGTATGCTCCTCTTCTTCAGATTCTTGAGCCATGAAGAGGTGGGTTCCTTCTTCATCACTGCTGCTAGCAGATCTATCTTCATCATCCTCATAAACATGAGATGTATTTCTCATTTTTCCTTCACATGCTGATTCTACAGTAGCGGGCTAATTTCCATAGAGCTTCTTCAATCTTTCCCATAAGCTCTTTGTTGTTTTACATCTATCCACCTGTGAGGAGACATCACTAGTGAGTCCATTGAAAATAGCCTTCATGGCTTCTTCATTGCATTGGTTTCTTTTATCTTCTACAGATCCGGTAGGAAGACTGAAATTTCTAGGGAGACCGTCAACTACTGACATCGATACATCAAACCCTAAAGAGGATAGGAAGACTTCCATTCTGCAACTCCAAATAGAAAAGTTTGAACCATCAAATATAGGAGCAGGGATTGACACTAGACAAACCATTGTGTCCTTAGGCCAGAATCTACCCAAGCTTGAGAAAGCTCGTCTAACTGGGAAGCTACACTCTGATACCAATTATTAGATACAATGTACCACTGAGAGGGGGGTGAATCAGTGGTTCTCAAACTTTTCTCTTTAGCTATCCTATGTGAGCATATCGGTTAATAGATATAACTCTATGTAGATTTAATGGTTAGTGGGGAGACCTACACAAGAGTAATCACACAAGGGACATCAAATAACACCAATATATATGAGGAAAACCCAAGATGGGAAAAACGTTGGTGATAAATGCTGCTAGAGTCTACTTCTCCAATCCAACCTCACAATGAAAATAATTACAATGTTTAGGGAACCAACCCTAGGAGCACCAACCCCTGCATTGAGCTAAAACTCAGTGTTTACAAAGAAAACATTAGTTACAAAAGTAGTTGTCTTGTTACAAGTGAGTCTTGCAACCATTTCATATACCTTACTTTGCCAGTGAGATACCTTCTCTGCTACATCGACTCACCTCTCCTGCTGCTCTCAAATGCTTCCTTACTACCGGTAAACTCTACCATTACACCTTTCCTCTTCTTCTTTTTCTCTACTGAATCTCTTCCTAGTTCTCAGCTCTTCATCAGTACAACACTCTGCCAGTTTTGTGTCTGTCTTCTTTGTAGCTTCCTTCACTTTTGCTCTTCCGGTATGGATACTATCGGTTCTACTCTTCACTCACCCTCTTTTCTCATATACTTGTTGAGAACTTGGCTAATTTTCTCTCACATGCAGAAGTAACTCTCAATCACTTCGCAGCAACACTTCCTTCTTCTATTCAGTAGCATCAACAACTAAGAATGAATTTTGCTTGCATATTTATAGCCTAGATTTCCTGCCAAAAGACAATTCAAATTATAGGCGGTTAGGGTTTCCTCATCATCATCGAGGCAAACCAAATCCAATCTGATCCTGTTTGATCTGATCTTCCAGATGACCAACTATACAACTCTTCCATTAATGTTCCTTCTTGATCATGCCTTCGATCTCTAGTGATCTGCTTTTTCCCATCGGCTGGTCTCTTGGTCAAACACCAAGATCGGTCCTGTTGTTTCTTTCACTTGCCTCAATCTCCTCAATCACTCCTAGATATCTCTTAGTTTTCCTTCAGACCTTGAGCCACAAACCCCTGCAACAGCTCTGCAACATGTCCCATGACTTTTGGGATTTGTCATTAATGTCGACCAACTCAGCAGCTACCCTGTCGGTGTATATTCCTTCTATCACTGCATGCATGTTCACCACCTTGACTCCATGTGGCAGCCATGTTGACCAATTGCCAGCTTGGATCATCATGTCGGTTCAGATAGGTTCCCCTACCAAACACTGTACTGGTTCGTCTTATATGCCGGTTTGCTAACCCTGTTGGTCAAATGCTCAAGCTAGTCTGTCATCTACCTTGCACTCTGCTTCTCTTCCAGTGGACTGTGCAATTAGTCGACACACTTGCTAACCTTCATTATGTACAACTCCATCATATGAGGAGTCATTTGCATCTGCACCTTGTCCATTTTACCTATGATCATCTATACTAGTAAAACTCTATTGATGACACCATGTCATCAACCTTCAACTAACCCCATCTTCAGTCAGGCCATTCTCTTCTGACTGTATCAATTCAACCTTTCCTTCTCCCTGATCAGCTCTGACCATGACTCAATCGGTTTGTTAAAATGAAAAACTCATCACCCATCATCTATACTGACATCTCAACGTGCCTTTTCAGACAGTCCAGTGCAAATCCCTGATTGCATTCACTCAAGGCATTCCTTTGACTCACCGGTGGATTTGGTGTGAGCCTTCAAACACATGCCTTTGCCTCATCTACCTTATCACATGACTATGATGCACGTTATGCATAATAGGAGATAAGTTCCACTTACTGGTGAGAGTGAGTTCTTGTAATCTACATCTTGTAGTGCACTTATGTGGCATCTCATGATGATTGCATCTTCATCCGGTGGGAGTCTTGCTGTTTTGCAACCTCACAACGTACTGATGACCTATTCATCTTTCACCTCCTATGTTGATGTGATTTTGGTATCATTCCATCTCTTCATCATAAAACAACCGCTCAAGCACCTTGCCCATCCTCCTTGTGCACTGGTCATCATATTGTTGGTTGTCAACCACTCACTTGGTTGAGCTGACTTGTTCAAATCAACGCATCATGTACCAGTTGACATCCTTTCCTTACTGATGATACATTGTGCCGGTAACCTTTTTACCTCATCCACACAAGTTAGAAACTAACTTGTGTACCAATAACCTCTATCTTACCTTACCAGTGTTCTGCAACACACCGAGATATCAAAGATATCGCATTCTGCCCTTTGCTTCTCCTTGACAGTGTTGCACATACATCACTCATACCAGTAGAAATCCCATGCCGGTTGACATCAATGACAACACAATGCCAACAATTAGTTTGTACAAAACTGTAATTGAATGTTCTATTATTCCTTTATCTGCAGATCCCTCCATTATTAGCTTTTGAGTAACTACCATCATTAACTCAGTGGGACTCATCTTAGCGATTGATTTCTTCTCAACTTGAGAAGGTTCAATTTCCAAAAGCTTTGCCAGGGAATCAACATCAACTGCCGGTATAGTCATATCAGTCCTCTTTTGCACCGGTGGCTTCACCACTTTGTGCAATATTAATTACTGCCAGTGGAGTATTATCCACAATATTGTCAGTACTCTGTACATTGTCTACATTTCCTTGCTCAAAAATTGTCTCTGCTGGTATAAACTATACACTATCCTTTGCTGCCGGTGGTGTCTGTGCACCCCTGTTTACTGCTGGTATATCCAAAATTAGTTCTAAACTTCCCAAAATACCTTTCCCTTTTGATTTGTTTGGAATGGTGGAAGTTGTTAGCTTAACAAATTATTCTTGGCAGGTGAGAAAATCTAGATTCTTTTGGAAGAATTGGACCAACCATCTCTGGTCTCATTTATTACCTTATTAACCCTGCCCATCATTAGACTTATTTGTCGGGGTTTTCTACTAAAAATTCTTTTGTTTGCAACATCTATACACCATTTCATTTCCTCATTGCATATTGAGTCACACATATTCAAAAGTTCTAATTCCTTAAGCTATTTATCCCTCTTGACTGCATCAAGTCTTCTTGCATCTAACTTATTATACAGTGATAGAGGAATTTCCTTCAAAATTTCTACTAAATCTTTCTTTTATATATCTATACATAACAAAATTCCTTCTTCAATTTCATTCTGCTCATTATCCTCTAAATTTTTATAGCAATTAGATACATTCTTCAAAATACCATCCTTTGTTATTTCATCTATCAATTCAACACAGGTCATTGTAAACTTACCAGATTCAATTCCTCCATCACTCTTCTTCTTCTTACTGGGGGTTACCGAAGTGGATGTAACCAGTTTTCTCTTTTGAGTAGGTTTCCTTGTTGGAGGTGGGGGTACAGTAGGTTTTGTCACTTTTCTCACAAGCTTCCTCTTTGGCTCCACCTTATTCTCCTCTACTAGAGGTTTGTCAGCTTTCTTTCTTTGTACCCTTTTGAATGCTAGAGGTTCATTATCCTCTAGATCAGAGTAAGAAGTGATAGTAGAAATGAAATTTTCAGGCCTCTTCTCCCCAGGAGCACTAGCCACTGTCAGTTCTTTTGCCGATTTGGATCAGAACCCATTTCAGTATATATCCTATGAATTACATTATGAATAAATGCAAACATCTTGTCAATTTTCTTTTATCTTCTCTTCTTGTTAAAGTTGATTTTGACTTCAAGATCCTTTTCCTCCACAATGCCAAAATGTTTGGTCTTATCATCTAGTGGAGCTTCAAGTAACATTTTTGCATAAAGTTCCAAAATGTTGACATCTACTTCATATCCAAGCTCAGTGACCCATATGGTCCTAGGTTCCACTGCCTCCATGAGGGTTTCATCAGTTTTTACCATAAAACAAATATCAGTGGAGTATTTTTCCACAATGTGCTTTAATATCCTCTCACTCTGTCTCATGTTTTATTGAAAAGTTTTGAAGTAGCCCCAAAGCTTTTCATCCCTGTTGGTACCAAGACTGGTGATTCCATCTTTGATTTGCATACCTACTGGTATATCATGAGCCCAACGCTTCTTCCCTAGACCAGGTAGCTCATTTATGAAATATAGATTTAAACAGACAACGAGATTCCCAAACCTAAAAGTTCCTTTCTTAACACCTTTTATTTTGCCAAGATTCAACATAAGTTCACTTCTTAGCCATTCACATAAGTCATATTTTCCATCATTCCTTAGCATTTGGTGTGCAACATGGATACATGAACTGGCAATAGAGTTCAATCGACTAGATTGAGTTACCGTGTAACTGATGATCATGCTGGCAAACTTCACATCTATTTCCTTGATGGTACCAATCCTCATTGATCTTCCATCATGGGTTGCACCAGTGAGCTTCTCAACCTCAGTGTTGGAGATCTTCTTTCCAAGTTCTTGTCTGACTTTGGGTAAGTTGATGATTGCCTAAATTGCTTCCTTTGTGATCATGTAGGGTCGATCCAACTAGATAAGTTCATTGTGAACCCTACTCAGAACATATCTAATCACTTCATCCTTGAATTCCTGTATGTATAGGATACCAGTTAACCCTAGATCTTTGATGACCTTACATTCCAACTTGATTGTTTCAGAGCTACCCAGTATCATAGATTGGTTCATGCCCTTGATCTCTTCAGTGCCTAGATCTTCCAAGGTGAAGTGAATATATTCCCTTACATCTTCTACACACATCATGTCATCGAGAACCCTTGAGAATGTGTTCACAGAGTCTTCCTTCTTGGCTATCTGGGAAACTTCCTTGAAAATGGGTCTCGGCCTATCCTTGACTTCAACAATGGTGGGATTCACAATGAAAGTAGGAGTAGATGATCCAAATGCCATTTCGAAGAAATACCTAAAAATGATCATCGGTTGGAAGATTTGATTGCTTCTCAGATAATTGCTGGAAATCCTTTCAGAATGCCTTCGCTTGCTCTTAATTGCCTGAGATTTGCCTTTGCTTTGCTCTAGTTGCTTGAATGCTAGGTGAGTGAAAATTAATCCACTTTCCCCTTTTATCAGCGAGTAAACCCTAATCCTTCAATGTCATAAATGCTTAGCAATGTACCCTACCAGATGCCAGTTTCACAGTCTTATGTTGGGTAAATCTTCATCAATGATTAACACAACTCTCCAGATTTCTTCTAGATTTCTTCCAGATGTCTTCTAGGGAATATGTAATATTTGTAATGAATTTGCCAACCCCTAAGGCGTATGCCTCAGTTACTGGTTGAATTTCCTGCTGGTGGAGGAATGCTCCGTTCTACCAGTGGAGTTACCGGTGTAGTTGCATCTCCATTTGGTTCTTCAGATTTTCTAACCCATCTCTTGGTGTGATCTTGTTGGTATTTCATCTACCATCTGCTTTCCTTTTTCATTTGCTTTATCATTTCTAACTGGTTTAGCCTTTCTTTTGCAGTACTTAGCAATATGACCTATTTTGTTGCATGCATAACATGTAACATTGTTCTCTTGAATTCCTTTAACATATTCAATGTCATTCCTTGACCTACATTGATTAGCCAAATGTCCAAACTTTCCACATGCATGACATTTAATATTCATTCTGCAGTCTTCTAATTTATGACCACATTTCTTGCAATTTGTGCATTGACTAGGAACAAAATTGTAGTTTTGATTTGCTTTATTTATACATTATTTAGACATATGCCCTAATTTATTACAAACAAAGAATCAACCATTAAATTTATAAGCATTAGATTGCCTTACCATTTTCCTCTATTCTAATGAGTTCTGCATACCGATTGTCTGATCTTTATTTGCAGTATTAGAGCTTTCACCTTGTACAAATCTAGGTCCTCTAGAATCATCACTTTGCCTTTGTATTTTCAATAAGTCATCCAATTGTGCAACACTGATCCTAAAATTTTCTTTATACTCACTTGCAGTAGTTAGATCATCTCTCAGAGTTATTACTTGTCTTTCAAGTGTTTATTCATTATTCCGGGATTGCATCAAACTAGTTTTCAACATATCATTCTCATGAGCCAGTCTGTCACATTCTTCAGATTTGTTCTCCAAAGATATAGAAAGATTATCTTCCTTCTTCTTTCTATCCTTAATATCTTTTGACATCCTCATAGTTAGGTCTTGCATTTCATTTTGCATGAGCATGTTTGCTTGACTTAGTTTCTGACAATGTTCCTTGAGTGCATTTTCATCATCCTGTTTTGCAAAAGTTCCTTCCTCTTAGCTTGAAGTGATAATAACCTTTCTTAGAGGACAAGAATGAATTCATTAGCAAAATTCAATTCATCTTGCAGTTTTAAGGTCTTCATCCTTTTAGCATCATAATCCTCAATTGCCATCTCAAGTTGCTTTTCCATAGCCATGTCTAATGATTTCAATTTCAGGATCTTCCTCAAGTTCTTAAGCTTCTTCCAAGGTACCAAGCTCTGATACCAATTGTTGGGATCAAAGAACACTGAGAGGGGGAGGTGAATTAGTGTTTTGTCAGTAAGATAAGATTTTACCCATTTATAACATACACATATAAACTGATAAATGAAGAAACATATAACTTGAAGCAAATAAACCATCCACATGAATGAACACAATAACACACATAATTTATATGTGGAAAACCTCAAAGAGGAAAAACCACAGTGGGATTTGTAACCCACAATATCAATTCACTGGCCATATGAAAGATATTACATAGAAAGGGGGCCTGCACATGCAGGAAGGCACACTGCCTAGAGCACACTGCTCATCACAAAAGAGTCTCACTAACTACAAGCTTCTACTGAGGTAAAACAATAATGATGAACTCACAAAATGTGTCTATAATGCCAAAAAGAGTTCCGGTTATAGCTTTTCTCTGTACCGGTTCATAAACCCTGAACACTTCTACCGGTATCTCCTTTCCTCCAAGAATGCTTTACAAACCATCTACAAATCATTGCATGATATAACATCCACATACATATCCTTCGCATTACATAATTCTACTGCCTTGCAATATATTCTCCTTTCCTATACACACTTCATAATGACCTAACAAACTGACCTATATACCCTTTACAAACAATATGCCTTATGTTGGCTTACAATATAAAAGATATACAATGTCGACCCAATACAATAATTACAAAATGATTTTACAAATAAAACTTCCTTCGGATCCTAGACTGATGTCGTCTTCCCTGAAGTGCTGGATGCTGGTGCTGGTGCCGATTGTGACCTTGAATACTCAATGCCGGTATTTGCTGGTGAATGCCTCCTAATGCTGGTATATGTCTTCAATGGAATCTTGTTGGCATCAATGACAACACATGAATCCAATGAGTGTCAATTTCCAACATATATATATGTGTGTGTGTGTGTGTGTGTGTGTGTGTGTGTGTGTGTGTGAGAGAGAGAGAGAGAGAGAGAGAGAGAGAGAGAGAGAGAGAGAGAGAGAGAGAGAGAGAGAGAGAGAGAGAGAGAGAATATGTATGTATGCCCTTAATTCTTGTATATGTATGCTTATGTATACAATTATTTATATATATAGTTTGGTTTTTGTTTGTTGGGTTTCTCTTATGTGTTTGTTTCTTTTTGGTGATATTGTTTATTTTTTAATTCTTTTCTCTCTCTCTCTCTCTCTCTCTGTGTATATATATATATATATATATATATATATAACACATGTATAAAGAATAAATGTTGAAACCAAAATAAGAGAGGAAAATGCAAAATCAAAGAAGACTAATATAAGAAAAATCCAAAATAAGAGAGGAAAATAACAACAAGAACATGTATATGTGTGTAGATATATACATGTATTTGTGTGTGTGTGTGTAAATTTAGTTTCTTATATATACACAATATACATTTACATTTCCATAGATGTATTTGCATACATACTTTTATATGTTTATGCATATGTGTATCATGGGGTGTTTATAATAGACTTATAAAGCACTAAGAGGGTGGGGGGGTGAATCAGTGACAACAAAAACAATAGTACTTTAAACACTGACTGATAGAGATACTTAACAAGTTTACTAAACACTATGCATGCAATCCAAAATGATATTAAAGCATCCACGATAAATAAAACATCCAGCATAACACAAGTGTTTATACGTGGAGAACCCAAATGGGAAAAACCACAGTGAGATGGGACTCACAAGTTAACTCTCTGCAATAATAGATAACTGACCAGTTAAGGTCTACAAAAATGCTCTGCTAGGAGCGAGTCCTGTTAAAGATCCTAAATATATATTAGGAGTTATACCCTGTTAAAGGTAGTACCCTGTTAGGAGTAACCTCGGTAGAGAATTTCTGAATCCAAACTAATGGTTCACCTTGTTAGAGGATTTATACATTGAAGCTTGTTAGAGCTTACCCGGTTAGGGGATTTGACTATTGTACTGATTAGAAAACAACAGGTGGTGTGATCTAGAAGTAGCACAGCTTGCTTGATTAGATCCTCTTCTGCTCAATCAAAACTGCATCACCGACTTCATAACTGACATATACTGAAATGCCTTCAATAGCTTAGCACTTCTATCTTGCATCCTTTTTCATATATCAAAATAATTCATCATAATGTCATTATATAGACATTAGATTTCATGTCGGCTCAAGAATCATATCACAATTTCCTAGGTGTAGTGTATGTGGACAATCAAACATTAATCATCACAAATTGATGCCAAATCTGTCGGTTAGGGATAACTCATCATGATAGGTGATAACTCATCACACAATCAATGAATACCTGTTGGAACAACGATGCTGGTTTAGAGTTAACCACTATCAACATATAAACCGTTTGTCCTTCATTTTCTTCTTTGATGGTTTTCATTTAATCTCCAAGCTGGTGTCAAGCCATTCTTGCATATACCAGTTGTCTACATATACCGGTTAGACACCCTCTAAACCATCTTTAACTAAACATCCAATACCGGTTGCAATACAAGTAACTTTTAGAAGTAATACCGGTTTGTCTTAACTAAGATGACTTTGACAATGAACATATGTGTGTGTATACATGTTCCATCAATGACAACACATGAAGTCATCCATTACAATCATCATCAAGCGAACAATCTCCCCCTTTGGCATTGATGGCAACACTTAGAAAATTTTACAAATTTACAACTAAGTGTTCTTACAAAAATTTGCATACATAGTTCTACTCCCCCTTAACAATACATACTCACAACCCATACATATTTCTACTCCCCCTCTGAAAACAATGCCAAATTGAAAAGTAATATATATATATATATATATAGAAAAATTTGCATCAAAAGTTTACATATACAGAAATGTAAGATTTTATTAAGTAGTGTTCACTGTAATTTTCAAGAAAATGTCACTGAAAGTAATCTTCATCTGAGAAAAACCATATTACCATGTTTCCAGTAAGGTTTTAGTGATCTCTATGGTTGTCATAACCTGTGCAGAGAATTCTTCCATTGCATCTACTATACTCATCTTTGGAGTAGGCAAAACCACTTCTGCATCCTTATATGCCCGTTGTAGTATGTAAACTTTAGGTCTCAACAAATTCTTTAGCTCCTTCAAGCATCAAAGTCTCTTTGCCTGATCAAAATCATACATATCTAATCGATTTTGCAAATCATCAACCGATTTGCAAAAAACTAAGGCTGAATCCTGTAAAGGTATGTATGCATTACATATCTTTTCCAATTCTTGTTCTGTCTTTGTTCACCTCTGAATTAAATTAGTATAGAAAAATGAAATGTTAAATGTATAGGCTAGAATTTTGCCTCCTATTTCAATAGCTTTTCTCAAAAGATCTTTATTCAGGGATAAAGCAATCTTCCCTTTATCAATGTCTTTCATTATGTGTTCTCCTCCTTTCTTCCTATAGTTTTTCTCAGCTAAGGTCTCAATGGCTTCTTCAAGGGACTTTCTTTGTTCAGAGGCATTTGCAACCAACTAGCCAAGCTTGCCAATAGGAGTTGAAAAGCTCCCAATATTAGTCTCCGGTAGAAGACTGGACAAAATTTCAACAACAGTTTGGATTATTTACACTTCCTTCCTCTGTTCCTTTAATCTCTTCTTCTGAGCCCTAGATTTCATCATGGTTGCAATCTCCATTAGTTCATATGAATTCATATTCTCTACATCTATAGGCCCTTTGATGCCTATTGAGTGATCTTCATCATCAGTTTGCTGCTTGACTATTGCCTTTTCTTTTTTCAGCAGGCTTCTTCTCCTCAATTTTCTCTTTCTCTCGTTTCTTTTCCTGTTCATAATCCTTTTCTCCAACCCTTTATTCAGGTTTCTCTTGAGTAGCCTTTGTAACTGGTGGTAGTTGAGTTTTCACTTGTTGATCTTTTACCGATGGAGGTGGAATATCCACACTTGGTTGAATTGTCGGTATTTCAACTGCTTTAACCTGTGAAACAATAATAACTAGTGGTTGTTGTGGTTGCTTATCTGGATCAATAATATTTCTAGATAGATCAATGGTGTCTTGAATATAATAAAAAAAAATAACTGGTTGGGAAGTAGTGTCATCCTTATGATTGATAGGATAGACAATATCAGGTGTCACTATTTCTTCTTCATCCATCTCTGGTCATTCCTTAGTCTCTGGTTGATCAGTCTGATGAGACTTTATTTGCTTATGTATCCGTTGAATATTTCTTGCTATCTGATGAGTCTCAACTTCAACAAATTGCACCTTTCCATTTATTAACATTAATCTTCTAGCTTTAAAATGAAATTCTCCTTTGAAATTATCAATCAATGTAACTAATTCATCTCTAGATAATTCAAGAAAATATTGAATAAATACATTATCAATGATTTCTTTATCTTTCTCCACAGCCTCTTCCCACTTATTTGAAAGAATAGAATATAAAGAATCATAAATTTCATCTGTAAGATCCCGAGGTAATCTATTGTATTGACACAAATGGTTAATTACCTTTTGACTAATTGGTTCCTTCTGATCTTCATCAAATGAATCAAAACATTCTTTCACATTATCAAACCTATTCCTCCCTAATGTTCATACAATACTCTCAAGATTAGTCATAGGTTTGTAAGATAAAGCATTAATAGGAATACCCTATTGAGAGGTGTCTTCAATTGGTTTGGCTTTCTTACTAGTTGCCTTTATTTTCTTTGGCTCCTCCTCAGTGTTGGTAACATCAGATTCTTCTTGAAGAATCAATTGTCTCCCTCTCTTCTTCGTTGCAGTCTCCTTCTTTATATATACCTTTGGTGTCGATTCCTTCTTGACTTGGACACTTCGTGTCACTCTTGTACTCATTGGCATTGAATGTGCTTGCTCAACCTTCTTCTCCTTTCCTTTACTACTAATGGGTTGGGAACTACAGGTTTCAACCTTTGCAATTCACTCCTGAAAAGTTCTCAGTCTTTTCTTCTTCTTGTCCACTGGAGATGTCAACAGATTATTGGCATAACCAATCAATGTCATAATTGACTTCATAATTCATGTCTTCCATTTCATCCTCCCTAGGTTCGATGGCTTCCATGAGACAAAAATTAGTGGTGACTGTGAAAATGATGTCTTTCGCAAAGTTTTTGACCACATCTTCAGGTAGCCTCACCCACATACTTATCTTCTTTTGGAATTCATTAAAGTACCTATTCATTGCAACAGAGAATATATTCTTAACAGCCTTAATGTTGTTCTTTATTTGAGAAGTTACCAGTAGGTCCTTTGACCATTTAATGTCACCAATTCTTGGTAGAAAATTCTAAAAGTAAAAGAATAAAGCAATAAATAAATGACCAAATTTGAACTTTTGACTGTTGCCCTTCTTTATTGATTGTATATTTAACATTAATTGACTCCCAATGGTCTCGCATAGGTCATAATTTTCATTCTCAATAATCATTCTATAAGCTGTATGCACGGCTGCAGATTGCAAACTGTTCATTCTACTGGAATAAAATATCCTATAGACAATAACCATAGTAGCCAGTCTAACCATTGGGTCCTTAATGTTGTTAACTGAGAATGCACGCCCGTCAGAGGTAGTCTAAGTTAATGCCATTACAATTTCTTTCGAATTATCCTTAGCTTTGGAACTTCACCGGTTTGCCAAAAACCAGTCACAACATGGATAGCTTCCTTAGTGATCGTATGTGACCTTTCAAGATACATATTTTCACCATGTACTCGACTAAGAATGATTCTAACATTTTCCTCTTCAAAGTCTTCAAGAAAATACGTTGCATTGTGAAAACCCTTTTCATAAACCCTAATATACTCGGGTTTGATCTTACCGCTTTTATCACACAAGGATTTCAATTGAGAGTAAATTGACAATGATCCTAAATCTTTGATTTTGCGGTCAATGTAACTAGATAAATCACCTTTTATGATAACATCATCAGGAACTTGAGACAAAGCATTGTAAGACACTATTTGTTTAGATTTCATAGTCTCCATTGGTTCTGATGTGATCATAAGTCTCTCTACTTACCTAGATGACGAAGCCATTCTAATAAACTCATTTTGAAAGGGATTTACAAAGGAATACCTTAATTCTTCCGCACTGACATGCTTTCTGGTTTATTTCTCAAATGCACACTAGTTCCACCTTCACTAATCTTCGAATCAACTTCAATCATGCAATTCTCAACACAAATTCATCTATAACCAACTAGCAATTCTCTCTTTCGCTCTGTAAGTTCTCAAGAATTCCCTTTCAAATGCATTTAGGGTAAAAATATCATAGTAAAACTTGCTTTTATCATCTTTACCTACTGCATTGCTTGCTCGACCAATAGGGTTACAAACCCTAATACACTGCTTAATGATAATTTCAATACTAACAGGTGTATTACCGATTGACAATCTTTGGAAAAACTGATAGACAAAGATATCAAGATTTTACATAAAACAACTTAAAAATGTAAACTTTCTTACCACACATTTTTCAAGGGGTCTAGAAGTAGATTTACCACTATGCTTCCCTTAGCCTTGATGAAAGGCTTAATTCAATGGTGTAGGATTCTCCACACTGGGTGAAGAATTAGGTTCTTCTGCTGGCATATCATCACTCTTCTTCTTCCAGATTCGATTAATCTACTCTCTAGTTTTCTCAATATTTACCTTCTGCTTACCTTTCTAGTCTACAGAATGATTAACTGGTTTGTTCTTTCTGGTTCTACAGAACTTCACCAAGTGTCCCGATTTGTTACAATGATAGAAAACCATTTCTAATGATCTCCAAGGTCCTGCATTGCCTCTTCCAATTCTCCTTCTGCAGTTCATAGCCACATGACCATAATTGTTACAAATGGTGCAAATGACATTAGTTGCCTTTTCCATTTCAAATAGACTAAACCAATTGACATAGGGTTTCTGCCAGTTCATGTTTCCATGGTTTCCATAGGTTCTCCTTATGTCACCATTAGGTCTTGGATTCATGTGAGGTACTAGATTATTTGCTCCATATCTGCATTGAACTGATATATGTCCATACATGTTGCATGTAAAACAGTGACCTTCAAATCTCCTAGATACATACCTAGCATTTGAATTATAACCTGTATTCTCATGGGGTCTATTTCTTCACACATTTGCAGTATGTCCAGGTTTAAGATAGATAAAGCAAATGAGTTTAAAAACTCTCTTAATGGTAGGCTTGTTAGCCTTAGGAGTAGTTTTGTCCTTGTGAATGTTTCTCCTTGTATCAGAAGACTCTCCTTTCTTAGATGTATTAAAGCCTAGTCCAGATGTGTCTCCTTTCATCCTCTAAGATTGGATCTGCTCATCTAGCATAGAAGAACTCTTATTGAACTTTTCTAGCTTTCCATTAGCCTCAGTGAGTTCTCTGGTAAGATCTTCATTGTGTTTTGTAAGAGTTTCTCTTAGAGATGTTTCCATTTCAAGATCTAGCTGCTAAGCCTCTTTTTCTTCTTTTTCTTCATGCCAATGCTCATGCAAAGTTGCATTCTCTTGTTTGATCTTAGAAATCTCATGATCTCTTTCTTTGATTAGGTCTTCAGTTACCCTCCTAGCTTCCATCTCTTGGCTATGCGGATAGTTAGGGCTTCTAACTCTCTTCTTAGACTTAGCTTCTCACTGTTTAGTTTTTCAACTTCTTCAGCTAATGTATCAATGTTATCCTCATTTG
The DNA here is from genome assembly GCF_030272615.1 of Cryptomeria japonica. Taxonomy (NCBI): domain Eukaryota; kingdom Viridiplantae; phylum Streptophyta; class Pinopsida; order Cupressales; family Cupressaceae; genus Cryptomeria; species Cryptomeria japonica. The sequence goes on along the minus strand of NC_081415.1, from coordinate 20,360,212 downwards.
AAGAACTATTATCATATATCTCTAATAGCTATCCAATCAACACTCTCCTTTTGACTTGTGAAGTTTTAAATCTGACCCTTAGGGTTTCAAGCTCTTCCTTGGTAGCATCAAGCACTCTAGCCATCTCTAAGTAGCTTATATCCCCCATGGTGGCTTTAGGGTTTCCTTCCAAGTGATTAAGCCTTAAGGAAGTTAGGCTCTGATAGACATATAAAGCACTGAAGGGGGGGGGGTGAATTAGTGACAACAAAAACAATACTACTTTAAACACTAACCGATGGAGATACTTAACAAGTTTACTAAACACTATGCATGCAATCCAAAATGATATTAAAGCATCCACAATAAGTAAAACATCCACCATAACATGTATTTATACGTGGAAAACCCAAATGGGAAAAAACATGGTGAGATGGGACTCACAAGTTAACTATCTACAGTAATAGATAATTGACCGGTTAAGGTCTACAAAAATGCTCAGCTAGGAGCGAATCCTGTTAAAGATCCCAAGGCTCTATTAGGAGCTATACCCTATTACAGGTAGTACCCTGTTAGGAGTAACCTCGGTAGATGATTTCTAAATCCAAACTAATGGATCACCTTGTTATAGGATTTATACATTGAAGCTTGTTAGAGCTTACCCGGTTAGGGGATTTGACTATTGTAGTGATTAGAAAACAACAGGTGGTGTGATCTAGAAGTAGCACAACTTGCTTGATTAGATCCTCTTCTGCTCACTCAAAACTGCATCACCAACTTCATCACCGACATATACTGAAATGCGTTCAATAGATTGGCACTTCTATCTTGCATCCTTTTTCATATATCAAAATAATTCATCATAATGTCATTATAAAGAACATTAGATTTCATGTTGGCTCAAGAATTATATCACAATTTCCTAGGTGCAGTGTATGTGGACAATCAAACATAACTCATCACAAATTACTTCCAAATCTGTTGGTTAGGGATAACTCATCACGATCGGTGATAAAACATCACACAATCAATCAATACTGGTTGGAACACCAATACCGGTTAAGAGTTAACCACTATCAATGTATAAACCGATTGTCCTTCATTTGCTTCTTTGATGGTTTCTACTGAATCTCCAAGGTGGTGTGAAGCCATTCCTGCATATACTGGTTGTCTACATATACCAGTTAGAAACCCTCTAAACCATCTTTAACTAAACATCCAATACCAGTTGCAATACAAGTAACTTTTAGAAGTAATACCGGTTTGTCTTAACTAAGATGACTATGACAATGAATATATATGTGTGTATACATGTTCCATCAATGACAACACATGAAGTCATCCATTACAATCATCATCAAGCCAACAATATATGTGTGTGTCATGTATATATACATATATACATATGTATGTATACATATGTATGTATACATATATATATATATATATATATATATATATATATATATACATGTGTATGTACATATATATACATACATACTGTAGCGTCCTAAAATTGCGACACTTGCAATTTCGACTGCATTTGGGTCTTCACGATGGTGACGCAACACGGAACCTGAATGGAGACCCCAAAACTTTTTCATGACATCAAAAACTGCATTTCTCAGCACCCTGGCCTGATCCTCCTTGCACCCTACTGTCCCAGGAGGTGGGACCATGGCGCCGAGCGCCCTGGTCCCTGGCCCTATTTTGGGCCCGGTCTCTTTTGGGGCATCGGGTCTTTAAGTTTGCAAATTGGAAAATAATGTTTCCTGGTCGGCCTAAGGTCAGGAAAATCAGTCTATCAACCCTAATTGACAAGTATATAAACTACTTTTCCTCTCCTAGAAAGGGAGAGAAAGAGAAGGACATATGTGTGCAAAGACGCGGAAGCGATATTCAAACATTCAAGCATTCAAGCATTCCTTCAAGCAATTGAGCATTCTAAGTCTCCATTCAAGGCTAGGTGTTGCATTCAAGACAAGGATTCAACCATTGAAGAGGAGATCACATACAACATACAACATACTACATACATTACACCTTCGCATGTAAGAATACAAACATTCTTACAACAAGGTATCAGTACTTGTTTACATTACAAACATTTACATTTACAGCATTCTCATTTCTTGGTTAATTCCAAAACCGAGGTTTGACCTAAAGGCAAACCCCTCATCCCTAACCCCCCAATCGTCCTCTCTTTTCTATGTGTAGGTTGTAGGTACGCGGCTGTAATTGAAGATTTGGAATCCTTGTGCAGAGACGAACAGATCCCTCTTCGTTTCGCAGATTTTTTGGAGGACCGTGTGCACGCCGGGCACCATCGTCCTGTCAACTTTTGCTCAAATTTGCAAAACAACACCGTCTCGACATTTTACTGCTAATTCCAGGTCCACAGCTTCATCCCATAGCCCTATCTTTGTTTATAAGCGAATCGTTCCTACTTTACATGCATTCCTAGTTCAATCATTCTATCTACATTCTTTACAAAAGAGGGTATCCTTGATGTCTTAACCCTTGAAACTCATTTAGAATCCAATCTTGCATTGCGTGGGATTGGATCTTGTGGGTTTCAACCCCTCTTTTGAATGTAAAGTCCCTCCTAAGTGAAAACCATCAACCCTAGTGACTCTCTCTTCTCTCTCCTTGGAGTTGGGGAGGGGAGAACAACTAGGGTTCGATTTTTCTGCTTTACATTTTGGTGAACCCGACGTGAACATCCTCATTTTGATTATTCATGGTTAGATCTGAAAAATTTGCTTCCTTAATTACATTTCCATGTTTGATCTTTTGCAAATTTTAGAGGCTAATTGCATAAAAACCCTAAAATTTTCTTTTTAGTAATTAAACTTGTGGAATGTTTAATTGTTAATGCTTGTTTCAGATCTACCCTTCTATTACAAATTGTTAATTCATATTTGTGCTTTAATTCTGAAAATTAAGTGGTTAAATGTCAAAACCCTAATTTTTAAAACCTTCTTGATTCAACCTTTGACTGATAATTTCACTGATCAAAACACCTCCAAATCGGCTGTAACTTTGGATTCCGCAACAAAATCACAATATCTCTCATCCCTGAAAATTTGGAAAAAAGTTGCGAGGACCGTGTGCACCCCGAGCGCCATCGTCCCCGACATTTTTTCCAAAATTTTGGGAGCTAGATCTTACTGTATTTTTCTACTAAAATCCAGAATTTTGGCTGATTTTATCAATTCTAGCACTTTCAAAATTAAAGTCAAAGTTGGTCTAGCGATTGCTTGGATTGAGGCTTCTAATCATTCAAAAATTGTTGAAATTAAAATTCATGTCAAAATTGTGTTTCTTACAGTCCTAAATCTGAAAAGTGTGTTAGCATTCATCCGAAATTTCAATGCTTTATTCAAATTTTTGCAGTTTGTGACTTTTGAAATTAAGTGTTTAATTGCAACAACTTTGATTTCCGCTTTCAAATTTGAATTTTGCATGAAATTGAGTCAATTTTTAAATTGCAAAACTTACATTGCTTTTAGTATTCCCTCTAAAATCATAAAATTCAAAATTTCAGTGTCTCTCTCTTTTTCAAAATTCAAAATTTACATTTTTCAACAATCTTGGTAGGGTTCAATTTTGAGATTGCAACTTTAATTTGGCCTATCTACAGATCGTAAAATCACTCAATTTTTTCAGATTAGCTTTAAAATCATCATAACTTTCATCCCTGAAAATTTTGAAAAAAGTTGCGAGGACCGTGTGCACTCCGTTCGCCACGGTCCCAGACATTTTTTCCGAAATTTCGGGAGATTGTCCTGATTGCATTTAACAGCTTAAATCTAGGAGATTGGCTGGTTTTATTGAAATTTGCTACCTCTAAAATTCAAAATCTTCTCTCTTTCTTTAGTGCATGAGTTTTACAACAATAAGCCCTACTTACACTATTCCCGTTAGACGAAGCCTTAGAATTAAGTCCTTCCAAGGTGTAATTACTGAGGAGATGGAACCTAATTTGAATGGCCTTTTTAATGAGGACATGGGTAATTCCTCCAATCCTCTTAATGATGCAGAATCTCTCCATGAGGTTTCTGTAGAACAACTTTCAAAATTGGATAACCAATTTGATGATTTTCGACAATGGATGTCTCAAGAATACCCTGATAGCGAAGCTCTTTCATTAATTGAGGGTCTAAAATGTATGGTTCAAAGTGATAAGAATGGAATTGATATTTTGCATGGTATTGCACACATTGTGGATTCGAATGTGATGCCTATGAAGAGTTGTGCCGAAACTTTGGGTTATACACAACCTCCTACTCAAGTTAATCATTCTATTCCTTTGACAACTCCTATTGCTAGTATACCTACTTTTACATCAAACATAATGACTACTTCAACACAAGACATTCCACCTATGATCACCGGTCATGGGGGCAATCCCTCTTCTTCAATTAACCCTCTTCCTTCAATAAGTGTTCCTATTATATCTCCACAAATAAACATGATGCAAGGGGGCAATTCATTTAATCATTCCATTCCTCCTGTAGTGTTCCTCCTTTCCAATCATCTCCTATGACTAACTATCATAGTGTCCCACCACCTTACTCTCTACCTTCTTTCAATAACATAACACCTCCATCACAATCTAACACATCTAATATGAACTCTTCAACTGAAGCGACCATTAACAATCTTGCACAAACTGTCTCTTCTTTACAGCAAAAAATTGCCTCTATGAATCAATCTAAGTTTAGTGTGCCCACATTTGATGTTGTGAGCCCACTTTCTCTTGACATTGTTCGAGCTATCCCCCCTAAACATGTTGAAATTCTGCATTTGGAGCTTTATAATGGTAAGGGTGATCCTCTAACACATGTTAAGACCTTTCAAACAATATGCACCGATTTTGCTTATGACCAAAGGTTGCTTGCAAAACTGTTTACTAGAACATTAAGAGATAAAGCCCTACAATGGTATTGCTCGTTGCCTTCTTATTCTATTACTTCTTTCGAACAACTTGCAAATGCTTTCATTCAACAATTTCAAAACAATATAAGTCCTAAAGTTACTTTGATTGATTTAATGCATTGTAAACAAGGCGTTAAAGAAAAAGTGACTGATTTCATTGGTAGATATAAGCATTTGTATGCTCAAATTTCTTTTCCAGTACTTGACAATGATATTCAAAGAATCTTTATTTCTAATTTACAAAAAGATATTAGAGAAAAACTCCTATTTTCTAAGTTTACTTCTTTCCAACAGTTGTGCGCAACTCTTCACAATTATCAACTGACTGTGAGTCAAATGGAACAAGCAAATCCTATGGCTCCGAGTGATAAGGGTGATAGTAGTCAACAACCATTTGGGAAGTTTAAACCGAACAGAGAGTCCATTAAATTCAATGAAAACATCATCAACAACAATGTGAATGCGGCATCAGGTGTGCCTCCTATTTCTAAGTTTTTCAAGAAAGAAAGAAAGTTTACTCCTTTGAATGAATCATTGCATAGTATTATGAATAAGTTATTGGAACAAAATGTGCTTACTCTTCCTCCTATAAGGCAAATAGATCCTACAAAGATTAATTCACCCTATTTTGATAACAAATCTTTTTGTCAATTTCATCGTCATCCTGGGCATGATACTGAAAAATATTTTGCTTTAAAGGGTAAAATTCAAGATTTGATTGATAATAATACTATCTCTGTTTCTGGTGTGAATGATAAAGGCAACACATCTATAGCTCCTCCTAACCAAAATCTTCAGATTTTTACTGATCCATTGCCTTCTCATACCTCTAATGCGATTGATACTACTGATTCCTCTGTCTCACCTGATGATCTCGTGTCTATGACTCCGAATGTGATTAAATTGGTAGAGCAACAGAAAATCCCTAAAGAACCTTCCATCAAATTTGATTCCAGTGAAACTATCAGGGCACCTGATGGTCCTTTATATATAGTTGCAAAAGTCAAGAATACACCTTGCCGTGGAGTGCTTATTGATCCTTCTTGTATGATTAATGTCATTACTAAAGAATTTCTTTTTACTTTGCAATTGAATCAAGTGATCTATGATGAAACAAATCTGGTTGTGAAATTATTTGATGCATTTTCTTCTCCTGCAATTGGTTCTATTACATTACCTATTGAGGTCCATAACAAATCCCTTGATGTGGACTTTGCTATTATTCCATCGTCCGAACAATTTCGTGTGAAGCTAGGCTATCCTTGGCTATCTTCCATGAAAGCTATTGCTTCTCCTATTCACAAGTGTTTGAAATTTCCCCATAATGGTGAAATTATTACTATCAATCATAGTCTCTTTAAACCAGCTGAAAGAACTTCTAGTGTTCCTATTGATTACTTTTGGCCTAAACAATTCCAATCCCTTCCACCACGAAGTGATCATCTTTTCAAATCTTATCAAAAGTGGAAAAAGGATATGATCCTATCTCTAAGTGAACCTAGAACACCCAAACTTGACATTCCTATCATTCTTGAGAAGGAAGTTCTTCCTTTGAAAGATAAAACCAATGTCTTTCCACAAGAAGATTCCCAACCCATCCCTATGGATGTTACTATGCCTATATCTAATAAACTTCCTAAAAGTAGACCTATACCTCCTCGTCATGATGGGCTTGGTCTCCTTCCTAAACCAAATATTCCTCCTTTTTATGGAGCAGTTCCTCCTCCTTCCTCTTATGGAGAGAAGAGACCTTCCTCTTCTCCTATTGTTCAACCTAAGAGACCACAACCTAAACACCCAAGTGATAAGGATGAGAACATTCCTCCTCCTCAATCTTCTCAACTTCCTACTAAGACTAGATGAAATCGTTCTGCATGTGAACGCCGACAAAAGGGTCATCTTAGAGCTCAGGCAGCTGCTTCTCAAACTTTGCAATCCCCAAAAACACCTTTAGCCAGTATTATTCCATTTTCTCCTCATCCGAGAATCGAGCCGAAATCTCCTAAACATAAGATGCATGATGGTCTTGATCCTGTGCGAGTTAAAGATCCTATTTTTATAAATCTTGATGATGATATAGATGAAAATGTTATTCATGATGAAAATGTTACTTCTATTCATTCTGATAGTGAATATGAATACATTGATGTTGATAACCATTTATCTAACGAATTTTCTAAAGCACTTATCCTAGCTCCTAGACAAGAACAACGTGGCTCGGAACATGAACATAGCCCTTGTTTGGATCTTGTGATAGCTCCATCTGGTGTGTTGGATGTTCCTCCTCTAGCGTGTTTCCTACCTTCCCGAAATATTGATCAGCAAGATCGGTGGGTAGATGACGTGCTAGACTAGTTCATTAGCATAGCAGACTCTCTCCTCCTCCCTTTTGTTACTTCTTCTATGTGTTATTCTTATTCTTCTATTTGTTGTCCTTAGTGTTGTCTACTTGAGGACGATGCAAAACATTGAGATCTCTTTTGGTCTCTCTCATGTTGACTCAAAAGACACATGTGTTCCCTTCTTCTAGGTGACCTTCCTTGATTGGGGAATGAAGAACAATTATGCATACATACATATGATATACATGAATTATCATACGACATACTGACCCCGAGGAAAGCGAAGTCACCTTGTGCTTTGTGTTTTGTGTCTATTTTCCTTGGGCTTATCTCACACTTGGGGGCTAAATCTTTGTGATAACGTGCTCCTTTCCCTTCTCATTCTTATATGTATCACTACCTTAAAGCAATCACCCCCGGTGAGGTGTGTGCGACCACTTTAACGTAGGGGGGCATACATCCCGTTCATATCTTTTCAAGATACTTGAAAATTTCTTAACAAATTTAGCTTTGCCTTGAAAATTTTGATATCTTTCTTGCATGACTCGTAGTGAGGGAACCTTACTACTGACAGTCATGGTTCTCCCTCGTGATCTTCCGTTTTACTTTGTCAATCGAATTCGTAAGATCCTTAGTCCACTGGGGGCTTGGTGTATCTTGCCTCCTTGACGTGGTGAAAGTTTTTCAATGTTGTTTCCTTGTACTTTACCGGAAGTATGAGCGTACGCTTATACTCCTGCTAAAGTGGGGGCTAAATGTAGCATCCTAAAATTGTGACACTTGCAATTTCGACTGCATTTGGGTCTTCACGATGGCGATGCAACACGGAACCTGAATGGAGACCCCAAAACTTGTTCATGACATCAAAAACTACATTTCTCAGCACCCTGGCCTGATCCTCCTTGCACCCTGCTGTCCCGGGAGGTGGGACCATGGCGCCCAGCGCCCTGGTCCCTAGCCCTATTTTGGGCCCGGTCTCTTTTGGGGCATCGGGTCTTTAAGTTTGCAAATTGGAAAATAATGTTTCCTGGTCGGCCTAAGGTCGAGAAAATCAGTCTATCAACCCTAATTGACAAGTATATAAACTACTTTTCCTCTCCTAGAAAGGGAGAGAAAGAGAAGGACATATGTGTGCAAAGACGCGGAAGCGATATTCAAACATTCAAGCATTCAAGTATTCCTTCAAGAAATTGAGCATTCCAAGTCTCCATTCAAGGCTAGGTGTTGCATTCAAGACAAGGATTCAACCATTGAAGAGGAGATCACATACAACATACAACATACTACATACATTACACCTTCGCATGTAAGAATACAAACATTCTTACAACAAGGTATCAGTACTTGTTTACATTACAAACATTTACATTTACAACATTCTCATTTCTTGGTTAATTCCAAAACCGGGGTTTGACCTAAAGGCAAACCCCTCATCCCTAACCCCCCAATCATCCTCTCTTTTCTGTGTGTAGGTTGCAGGTACATGGCTGTAATTGAAGATCTGGAATCCTTGTGCAGAGACAAACAGATCCCCCTTCATTTCGTGGATTTTTCGGAGGACCGTGTGCATGCCGGGCGCCATCGTCCCGTTAACTTTCGCTCAAATTTGCAGAACAACACCGTCTCGACATTTTACTGCTAATTCCAGGTCCACAGCTTCATCCCATATCCCTATCTCTGTTTATAAGCGAATCTTTCCTACTTTACATGCATTCCTAGTTCAATCATTCTATCTACATTCTTTACAAAAGAGGGTATCCTTGATGTCTTAACCCTTGAAACTCATTTAGAATCCAATCTTGCATTGTGTGGGATTGGATCTTGTGGGTTTCAACCCCTCTTTTGAATGTAAAGTCCCTCCTAAGTGAAAACCATCAACCCTAGTGACTCTCCCTTCTCTCTCCTTGGAGTTGGGGAGGGGAGAACAACTAGGGTTCGATTTTTCTGCTTTACACATACATATACACATACATATACATACATATGTATATGGGTAAAAACACAATGTTGTGCCACACTTTTATAAAAGCACTGACCAACAAAATAAAATTGTTTAACTTCAAGCACATAAAAGTGAAATTTCTAAATTAAATTTTGCAATGATGTAAACTGATCAAATGTAAAAATATTAATGAAATAAATTTATGTTTGTTATTTTTTAAATTTATGTGACTCTCTTCATCTTGATGATGGATCACAGAGTGTGATCCGAAACGTTGACACAAAATCTTATACACAATCAAATCCAAAAACTGCACTCTTTTTTTTTATATATTTTTTAGGAAAAAAATTGATATTTTTTTTATAAATTCAAAGAGATTTTTCATTGCTAAAAAATGTTGAAACTTAGTGGTTCTAGTCGGTGCCACCAAAAAAACATGAAAATTGACTTATTTTTTCCAAATAGAGAACATATATATGCAGTGCTTAAAAAAAAATAAAAAAAATTGATGTATATTTTTCTCGTTGTAATATTTTGAAGTCCAACATAGCTAAATTTGACAGTTTTCGTTCAACGTCACCTTTTGACTACTAAATTTATCATTAACCCCAAAAAAAAAACCCTTTTTGAGAAGATTTTCTCATCTAGTGAGAAATAATTTTTAATTTCATTTAATATTATTTTTTTAAATTTCTAATCAACCTATTTTTTAACATTAAAAAGCTAGTCACAATGTTTAAATAATAAAAAATATTAAAAATGATCAAAATAGTAAAAACATTGTCCAAGGGGTTGAGCTTAATTGGTTAAAACACTGGGTTCTCATTGTGGAGACCCAAGTTCAATTCCCAATAGGGACATCTAAAAGTGGAATTCTAAGCTGTGACTCTTGGCCTTCCATGGGATGGGGAAGGTCTTGGGGTCAATCTAATCAAACATAATAATAAAAATAATAATAATTCAAAGATATGTAATGGGGATGGGGCCCCCTTCTATGGCCCCATTGGTTCATAGCTCCAGTCAAAAGCTATTCAAGCTTCGGCCAATTACTTATCAAAAAAAAAAAATAGTAAAAACATTATATGACCGGATTTGTGACTTTGAGCTTTGCACAAGGGTATTTTTTTGTTTTTTGTACAAAAACAAAATTGTGTGATGAAAAAATTGGCCAAAAGTTCAATCTAGTAAAAATTTAGAGAAAATGGCCATTTTGGTGCCACATGGCAGGCCATATCGTCTAGTTTGACCAGACTCCTGCCTGCCTAACTTGGTCCCCCATCCGACCATGAAACAAATTAGATTTTTTTCTTTCTTTTTTTTGGTTTTATTTATGAAGTCAACTAGCTATGGGTTATCAGGGTCAATTTGATGACCATTTGGATGTATTGTTGATGACTTTTACAAGGTATTTTTTGTTCAATTTAATATTTTTTATGTTAGTTTTAATTTTTTAATATTTTCATATTTAAATTACGTGTATAATTTGAGTTTCTACCCATTTTTAATTAAACACTATTAGAAAGTTTGTCTACATGTCTGTTTGTTTTTCTTTTCTAGTTTAATTAGGCTCATATGTTTATTCCATTTGGGGGTTAATTAACTTGTTTGAGGTGTTTTATGCCTTTGGCATCCTTTGTGTTTAAATAGAACCCTAAAGATGATAACAAAAGTATCTGAATTCTCCTTGTCTTCCATTGGGCATTGGGTATAAGAGAAATTGTTATCATCTTCCTTTTAGGTAGAAGGGCCTGCCCTCCTAAGAATCCCATAAGGCCCGTGAGAGGGGAACGACCCACACAGTACTTTCTTCTACCCATTATATAACTTAATATGCAAAAAATTGTGACTTTGAGCTCTGGAAAAGGGTATTTTTCATTTTTTGTACAAAAACAAATTGTGTGATGAAAAATTGGTCAGAAGTTCAATCTAGTAAAAATGTAGAGAAAATGACCATTTTGGTGCCACATCGGCTAGTCCGACCAGACTCTTGCCTGCCAAACTTGGTCCCCCATCTGACCACGAAACAAAATTAGAGTTTTTTTCTTTTTTTTTGGTTTTATTTATGAAGTCAACTAGCTTGGTTATCAGGGTCAATTTGATGACCATTTGGATGTATTGTTGATGACTTTTACAAGGTATTTTTTTGTTCAATTTAATATTTTTATGTTAATTTTAATTTATTAATATTTTCATATTTAAATTACGTGTATAATTCGAGTTTCTACCCATTTTTCATTTAAATACTATTAGAAAGTTTGTCTACATGTCTGGTTTTTTTTTTTTTCTAGTTTAATTAGGCTCATATCTTTATTCCATTTGGGGGTTAATTAACTTGTTTGAGGTGTTTTATGCCTTTGGGATTCTTTGTGTTTAAATAGAACCCTAAAGATGATAACAAAAGTATCTGAACTCCCCTCATCTTCCATTGGGCGTTGGGTGTAAGAGAAATTGTTATCATCTTCCTTTTAGGTAGAAGGGCATGCCCTCCTAAGAATCCCATAAGGCTAGTGAGAGGGGAATGACCCACACAGTACTTTCTTCTACCCGTTATATAAATCAATACAATAGGAAAAAGCTATGACACCTTGGTGACGTGTATCTACACCAATAGTATTCCCTAGTATCTGTACTATGTGTACACACTTATGTGGAGAGCGAGGAGTGGGTTCTTGAATGAGCTGTCGTCACATGGGTAGACACTAAGTTCCACAGAAGTTTCCCCACTAAACACCTTAGAGTAGTGGTCAACCTTTTTTTGTCCGAACATCGTGATAGCTTCAGTGCAAGGGGATAAATGGTTTTACCCCCAAGACACTCACCATAAGGCTCCTATGGGATGAGACAAAAATCCTTGGCTTAGCATACACTACTTGTAGCTTTATGAGGGGAGGGTGATAGGGTCATCCTTCAAATCCTAGAGGCCCCTAGTTGTCCGCTCACGAAAAAGGCAAAATTAGTGAATACACCCCTCAAGGTGTCCCTACATTTGAGCTGACGAAGATTCTAGGTTGTGGGCTGAAGTTACCGCAATGAGAACATTGAGCTTAAGATAAGAAAGTGTTTGATGTGTTTTCGATTGTGTTTAGACCCGTGGAAATTGGGCCGAATTTGGCCTATGAATGTACACATTGGTCACGTTAATTTTATAATCACTAGTTCTAACAATCATTGTGTCTTCTTGTTTGTGATGTTTGATCTAAATGGCTAGAAAAAATTTATGTATATGTGTTTCTATGTATGTATATGTTTATGTGTGTGTATGAGTACATGTGTGTATGTATATGTCTGTGTATGTGTATACATGTATGCTTTTATATGTATGTGCACACATGTGTGTGTCTGTATATGTGTGTATATGTACATGTGTGTATGTATGTGTATGTACATGGATGTGTGTATGTACGAGTATGTGTCTATATGTGTGTGTATGTGTGAGTATATATGTGTATGTGTGTGAATGTGTGAGTATGTGAGTATGTATGTATGTATGTATGTATGAATGTGTGTATGTGTGTATGCGTGTATGTGTATGTATGTCTACATGTGTGAGTATGTGTGTATGTGTGTATGTATGTATGTGTATGTGCGTGAGTATGTGTATGTATGTCTACATGTGTGAGTATGTGTGTATGTGTGTGTATGTATGTGCATATGTATGTATGTATGTATGTATGTATGTATGTGTATGTGTGTATGCCTATGCATGTGTGTATGTCTATGTATGTGTATGCGTATATGTGAGTATGTATGTGTATGTGTGTATGTGTATGTGTGTGTATGTGTGTGTGTATGTATGTGTATGTGAGTGTATGAGTGTATGTGTATGTATGACTATGTGTGTATGAGTGTATGTGCATGTATGTATGCATGTGTTCATGTGTATGTATGTGTGTATGTGTGTATGTATGTACGTGTGCATGTGGGTATGTATATGTGTGTGCATGTGTATGTATGTATGTGTATGTGTGTATGTGTATGTATGTATGTATGTATGTGTATGTGTGAGTATGTGTATGTGTATGCGTGCATGAGTGTATGTGTGTGTGTATGTATGTTTGAATGTGTGTATGTATGGGTATGTATGTATGTATGCATGTGTATGTATGTGTGTGTGTATGTGTGTGTATGTGTATGTGTATGTGTATGTGTGTGTATGTTGTGTGTATGTATGTGTGTATGCGTATGTGTATGCCTATGTGTATATTTATGTGTATGTGTATGTTTGTGTATATACTGTGTATATGTGTATGTATGTATATGTGTCTATGTGCATCTATATATATGTGTATGTGTATGTTTGTGTATATATTGTGTATATCTGTGTGTATGTATGTATGTATGTATGTGTCTACATGTATGTGTGTGTGTCTACATGTATCCATGTATATACTGCATATATGTGTATATTTATATTTAAACCTGGGTCCAATTGACTTGACATATATGTGCATGTAGGCATGTGTATTTAGGGGTTTGTAGATTTAGATTGCTTCTCAATAGCAATTTGTCCAATCCTCACGAGACTCGAAGGCTCTCCCAATCCTACTGATCTTAGATGAATGGAAGGACACGTTGTCAACATCTAGATCTAGCGATGCATCCTCTAAACCATGAATGAGCATACTAATATAGTGACCATGAGCTCGAGAAGGAGGTGTAAAAGTCACAGGCCGCAATAGTGTAGGTCGTGGTGGCTTAGGTGTCAGATCAACTGGTGTAGGCCAAGGAGGAGGTGTGGGATCAACATCAGTATGTGGTGGAGGGGTTGTAGGGTGCACTGGAACTCCCTCCTCTCTCCCCATATCACCCTGAGATTCTCTACCACCATCGTCTCCATGTACAAGTCATCTCACCTATGCCGATACATCCTCGAGTGGGATCCCAAGAAGCAAAGAAAGAGCTATATATGAATCCAATAAGTCACTAGACAATAATTCACTCATCTGCTGCAAAGGATTAACCTCTGTCTACCATGCAACGTCAAGACGAGATGGTATGTCGACACTGGCATAAGGATCAGTGACACTGCTAGATGTCACATCTTTAGCCCGCGAAATGATAGTCTGCGATCGTAAGAGATATATCCCAACACGATCAGATGTTATCTGGCTGACTTGAGTGGCAATCTCTGCAATGCTCGAGTAGATATCTCGCCTAGCATCATCATCTGTTGCATCAACTGCCTATGATAACTCCAAATGTTTTGGTATAACCAAAAGGTTTGGACAAACTAATGCTCATTTATTAACGAACATCAGTGCATTAGGTCATCTATATTTATCATTGAGCCTCCCTCTTCCTTGTCCATCATTTGTTGGTATACTAGTATAATCGACATCTAGGCCCATATGAAACTTTACAAACAATTGTTTGCAGAAATAAAGTGGTAACTCATACTTCTATGGCCACATATGATGAGCTGCCAACCATCTAGGATATATGAATGGGGCATCAATCAGATCAGTGCATCTGGTAACTAAATAGCCCCTAATCTTCTTCTATCTCAGACCTTGATAATCAGGGAACATGGTATGGACTTGTGTGGAAGATACATCATTATTCATGGTGTCCCATTTCACCATGTCAGTCACACTACGAGAAAGGGATCTATAGAAAGAATCAACAGACATATCATCATAAGGATTATATGTCCAAATAGTGTCAATCATACAAACAAAGTGATCCCTAATAGTTCACGCCCTTTCCTTATTTGGTTGGGCAGTGACGACAAGTAATGTGGAATCAAGATCTAGTTCATGTTGTAGGGCAAGAATGGTCTTGGCAAAAAGTCGAGCCCTGCGCTGACTATTAGTGTAGGTCATTGGACCAGACTATGTAGATGTTTGTTCAGTGCCTTTAGGATGAACACTAGCATCTGATGTATGATCATCTATGTGGAAAATATCTGTATGTGTGATAAAAGAAAATAATAAATTAAAATTAATCATTCAAAACTATTTTTAAATAATTCAAACTAATTCTGAAAACTATTTTAAAGTAATTCAAAAAAATTTGAAAATGATACAATTGCAGTTTAAAGTACAATCCAAAGTAATTGAAACATTTGATACAAATTAATTTAAAGAAAAATTAAAATTAAATACATACACATACACATACACATACACATACACATACACATACACATACACATACACATACACATACCCATAAACATGCACAAGTACATACACACATATACATACTATATAGGTACATACACACATACACACATGCACATATAAACACACATACATACACACACATACACCCACACACACACACATACACATGGATGCATACATACATATTGTACACACATACGTGCACACATACAAGCATACATTTACACACATACATACACCCGTACATGCACGTGTATGCATGTTTATGTGCACATATGTGTATTGCATGCATGTGTATGTGTATGTGTGTATGTGGGTGTATGTGTATGTGTGTTTTTATGTGTGTATACGTGCATGTATGTAGTCATGCACGTGTGTATGTATGCATGTGTGTATGTGTGTACGTGTATGTCTATATATATGCATTTTGGTGTATGTATGTATATATATGTGGACCGTATGTGTATGTATGTATGTGTGTGTGTATGTTTATGTGTCTAGTGTATATATGCATGTATGTGTGTGTATGTGTATGTATGTGTTTGTGTATACACACATAAACACACATACATACATACATACATGTGTACACACACATACACCCATACACACATACACATACACATGCATGCATACATACATACATGTACACATACACACACATACACACACATACACACACATGCATGCACATACATACATATATACACATACATACATATACTTATGCATATATATACACATACATATATACATACACATGGACATACACACATACATACACACACATACACACACATACACATGCACAAACATGTACATTTCTATGTATGCATGTGTAAGAATGTGTGTATGTGCACGTGAGTCTGGGTGTGGGTGTGTGTATGGGTGTAGGTGTATGTGTCTATGTCTTTCTATGAATACGAGGATTTAATTTTTTATATGTAGTGTATTGATTATAATTTTTTATGGTTTATATGTAAGGGCAATGAGAAAATGATTTTTTTAAAATTATTTAATAGGTATATGTGCATATTTTTTTTAAAAAAAATTCTAATGTTTTCATTCTAATTTTTTTCAAAAAACAATAAACTACAAAATAAAAAAATATAACAATAAATATATTAATTTTTAAAATTATAAATGCAAAACAAAAAAAAAAGCAAAAAAAAAAGAACCTACCTGGAAAACTGGGAGCTAGGAATAAGCTCCTTAGATAGTCCGACTGAACTCCCAAAGCTTCTCAAGGTGCAAATGAGGGGGATCGACCAAATCTTTGGTTTATAAAGCCGATAGTTTGGTCAGACTCCTGCAGCCACAAACACGCCCAACAAGCGCCGCATAACCCTAGTTCGATCAGACTACCCCTTGTTGGCCCAAAGTGTGACATAGGTGCATGCTTTGGCCCAAGTGTGTGTGTACATATATATAGATATAAATGTATATACATATATACATATTTATATATACATTTACACACACACACACATGTTTATTTCCTTAATTTCTTGTATACATATGCTTATGTATAGAGTTGTTAACATATATGTATGTATACTTATATTCACGTATATGTATGTATTCATATGTACACACACACACACACACACACACACACACATATAGTTTGGTTTTTGGTTGTTGGGTTTCTCCTATTTGTTTGTTTCTTTTTTGGTGATATTCTTAATTTTTTCATTCTTTTATCTTTGCTCCCCTTGATTCTTGAGCTTATGTTTTTCAGTTATTTTTTTTTTTGTGTTTCTTTTAATTGTGTTGCCTCTTTTTTAGTGTTTTTATTTATTTTGGCTCCTCTTGGGTTTTGTGCCTCTATCTTGGTGTCTGATCTTCTATCTTTTTAATCTTCTAGGTCTGTTAACATCCTCATATTCTATTCTCTTGCTCTCTCACTTTCTCATCCTGATGATGGATCATGGTGTTTGATCCGAAATGTTGGCAACACAAAAATCTACATGGTCAAATCTAGAAGAATAACAATCAAATCATTATGGATTGTGGAAGCTTCATGATTTCAATTTATTGGATATCCAATATTATTAAAACTTTATATTATATGATATATGATATATGATATATGATATATGATATAGGATATATGATATATGATATATTATATACTATATGATATATCATATAATATATAATATATAATATTATTCTTGTATATTATATATGAATAATATATAATATATTATATTAAATATTATATATGAATAATATATTATATATTATATAATATATATCGTATTTCAATCAGAAAAAAGGTTTTGTATGGTTGTGGGTATTTTATACTCGACTGTAACAGCCCGTGGGTCATTTTTACCCATGGGCTTTATGATTTTATAAGGCGATCCGATATCAAATTTGAACCCAATATCCGATTCTTGGAGCATTCTTTTATAAAATCTTGTTAGCATGTATGATTTTTTTTTATTTCCTTGTCTTTTTATTATTTATTTACATTTTTTTATTTGTTTTTTGATTTTTTGATATAAATTACCTTTTTTATTTCAAATACATCATTGTTTGAAATTTGTTAATTAAATCCAAAATTTCAACTTCAATCAGGTAAAATGGGTGATAACAATGACAATCCACAACCGCCACAACCACCAAATCCTTTGTTACCAAACCCCCCCTCAATTCAAGATTTAATTGGTCAAAATTTGAACTAATTGAGGGACATTGCTAATATTTATAGTATAATTCCTTGTCTATCCAAGATGTTAACTGTACTAAATGCTATAATAGTTAATGTAGAAACCATGATCATTGAGCATAATGTCATTCTTTGTGGTGAGAGGTCATGAGGGATAGATATGCAAATGGCTTGTCCTATGATGAGGTGAAGGACCTTGAGAATTCAAAAGCCTTTATTTCCACCTTGCTTATTAATACCTGCACTAGACAACCCGTAGATGTGAAAAAAACTTTCCATCAAATTGTGTCAAAATGAAGATATTGTAAAAAACTTTTGGGATTGTTGGTGGATGGTTTTTGATAGACCACCCAAAAAAACTCTCGATGTGCCAGTATAATTCATCAAAAAATTGTATGTTGAGTTTGTTTTGGGCAAGCATGTCAACTACTTTGACATCAAGCTATTACAGGGCATGGTGGGAGGTATACCTCAAGATAGACCTAGGACAGTTCGAGTATTATAGGGCCCATATGTTCCCATCCTCCCCTTGATCACCGACCTCCAATACAACATCCAAATATTATTGTTGAGGAAACATCAAGGACTAGATTGTCTATTCACTCTTTGAGTAGCCTTTTGGTTTCTTAGGCTGGGGCACTAGATGAGCCTTTTGGTGATGCTAGTGGTAGATCAGGTGGTGTTGACACATCCTCATCACCTCCACATATTTGTGTGTCGCATACTTGCGCTATGTGCCATCATTTATGCTTAAGTCCTCTTTAACAATCTATTAATCCTCCCATAAACACAACTGATTATGAGGTGCATGATATGGGCGATACACCAGATGAGATGACAGGGACTGGAGAACACCCTGGGGAGCCGTCGCATGCTAGAGACGAGGAGATACCTTCATCATCCACTGTCAATCTAGTGGTAAGATAACTTGTAATTTCATAGAGCATTTTATTTTAAATGAATATTTATAAGAGACAATATTAAGTACTAATGTTTATATACATGGTCTATTTATCAGTTGATGTTTGAGGAGGCATTATCACAGGTCCATGGCACCACACTTAGCCATTTCATTTAGGCTTTATAGCTACGGGGTATATATTTTTGCACCCAATCATTTATGTTGATATGTGGTGATTGATCATGCAAGTATTGTACAATTGTTATGTATCCTCGTCAGGGTTTGGGGTAGCCCCCGAGAGTAGGGGTTCAAGGGTGCAACCCCCTTATGATTTTTTTTGCCATTTTTTTGTTGAAACAAATCGACATTGAAAAAAACCCTAAAAATAGCCGACTTTGTATTGTTACCCTCAAAATTGGATGTTATAAGCGATCGGAGTGTAAAAAGGCATGGTAATGGTGTTGTATTTATTTACTAGATAATAAGAAAAGATTGGACGACTATGTTTTGTAGATGTAGCCCATCTTGGGTGAACCATGTTAAATCTCTGTGTTATCTATGTTATGTATTTTTCTTCATCTGTTGTGTTTGTATTTGCATATAATTACTGATTTGTATTTGCTTTGGATCTACCTAAACCCTAACAATTTATATTTTTTATTGTATACATGCTTGTTATTAATTAAATTATACATTATCTTACGTGTTTATCCTAATTTACTTTTGTAGGACACACCTAGTGCGAGTGCGGTGCCATGGGATCTAGGCTCTGGAAGCACAATTAAAGACAAGGGAAAGGTAATTGAATGAAAATCTGATTTAATTAATAGTTTAAATAATTTATAATGATTATACATGTCTACATAGATTGATAGTTTCACATTCTTGTCGCCTTTATGTACAGAGAATTGCTGGCTTCATATCCTTGTTGACTGCACCCACAATACCTGAAGAAGTAGAAGAAGAGACACCTTAGGTGTTGGCATTATGTGAACTGGTAGTAGATGACATTGTATGTTGTCATTGATGTCAATATGCTGAAGAGTGAACCGGTATATTGAAGTTTGTAATTGGCAAGCAAACCGGCATGATTGTGAACCAGTATATGTCATTTGCAAAGTGGTATGATTATGAACCGGTATATGCGCTAAAGTGAAGCAGTATGATGGTGAACCAGTATGTTGATATGGGAAACTGGTATATGAAAGCTCTGTATGACTACCAGTTGGTCGTATCAACTTCAGGGTTTCCGGTTGATGTGTTCCAAGCCTGTGTGACTCAATCGATGACATTATGTGATGAGTTAACATTGTAACGAAGAACAAATTGTGTTACCACGTCAGCCTTGTGCACGTGAAGGATCTTGCATAAAGAAGATTGGTCCTATCTACCTAGGGAATGTGTGAAGTCTGTAAACGGTGATGAGTTATCAGCCACCATGCAAATGGTGGAGAATGAAAGACGGTGAATGTCTGGAGATTGGTTCAAGACTATTGCATTTAATGCAATATGCTCAATGGTCAGGATTGAACTATTTGAATTGTCTAAACCTAAATGTTTAGGGTTTAGGGTTTATGCTACCGACCCATCCATTTCCTATAAGGTCGATGTTGTGTTTCTTTCTGAAGTTATTGGCAAAAGCTATGTGTGTGTATCCAAGTGAAGAGATACGCGATTCTTGCCAGACCAGAGGAGAGAAGTGATACCTGCAGAGTGTAAGTGTAGAAGGTGAAGAGGAGCTAAAGTGGATCTGCATTGGCATTGAGTGCTATTACCAGATCATTGTAATACCTATTGATTTCTAACCACTTCAACAATTGGGAAATCCCTTAGCAGGGTAGCTTTAACCAGCTTGCTGTAAATCCTTTAACAGGGTGACTCAAAACCATTGAGTTCTTGAAATCCTCTAACAAGGTAACCATTAATAGG
The DNA here is from genome assembly GCF_030272615.1 of Cryptomeria japonica. NCBI lineage: Eukaryota > Viridiplantae > Streptophyta > Pinopsida > Cupressales > Cupressaceae > Cryptomeria > Cryptomeria japonica. The sequence goes on along the minus strand of NC_081415.1, from coordinate 20,339,376 downwards.
GTTTAACCCTTAACCAGGTATTCTAGCCATCCCTTAACCGGGTGATCCCTAACAGGATCGGTTCCTAACAAAACCTATTGTATCAGTCTTTAACTGGACAAGGCTCCTAACAGATTGGACTCCTAAAGAGTTCAAAAATAGCTTGTGGGTATTCATCCCTACCGTGGTTTTTCCCAGTTGGGTTTCCACGTGAAAAATCTGTGTCATGTGTGATGTTTTCATGTGATGGTTCAGTGTCTTGTGTCTGACGGTAAAACATGCTGAACTAGTTGTTATTATGTTTTTGATGATAGATTACCTGTTCATGCACTAGGGTGAAATGGAAATGAAGTATTAGATTGTATGAAAAGATAAGTGTCAACCGGTTTATGCTTGTTCAGTTATTCTGAGTTCTGCCGGTTGTACTCTATTTAAGACTGGTGTTACTGTTTGTTTGCCAAAGCACAGTGTCTGCTGAAATACCAGTTTTAGGATAGTGTTTTTATTTGTACTAATTCACCCCCCCTCTCAGTACTGGTTGGGTACTATCCGTTCATCATTGAGTTATCAATTGGTATCAGAGAAACCTTCCAGGTCCTCTATGTTTTAAATTTAACCGCTTGAGGGAAAGATCCTACTGTATGATGAAGATGGAAGGTGCAAAGTTCAATAGAGATAACTTCAAAATATGGAAGGATAGAATGAAGATTTACATTAGAAGCATGGGTGCTCAACACTAGAGCTATGTTGAGAATGCTATTGTTATTCATACCGGTACTCTCACCGATGATCAAAAGAGAGAAATACAGGAGAATGGGCAAGTCATGGAAGCCCTAATCAGTAGCTTATCTGACATTGAGTTTATTGATGTCCAGGATAAAGATAATCCCAAAGAAGTATGGGACACTGTTGAGAATATCTATGGTGGTGATGAGCATGTAATACAAGCTAAGGAAGAAAGCCTTAGAGGGAAGTTTGAAGACATGCGGATGGTTGAAGGTGAGACCATTCAATAGTATGGAATAAGAATCAAAACTATTGTTGGAGATATCAAGAGTGCAGGTAGTAAAATAGAAGATTCCACTGTGGTAAGCAAAGTTCTGAGATCCTTATTACCGGTCTATGCAATAAGGGTTGCTGCTATTCAGGAGTTGAGATCAATAGACAAAACTAAGGTATCCCTAGACTCCATCATTGCAAAGTTGATAGCCTATGAGCTAAATAGTTTTGATGGCAGTGTTCAAAAGACTGAATCAACTTTTAAAGCTTCTGTTGTACCATCCAAAAAAGGAAAAGAAGCAAGCACCAGTGGTGAACCAAGACAGAGAAGAGAAATGGATGATGAGGAGATTCTGATATAATTTGAAGCTCTTCTTGCTAGGAAACTTCCTAAAGGAACCGGTAAATACAGAGGTAAGCTCCCTTTGAAATGCTTTTCTTGTAACTGGAAAGGACATATTACTGTAAACTGTCCTAATAGTGACAACAAGGACAAACCAGAAAGGTTCAAGAAATTCAAAGGAGGAAACCAAAGAAACTATCTTGTGGCAGTTGATGAAGGTATCACAGATGAGGAATCCGAAGATGAAGAAAATGAAGATATTGTGTTTGTTGCTGTCAAAGAAGATGTGTCAGACAAGAAGGCTCTTGTCTCCCAGTTTGATAATTTCAATGAGTGGATTATTGATAGTGGTTGTTCTCACCATATGATTGGTGACCGGAGCAAGTTTCTATCCTTGGAAGAGTATAATGGTGGTGTGGTTCGCTTTGGTAATGATGCACCATATATGGTCAAAGGCAGAGGGTCCATCTCTCTGAATGGAAAGAGCAGTGCTGACAATGTGTATTGGGTTGATGGTCTTAGACACAACCGTTTGAGTGTTGCCCAGCTAAATGATAGTGGACTCACTCTGGAATTCAAAAATGGAGTGTGTAGAATCAAAGGAAAGAATGGTGAATTGGTGGCCACCGACATGCAAACCAAAGGCAACTTATTTCAAATGAATGCAAATGTAAGTACATGTCTTATGGCTAAATTTGATGATAGCTGGATATGGCATAGGAGACTCTGCCATGTGAACTTTGATAACATCGTGAAGGCTAGCAAGACCAAGGTAGTCAGAGGATTGCCGGTGTTGAGCAAACCAGAAAATCCTTTGTGCAGAGAATGTCAACTAGGGAAAATGTCTTCCTCAACTTTCAAAGGTAAATCTTTCATAGCAGACAATTTACTTGATCTTGTGCATACTGATTTGTGTGGTCCTATGAAAACTAGGAGTGTGCTCAGAGATAGGTATTTCATGATTCTAACTGATGATTTCTCAAGAATGATGTGGGTCACATTCTTGAAAGATAAGTCTGAAGCTTTTGGAAAGTTCAAAGCTTTCAGAGCACTTGTAGAAAAGGAAAGTGGCAGAAGAATCAAATGCCTTAGAACTAATCAAGGAGGAGAGTTCACTTCCGGTGAATTCAACAAATATTGTGAAGAGAACAACATCAAGAGGCAACTGTCTGCCCCCCGGACTCCACAACAGAATGGCTTAGCAGAGAGAAACAACCGGACTGTGGTTGAAGCAGCTAGAACTATGTTGATCCACGGAAAAGTTGCTCACACCTTTTGGAGAGAAGCAGTGAGCATTGCAGTTTACACAATGAATCGGGTACTCATCAAGAAAGGAAAGGATAAGACTTCTTATGAGTATTGGACTGGTAAGACACTAGTGGTAAGCTACTTTAGAATGTTTGGCAACAAATGTTATATCAAGAGGAGTGAACATCAAAGCAAGTTCGATGCAAAATGTGATGAAGGAATATTTCTAGGATATTCTACCAAAAGTAAAGCTCTCAAATGTTTCAACAATAGGACTCAGAGAATTATTGAAAGCATAAATATTAGAGTTGATGAAAACTCAGGAAAACCTAAGGAAACCGATAGTAAGAAAATAAGAGATGAACTAGTAGTAACCTTCTGGGAACCGGTTGCTAATCAACCAAGTACCGGTAATAGTGCTCCTACACCAGTAGATGCTGATGCTAATGAAGATGAGGATGAAGAAGAAAAGCAGGAGGAGTTAGTCAAGAGCATTCCTCGATATGTCAAACTGAATCATGATCCAAAGCAGATCATAGGAGATAAGGATGCAGGAATCCTTACAAGAAGAAAGGTCAGAGAGAATTCTTGTATGATCTCTGAATTCAAGCCTAAATCATTCAAAGAGGCACATAAAGATGAAGACTGGATCAAGGCAATGGATGAGGAAATTGACCAGATAGAGAAGAATGGTACATGGTCTCTGGTACCCAAACTCGAGCATAAAAATGTCATTGGTACCAAATGGGTTTTCAGAAACAAGTTGAATGAGGATGGCATAGTGGTAAGGAACAAAGCCAGACTAGTATATAAAGGATATGCTCAAGAAGAAGGAGAAGACTATGGAGAAACCTTTGCCCCAGTAGCCAGATTGGAAGGAGTTCGTATGCTTCTTGCATATGCAGCTTTTAAAAGATTCAAGGTATACCAAATGGATGTAAAATCTGCATTCCTAAATGGAATACTTGAAGAGGAGGTGTATATAGAGCAACCAGATGGGTTTGCCCTATCAAAAGACAATGACATGGTGTGTAGGCTACATAAAGCCTTGTATGGACTGAAGCAAGCACCTAGAGCATGGTATGAATGCTTGCACTCCCATCTTGAGAAGATTGGATTTGAAAGAACAAGTGAAGACAACAATATCTACTTGAAATCAAAAGGAGATCAGATTCTGATTTGTGAAGTATTTGTTGATGATATCATCTTTGGAGGTGATGACAAGATGAGTCATGAATTTGCTAATGAGATGAAAAAGGAGTTTGAAATGTCACTCATAGGGGAGATTAAGTTCTTCATTGGACTACAGATTCAACAAATGAAAGATGGAATCTTTATTACTCAGTCCAAATATGTCAAAGAGGTGTTGAAGACCTTTGGCATGGAAGATAGTAAACTGGTTGGTACACCAATGGTGACCGGTTGTAAGCTATCAAAAGAAGATGACTCAGTGGTGGTAAATGAGAAGGATTACTGATCAATGATTGGTAAGCTGCATTATGTAGTGCATAGCAAACCGAACATTACACATGCAGTAGGTATTACCGCTCGGTTTCAGCAAAGCCCTAGAGAATCCCACTTGGTAGCAGTTAAGCGGATTCTCAAATATCTGAAGGGAACTATTGACTATGGGTTATGGTATCCATATAATAATGATTTCAACCTGAAAGTGTTCATAGATGCTGATTGGGCTAGTAATGTAGATGACCGGAAGAGCACAACCGGTGGTGCATTCTTTCTTAGTGGTAGACTAGTCTCATGGCTGAGTAAAAAGCAGAGTTGTATCTCTCAATCCATAGCAGAAGCGGAGTATGTTGCAGCCTTCATGAACTACACCCAGACTATCTAGATGAAGCATGTATTGAATGGCTTTAAATTTCCTGCATCTGAACCGATAAGTATATTTTGTGACAATACTAGTGCAATTAACATCTCCAAGAATCTGGTTTTACATTCTCAAACCAAGCACTTTGAGATTAAGTATCATTTCTTGAGGGAAAAGGTTTAGAATAAAGAGATTGCACTAAAACATGTTTCTAGTAAGGAGCAGTTAGCAGACATATTCACCAAGCCTCTCCCAAAGGCTACATTCATGTACTTAAGAGGTGAATTAGGGGTGCTGCCCCTTCAGGAGGTGAACTAAAGGTATATGCTCCACATCAGTTAGGTATTGCATTGTCAAATTTTTTTTGCAGGATTGATGTGTTGAAGGATGCTACTCCTCAGGGGGAGCAACATAATGGAACAGGGAAGCTTGTGCCTCCACTTTGGCATTGTTGTCAAAGGGGGAGAAGAAGTGAAGCGGAGAAGATATTTGCAAAAATTGGGGGAGAAGATGTGAAGCAGAGAGATATCTTTGTATATTGCCATCAATGCCAAAGGGGGAGATTGTTGGCATTATGTGAACCGGTAGTAGATGACATTGTATGTTGTCATTGATGTCAATATGCTGAAGAGTGAACCAGTATATTGAAGTTTGTAATTGGCAAGCAAACCGACATGATTGTGAACCGATATATGTCATTTGCAAAGAAGTATGATTATGAACTGGTATATGCGCTAAAGTGAAGCGATATGATGGTGAACCGGTATGTTGCTATGGGAAACCGGTATATGAAAGCTTTGTATGATTACCGGTTGGTAGTCTCAACTTCAGGGTTTCTGGTTGATGTGTTCCAAGCCTGTGTGACTCAACCTATGAAATTATGTGATGAGTTAGCATTGTAATGAAGAAAAGATTGTGTTACCACGTCAACCTTGTGCATGTGAAGGATCTTGAATAAAGAGAAGATTGCTCCTATCTACCTCAGGAATGTGCGAAGTCTGTAAACAGTGATGGGTTATCAGCCACCATGCAAATGGTGGAGAACGAATGACAGTGAACGTCTGGAGATCGGTTCAAGAATATTGCATTTAATGCAATGTTCTCAATAGTCAGGATTGAACTATTTGAATTGTCTAAACCTAAATGTTTAGGGTTTAGGGTTTATGCTACCGACCCATCTGTTTCCTATAAGGTCGATGTTGTGTTTCTTTCTGAGGTTGTTGGCAAAAGTTGTGTGTGTGTATCCAAGTGAAGAGATACATGATTCTTGCCAGACCAGAGGAGAGAAGTGATACCTGCAGAGTGTAAGTGCAGAAGGTCAAGAGGAGCTAAAGCGGATCTGCATTGGCATTGAGTGTTGTTACCAGATCATTGTAATACCTGTTGATCTCTAACCACTTCAATAGTTGAGAAATCCCTTAACAGGGTAGCTTTAACCGGCTTGCTATAAATCCTTTAACATGGTGACTCAAAACCATTGAGTTCTTGAAATCCTCTAACAAGGTAACCTTTAACAGGGTTTAACCCTTAACCGGGTATTCTAGCCATCCCTTAACCAGGTGATCCCTAACAGGATCAGTTCCTAACAGAACCTATTGTATCAATCTTTAACCAGACAAGGCTCCTAATAGAGCAGACTCCTAAAGAGTTCAAAAATAGCTTGTGGTTATTCATCCCCATCGTGGTTTTTCCCAGTTGGGTTTCCACGTGAAAAATCTGTGTGTCATGTGTGATGGTTTAGTGTCTTGTGTCTGATGGTAAAACATGCTGAACTGGCTGTTATTATGTTTTTGATGATAGATTACATGTTCATGCACTAGGTGAAATGGAAATGAAGTATTAGATTGTATGAAAAGATAAGTGTCAACCGGTTTATGCTTGTCTCAGTTATTCTGAGTTCTGCCGGTTGTACTTTGTTTAAGACCGGTGTTACTGTTTGTTTGCCAAAGCATAGTGTCTGCTGACATACCGGTTTTAGGATAGTGTTTTTGTCTATACTGATTCACCCCCCCTCTCAGTACCGGTTTGGTACTATCCATTCATCATTGAGTTATCATTAGGTATGTTGAGACATGGACCGGGTAGGACTTGAACCTAGGACCTTCCATACGCTGCTAGAGTGCTCTACCACTAAGCTACTGGCCCCTCTTGGACCAGTCAATCGTCGGTCTGGGTGTGGTTTATTTCCAACACCAACACCCCCCCTTAAGCCACACCTCTCATGTGCTAGGGGCTCCTAGCCTGGACCTGACTCTGATACCATGTTGAGACATGGATCAACTAGGACTCGAACCTAGGACTTTCCATACGCTACTGGAGTGCTCTACCACTGAGCCTTTGGCCCCTCTTGGACTAGTCCATCGTCAGTCCAGGTGGCTTTTTTCCAACACCAAAAAGGTACATGTGTTTATTTTATTTTGTGTTTAGTAGATATGTTCCTATAATCAACAATTATATGCTCACTTGTATCAATGTTATGTTTGTGAAAATATATAGGTTGTCTACAAAAATATTGATGACAGCCCTTCTCTACAATGAACATATTCTTGGATGCCCGACCCCCCTATAAGAGAAGACGTGGACATGAGGTAACCACGAGTTCAATTTTAGAGTTAGTTATAGTTCAATATATATTGATTTTTATGTTAAATTTTTAAATGTAAATTATATAATATAACTAATCTCAATTGTTATATGGTTTTTCTTGTGCATGATCCTTCAAAGCCAAGGAGTGTTTTGAAGAGGATCAATTTTGATGATCCATTAGTAGTTTAGGATGTGATAGAGACATTTTGGGATACATACATGTCTCGTTGGCATGCATATTTTGTATATGAACATACATTTACATATGTGGACATACAGTTTGTTTAAATTGGTGTTTATGCCATTTTTGTATAGGGACATACACTTGTAATTATTCGACAACTTGATATATAGAAGTTGAGATTCGATATATTTTGTTCCTCGTGTGCATGGCTCATTCTTTAAAACCTTAATCTTGAATGTAATAATGAGCAATGGTTAAATAAAGAACAATAGAATGTTATTTATATAATCTTGAGATTCTCTATAATTTGTTGCATCTAAATTTTAAGTGTTAAATTCGTTGTTTTTGGCAACTTCATGAAATTTAATGACCATATTGGTATTTTTATTAATCATAACATGGATGTTGAATCATATTTTGTTTTGGTAGCTGAATTATATTTTGCCATGGTTTAAGGAACAACTTCAATCCCAAACCATGACAAAAAAATCAAAGTTACTTAATCCAACAAGACAATAGATTGCATTAATTTACTGCATTCTTTTTAGACTTTACAATTCACATACTTGCAAATCCTCATGTGAGTATAATATTAAAAAAATTATGAGAAAAATGAAGACAACTTATTTGCTCATTAAGGTCCTCTTTTTAAATCTTCTACTGCTAATTTAAACAGTGAAATGTATATACCCAAAGAAGGCAGAGAATTTGGTCTCACTAGATGGTATGGTTCGCTAATATTATAAGATTTCATAACCATTGCCATTCCCATGTTCTTTTGACTGAAGCAAACTCCATTGCCATGTTGCAACAAAGCCAAATTATCAATCCATTCCTCATGGGCAAAAATTATCAGTTCCAACACATTTGGTTAGGCTTTTTTACCCTAGGAATTCTTTTTTTTCTTCCTCCCAAGTTGGTCAAATGTTCAAGACCATATGGTAGTAGTGTTGTCCCTTGAGCACCCTAAGTGCAAAAAATTGTCAAACATTGATAGGCTACATATTGGAATCTGTGGCACTGGTGAATGATCCATCTAAACTTATAGGATCACATGATGACCATCTACAATAGCATGTCTCAAATTTTTAAGATTTAAAGCAAGTTTCGTATGGCAACAATTTTTCAGTTGACGCAAAAATCGTTAGATGTATTCAATGAAAAGTTGCAACGAAGCCAAATTATCATTTTGTTCATCCTGGGAATGAACAGTCGATTTCAACATATCCAATTAGGTGTTTTAACTCTACTCATGCTCCTGTTTTGCCTCCCTACTCGATCAAACACTCGGGACCATACTGTAGCAACGTCGTCCCATGAGCACCCTAAGTGCAAAAAAAGTCAAACATTGATTAGTTGTATCTCAGAATTCATGGCAATTGTGATTGATCCATTTGAACCTACAAGGTCAGGTGAGGGCCATTTACAATACGATATCTTGAATTTTCAATATTCTGAGTGGTTTTCCTAGGACAACGATTTTTCAATTGACGCAAAAATTATCAGATGCATTTAATGAAATGTTTCAACAGAGCCGAATTCTGGTTCTTCTTGTCGTGGGAATGAACCATCAATTCCAACACATCTAATTAGATGTTTTTACCCTAGGCATGCTCCTATTTTTCATTTCTACTCAGTCGATCGCTCAAGACCATACCCTATCGACATCGTCCCTTGAGCACCCTAAGTGTGAAAATTGTCAAACTTTGACAAACTATATCTCAAAATCTGTGGCACTTGTAAATGATTCTTTTGAACCTGCAGGGTCATGTGAGGACTATTTACAATAGCTTGTCTCATATTTTCAAGATTTAGAGCGGTTTCCTAGGGCAACAATTTTTTCAGTTGATGCAAAAATCATGAGATGCATTCAATGAAACATTTCTACGGAACCAAATTCTTGTTCTACTCACCAAGGTTGTGAACCATTGGTTCCAACATGTCTGGTTAGGTATTTTTACCTTAAGCATGCTCCTATTTTGCCTCTCTACTCAGTTGAACACTCAGGACCATACCCTACTAGCGTTGTCCCTTAAGTACAATAAGTGTGAAAAATCGTCAAACTTTGAAAGGCAGTATCTCAAAATCTGTGGTACTTACAAATGATCCATTTGAAATTATAGGGTCATGTGAGGGTTGTCTACAATAGCTTGTCTCATATTTTCATGATTTGGAGCAGTTTTCCTAGGGCAACATTTTTTCAGTTGATGCAAAAATCATCAGATGCATTCAATGAAAAGTTGCAATGGAGCCAAATTCTCATTCTTCTTGCCATGGGCATGAACCATTAATTCCAACATGTCCGGTTAGGTATTTTTACCCTAGGGATGTTCCTATTTTGCTAGGTAACAAAATGATAATGATGATGAAAAGGATAAATATAGACTAACAAGCCTATATTAAGCTGTAATGAACCTAGGATAACCCTAATGAATTTAAGGAAGCACTAACGGTCATGATCATCATTGTTTGCATATATTATAGACACATAATTACCATTACACTTACATGTGACATCCATGAACATACATAAGTGGGTCATACACATAAGATTTGTTAGTCTATGCATCTTTTTCATCATAATCAACAGGATTTGCATACATTGTGACACATAATCATCATTAAAACTACATGTCCTTTTGATTACCCATGTACTCATGTACAAATACAACTACACCAATGTACTCATGTGCAAATACATTCTATATATTTGTACTCATGTTAAAATATATCATATATCATCAATACAAAGTTACATCAATTTACTCATACATAGATACAACATTGTAATCAATGTATGTGTGTGTGTGTGTGTCAGAGAGAGAGAGAGAGAGAGAGAGAGAGAGAGAGGAGAGAGAGAGAGAGAGAGAGAGAGAGAGAGAGAGGGAGAGAGGGAGAGATAGTGAGAGAGAGAGAAGGGGGTGATAAGTTGAGAAGGGGAAAGGGAGAGGGAGAGTTAGAGAGAGAAATGGAAAGGGATAGGAGGAGGAAGAGGGTGAGGGAGAGGGAGAGAGAGAGAAGGGGAAAGGGAGAAAGAGAGGGAGAGGGAGAGTGAGAGAGAAGGGGAAAGGGATAAGGATAGGGAGAGGGAGAGTGAGAATGAGAGAAATAAAAGGGTAAAGAGAGAGGGAGAGAGGGAGGGAGAGTGAGAGAAGGGGGAGATAGGGAGAGGGGGGGGAAGGGAGAGGGAGAGGGAGAGGGAGAGTGAGAGTGAGAGAGAGAAAATAGGAAAGGGAGAAAGAGAGAGGGGGGGATAAGGAGAGAAGGGAAAAGGAAGAGGGAGAGGGAGAGGGAGAGGGAGAGTGATAGAGAGAGAGAAGGGGAAAGGGATAGGGAAAGGAAGAGGGAGAGAGAGAGAGTGATAGAGAAGGGGAAAGGGATAGGGAGAGGGAGAGAGAGAGGGAGAGTGAGAGATAGAGAGAAGGGGAAAGGGAGAGGGATAGGGAGAGAGGGAAAAGGAGAGTGAGAGTGAGAGTAAGAGAAAGGGAAATGATCAAAGACCTGCTTCTAGGAAATAATTCTAGGTATTGTTAGTAGCAATCAAGAAGGAAGACTGAGAGGGGGGGTGAATCAATAATAACAGTAAACTTGAAATCTTCAACCAATCTGCATATACTTCACAAAATAGTTCATAACTAGTACCGGTAGCTTATCAAACAATTACTCAAATCAGATTTATCAGACTATTACCGATATCAACTTAAGTGTTCATTATTAAGTAAAGACATCAAATAAATAACTCATCAAACCATCCACAACATGAACACAAGGATTTTTCATGTGGAAACCCAAATGGGAAAAACCACGATGGGAATTAGTACCCACAAATAATGCACTTTTTCATAATGCTCCCTATTAGGAGCCTAGCTCAGTTAGGAGCTTTACAACAACGCCCAGTTAGGAGAAGACCTTGTTAGGAGTCACCTAGTTAAGGGATTTACAACTTAGCTCTGTTAGGAGATTTACTTTGTTAGGAGTAACCTTGCTAGAGGATTTGAACCCAAATTAATGAGCCACCCTGTGAAGGGATTTATAAAATTAGGCTTGTTAGGACCTACCCGGTTAAGGGATTTTAAGTCTGTTGCAACTGTTAGGAAATAATAGATAAATGATCTATAAATTCAACACTTCATCACTTTCTATTTCAGATCCTTTCCAGCTCCAATCTACTTCACTCATGTAAACATAACGATCTATTTCAGTACACACACACACTTCTTTGATCACCGACACACTAAACCTTCTAAAACATGACCTAAATAACTCTTACAATTAGGTTGGTTACGAAACCCTAACTCTTCAATGAATATATCATAGTTCATATCAGATCATATCAGATAATTACAAAACATTACATTTGATCATACAGATCATTACAACATATTTCAAGACATTTACAACCGTTGAATGGTCATAACTCATCACCGCACATTGATCTGATTCGCTGTCAAACCCTTAGCATATTCTGCTAAGCACTTCCCTGCTTCCCAAGAAATTCACTCCTTGTACGTGTAAAAATCATCTTATCTCTTCACATAGATTTTGACATGTCATCATCAACTTATGAACATGAAAAGAATCACCGCCAAACCATAAAACATCACTGGTCAAAGATATCTTGTTACTGATTCTTAAACCCTACACAAAATATACAACAGTTAATAACAAAATTGACTTCCGGTTCTCCAAACATGATGTGGTTCATGTCATAGACTCATTATGATGTCATAAGATTACATTCTAAATTGCAGCAATAAACTCAACACGTATCTCTACCACAACCATCTCCTTCTCTATTCCTGCTTACCAGTTCATTGCAACTTAGTAGATTTTCTATCCAACTCAATCCATTATTGGTTATGCGATACTGATAGACTTATATTCTATACCAAACATAAACAAACATGGTTAAACATGGTTTCCATAAATGACACCACAAATAACTAACCATCGACATTATATCACAACTATATCATCACCAGAAGTCCATCAATATATCATCACCAATAGTCCTTTACTAGTACAACATCATCATTAGTGATGCCAACATACCAACATTCTCTACCTTTGGCATTGATGGAAACACCAAAAAAATCAACTGTGCATACAAATACCTGGAGCTCATCATCATGTGGCATTGATCTGTTCTTTTCCATGTTTCATTTCTTTTCCCCCTAATTGTTACAATTCTTCTCCCCCTTTGACAACAATGCCAAAGGTACAAAGTGTCATCTTCTATCTTCATCAGCTGCTCCCCCTAAGGAGTATCCCAGTTGTCATTAATCCATAGTGAAAGATATTCAATAAGTTCACTAGATTGATGCATCACCAACATCCTAGTTGATCTTGGGTAGGGTTATAACCCCTAATTTGTCTCTAAGGTATTCAAATGTATCCTTAGGAAAAGGTTTTGTGAAAATATCTGATAACTATTCCTTGTTGGTCACATACTCCATTCTCACTTTCTTCTCCTTCACCCTCCTTCACCCTTTCTCTCAAGAAGTGATACTTCAATTAAATGTGTTTAGTCCTAGCATGCGGTATCAAATTCTTAGAAATATTTATAGCACTAGTGTTGTCAAAATGTATGATCACCGATTCTGTCATATCCTACTTGAATCCTTCAAGGACATGTCTCATCCAAATATCCTTTGTACAATTCATGGAAGCAGCTACATATTCTTCTTCTACAGTAGACTGAGAAATACAAGTTTGCTTCTTACTGGTCTAAGCTACCAATTTGCCACCTAGAAAGAATTCTCCACCGGTTGTGCTTTTCTAGTCATCAAAATTCCTAGCCAAATCAGCATTAGTAAATACCTAGAAAGAAAAATCACATTTATATGGATACCACAATCCATAATCAAATGTCCCTCTAAGATATCTGACTATCCCCTTTACTATTGTCATATGTGTCTCCTTAGGGTTCTTTTGAAATCTTGCTACTAAACCAACTGCATGAGAAATATCCATTCTGCTTTGAACAACATAATGAAGTTTTCCAATCATGGATATGTATTCCTTCTCATCCACAAAGGGTGAACCATCTTCTTTTGACATTCTGCAACTGGTAACCATAGGTGTGCCAACTGGTTCACAGTCTTCCATCCCAAAGGTCTTTAAAACTTTTTTCACATACTTGGATTGACAGATATAAATTCTACCTTCCAGCTATTGGACCTACAATCCAATGAATTTTTTATCTCTCCTATCAGAGACATCTCAAATTCTTTCTTCATTTCATCTGCAAAAGTCATAGACATATCATCATTTGCTCCAAATATGATGTCATCAATAAATACTTCTACAATCAACATCTTGTCTTCATCAGTCTTCAAATAAATATTACTATCCTCGTTGGTTCTCTAGAATCCTATATTAAGTAGATGTGCAAGTAATCTCTCAAACCATGCCTTAGGTGCTTTCTTAATCCCATATAATGCCTTATGCAATTTGCATACCATGTCCTTATCTTCTGACAAAGAAAACCCATCCGATTGTTCAATATACACCTCTTCTTCAAGAACACCATTCAAAAATACTGACTTAACATCCATTTGATTAACTTTAAAACCTTTAAAGGCTGCATATGCAAGTAGCATTCTGAAACCTTCAAGCCTAGCAACCAGTGCAAAGGTCTCTCCATAGTCTTCACCTTCTTCTTGTGCATACCCCTTGCATAGTAGTCTTGCCTTGTTTCTTACAAGTTTTCCTTCTTCATTTAACTTGTATCTAAATACCCACTTTGTGCCAATAACATTTTTGTCTTCTAGTCTAGGAACAATTGACCATGTGTTGTTTTTCTCAATCTGATCAAGTTCTTCTTCCATTGCATTTAACTTGTCATCATCTTTAAGACTTCTCTAACTATATTTGGTTCAACTGTGGAAATCAAACAAGAGTTTTCTCTGATTTTTCTTCTAGTCTACACTCCAGCATTCTTGTCATCTATTATCTGGTCTTCAAAATGATTTAACCTCACATACCTTGGTATATCTGATTCCAATGCAGTAACCTCTTCTTGTTCTTCATCTTCTTCATCTTATGCCGATTGAGCACCTATTTCAACTTCATATTTCTCATCATCTTTTTGCACTTGCAGTTCAATAAACACAAGTTTTTGTTTATCATCTACTAGATCAGATTTACTGGTATCATCCGGTGTATTAGAGAACTCATCAACTTTTACATTCACACTCTCTACAATCTTCTTTGTCCTTTTGTTGTAACAGTTGAAAGCTTTGCTTTTAGTAGAATAGCCAAGGAATGTACCCTCATCACTTTTAGCATCAAATTTACTAGTGTATTCATCCCTTTTAATGAAACATCTACTGTCAAAAACTCTGAAATAACTGACATTAGGAGTTTTGCCACATCATAACTCATAGGGTGTCTTTTCATTACCTTTGTTCACCAGTACCTTGGTCAATGTGTAGACAATAGTGTTAACTGCTTCTCTCCAAAAAATCTTTGGTACATCTCCCTGTATCAGCATAGTCCTAGCTGCTTCAATAATTGTTTTGTTTTTACTCTCTGGAATTCCATTATATTGTGGTGTCCTAGGTGCAGACAATTGCCTCTTTATTCCATTTTCATCACAATATCTTACAAAATCATCTAATGTAAACTCTCCACCTTGGCCAGATCTCAGACACTTAAGATTCTTATCGATTTCCTTTTCTACTAAGGCCTTGAATGCCTTGAATTTGTTGAAAGCTTCTGACTTTTCCTTCAAAAAAGTGACCCACATCATCCTTGAAAAATCATTAGTAAACAACATGAAATACTCATCACCATAAAAGCTTCTAGTCCTCATAGGACCACACAAGTCAGCGTACACCGAATCAAGAATACGCTCAGAAGAAAAATATTTACTCTTAAAAGTAGATGTAGTCATCTTACCCATCTAACTTTATTTACATAACACTTTGTCTAGTTTAACAAGTTGTGGCATAGCTCTCACAATACTAGACTTAGTAACCTTAACCACATTATCCAAGTTCATATGAAAAAACCTTCTATGCCATAACCAACTATCTTCAACCTTAGAAACCAAACAATTGTTTACATTAGCATTTAGATAAAAATGATTACCTTTAGTTTTTTTTTTGTACCAATTAATTCTCCTTTGCATCCCAAGATTCTGCACACTCCACTTTTAAACTCAAGATGATATCCTTTGTCATTCAACTGACCAACACTTAACAAGTTATGTTTTAGACCTTCAACCTAATCAACATCATTTGCATTACTTTTACCATTCAAAGAGATATAGCCTTTAACTTTAACCATGCAAGGTGAATTGTTTCCAAATCTTACAACACCACCATCAAACTCTTCAAGAGAAATAAAATTTTTCTTATCACCGGTCATGATGTGTGAGCAACCACTGTCAATAATCCATTCATCAATGTTGTCAATGTGAGTTACCAAAGCCTTTTAATCAAAAAAATCATTCTTAACAACAACAAAGACAATCTCCTCATTGTCTCCATCCTCAACTTCTTCATCAGTGACTCTTTCATCAACTGCAACATAGCACTGTTTCTTTCCTTTTCCTTTATATTTTCTATACTTTTCCTTTTGATCACTATTAGGACAATTTGTAGCTATATGTCCTATCTTGTTGCAGGAGAAACATTTTAATGTTGGCATTGAGTTGTCATTGATGTCAACCAGTATTGCAGGCTATCAGTAGAGGTATGTCAACCCAGTATGAGGAAGATTGAATTGACATAAGGAAAATTAACATGAAGGCTTGTCAACTAGTATGGTGGAAGACAAGTAGGTATTGAGACTGTTAGTGACATCACTGGTAAGAGGTTATATGAAGTTGTGTGTTGGCATGACAAGCTGTAACCAATATAAAGGTTGGTTGTTTGTTTGTGATGATGTTTTTGATAAAGAAGTAGAGTGACAAAGAGATCACAAACCACTGGAGGTGAAGTTGTGCTACCGGTGTAATATATACTGCTGGTTAGGAATAGGAGAAGGTCTCACCGGTAAGGGCTTGTGTCGGTAAGGGCTTATGCTAGTATAAGTTTGTTGAATGTTTAAGTTTAAATCAACCTTGTGTCGGTGAGCTGAGTATATGCCGATGAGATGCCACATGGAGCTGAGGTGGCGAGCCTGTAGAGGTTGGTGAAGTTTACATTGACATGGTTGTTGGAGTAGTTAGTCAACATTAACTGAAGCAGCCACAAATCATGGGTCGATAATAGATTGGTGCAGCTCAAGGAAGAATGAACAACATAGAAAGATCAGGGAATTGTTGGTGTTAGGATAACCAGTGAACAACTGAGAGGGGGGGGGGTGAATCAGTTGTTAAAAAATTATAACAATTAATCCACTATACAACCTTAAACTGGAGCACATAAATATTAAATGCTAGAATAGAAAAAATAAATATTGGTAGAAACAAATACCAATAAACAATGCAACTTAATAACAAAACAGATAATCAATGTAAAGCAACCATACCACATAACACCAAGATTTGTATGTGGAAAACTTGGTAAAGGAAAAAACCACGGTGGGAAGCCTACCCATAGTCAGATGATACTTCTGTAGAAAGTATGCGATATAATGAGGGGAATGCACATGCATGAAGACACACTACCTAGAGCACACTGCTCATTACAAAAGAGTCTCACTGACTACAGAGAGGTTAAAACCACCTCAAGATATTTGGACAACAATCCAATAAAATGAACTGCAAGAGATAGCATCTACCATTCCTGATTACAGTCTCAGTTAAGCTCAACACTGGAGGCCTTTGACCTCTTCCTTAAACCCAATTCAATCCTCAATGATCGACCTAATCCTCTAATTGAATGATATTACAATATTTGCACATTACATTCCATTACATCTGATCTACAATGAGATCTTACATCAATTTATACCAATCCTAAGACCTAAACCAATTAGGTCGGCCACCTAAAAGATATTACAATAAGATCATTACATATATCTATATTACAATGATATTCCATGTCAGCTTTAGACCAAAACAACATTAACCAATCCATAAATCATCCTAATAACATGTAGAGAACACGTTAACATGATACTAGTCCATAACCTAGATAGGCACCAGACCTATTCTGGGTCCACCATGCCAAAGCGACGTCTCCAACTGGTTGAAGCATGATCAAAGAACATCTTCAACATCCTAAAATCCATACCAACACCACTTATGCATCTTGTCAAGAATTCTCAATAAAAGTTTTGTTGGTAGAACCATAAACTTATGCGGTAAGGGTTTACAAGAGTGTATGATAGCATCCGATTACCAAGTCAATACCATCTAACTAGGACATGCTCCAGAAGCATGTAGCATATGTATCCAAATACATTCCATTGATCCAAACATGCCAGAAGTGTCCAACAAAT
Organism: Cryptomeria japonica; assembly: GCF_030272615.1. Lineage (NCBI taxonomy): Eukaryota > Viridiplantae > Streptophyta > Pinopsida > Cupressales > Cupressaceae > Cryptomeria > Cryptomeria japonica. The sequence continues at coordinate 20,321,817 of NC_081415.1, read as the reverse complement.
AGTCTCTTCTGCCAGTAGCACTAGATCTTCTTTCGGTAATCAAAATATGTCTGCCAGTAACCAACCATAATAGCTAGTGTTGACCAACCATAACTGCTAGTGTTGACATCAATGACAAAACATAAATGAAACACATAATAAATTCCTCCAAAATGCCAATAGTTGGCACCTGGATGGAAACAAGGAAATCAAATTGAAAGAGGACCTTGAGAAGGAAACAACTAGGCCATAAATGAGTCGACAGATTTCAAGGCCAAAAATCATGGTTGGGTTTGTTATTTTTGGCAAAAATACTTTGGACAGATGGAAAATGCATCGGGTTTTCTATTCCTCCAATGTAGGTGTGTGATCCAAGGCAGATTGGATTAGATTGGATGCCAATTTGGTCGGTAGAAGGAAACCTTAGCCACCCTCTATTTGAATTGGTTTTGGGCAGGAAAGTTTCAGTTTAAATATGGTGACCTACGACAGATAGTGCTGCTATTGAAGGGTAAAGAAGAGTGTGAAATTGTTGTCTAAGAGATGAAGAGATACACAATTGAAGTGTTTATGAGTGAAAATTGTACTGGTAAGGAGAAGCAGGTAAACTAGTGTAAGGAACAAACTGACAAAGTGAGCATAGAATGCAGAGGTGACAAACCGAAAGAAGCAATACCTGATAGAGAGTGACCAAGTGTGATTTGAATTCAGAAAAACAAAGGGAGAGAAGATTATGTAGAGTTAGAACCAATGGAAAGATTAAGTTGCAGTGTGTGTTGAGCTAATACAAACCGGTAAGATAGAAACTGGTAGTGGAGTTGCAAAACTTCATTTGCAGTAAGGATCTCATTTGTATATCTAAGTTTTCATATTATTTTTAGTGAGTAGGTGCTTAGTGCATGGGTTGTATCTCCTTTAGGTTGTAGCCTATAAATTATGTAGGGGTTGGTGCTCCTTGGGTTGGTGCCCTAAAATTTGTAATCAACTCTTTTCATTGTGAGGCTGGATTGGAGTGGAAGATCTTCAACAACTATTCTCACTGAGGTTTTTCCCACATTGGGTTTTCCTTGTACATTTGGTGTTATGTGTTACATCTTCATTTGTGTGATGTATTAATCCTTTAGTTATTTCTCCTATACACATGGTTTGCATTGCTTTGGTAACCGGTCTGCATCTTGTGTATCTCATATTGAACTAATATAGCTCTAATTAAGTAAAAAATGTTTAAATCACTGATTCACCCCCCCTCTCAGTGATTCATTATCTCCAACATTCAAGGGAAGTTTACCTTTATACTTACCAATGCCTCTAGGAAGTCTTTTAGCTAATAGAGCTTCAAATTTAATCAGATTATCTTCATCATCCACATCTTCTTTGCTACTGTCATGATGAATAGACCTACATTCATGACTATGACAAACATCTTTCCCTTTCTCACCAGAGAACTTGATACAAATGCTTTGAAAACTGATTTAATCTTAGGATCACTGTTATCAGAACTATTTAACTCAAAAGTAGTGAGTTTACCAATCAAGGAATCAACAATTACCTTATCATTACTTACTGATCTCAACTCTTGAATAGCAGAAACTCTAATTACATAGGTAGGCAATAGGATTCTAAGAATCTTACTCACAATAGTGTCTTCATCTATAATACCACCAACACTTTTAATACCATTGACAACCTCTTTAATCTTTTGTCCATACTGAGTAATATTTTCTCCTTCCATCATTCTCATATCATCAAACTTTCCTCTAAGACTCTCTTCCTTATCCTTTTGAATATGCTTATCGCCAACATAGTGATGAACTTATAAGGCACTGAGAGGGGGGGGGGGGGGGGTGGGTGAATCAGGGCAAGCAAAAAAAATAAGAATCTGATCACCAACTTTAACAACTTAAAACTTATCAAACATATAAGAAATATCACCACATATGTAATCACCCAATAAAGAAAATTCCACATAACATAGGAATTTCGTATAGGGAAAAACCATGGTGGGAGTTAGTACACACAAGATTCACTATCCGCAGAATAGAAATCTTGACCGGTTAAGGTCTTACAACTGTGCCCTATTAGGAGAAGACCCGGTTAAGAGTCACCCGATTAAGGGATTTAAATGATAAACCCTGTTAGGAGCTATGACTTGTTAGGATCAACCTCGTGTGAGGATTTTAAACTCTGATGTTGAGTCACTCTATTAGGGGATTTACAATATAAGGCTTGTCAGGACCTACCTAGTTAGAGGATTTGGCTACTGCAAATTGTTAGGTAAACAACTCTAAAAATATCTTCATATAACACCTTTTGTGTCTAGTAAGGTCCACTTCAAATCCTCAAAACTTCAACAACACTTCATTACAGAGCTTCCCTGTTCATCGCACACTCACATTCACAATATTCGCTAATGATTTCTCTCTATTCATACACCGACTTCATACCTCATCACACTTTTTATAAATATTTCTTTTAGTCGACTACAACCTTGGAACAATTTCCTAGGTTCATTGAATCTATAAAAACTTGCATTGCATGCCTTACTTATGTCGGCCACTGACATAAGAAATCAAAATCTATATCGGTTTACCGATTTAAGTGAGTTATATCATTACCGATCAAGTGTTCTTCCTATAGATAGGAATCTGGAAATCATCAAAGCAATATAAACATTAGCCTAGCTCAATCACGAAAACTAAATTGCAGTGACAAATCCTAAAAACATTCAATAGAGATGCATGAAAAACAAGACATTCAATTCAAATGCAAACCATCGCAAATGTGAATATCTCCTCCAGAAATCTCCATTGTCCTTCTTTCTCCTTCAAATTACTTTGTTTTGTGGATCTCACCTTCAAGTGCATAAGTATAATATGAAAGCAAGATTGACAAGACAAAACGACAACATAAGGGTACTAGAAGCGTGATTGATTCGGCCTCTTGATAGAAGAAATTCATCCAATTTATAGATAAATTGGAGAAAAGACAAGATTAGCATGAAATTGATATTAGAGGCAATTGATTTCAAAAATGGCAAAATTGAGTTGAAGGAAGAAGGTTATGACACCTTCTATGTCATGAATTATGACATATTGCCAATGCAAAGATTAGAGGACTAGAAGCTTATGACATCTTGCTATGCCAATAGTATGATGCATGAGAAATTCATGCTTCCATCGAAGCACAAAAATAGGGAGAGACTAGAGAGAAATTGATTAGGTGGAAATTAAATTTGACAAATTAGAAAATGAGGTGAATTAATGAATTGGAAATTAGGAAATTAGAAAAATAAGTGAATTAATTAACAAGTTTTCATTCATTAATTAATTCACAAAAAGAGGAGGAATTAATTAGCCAATTAAACAAATATTTAACTGTGACAAGAAGACTTAGGATAAATAAATAAATTATTTAACCTAGAGGGAAAATGCCAAACAAGATTAAATGAATAAATCATAAAACCTTAGAAGATTAGGTCTTGACAAAAGATAATTGATGTAGATTCGATTTGATCATGATTCTGACTTGATAAATGATTTGATTGATAAACAATTGAGATTGGTTGACAAATTTACCAATATTGATAAAGAGACCAAATTGATATGCGCCAATTGACATGATTGAAGAGGACAAGGATCGATGACAAATCGATCGCAAAATTGATGAGATTGACAAGGACGAGGATCGATGACAAATCAATCACAAAATGACAAGATTGATAAGAGGACAAAACCTTAATTCCATCATCGATTAGGATCGACGATGTCCAGAATGATGACAAATGAACACGCACATTGATACGATAGGATAAGATTGACCAAAATCATGACTGAAGGTTATTATTGACAAGACCAAATTCGTAAGCGAGATAAATGAAGAATGCAGAAGAAGGACTCGATGCTCGCAAATGATAAAAACCAAGTGCGCGACATAGGAGAAATGTTAATGCGATGCAAAAACCCTAAAATAAGGCAATGCGCAAATGTTAAAGTATGATTCCGCAAGCATTGACCATTTTTAGACGTCTACATTTTGCCCCTCTTTGAGACAATGTGATTTTAAGAATTGTTTCAAAGAACAATAATCATAATGCCCCAGATACTGACAATGACATATGCATGCCCCCTCGAGGAATTGGCCGGAAACATCCAGAAAAGAGGCCAATTAATCGATAAGAATGATAGAAAATGATAGGAGCAAACGGACTGAAAATCGGGGATCGGATGCACGAATGACAAGCAATTGAAGGTGCAAAAGACCACGACCAGCATAAGATGGAGAGAGTGCACGTCCATCTATGCACTGACAAAGATCTATAAATGAGACAAGGAGAAGGAAAATTGCTCATTTGCACTAGCCAAAGTGGAGGATTTGTTGCTCTGGAAAAGGACGCTTGCAGAGAGATGGTGAACATTCCAATGGCAGATCACCTAGGGGAATGTGTACACACCTACAGATGACTGGACGATGCGGGAGTAGCGGTATGTATCTCAAAAACCCATATTGTCAATTTTATGAATTTGATTTGCTTGCGGGTCATTGCGGGGCCCACAAAGAATGTAGAAAGTGACTTCTGTGCTTGTGTGAGTGCATCCTGCACTTGTGTAGGGTATCCTATGCTTGTGTAGGGTACACAGGCACAAGTTGATGCAACACAGGTGTAGGACATAGCACATAGGCACAGTTGTGCACTGGGAACTCAAATTTGGTCAAAAACAACATGCGAATGATCCGAAAAGGGGGATAAGGGTAGGATAGGTCAAAATAGATTAGAAACACCCTAATTTGGAAATGAAACAAGGAAATGCAGCCCATAGCAGCAAACCCAAAAACTGACAAAATGTGCCCCAATTATGATGTAGAGTCGACAGTATCCACTGATTACACGAGAGAACCGACTTGACTGCTTCATGTTACGACATAGAATCAGAAGCACGGATAGAGATACATTAGCAGGACTTGGAATATACTATATCACATTCATGCCCGAGATTAGGGCAAACATAGGACTGCTTACCGCATTGGCAGAGCGATGGCATTCAGAGACTTCCTCATTCCACCTGGCGATTGGAGAGGCGACGGTGACACTAGAGGATGTATGGCATATCCTCCACATTTTGATCCATGGGGAGATGATAGAGTATGATCCAGTGACAGGGAGAGACACTTTGTGCAGATTATTTGAGTGTGACGCAGATGATCTGGATATCGTAGAGAGGGAGATTCACTGGGAGACCATGGCATCAGAGTATGATTGGCGATATGTAGTGATAGTAGTGGTTATAGCATGCCTACTAGCAGGGGATAGACGAGGACATGGATTTCCTATTGGATGGGGAAGAGTGCTAGAGCAGATGGTGACAGAGGGGACTGTGTATGCATGGGGACCATGCGTGCTCACTATGCTATATTTTCAGCTGCATCAGATAGCATATCAGGGGGTTCAGACTTTGAGCTGTGGAGTCACACTGTTATAGGTATGGGCATTTGAGCACATAGCCATATGTCGACCGATTACAGAGAGACAAGTATTACTACACTGACCATATGTGTACAGCTATGGGGGAGCACTGAGATAGGATCCTTTCGGATTCATATTGTATTGGCGACATGAGCTAGATAGATTGAGAGAGTTCACATGGAGGCCATATCTTGATTGTCCTGGATGGTCAGATGATAGTGATGAGCTACTGTATTGCAGACAAGAGAGATACCTGATTGGATGACTAGTGAATTTCCAGAGAGTGATTGAGATGTACCTTCCAGAGAGAGTCAGACGACAGTTTGGAGAGAGGCAGGATGTACCTAGAGGGACTGCACACTTTGCCCGATCTCACAGAGAGACGAGTCAGTGGGGGAGGATGATTTAGTTACACATAGCATATGCTGACTTCACACAGCTACAACAGAGACATTGGGATTGGAGATTAGATGTGGTGGATGTTGGGATGACAGAGGAGTATGAGTGATGGTTTGCACGATGACGGCCAGTGCCATTGACAGATCCTGATATTCTAGTACCTAGGAGATAGGAGGACTTCCCACTCGCTGGAGAGGAGGAGGGAGATGATGAGGATGAGGAGGATTAGGGCGGTGATGAGGATGAGGGGGATGATGAGGATGAAGATTATGAGCCAGATTCAGGCAATCAGGAGTCATTGCAGGATATACCCATAGAGCTGGAGACAGCTAGGATAGAGGAGATGGAGATGTGCAGGGCTACCATAGCGAGTCAGCATGATCACATTACGACATTAGAGAGATAGAATGCTATCTTGAGGACAAAACATGATCAATTCAGAGCAGATATAGCCAGACTTACAGCGGCTCGAGATATAGCAATAGCCCAGGTACAATAAGAAGGGCAGAGAGTCACTGAGTATATTGGGTCGATTAGGGATGCCAGTGCACGGGAGATGGCACAGATGTTGGTAGAGACCGGAGAGGAGATACGCCATTGGAGGACACTATATGAGAGTGCAGTTCCACCAGAGCAGAGAGCAGCGTCATATCGGGCACAATCGAGGACAGAGAGTAGGCCACGTTCTCGGAGGTCAGTGAGTAGCATGGGGGTGAGTGGACCTAGGAGACCACCACAGCCAAGACCAAGGATAGGAGGGACATCATCCTTGAGACATGGCAGGGATGAGGAGGACAGAGGGACCACCCAGTGACAGAGGCACGTGCTCCTTAAGACAGAGACAGATGTAGTTTGACATTTATGTAGTCAGCCTGTGGGCCATACTTAGGACAGACAGTCCAATTTTGTACTCCGATAATATTTGGATAGATGATATGATATGCATTGATATAATGGGATGCAATATGTTATGACTTATGTTTATTTTCCATGTATGGATGGCTTATGCATTGTTTATGTACCATTGTGGAACATGTATGGATATATTTTTATGTGTTTTTGATGCGTTTATAATATGAAATGGATAAAATGCTTGATATAATGCAAATGCACTAACCAATGGATGCAGGATGCAATATATGTGTTTGGGGAAATCAGAGCACTAGACCAAACTAATTGCCCAAACTGACGGAAGAAATGTTAGTAAGAAGAAATTAGATAGAGGACAGTTAGAGATGAAAAACTTGTTTTCAGTAATGCACTTTGTAGGTGAGAACCTTTATTTAATGTAGCAAAACGGATGCATAGCATCATGACATTGAAGACTAGAGCTGAAACGCAACCCTTTTTGCAAAAGATAGACACATCGCACACAAGGAATGAGTGAAGCATCCTAGGGTGCATACGTCAAGGGTCAAAGTCTATGCGGTGTTCACAAAGCGAACGTACTTATCATAGACACCCAATGATATAGTTGCCCTAGTATATGACAAACATTCCACAAACAACAAACACAACAAAAAAAACAAAAGGGACCATGAACCATCCCGGTTACTCTAAATCACTCAATGACATCATCGAGCAACATAGGAACATGATCGAAGATAAATCAATAAATGATAAGACTCGCTAATTCCAACAAGTCAAAAAAACATCTTGATCTTCATTGTCAAAAGTTGAAAGTGTTGATAGGACGATCATGCTGTTTGGTTTCACGGAATGCAGTACCCCGTCTAAGATAGGACACAGTCTGGTTTCAAGTATACCACACCCTGTATAAGACCAATGATAGTAGTGACAAGGACAAATGATATTGATGTTGATTGATTGATATGACAATTTTAATCAGTTTGAATGTCTGGTTTGATTGAAAAAGTTCATCTGTGAATACATGATTTTATTAAAGCACAATGTGTGATTGTGTGCCATTGGATGTATGCGCAACGATCGGCCTATGTACAAAGGGGATATTTTTTGTTTTGCTTTTCGAGTTTTTACAATTTTTTTTGTGTGCATTTTTTCAAGACTTTATTTGATGTTTAGGGATTTGTTCAGGACATTTTTTGATTTTTTTGGATTATTTCAGGACATTTTTCAATTTTTTTTGGATTATTTCAAGACATTTTTCAATTTTTTTGGATTATTTTAGGACATTTTTCAATTTTTTTGGATTATTTCAGGACATTTTTCAATTTTTTTATGATTTTTTTTCAGGACATTATTTGATTTTTTTGGATTTTTTAAGGACATTATTTGATTTTTAGGGATTTGACATTTTAGCTGAAAATGAACACATGGTTTTTTTTTTATGTTTTTGAATGTTTTCAGGTCAATTTTTTTGATTATTTCAGGACATTTTTCAATTTTTATGATTTTGCCCCTAGTGTCTAGCAAGGCAAGGAATATGACAGGTGAATAAATAGGCTTGCTAAAATGTTGGTGGATAGAGGGAAGACAAAGGCCTTTTATCATGGAGACAATACGGATGCAATTTTCAAGGGCTATTGCGTGATGGGACAAGAGACTAGATATGACAATGTAAAGTAGGAACATGGCATGAGGGACATGTCAAGAGGTTTTTGAAACCATGTTTAAATTTTGCGTCTTTATGTCAGATCAAGATTAAGGAATGAAAAAGGGTGTATGGATAGTGATAAGATATGGATAGGATAAGCAAGACCAAGAATGGATAAGGGACATGGACTGAAGGTCGGGATAGGATACGGGATAGTGGCAGAAAGTTGCAATAAGCTAGGGAATATGGATGAAAGGTTGCAATAAGCAAATGGTTAAAGACCAAAAGCTATGATAGACTAAAAGCTACAAACAAGATGCATGATGCTCATGATGATCCTCAGCCTTGTCAAGATCAAAGGTGGAAAGGGAAATTGGACATGAGGGACAATAGGATATGAAGGGTAATGACAGGGGTTCGATAGGATAATGGAACAATGAAGGACAAAAGGATATGATAGGATAAAACCTGTCCCTAAGTGTGGTATGCAAGAAGTTCATAGATTACTCATGATGCCTGTTTGCTAGGTTTTCATCATGGTACTTGCCCAAGGCGTCTATTTGCCAGGTTTTCACCAATGGACGAATTATTTTTGCTTTACTTTTTTCTTTTGTCTTTTTTTTTTCTCACTTTTTTGATTTTTTTGTATTTTGACTTTTTCAATAGAAGATGGACACCTGATAGGGGATGGAAGAAGGACTCAAGTGTCTTTTTTTTTTTTGGATAGTGTAAAGCAGAAAAATTGAACCCTAGTCGTTCTCCCCTCCCCAACTCCAAGGAGAGAGAAGGGAGGTCACTAGGGTTGATGGTTTTCACTTAGGAGAGACTTTACATTCAAAAGAGGGGTTGAAACCCACAAGATCCAATCCCACGCAATGCAAGATTGGATTCTAAATGAGTTTCAAGGGTTAACATATCAAGGATACCCTCTTTTGTAAAGAAATGTAGATAGAAAGATTGAACTAGGAATGCATGTAAAGTGGGAAATATTCGCTTATAAACAGAGATAGGGATATAGGACGAAGTTGCGGACCTGGAATTAGCAGTAAAATGTCGAGACGGTGCTGTTCTGCAAATTTGAGCGAAATTTGACGGGACGATGGCACCCGACGTGCACATAGTCCTCCGAAAAATCCGTGAAACGAAGGTGGATCTGTTCGTCTTTGCACAAGGATTCCAGATCTTCAATTACAACCACGTACCTGCAACCTACACACAGAAAAGAGAGGACGATTGGGGGGTTAGGGATGAGGGGTTTGCCTTTAGGTCAAACCCTAGTTTTGGAATTAACCAAGAAATGAGAATGCTGTAAATGTAAATGTTTGTAATGTAAACAAGTACTAATACCTTGTTGTAAGAATGTTTGTATTCTTATTTGCGAAGGTACAATGTATGTAGTATGTAATGTGTTGTAAGTGATCTCCTCTTCAATAGTTGAATCCTTGTCTTGAATGCAACACCTAACCTTGAATGGAGACTTAGAATGATCAATTGCTTGAAGGAATGCTTGAATGCTTGAATGCTTGAATGTTTGAATATCGTTTCCGCCTTTGCACCCATATCTCCTCCTCCCTTTTTGAGAGAGGAAATGTAGTTTATATACTTGTCAATTAGGGTTGATAGATTGATTTTCCCGACCTTAGGCCGACCAGGAAATGTTATTTTCCAATTTGCAAACATAAAGACCCGAGACCCAAAAGAGACCGGGCCCAAAATAGGGCCAGGGACCAGGGCACTGGGCGCCCTAGTCCAGAAGGACCAGGGCACTGGGCGCCATGGTCCCACCTCCCGGGACAGCAGGGTGCAAGGAGGATCAGGCTAGGGTGCTGAGAAATGCAGTTTTTGATGTCATGAACAAGTTTCGGGGTCTCCATTCAGGTTCCGTGTTGCATCGCCATCGTGAAGACCCAAATGCAGTCGAAATTGCAAGTGTCGCAATTTTAGGACGCTACAGATAGTAGCCTTAAAAAAAATGGATCATGACCTTTAAAAGCATGCTCAAAGACATTGGTAGGATAAGGACATGGAAAAAGAGATGAAACTAAGGCAAGGATTTATGCAAAGGATTGGACCAAAGGGATCGAAGGATGGAAAATATGCATTGGATAATGGATAGGGTATTGGAAGAATTGGACTTTAGTGGATAGAAATGTTGGCAAGATCAACATTGGCACACACCTTGAGGGGTGATGGACTGATGGAGAAAGAGTGGGTTTTGGATATGGAGATTTTGATGAAGGAATAGCTAGGGATTTGTGGACATAAGGACCCAAAATGGAAGAAGGAGGTGATGGAGGAACAAATTTGAGAGGTTTGGATGGAGGAATATCAATTATGGATGCCAAGTTGGATTTTTCTTTAGGCTTTTGTGCTTCAAGGAGTCGCTTAGGGATCCACATGGTTTTTTATTTTTCATGCTTTTGTGGTTCCTTGGAGTGCATTGCTTGCACAAGGGATTTAGGAACCCATATAGATTTTAACTTTTGTTTTTGAGAAATGGGCATTTGTGGCCTTTTGTATATTTCTTTTTCTTTATAGATCATATTGTTCTTTGTTTTGACATGTCAATTATATTGGACATGTTGATCCTTGAATACATGTGGATTGCTAGACTTATGACGTTTATACTTGGCATCCAAATTTCTTGGAGGGGGAAAGGAATGCATGGATGGATATGAATGAAATGGAGTTCGTTTTGATTGATGAAATTTACTCAAGGATGTGTGCCTTTTCTGACCTTGCATAGAGGACGAAGGGATATAAGGACCTAAGATGGATGGAAAGTATGATGGGGAAGGTGTATGTTTTGATTTTGATGGAGGGATACCAACGTCTTGAGAGTGAGTTGTGTAGACATGACCCTTAAGATCTTCTTTGATATGGAGAGATTCTTGCTTATGGAGATCTACTCCTTTGCCTTTATGAATATCTTGACTTGTAGGATACTCTTTTCTTTGGGAAGAAGACGTGAGTCCATTATGAGGTGGATATGATATGAGAGACATAATGAGATCTTGAAGTGGATCAAATTGCACCAAAGTGGAAGAACCCATTATGCCTATCGAGGGTTCATGAACATCTTGCACTGACACGTTAGAATCATGAGGGGGATTAGGATCATGAGGGGGACTAGGATTGTGTAGTGGACATGGATCAATGATAGGCTCTTCAAGAGATGGAATGGGATCTTGGAGTGTATATGGAGTATTAAGATGTGGAGATGGAGGAATAAGTGGATCTTGTGGAGGATCTGAAGGAATGATTTGATCTTGACAAGGAGGAAGATCATTGGAATCCTCTTTAAAGGTGCTTTTCTCTTGACTTTTAATGGGATCATCAGAAAGGATGGAAGGGATATCTTGATCTTTCTTGGGAAGTGGAATGCCAATAGGATTTGAAAGGACATTGTGTTCTTGGATAGAATTGACAGGAATAAGTGAATCATTGCGAGTGTTTGGGGAAATGGGATCTTGGGATCTTGGTCAACAATTGGATGGGATGATAAGGTTTCGGGATCTTGATCTTGATCTTTTTTAAGACATGTTTCTTCATGCTCTAAATTATCCTCTTGACATGAGGTTGGACTTTGGATGTGCATGGGGGATTCTGACAAGGAATCAATGCTTTGGCATGAAGGAAATGCACTTTGAACATTTGTGATGGACTCTGGCAAGGAATCAATGCTTGAACATGAGGAAGAGGGACTTCGAATGGGGTCCTCTAAAACAAGTAATGGCAATAAAGTGCATGGTGGCATTGGGTCTTGTATTTTTGAAACATGACAAGGATGTGCATCATGAATTGGATTATCTTGGCAATCAATTATGGATAGCCCTTGGATAATTGCATCCTTGGGTGTATTATTTGATGAGGACAATATGGAAGGTTCTTGTGAAACTTCTAAAGGTGTAGGGGTAGATGCCACTGGAGAGTCCATTTGTTTGTGGGGAGATGAGGCATTGCTAGACATAAGTGTATTATCTTGATCTTCTTCAAAGAACTCACTTGGTAGGTTCCTTAAGAGCCTTGCAATAAAGCCACCTTTCTTTTGAGGTTTTGACATGGTTGTATCTGGAATTTGAACTTGTTTGGGAAGGAGTTGGTCTTGGTTTGATGTCATGTTTTGATTTTGAACTAGATGTTGATCAAATTGGTTTGACATGTTCAAAATTTGGCTTGGTGCATGTTGCAAGTTTTGTTTTTGAATTTGTGATTGTAGTTGTTGACATTGATATGTTGATTGAACTTGTTGATATTCCACCATTAGTTGAACTATTTGTGGACATTGTATAGTTGGTTGGACATATTGTTGAAATTGGACCATTGGTTGTATTGGTTGTATATGTTGGACCATTGGTTGTGTATGTTGGACCATTGGTTGTGTTTGTTGGAAATGTTGAACAATTGGTTGTGATGGTTGAAAATCTGATTGATAGTAAACACCTTGTTCTTGTTGTGAAGGCACATAATGTTGTTGTCTCTTTTCTTGAAATTGTTTCATCATCTCTATTTGTGAGAGGAGAGCTAGTATGTCTGATTGTTCGATAAGAGATCTTACGTCAATTGGATCAATATTTGGATTTTGACCTAGAAATTTTTGAAACATTTTGGACATTTGTGATCTATTCTTCTCAATGTTTTTCACTCTTTGTTCCAATATCTCCTTTTCTTGAGCTAGTTTCTCCTCTAGTTTTTGTATTTGGAGACTTGTTTCATCATAAAAAGTTTGATCCAAGTTCTGAGACATGTAGAGATTGGATTGACATGATTGATTGCTCAATTGTGATGACATGGCTTCGTAAGAAGGTTGAGACCTCATTTCAACAAACATGTCACTATGCAATGCAACTAATGGGATTGACAAATGCAACCTAAAGGATGACAATGCAACTTAATGTTTTTGTTGTTTTTCAAGATTTTGACAAACTCATGAATGCAATTCTAAAAATGAGACCCTTAGGAAATTGAAATGATGTCTAGACCCCAAAGGATAAAAGGACCAAGTGACAATAGGACAAATTGACAATGTCTCACCTATATGCTTGGATACTAAGCTAGGTTTGACTAAATGACATTGATGACAAAAAGATAAAAGTTTGACAAGGTCTAGACTTCCTAACAATAACTTAGGGTTTATCAAAGATTTGCATTACTCAAGTATGACAAAACCTAGTTTTGACACTATATGCAAAGGGACAATTACTATGCAAATGACCCTAATATGATATGATAATGACCTAAGCTTAATGAAGAGACCTAGGGTATGCAAATGTGACCTAATGTTATGAGGACAAGGATGCAAATGCAAATGTATGACAATGTCAACCTAAGGCAAAACCTAAGGTTGAATTATGAAATGGTATTGCTCTAATGCAAGAGGACACATGCAAATGGATGACCCTTATTGATATGCAAAGGAGTATGACCTAGGTGAAACTTAACCTTGGTAATTGACAATGAATTTGCAAAATGCAAACCTAGGATGAACCTAAATCTAAGTGACATGAATGTTGAGACAAGATTTTGAAAAATGTTTGACGACAATGTTTGAAGGTGTTTTGAACTTTGTTGAATGAAATACTCTTGTGTTTAACCTTGTTTTGAATCAATTTGTCTTGTTTTTGAAATGAGACAACTCAAATTTTTGACAAGAAAAGAAGACAAGATATTTTAACTTAGACTCAAGACAATCATGCTCATTCACACATTTCTTATGGTAGGTAAGGATAGTAGGTACTTGAGAGGTAGACTCATTATGAGATTCAAGGAGAATACATAGATGCTTGACCCCACGGGCTCCCCTCCACAACACTCACTTCTCAGGGCAGCCAAGCATCAGTCCCCATGGAAATCTCCCCATGGTGAACTTAGTATCTCTTCCAAGTATCTGAACTCCTCCTTCTCAAGCAACTAGAAGGATTTTTGGCCTCTAAATACAAAGTGTTTAATAAGGATTTCTGTTAAGCGTTACTCCTTGGTGTCATGCAAGCGTGATTGAGACATAGGCCCACCAAGATACCAAACAAATGTAGTCATGCAAGCATGATTTAGACCGTGAGGCCCTACTTAGATGCCGATATGAGAAAGAGTCCAAGGGTCATCACTTCCCAAGTAACTACAATTCCCACGTAACCCTTCCTTCAAAGCTTTCGCCCATTAGGTATTTATTTATAGTGAGTTAGAATGCTAAGGTACTCTAGCTGTGCTCACTTTGGGTCATTCCCTTCTCACGATTGTCACTTGCTTGCAAAAGAAAGCAAATGGTCGGGAAGGCAGGCCCTCTAAAGGCGACAAACAATCCGAGACATGAGAATGGTATCGAAGATCTGGATTTCTGATCACCCTAAGAAGGATGAGAGCATACTCCTACTCCAATGTCAAACTCGACAATCAAAGCAAACATATGTTCATTCCATCCTACTTAGCAATCATACTAGGTGCCTAATTATGAATCACAAACACAAAGTTTGGTTGGAATACAAAGGCAACCTGCAAAATCACTAAGTTAGAAGTTTGATTTCTTTGGTCTTTGACTAGCGAACCTGCATAAGATTTGTTAGTAGTTTCATTCTCAATCTTCATCACACGTAATGCCAAGGTTCTGCACAGAGAATCAGTACCAAAGAAAACCAAAATGCCAAACAAAGTAATTTGCAAGTAAAAACACTGATTTTTACCTCTGTTTCTAGCCTTACACAGGCATAGAATGTCTTGATACAGGCACAAAATGCATTGACACAGGCACAGAATGTCTTGATACAGGCACAAAATGCATTGACACAGGCGCAGAATGCACTGACATAGGCGCAGATCCCTTTGACATAGGTGTAGAAGTCCTTAACACAGGCACAGATCCCTTGACACAGGCACAGATCTCTCCTACACAAGCGCAGAAGTGCCCAGAAAGCCCTGAATTACCCTGTTTCTTGGGTTTTTCACCTGCAAATCAGCTCAAAAGCACTCAAAAGCATGGTTAGGGGGTTAGTTCATGTCGGGTTCACCAAAAAATGTAGATAGGAATTTGGAAATCATCAAAGCAATATAAACATTAGCCTAGCTCAATCACGAAAACTAAATTGCAGTGACAAATCCTAAAAACATTCAATAGAGATGCATGAAAAACAAGACATTCAATTCAAATGCAAACCATCACAAATGTGAATATCTCCTCCAAAAATCTCATTGTCCTTCTTTCTCCTTCAAATTACTTTGTTTTGTGGATCTCACCTTCAAATGCATAAGTATAATATGAAAGCAAGATTGACAAGACAAGATGACAGCATAAGGGTACTAGAAGCGTGATTGATTCGGCCTCTTGATAGAAGAAATTCATCCAATTTATAGATAAATTGGAGAAAAGACAAGATTAGCATGAAATTGATATTAGAGGCAATTGATTTCAAAAATGGTAAAATTGAGTTGAAGGAAGAAGGTTATGACACCTTCTATGTCATGAATTATGACATATTGCCAATGCAAAGATTAGAGGACTAGAAGCTTATGACATCTTGCTATGCCAATAGTATGACGCATGAGAAATTCATGCTTCCACCGAAGCACAAAAATAGGGAGAGACTAGAGAGAAATTGATTAGGTGGAAATTGAATTTGACAAATTAGAAAATGAGGTGAATTAATGAATTGGAAATTAGAAAATTAGAAAATTAAGTGAATTAATTAACAATTTTTCATTCATTAATTAATTCACAAAAAGAGGAGGAATTAATTAGCCAATTAAACAAATATTTAATTGTGACAAGAAGACTTAGGATAAATAAATAAATTATTTAACCTAGAGGGAAAATGACAAACAAGATTAAATGAATAAATCATTAAACCTTAGAAGATTAGGTCTTGACAAAAGATAATTGATGTAGATTCGATTTGATCATGATTCTGACTTGATAAATGATTTGATTGATAAACAATTGAGATTGGTTGACAAATTTACCAATATTGATAAAGAGACCAAATTGATATGTGCCAATTGACATGATTGAAGAGGACAAGGATCGATGACAAATCGATCGCAAAATTGATGAGATTGACAAGGACGAGGATCGATGACAAATCAATCACAAAATGACAAGATTGATAAGAGGACAAAACCTTAATTCCATCATTGATTAGGATTGACAATGTCCAGAGTGATGACAAATGAACACGCACATTGATACGATAGGATAAGATTGACCAAAATCATGACTGAAGGTTATTATCGACAAGACCAAATTCGAAAGTGAGATAAATGAAGAATGCAGAAGAAGGACTCGATGCTGGCAAATGATAAAAACCAAGTGCGTGACATAGGAGAAATGTTAATGCGACGCAAAAACCCTAAAATAAGGCAATGCGCAAATGTTAAAGTATGATTCCGCAAGCATTGACCATTTTTAGACGTCTACACTTCCAATTTGTCTGCTTTGTACATCAAATCTCACTCATCTGGTTGAATTTGTCAATGTGGTCATGAACATAGCTCCAAATACCTATCTTCAATATTGCTTTGAAACCGCATCATTCATCTCTTCATCAATCGCCTGTACCAGTTATCGGAATGCAACACTGTCCTCTATTTACAGGTTGAAGTCCTAATTACCGATTCACTATCAAACTATCTTCTGTACCAATTAAACCTTACCGGTTTCTTCTAAGACTTAGATGACTACACAAACATTGTTGCCATAAAAAATAACACAAAAATTATTCAGCAGACATGAATCTCAATCTCTTCATCACATTCCACCAATCAATCATTTATCAGTTGCAAATCACTAATAAGCTTTACCGGTTCAGTCAAATGCCAACACATAGATTAGTTCTAACTTCTCCCATACTTCAAAAGTTGTCTCTAAACCATGAACATCGATATATTCAGTATTAGAGCATGTACTTACAATAGAGTCAAGTGCTTGGATGTTTTCTCGCTGCTCCTTAAGCTGATCTGCAGTCAAAGGGCTCGTAGGAGGAATATACTTAGTAATAACATGTTGTCAAAACTGAGAACCCATACCTTTGACATATATCTTCATTTTTTCTTTTCATATCTTGTAGTTCTCCTTACTGAATTTGGGACCCTCTTTCTTCATCATCTTCCTCGGATCTTTTCCTCAAGCGATTAAGCTTCTGCACACAAAGGACCTAATTCTGTGATACCAATTGTTATTTGTGAGGATATGGTTATTATTGAGAGAAGGGTGGATCAGTAATAATAGTAAAATTGAAATCTTCAACCAATCTGCATATACTTCACAAAATGGATCATAACCATTATTGGTAGCTTATCAAACAATTACTCAAATAAGATTTATTAGACTATTATCGGTATCAACTTAAGTGTTAATTATTAAGCAAAGACATCAAATGAATAACTCATCAAACCATCCATAACATGAACACAAGGATTTTTCACGTGGAAACCCAAATGGGAAAAACCACGGTGGGAATTGGTACCCACAAATAATGCACTCTTTCAAAATGCGCCCTATTAGGAGCCTAGCCCGGTTAGGAGTAGACCCTATTAGGAGTCATTCGGTTAAGGGATTTACAACTTAGCTTTGTTAGGAGATTTACCCTTAGGAGAAACCTCACTAGAGGATTTGAACCCTAATTAATGAGCCACCCAGTGAAGGGATTTACAAAATCAGGCCTGTCAAGACCTACCTAGTTAAGGGATTTTAAGTATGTTGCAACTGTTAGGAAACAACAGATAAATAATCTGGATTCAACACTTCATCACTTTCTATTTCAGATCCTTTTCAACTCCAATTTGCTTCACTCTTGCAGACATCACAATCTGGTTTGGTACACACACACTTCTCTGATCACCGACACACTAAACCTTCTAAAAAATGACCTAAATAACTCTTACAATTAGGTCAGTTATAAAACCATAACTCTTCAATGAAATTACATCATAGATCATATTAGATCATTATAAATCATTACATTTGATCATACATATCATTACAACATATTTCAAGACATTTACAACCATTGAATGATCATAACTCATCACCGCACATCGATTTGATATGGTGTCAAATCCTTAGCACATTCTGCTAAGCACTTCATTGCTTTCCAAGAAATTCACTCCTTGTACATGCCAAAACACCATCTTATCTCTTCACACAGATTCTGACATGCCATCGTTAACTTACGAACATGAAAAGAATCACTGCCAAACCATAAAATATCACCGATCAAAGATATCTTGATACCGGTTCTTAAACCCTTCACAAAATATACAACACTCAATAACAAACTCAACTTCCAGTTCTCCAAACATGACGCAGTTCATGTCATAGCTCATTATGATGTCATAACCTTACATTCCAAACTACAACAGTAAACTCAACATGTATCTCTACTATAACTATCTCCTTCCATGTTCCTACTTACCTATTCACTACAACTTAGTAGTTTTGCTATCCAACTCAATGCATTACCAGTTATGCAATACTGATAGACTTAGATGCTATACCAAACATAAAAAAACATGGTTAAACATGGTTTCCATCAATGACAACACAAATAACTAATCATCAACATCATATCACAACTATATCATCACCAATAGTCCATCAATAAATGATCACCAACAATCATTTACTGGTATAATATTATCATCATCAGCTATGCCAACATGCCAAGATGGTGAATTAATCTTCACCAGATTAATAAAATTAAACTTCAAAACAAGAACTGACAAATTGTAGCAACATATAGATAAGAAAATTAATAGCACAACACACAACACCAAGATTTTTGACATGGAAAACTCGGTCAAGGGAAAAACCACGGTGGGAACCTACCCACAGTAAGACGATACTATGTAGTAGTATGTGAAAATATTACAATGGGGAATGCACATGCATTCAGGCACACTGCCTAGAGATCATTGCTCAAAAGATATTTGCCTGGAAGGCTACAACCCTTAGGGAACTCTCACTGACTTACAATATGATTCGGAATACAATACAGAAGAAATGAACTACAATGATAACATCTACACATGCCTAATGATAGTTCTAGTTAAGCAAAGTTGTCTGCTCTGTAACACCAATCTCACCACAACACTTCACTGAATGATAAATCTCTTTTTCATACATTCAACTCTCTCTGATAATTCAAACACAATACCGACACCAAAACTAAATGAATAATTTACCTATATATGTACAAATCATCAAACTTGATAACAAGGTCAGTTAAACTATCAACCCTCAACTCACAATTACAAAAATCACATTGCATGATACAAATATTGACCACTGGACCAATATTAATATCATGGACCTAATTCAAATCCCCAAATGATCACATCCATCATAAATCACTCTAAGACCAATCACAACATGCTATACCACCAGAAATATCACATAACACGAAAGTCATCATCGATTCATAAAAATCACCATAACTCACACAACGATCAATACAAATAATTAAAACAAATAGGAAACGACTAGGAAACACCAACAAGAACGTTAGAATCATCCAAAATAATTGCACCGACATCTCTTTTCAAATCTTCATTGGTCAACATCTCAAAGATCAAGAACACAACTAGTCAACACTTGTCACAAGGAAAGATAACTTGCAGATCACCAAATTATGAAGAATATGAAATGAAGACACACAAGATCATCCCAAACAATATCTCAAAATCTCAGCACAAGATCTGATCATAATAGAATATACTAGATGAAGTACTGGATTCGGCAAAGTAATGATCAACATATCCAAACTACAAAAACTGGATTAGAAAATCTTCCCAAACTCACCAGAATAATTCACAGTAATATGTTGACATCAATGACAACAACATATCCTAGCAGCAACAATGAACAACCAAATATAACAATCTCCCCAATAATCCAACAAGCAGGTCTTTAGAAAACTTCTAATAAATTGTTTTTTGCCTATGCTTGAAGCATGAGAAATAACACAACCTCGCACCTCATCTGATGTAGGAAGTTTCATGTTTTTTGGAGTCAAACCTCCTCCAATATTTCTCCACAAAAATTCAAATGCATCCTATTGTCGAGAATACATGCTTTCTTTTAATCTTGGAATAAGATTGTAGTAAAAATTCTCTAGAGGACAAGTTTCAGGGAAAGAGTTTATACTATGGTCTTCAACATTTATAATTTTGGGGATCATGACAAGCCCACTCCATGAATATGAGAGAGAGAGAGAGAGAGAGAGAGAGAGAGAGAGAGAGAGAGAGAGAGAGAGAGAGAGAGAAGGGGAAAGAACTTTCTTATAAAATTAATCTGGCCAAAGAAAGAGCGAACACCAGGCTTACTGGAAGGTAATGGTAACTGCTAAATGGCTTTGACTCGCTCTAGATCAACATGAATACCTTCTTTCAAAACAATGTGACCTAACAATTTCCCTTCTGTCACTCCAAAAATGGATTTCTTTGGATTCAATGAAATACCTTGTTGCCTGCAACGTTGTAGCACACACTCCAAATGATAAGCATGTTCTTCTCACTTCTTGGAAAAGACGGTTAAATCATCTAGGTATACAACAATAATTTTATTTCTTAAGTCACCAAAAGAAAGATCCATTGCACATTGAAAGGTGGCACCAACATTAATCAAACCGAAAGGCATACGGTTATAGGCAAAGGTTCCCCATGGAGTAGTGAAAGCTATCTTATGCTGATCATCTTGTTCTACACCGATTTGATTATATCCAAAAAAACCATCAAGCATTGACATCATCTCCAAACCAGAGACAGTTTGAAGGAGATGGTCCATTACTGGTAAGGGATAGTTGTCTTTAAGAGATGCTTGATTGAGATTGCAAAAATCAACACAAATTCTTATCTCGCCATTCTTCTTTCTGATAGGCACTATGTTTGCAACCCATGTGGAATGATGGATTGGGTAAATGATTTTAGCCTTTAACATTTTATCTACTTCCGCAAAGATTGCATCTGCTATCTTTGGATTGAATTGCCTTTGTTTTTGCCTAAATGGGGGTGAATCAGGCTTAAGAGAAATATGATGCTTAAATTCGCCCTTCATAAACACTTTGAGATCATCATAACACCATGCGAATACATCAATATAGCTATTCAACAATTCAATGATGACTTTTCTTTCTTTGTGGGTCAAGCATTTTCCAATTAAAACAATCTTGGGATAATTTTCAAAACCAATATTTACTTTTTCTGTATCTGGAGAACTTGAGGGCTTCTTTTCATCATTCTTTACAAACTGATCATTCTTATCAAAGAGACTCTCAAGAGTGACTAATCCCTTAGGAATAGTATTTCCCTTTAGTTGCAAAATCTCTGATTCTTTATCTTCTTCTTTTATATTTTGTTGGCTTGTCAAAGAATGATTACCATCAAAGGACAAATTTGAGAAAGTTCTGGTGCCCTCTAAAAACAAGATGATATGCTTATCATCATCAAAAACTTGCCAATTTTGATTATTATCTGGCACACTGGATCGGTAGATCATCTCCACTATATACACATCTTTTTCAAACTTAAGATGAGGAAGTAACAAGGAGGCTGAAACAGCAAGAGAATCTGCCTTTGTATTTTTGTTCTCTTGGGAAGGCTTGTATAGAGAAAGCATCAAAACTTTCAATCTCATCCCATACTTTGTTTTGATAGGACTTGAGCCTTTTATTTTTGGTCTGATATTGACTTCTCACCTGGTTGACAACTAGTTCAGCATCTCCCATAACTTGTAACTTCTTGATTCCTTTTTCTTTGGCAAATTCCAAACCTAGAAGAAGAGCTTCATATTCTGCCGTATTATTGGTAGTATCAAATGCGAGCTTGTAGGCTTTAGGAAACTTTCCCCCTTGAGGAGATATCAACACAACTCTTGCTCTTGAACTGGAAGAAGATGAGCTTCCATCAAATTGCATTACCCAAAGTTCTGCGGATATGTCAGGAGCCAAAATTTCAGGAACATTCTCCTTCTTTGATGACATCATATATGTACCTGGACCAGTCTCAACATATAATATTTCAGCTCTTGGATCATCAGATTTGAGAACTGTGTATTTGGCTTTGGGTTCTAGGTCTAGTCTAACTTTCTTGTTGCCAAGAGGTATCAAAGCATGTGACCAATCTGATTGAATCTCTCCACCCAAATCTTTACAAAAACTACGACTTAAGAGCATACCATAGCTGGCTGGAATATCGGCAACCAAGATGTTAAGTTTCAACTTCTTTTGAGGGTGAGCAGCTAAAGCAACTTGAGCATCCTTAATTTGTCCGACCAAAGGTACTTGCTTTGATTCCATTGAGAACACTTTACCAGTAGGTTTATTTAAAGATAGGCCTAGTGTATGAGCAACTTTGGAAGGCATTACGTTATCAGATGCACCAGAATCGATAATACAATTACTCAACTTACAACCTGCAATGTACAAGGAAATATAGAAAGGATTTGTCTTATTAGAAAAGAAAGTGGCAACAAGAGATGATTCCTTTGAAATAAACCCCTCTTGCTCATCCTCATCAAAATTCTCTCCCGATTCTTGATGTACGTCTGAGTGAGGTTGCTTGAAATCCTTTTTGATACAATGCACCAATTTATCCAATTGCTGTGGATTCTTTTTAAGATACTCAAATTGAGAAATTTGCACCTTAGTCTTTTTACAATATTCAATGAAATCAAAAGAATCTTCAAAAGAGGAATCACCATGTTCAACTTCTTTTTCAACTTTTCTTGATGATCCTAGTTCTTCTTTACTTTGTTTCCTGGAAAGAATTTGCTTAGGAACCTCATCCACCTCTTTATCTTTTGTAGCTAACTTAGCTTTCTCCCCGAGCTTCTGGCGCCAATTCTTTGTAAACACATTACATGAATGATTATTTATGTCACTATCTTTCTCATTTTCCTTGCCAGACTCATATTCTAAAAAGTTGACTGTAGGTGGACCAAACTATTGATTAGTTTCATCTTCAACATATTCTTCAATTTTTTCACTGGTCTAGTTCATCTGTATAAAACCTAGCCATCTCGGGACATGAGGCTCCATCATGGTCTATTGTGAGATGAAAATCACATATTGCAGCAGTTTGACAATTACTTGTAGATGGATGCTCAATCGCCAAACTTGGTGTTGGAGTTGGTAGCTTTGGTTGCCGGTTTTGTTGATATGGAATATAATTCCTTCTAGAAATATCTTGATACATAGGTGGTGGATTCTGTGGTAATTGCTTCTTCAACTGAAGTAAATCATTAGCTAGCTTTTGAATCATTGGATCGGTAGGTGCAGGATTGGCTTGTTGAATTTTTCCTTTCTGTAATTCTTTATTCCATTTTCCAGCGCTCAGTAGGTCATCTTCAACTTCAATGGCTAACCTTTGTGCTGCAGCGAGATCATCTACTCGTCCTCTTCTTATTTGGAAACTAAAATGAAGAAACATTTTTGATTTTCCTCCGTAGGCCTCTTATCAGCAGCTAATTTATTGACTATTTTGTTGAAACGAGCCACAAATTCTCTCATAGGTTCATGCACTTCTTTCTTCATTTGGGTTAATTGAGCAAGAAGTAAATGACCATCATCTATAGTTTTAAATCTTTTTTTCAAATTTTTGTAACAGAGTCGCCCATTAGTAATGGAACCGGATGGTAATTGATTAAACCATTTAGCTGTGGCATCAATTAGAGTTTCAACAAAAAGACGTACAGAAACATCCTCATACTGAACTCCGAGGATCGTGCATGCAGTAAAGAAAGCACTAATATGATCTTGTGCAGTGACTTTTCCATCTCATGAGAACTTCAGAAGATGCTTCCTTGAACCTGTTGGCAAATCATGCAATTGATTTCCTAAAGCTAGAGGGCCTATGGAAGCACCCCATGGAACTGGTTGTGTAAAGTTAATAACAAGAGGAGGAAGTAAAGTTAAGGCTTGGAAAAATGAGGAATGAGCACTTGCTTTCTTTGGCGAAGAAGGTCTACTGGTAGACTTAAATTTCTTTTTATAAGTGGTAGAAGGTGTGGAAAAATCAACCTTGTATAGTTCAGCAAAATTAGGGTCAATGATACCCTTGCTTCTATCACCTCTAGTATACCTTTTGCTTGCCAGCGTGCTTGCTAATTACCTTGCTTGTATTGGTCTTGCATACATCAAATATTTTGTCTTTTACACCTAGGAAGCACAAAAATTCTCTTAATGACAATAAGTTCTTGTCTAGGATGTACTCTCCTAAGAAAGTAATAATTCAACTTCTTCCACCAACACTTGATGCACTTGTTAGTATTCTAGATCAACTTGTCATATTCTAGGTTGTCTTTGATTTGGTTGCTGATTTAATGCAATCAAGAACACACGAGGAAATATTTCCACTATTCTTTCACGGATCACCACTGGATTCTGAGCTTGTCTTTCTTCTTCTGCCAATATAGCACTTACTCTTTGATATTCAGCCCTACTTCTTCTATTCCTCCAAGCTAAAGTATCCAATTGCAAAAGTATATCTTCTTGCTCTGCATGAATCCAATCAAGATTCGGTTGTAGCACAGGGAAGAGGTTATCATGCAGAAGAACCATCTTGTTTCATGACAGGAAAGTAAAAACAATATCAAAGCGACTGTCTTCTTGTTTCGATTTCGGATCCCCAGCAGAGTCGCCAAAAATTTGTTGGTAAATAGATTTGTTGCTTTAAGAAACTTTCTTGAAAAACTTTGTTTTGCCCTGTAATTAGCAACAAAGCGTTCACAACAGTTGAAGAATCACAAAGAAATGGTAATTCTTCTCTACATTTGAGAGGGGCAGCTCCCTCGTATAATGGGGGTATTTGGATTTTTCAAAAATTTAAAGAACGAACACTAAAGAAAGATTGAACGCCATATAAGGTATGAATCTAGATTAAAATAAATTCCATATAATCAAGTTTGAGATACCACAACTTGAAATAAACTTCTTCACATTCAATGTTAAAGGGAAAGCATTAGGCAATCATTAATTAAACATAAGAACATTGATAATAACCCATGAGAATAAGTTGAACACACATCCAAATTGATCTCTATTGCTTAATTGCTTGAATAACACTATCCAAGTCTCTTATACAAAGCTTGTGAAAAAGTGGAATCCCCCTTCCCCTTGAATAATAATGAGGTATATATAGGTGAAGTGATAACCACCTGAGGTACCTACCGTAACCACCTTTATAACTACTTGAAATAACTTCCTCAACTACTTGAAATAACTTTCTCAACTACTTGAAAAATAACTATTTAGAATAACTACCCAAAATGAGAACTTAGGATAACTACCTCATATGAAAAGAGCCAAGATTATCCTTTATTACAATAAAGAAATAGAGATGAGAGAGAGAGAAACTCGATCATGAGAGTTATTTACAAAGAAAGACAAAAACATGATGCGAGTAACACAACAAAAATGAAAAAAATGCAACTCTGTACTTATTCTAAGCTAACTCCTTGCGCTGCCGATGAGGCTGTTGCTTCTGTAGGCACATTATGTTGTCGAGGTCCTTTGTCTCTGAAGATTCTGAAAAGTCAGATGGCTGAAGTGACAGATTTTCCTTTGGGAATTAGGATGTTGGCTATCCTCATTTTCCATGTCTTCAAGTTTCTATGAATGCCACTTAGTCTTGTCACCATGCTGAGTATTTGAGACATAGAGATTCTCAAGGAAGAGTAAATATCAATCAATTTTTCCATGGTATTTTCATTGAAGTTTGTCCTATTAAAAAGCTGTTGATCTACCATGTTCTGGAAGCTATTCTGTAACACCTGCAAACCTTCCATCAATGTCACATCTGGGAAAAGAGCAGTGAGTTGTCCTTGGAGTTTGGTACACACTTGATCACATGAAAGCATGAGCTTTTCTAACTCTGATGAAACTTGATCTATGATCACTAGTTTCCAGTTAATGCTTTTTATCCATATTTCTAGATAATCTTTTTCATTATTAGGCAGGATCTTCTCAGTTGCAAGGGTGTCCATTCCAATTTCTATCATTTGTTTGAAATCATTCACAATTTCCTTCCAAGCTGTTTCCTCTTTCTTGACATTCTTCAAGTCTTTCTCAATAGTATTTTCCTTTATTAAGGCTTCATCATGGATAGATTTTGCTTGGACTAGGAAATCACATGCAAGAGTTTTTACCTTTTCTACCCAACCTTCAATTACCTTTCCATAGGCTTGGTACTTTTGAAGATTATCCATAACATTCCTTTCAATTACTCCTTCTGGTGTCAATATAATTGACTGGCAATCTACACTTAGTGGCATAGTGGAGGTATCAACTACGGATTTCAAGTAAGAAGACAAAGTGTGCACTTCTTGTTTCAATTGATCCTTGGATTGCTTATCCTTTTCACTTCTCTCCACCATTTTGGCTGCCATCACATTAAAGTTCTGAATATCAAACTCATGAGAAGAAGGTCCCATATCAATCTTTGTCACAACAAAGTCCGCAGAGGTGGCCTCATTTGTATCTTTCTTAGATATGGGTTGAGCAATCTCTAAGCACATATTCCTTGAATTTGGATCAGTCTTTATTCTTGAGGATACTATGAGTTTCTTCGGTTTTTTAGCTCTTCCAAAGAGATCAGATATGCTACTAAATTCAGGTACCACTAGCTTTTCTACCTTCCTCTTCTTCAATAAACTTTGTTCTAACCATGGGAAAGAAGAATTTTCTGTAGACTCTTGGATGATTTCTTGTCTTGCTACCATTGTTGTTGTCACCTCTCTGATTTCTTCAAATTGATTGCTTGGATTGCTTGGAAATGATGAATCCATGACTAAAGTATTTTGTTGTACTTCTTGTCATGGGGATTCAATAGGAATTGAGGGAGATATGGAATGCATTCCATCATCAAATCTCATGTCATCCAAGAATTCCACTGGAACTTGATCTTTTTCTTGATTCGCAATAGAATCTTCTTCTATGCCTTTTGCTCTAGATTTCTTTCTCTTTTGTTGAGGTTCATCACCACATGTGTTCTGAAGATTGTTCCTCCTTGGAGGGTCTTCATCTCCATCACTTCCTTGAGTATTCTGGTAAGAAGGAGTATCCCTAGCTGGAGTATGGGAAGAATGCAGTGACGTAGAGCTCTCAAGCTGATTTCCTTTCCTTCTTGGAGTTTCCTTTGTTGGTCTGGTAGCAGTCATTTGAGTAATCTTCTTCTTAATCCAGGCTTCAGAATTCTTGATTACAAAACTTGTTCTTTCTCTGACATCTCTCATTTCTGGATCTGCCCAATTCAAACTAGGAAGTGGCTGGGACTGGACTTGCTCAAAATAGATAGGATCAATCAAATCAGATCCATCATCTTCAATGCCTTCTATGGTCCAATCCATCTTGAAATCTTTCATTTGCTTCAAAGTTAACCTTGTCCAATCTCTTTTTCTAACCTTGAACTCATCTTCACAATCTTCCCAAATGTCTTCGAAATTAGGAAAATGAAAATAGCCAGGACCTAACTTTAAGCTATTCTTGACATAATCCTTGCTATCAAAAGGGAACCTCATCTGGTATGGATACAAGTTGATCTTAGATAAAGCTTTTTCTGCCTCATCTACTCTTGAACTTGACTCACATCTATAGTGCCCGAGACAAATAGGAAAGGCTACCCCTTTATTCTTTCTATCTCTACATTTCTTTTGAATTGAAACCAATTGCCGACAAAGCTCAACTAAAATGAGCTTATCATCAACATATCTGGGTAACTTGTGTGGATAACCTTCAAATCCTCCTACTCGAAGATAGGTAAATCTCGGAAACTGGATGAAGAAACTTCCATATTTCTTTATCAATTTAGCGGCTTCCTTTTATATTATGGTGGCAATGTCTCCTTGTAATAACCTTACTGCCCACATTGTGAAAGCATCATTCACCCGCCTGAAATACACAAAGCTTTCCTCAAGTTGCAATTGCTTGTAATAATGGTAAACTTGAGTTTCTTGATTCAGGACACCATTAGTACTTAACCCTAGCCATGACCTCAAATTAGCAATAGCATATATCAAGTAAGAGGGCATATGGAAGCGTTGACTTGTTTTGAAGTGCACTAACTGGTCATGTATGCAGTTGCTGATGAAATGGCCCCAGTCAATAAATTGCTTACCGACAGAGATGACTATTATGAAGAGGTACATCCACATTTCGATCTCAGTTCAATTAGGACTTCCTGTCGCTCTATGGAGTAAGATAATCAAGTAACAAATTTCTTTGATGAAAAGAGAATGATGGAGTGTTTTTGGAAGCTGAGATTATCCTCCTCGTGGTGCAACCATCCATTCTTTAGCCAGATTGTTGAGGCATTTGCTTCTATTATCGCTGAAGTATTTGTAAGCTTTTTGCTTATCGATGTGAGTGAACTTTTCCTTATATGGCAAACGAAGAATAATAGCTATTGAAATTCCATCAAGTTTGGCCATTAAGGATCCATCTGCAGCTCTTATCTCTCTTGCGTCTGGATTATATCTTTTTGAGCATTCCATCATCAAATCTGTACATTGAATTGCTATGGGAAAACATGCTGCTTCAATCAAGCCGCTTCTTGCCACTCTACAGGACAACTTTGATCTGTCACCTTCCATGAATAACTTTTTGATTTCCTGCAAACTAATATGCCAAATCTTGGTATCATGAACCTCCATAAACATGGTGTTGATCATCAGGGCATACTCATATTCCTGAGCCTTGTACTTCATGATGGTATTTTTGCAGATCCTTTATATTGAATTCCTCTATGTCAATGTTACTGAAACTTTGAGGCTTCGGTGATGTGTTCAATAAATTATCCCAACCCCATATATTGTCTGGTTTGTATACAGGCAGGCTGACATGACTATAATCAAAACTTTAATCTTTATGCTTTCATAAATGTCTATAGCCACTTCCAACACTTGAATTTTGCACTAGTGGAGAGAATATTGGCCTTTCATGCTCAGAACCTAGCTCAATAACGATCATATTTCTTTGAAATATTTGAACAAATCCCTCAATGCACTGTTATTAAGCCTTCATATCTACATGCAGGAGTAAGGACGCTAAGGAAGGTGGCGTATTGCTATTCACAGCTATCCATGAGATAGTATCCTTTCTAAGAAACTCTGGAACATTTGATGACTCCATTCATTGCTGCATACTTCTTGTGCATCATCGATACGTTCTGCAAGACTTTCATTTCTCCATATCCATGAGGAGGAATAGCAGGCTTTAACTCTAGATTTTATGTCTTCCACCGAGTCAGAGGATTCATGTAATGCTCACGCAGTTGTTTCAACTGCAAATAATATGTAGATAGATACACAAAGCATATATTCTCCTCTCTTGCATCTCATTCATTGATTTTTTTTAAAATTATTGTTATCGATAATCTGTAGAATACACGTCTAAACGCAATGCTTCATCGTTGATATTTGCAAGTGGAGTTGGGTAGCACGATATGCATCTTTATCGGCATGCAAAGCAAACGGTTAAGGTAGTTACAAACCGACTTCCACCTTCCTTCCTAGCCACGTGGTAAGTTCCTTCCGCCAACTGGGGTTTCAGGCGAGCTTGGTGCCACTTTTCAATTTAGAAAGGTATCGGCATGTTGGTCAACTTTGCCAAGTTGCTGATAACAACCAAAACATGACTTAAATCTGAAAGTTGGTTGCTAATATTTGTATTCGGCTTGTTTATCCTTTTGGTCAACTTACCGATATCTTTCATGCATAAGTGAGTTTGATGCAGTTACAGATTTGAGCGGAGAGAGAACTTTGGGTTTGAATGCAAATTGAATACTCAGCATACGTATTGACCAATGCTCAACTTGAACAATTTGATAAGACGTAATGTGATAAAAGAGCTATCGGCTACTTCAACTTGAACAATTTGTGGATGCTTGGGCATTATCGGCAATGTGTGTCTTTCTTCCAAATGACCGATGAAAGAATGTATTGTGGCTCACTTGCAATTTTACCAAAAATTAAAAAAAAAAATGAACCCTTTGATGAGCGAGAGTATGTGATCGGCCACTTAATAATTTGTTCCAACTTGCCGATTTTAACATCATAATGCCATTTTGAGTGCTTAACACTTCATTACCGAACTTACAAATATTTGTTCTATAGTAGAAAGCGGGCAGATAGAATGTTGGAGAAGGTTGCTGCATTATGGTTTTACGCCTTTGACTTTCTATTTGCATCTGATTCAAAGTTTTTGAAGTCTTTTCTCCAAGTTTGTTTAGTGCATGTTATATTTCAAGGCTTCGAATAACATCGAGTCATATGCTTGTCTACGCTTCCTTATTGTGCACACAACATCTAACAAGATTTCCCTTTTGTCATTTTAGTACAATACACATGGTCGTCGAATTGCATCAGCTAAATGACTTGAGCTCTCAACTCATCCCTGCTTCATGGATGTTTGCATGCCATGAGAGAGGCAGGTGGATTTGGCTTTATACTTGCATATTGTATTCACTTGATAGTCTCTGAACTCCAACATTTTTGTCACACAGTTCATGCGAGACTAATACATCTGTATTTGGAATTGTTTAAGAGATTTGAAATTTCAATTCATACATTTTGTGAGAAGCCTGCAATCATTTTATTCCATTCTGCACACACATCTACAAATGATCTATTACACTTGTACACTTGGCTGCTATAGGCCGAACTCTCATGTGGATGATATGGCTTTGGGTTTGTTTAATATGAGTGATCAGAGTAAGTGTTGATATTGATAGTAATGAATATCAATGTTTGTGATGACATGAGAATGCCATAAGTCTTCTTTGTCAATACTTTCAAAACATTAGTCGTCTCTTATACGAAAAATGAATATCATTTATTACTTTTGTTTGCCAACATTTCCTCTACAAACCTAAATTTGGATCACTCTAAGGACTTCGACTAAAATAGAAGATAGCCCTCTTTCAACCATTGTACCCTCCAAAATAAATTGAAACAACCATGACCATTTGAAGATGCATGAAGACAATGAAACCACATGAAATGCATGCGAGTATCTTCCATCAACTTGTGAAAATTTTCAATGGTTAACAATATTTTAACTTTTGTCGCCCAAAGTTTGAACTTTCACTATTTCACAAATGGGACAAACAAGTTATCAGATATTTCTCTCTTCCTCTCCCCCCTCTCTCTCTAGATCCATTTATCATTCTCTCCCTATCTCTTCCTCTACCTTTACCCTTCTCTCCCTATCTTTCCCACTATCTTTCCCCTTCTCCCCCTATCTAGATCAGTTTCCTCTTATCCTCCCCCTCTCTCTCTCCTAAATAAGGTATCGAATATCAGATATTATTTGATATCTGATATCTTTTATGATTAAAAATTTATATTATTAATATATAGATAAAAATATTACCTAACAGATATATATAAATATATATATATATAATATATTTTAATGTATATATTAATATATTATATATTATTACTATATAATATATAATAATATAATATATATTATTAATTATATTTATAATAAAAAATTATATAAATTAGATATCCTCTATCTTTGACAAAAATCATAAACCTTGGTATTTGGCTTGGCATTCGGATTTGGCTTGGAAATGGTAAACTTGGAAAGTCAATAGAAAATATGTGTTTTTGAGTGTTCCTTGCTTTTCCAAACATTGCTTTGGTGGTTGATGACTTTTTTTTAGATAAAATTGATGAAACAAAAAGGGATTTTTAAGGACATTCTTAGGATTTCCAATGATATAAGTTTTGTGTTATTTTGACTTCAATAAATGATTATTATTCATTTTCCAATTGAATTTTGATGAAAGTCCTGATTGATAGGTTGATTGAAAATAATCTATAAATTTTAAATGGTACCACATTTTTTAATATGAAAGATGCACCACATTCTATGGTTTGCATGCTACAGAATTAAAAAAATAAATAAATCATAAAGTTTTGACCAAGGTAAGGTGGTAAGATATGTGAGTTCTTATATTTTTAAAAAGTTGTTGTAAAAAAATTATATTTAACTATTTACATAAAAAAAATTACAAAAATATAGGTGTCACATTCAGACATGAGTCTTTTACTTATATCTAAAATATTATATAGAGATATTATGATTTGATTGTGGTTAGGGTGGTCAGACATTCACCTACTTCTTATCTTTTTTTTTTCTGAAATTTTAGTACTACTGCATTGAAATTTCAGATTTTCATCAAATAGATTTTTTTTTTTTCAAAAATCAACTAGTAGCTTAGAAACTACATTCAATTTGATACAAATTCTATTCTTACATATTGTTAAAATAATGTTCATAACTTATTCAAATTTTTATGTCAAGTTGCCTAACTCTGGTTTTTTGAAATTTTATTGCCACTTAAGGGCCTGTTTTGGCCCACTATGATCTTGCACATACCCATCAATGGTTTGGCAATTTACTTTCATTGCACTTATTTCTATCAACTTGACTCAATTAACAATTAATAGCCACATGTCTGGGATAATTTGGCTCAACTAGTAATTGAATGAATACATAATAAATCAATCCTTCTAGATCCCGTCGTTCATGATTTCACAATATCTACATGGAATAGTCATCATAATATTTTATGGATCATATATCCTTTCAACTTCTTAAATTTAGTGGGAAGGCATCAATTAAATAGATATAGAGGTAGTAGGTTAACTAGTTTCTCTCATGCTCAATTAAAAATATCTGGACTTCTGTCAATGATTTGGTTAGTTGACACCATTTTTAATTATCTTTTTATCTACTAAAAGCCTATAGGAACACCCTTCTTAGTGTAAGTTGAGCTTAAAGTGTAGGAAAGAAAACCCCTCTTATTGAGTGGCCTTTAATCCTCCATTTTTTTTGTTGGTGAACCTTTTTGCACTCCATTGATGACAAGCCTAGTCTTATGAGGGGGATTTAGTTCTAGGAAGTGGAGTAATATTGGTTTTGGAACCCAACATGAACTTCAAATATTATCTTGCATATTTATTGGATACTTAAATGGTGACCAAGGATATAGGTAGATCTTGAGACATAAGAGAGCTTTATCAAGTGTAATGTGCATTTTAAGAAAAGGTCGCCCAACTTGTCCTCTCATATTATTCTTTCCTCTATAATATCCTTAGATGAAGTGAATTGTATTCTTTTCTCTAGATTATTCTATTTTTATGGTTCATAATGAGGATTAAACTCCTTCACCAAGTTCACAATTCAAGGCTAAGGACTCTCCTTTTCTATTACCTTTTACAATGCCCCACTAGGCTCATCAAGGAATTTAGACGATATGAACTCTTTATGTAGGAGAATCCCTGGCTGTAGAGAAATCTTGCATCAACCAAAACAATTTTTTCTTACATTCTAGAACTTGTAGCAGTCTCAACATTCTCCTTTGTGTTCCACCACATTATCTTCTCATGCCTTGCATATCTAGATTTACATTTAGTACAAAGTAATCTACACCATATTCAAAAATCTTGTGATTTACATGTGTTATTAGGAAGTTATCACTCTATAAAGTTACAACCAATTTCATTGTTAGACCATTTGAGGCCTAATTGGGAGATCTCAAGTTTGTAGAACATTTTTTAGAACTTGAACATCTAACTGAAACATCATTCAAGACATTTTGGGTCTCAAGTTTGTAGAACATTTTTTAGAACTTGAAGATCTAAATGAAACATCATTCAAGACATTTTGGGTCCAAGGGAAACCTTTCTTGTGATCCACAACATGTCATCTTCTTCCATGAAGCATTATATTGTACTTAAGGATGGCCTACACGTTTCATCTTGTATCATTGTAAATTGTCACCAAGCCAATTTACACCTCATGTGTGTGTCCCTACTTTAGCATGTCCCCTCTTCATCTTCTATTTGGGTTTGTTTAGTGCCCTAACTCTAATTTTGATGCCATGTATGCCTACCAATTGATTTCCTGGAGGGATATCCTTCTCCCTGGGTCTTATTGAGGTCCCTAATTGAGGAGGACTAGAGTGCTAGCACCCTGGTCCTAGGACTAGAGCTCCCATCACCTTGGTCCCCCTTGGTCAAACTCTATTTTGGAATATGAGTTGGGCCCTATCTCTCCAACGGGAAATGAAATTGGTGGTTCTACATGACCATTAGAGGTTGGCCTAATTAGTAAATTGACAGTCTAGATAACCCTATATAAAGACATTTGATCAACTTAATTTAATCCATCCATAATAAGTATCAATCCATCATCTTGCATCTATGAAGCATTCATTATCAAGCATTTTCAGAGATCTTGAAGGTTGCATATTCTTCATTCATCCATTGTGGAGCAAAATTATATCATTCATATGCAAGCATGTGAGTGTGATTAGGGTCTTGTCACATCCATGACATTTCATACAACATATTAGATTACATTCAAGAAGAAAATTATCACTATCAACAATTACAGATATGAGGTATATCTTTTCATTATTTATTTTAGTATTTATAATATTTCATTCAAGGTAATTTTATAAGTTGGGGTTTGACTTGGGAAAACCCCTATTCCCAATAATTTTCCCCTTCTTTATGTGTGTAGGAAACAAGTGCAAAGCTACAATCTTTAGGATCAATATTATTCACAGAGATGAACAAGTTCCCCTTTGGATGATGAATAGTGCAAAGGACCAGAGCAACGTGCATTCTGGTCTCAAAAAATCACTAGCTCCTTATGGGAACATGTCTGAATGCTCTTATATTACTCAGATCTAGGTTTGTGGCTACATTTAATGATCACAACTCATTGTTCATACATAATCTCTTCAATTTCAACATATTTGCCCTAGTTTTAGCATTTTCACAGTTCAACTTAAAAGTGGGCAATCAATTCAAATATAGTGAATCTGATAAGAGTTCTCAATCCTATCCTTTGTTATTTGAGGTTATATCTATTGGGTTCAACCCTCTTTAATGTAGTGGTCCCTAAGCAAAAATTAGTGGTCTTCTCCCTTCCTATGGTGGAAACCCTCATTTTTCACCATTACACATCCTACTTCAAGTTCTAAGACTCTTGAGCATGATTTGGACCACCGCCCAAGCTAGAGAATCATATTTAGGATCATTTGGGATTAGCTAGATGTAGTAGTGATTTGATAGACAAATCTTTAGATCATTAGAATTAGGATTACCAATCCGCCAATCCTTGGACTATGATCAGGCTAGTGAGCCCATTGTAATATCCTATAATGCCTTGTGATAGGCCTGCGAGCCTTGGAAATTTCACATATGAAGGCCCATGTGAAGAAATGTAATGTTGTGAATGGGAAAATAGAAAAACTTCATGTTTATTAAGCATTTTCTTGTGTAATTTTTGCTACATGTTGAGCTCTTTGTTGTACGGCTAGACATTCCTTTCTATACCAACCATTTGTGGTTGCACCAACTCTTGTTGGGAATCATTAAAATATTAGGAGTCGATCACAAGATCGAGATATTCCACATACCTATATTTCCACAACCTCAAACTTTTTATGAAGTATAAATCATTCATAAGTAGGATTTAACCATTGAACAAAAATTATAACAAGTAGATAAGTTGACAAGTTCAAATCATAAATTTTGGCCAATGGTTTCTTGCAAGTTTCATGCATTGACCACATTGACACCTTTTCCCACATTCTTGAGATGGACTCCATTCACTTGAACATTGATATTACTATCACTCATGGTTGGGTTGTGTTGATTTGGATATTACTCTCTCTTCACATCTAGATAGAATTCTAACAACAAAACCTATCTCTCTTAGAATATTAATGTATTATTAGTCTCAAGGCTTGAGAATGTCAAGTCTTGACTTACTATTGTTAATCAACATTCATTGTTTGTTTACTATTTTTCAGGGAGCACATTTCATTTGTTGGTTCCCAAATCAACAAATCATTAAATCCTAAAGAATAGCCAAATCTTATGCTCAGATTAATGTTTTATCTAGCCAATAAATGAGATCCAATCACAAGATTGAAATCTCCCGCACTTTTGGTTGTACAAGACCAATGCAAGTGGATCTATGTAATGTCTAAAGATATACTTCAAACTATATTAGACATTGAACTATGCAGATAGTTCTCAATGAAATATAATTAAATATCTTATGAATCAATCCCAAATTGGCTCTATCTTTGGTTATTTGTCATTTGTACTATGATTGAGAACAAAGACTAACTCTAAACCTACTCCTACAACAGAAATTTAAAAAGATTATGATTAATTTTTATTCTAAAAAACTGGGCATAAATTCCCTAGACTAATGCTTTACTTAGGGTTGCAGAGTCAACTTATAGCAAATAAATGTTCTACCCAAATAGATTGACCCCAAACTAGCGAGTTCATAACACCAATGCATTACATTGATATCATCAATTTTGATTTTTATGTAGCCATTCTTTTTTATCCTTCACATGTAGACTACCATTCCATTGACCTTTTAGAAGTAATTTAATCTCTCCTTTGAAGAGAAGAAAAAGCCAAGCTAAGCACTACAAAGAACATTTGAATAGATGACATAAAAGATCCTTGATCATTTATCCCATAAATTGATGTTGATACATGTAAGAAACAACTGTAGAAAATACATAAACATTCTTACATTCTGATAAAGAACTATTTAAAAAAATAAAACATTTACAAATTGAAATCTCATCCTATTGCTCTAAGCCTGAACCTATATATAGAAACCAACTTTCAAAAAATTAAATCTAAGCCCCTTCAAAATGAAAGAGAAGATGAATTAATAGAAAGAAAAGAAACCCTTAATCTAATCTATTGTAGACACTTGGTTGCATCTTCTGAAATCTCCCTTGCAAAAGAATTTGAATCTTCTCCTTGACACTTGATAGCTTGAATAAGTTTGAAAAATAATTTCCCCTTGTTGTCTTTCCTCTAAAAAATAATTTTGAAAAATCTATTATTTCTACACATTACATTTTGCTTTCATTCCATTCCCTTTGCTTAGCTTGTTCCTTCCCATGAAACATATTTTCACTTAATGAAAATATTTATCACTTTGCATCTTATAAAATAATTCCTTTATTTGTACGTTATACTCCTAGGTGAAATAAATCTATTTACCTAATTTTGTCTTATATGTAGTTACTTGTCTTCTCTTGAGAATATTTCAAATAAGTACAAATATTATTAGCTGCACCTTTACCTCTCTAGAAATAAAATAATTCCTCATTATTTGGATTTTTGTGTGAAATCAATCTCACATTTGGTCAATGGTCATCATTTGTAAGTGGAGAATTTTTCTTATTCGATAAAAGCTAGCCTTTGTAGATATTTGTCACTTAAGTGGATTTTTTATTTATGTGACACCATTATATTTGCTAGTGAAAACAATCTTTTTGCATATTTTAGACCCCTCACATGAGTAATTTTTACCACTGTGAAAAAGTTAGCATTTGATGCACTCTGTTCCCATGGTCATCCTTAGCACATATTTCTGGGCTATACTTACGTAAATGATTGTCTTATTCTATTCATTTAATCATCATTTATTTGCCTATTAATTAGACCAAGGTTTAATTAATATCCCTTATTCCAATCATCTTATTAATCAAATTAAAGATTTCAATCTTTTTCTTCTAGCCAAATCTATTAATTAAATTAAGGTTTGATTAGGTACCTTTTAGCCATTTAATTGAATAAATTTTATTTATTTAATTAAAACATCCTTTTTCCCTTTCATTGAATTTGTATTTTATTAAAAAAAACTTTTTTTCATTTAAATAAATCATTCTTTATTTGTGAATAGTCCCTCCACTTGCAAAATCCTACAAATGCAAGTTGCACACCCTCTTGGCTAAAATATATTTTTTATTTTATCTAAAAATGCTTATTTCCCTCCACTTGCATTCTCTTACATTTTCTATTAGCATGCTAATATTCTTCTAGAACTCCTCTATTCCCTCATTAATTAGCCTAATTCTTCTATTCATCTCATATCCCTAAATTTGGGGGAGTCAATTCTCCAAATTTGGAAGAAAGTCTTCTAAATATACCTTTTTCAACGAGTTAACTTGTTGAGTCTTCCAAACTTGTAAGGCTCTTACAAAATCCTTGAAGGTTATCCAACTTTCAACAAGTTAACCTCCAAAGTCTTCAAAATGCATTTAATGCCTCTTAGAAGACATCATCCTAGACCATGATGGTTGTCCCTTTGGCAATCCTTCAACTTTGCACAAGAGTTTACCTCTTGGACAATAACATGCTCCCTTGGATAATAGCATTATCCAATGATGTCATCCCTTGAGTTTATCCCTAATGCTTACTAAGCATCTAATGCTTTCTTAGCATCCTCTCAAGCCAGCTTAAGGTGACATTTGTCAACTTGGGATTGGGTTGAATTCCCCTCATGGATTGATAACTTTCCATCCTAGGCCTTGTTGAGATTGCTCCATCTCAACCATCCATTTCTCCATTTTCCCTATAAATAGAGCCCCTTCCTTCACTTTTTGAGATCCATCATCTTGTGCATCAAACTTATAGTCATTTTGCGAGTTATCAAGGAGCTCAATTTGTCATATTCAGGAACTTAGATCATCTTATTTGCATGCTAGTTTAACTTTCATCATGTTGATAGTATCATGCTAATCCCATTTTCATGCTAGCTTAATTTATAGCCATTCTATATCAATGTCATAGCAATCTCCATGTTAGTTTAATTAGCACACCTAATATTTCAATTCAAAATCAATCTTAATCTCATATCTTGCATTTCATCTTTTCATATCATTTGATCATATAGCTATGATCTTAGTTGCATTCATTTTGATCTTGGCATATCCTTCAATCTCATTCCTTAGGTTGACATCAAAAAGATCAAGTGCTCTTCCAAGTGAGAGCCACCTTGAATATTTAAGATCCTTGGAAATAGAGGAACATGAGACGTGCTTGGGGATCTTGATTTTGAAGCTAACTTAGTTTAGTTTCTATTTTGATTTCTAACTCTAACATAATGTTTCATGTGTGTGTTTGATCTTGTTTGTGTTGGGAAAAATGGTGTCTCAACCTTGCATTTATGCGAGGTTACTATTTATAGTAAGTTTTCATTTGAGCACGAAATGGTGCAAAACTCTCCCTAAAGCTTCTGGTTGGTTAGATAAGCATTCCGGTAAAGTTGCGTCGCAAGGTCACAGCTAGTTTTGAAGATATTAATGTTTTCGTCTTGGAGGGGTGCAATAAAATATTTAAACTTAATTTTGGGGACTTTAGAGGCTCCGAAACGCCCTAAAAAGTGGCCGTAACTGGCAAAGCGGGTTACGAGGTGATAGAACACTTCGCGAGCTTTCTGGCGCTTCAAACGGTTCGTCAATCGGACACCCGGTTCTCAAGTTATGGCCTCCGGAAGTTTGTACTCCTGAAATAGGAAAAATAATTTGTATCGGATACATAAATGACCTATAAAGGGGAGCGACACATGTTGATGTGTGCTTTAACATGTCATAGGGCGTCTAGAAGGGAGATAAGGTCAGCTACACCTTATTGGGTGGTTTTAGCCCATGGTTTTGTAATACCGTTTGACGGTTTCTTGTATTGTATCTCCTATTTATGAGGTGTGTGAGATAGAGGTTGTGTGTAAGAGTCTTATGGCTATTGAGTTGCCTCTGAATCTCTGATTAGTGGTACTCCTGCGAAGAGCTTGCTCTGCAAGTATGTTGTAATCTGTTTTTGATTGCTGAATAAAATATTGAGCTGCTTTTGGAGGGTGGGGTTTTTCTCTCGAAAGGGTTTTCCCCACGTAAATCATTGTGTTGTGGTATGATTGCTATTATATCTATTTCTATTTTCTGTAACTGTTGTAATGATCTGAAAAAGTTTTGCATTACCCTCCTCTCAAGGTTAGTGTAGGAAGTTGTTTCCGCTACTTAACTTCCTTACAAGTGGTATCAGAGCCTAATCACCTTTGGTTTCAATTGTGGGCAGTTGGGTTTTTTGAACTAATCCAGATTTGAGTGGGAGCTTATGCAGAAGACACTTTTTGATCTTGTTGCAGGAATATTCAGATGGCGAGTTCGTCAGGGAGAATAGAGGTGGAGAAATTTAATCGAAGTAATTTTGAGATGTGGAAGCTGAAGATGGAAGATCTGCTAATAGATCGAGATCTTTGGGATGCTGTTGATGCGAATGTCCAAAGGCCCTCAGATCCTACTTCGGCAGCTCAGTATGATGTTATGGACCGAAAAGCCAAGGGTCTAATCAGACTGTGCCTGGCAGACTTTGTTCTAATCAATGTCCATGAAGAAAACTCTACAAAGAAGCTATGGACTAAGCTTGGTGAGATGTATCAAGTGAAATCTTTATTAAATCAAATCTTCTTAAGAAAGAAATTGTATTCCTTGAAGATGGAAGAGGGTGGACGAATTGCAGACCACCTGGAAGCATTCAATATGTTGGTGGCTCAATTAGTATCCGTTGGTGTTAAGATGGACGAGGAGGAGAAATATCAGATCTTGCTTTGTTCTTTGCCTGATTCGTGGGATTCTCTTGTTATGGCTATTGGTAGTACTTCTGTTGTTTTGAAATCTGAAGACATGGTGGGTGCCCTACTCGGTGAAGAGATGTGAAGGAAGGTATCCATCAGTTCAAAGGAAGCCCTAACCGTTCGTGGAAGACCTAAAGAGAAAGGCAAGAAGAATGAGAAGCGCGGCAAGTCCAAATCCAAAGGGAGATCGAAATCTCCTGGAAAGTCCAAAGTCATTTGCTGGAATTGCGGTAAACTGGGTCACATCCGTAAGGACTGCAAAGAAGAAAAGAAGAAGAAGAAAAAGAAAAAGTTTGATTCTGATTCTGAGTCCGACAAGGAAGATGGCGATGCATTTATTGCGGCTTTGGCGACTCATGCAGGTAATGATGCCTGGCTAATTGACTCAGGTGCATCTTTTCATATGACTTCCAATAGAGATTGGTTTTCTGAATATGAAGGATTTAATGGAGGTAAGGTGTACTTGGGTGATGATTCACCTCTAGACATTGTTGGTCGAGGTAAAGTTAGAATCAAGTTTTCTGATGGTAGAATAAAAAGAATTAATGGTGTGTTGCATATCCCTGGATTAAAACGAAACCTGTTATCTGTGAGCAAACTGATAGATGCAGGTGTGCAGGTAGTCTTTTCTGAAGCAGGATGTAAGATGATTAAGGGTGCTATGGTAGTTGCTAGAGGTGTCAGGTTTGGCACTTTGTATAAGCTTGAAGCATACACTGTTGAGTGTAATAGCACTTCTGTAAAAAGTAAATCTGCGGATACGTCACTGGAAGATTTGAAGGTTTCACCTTCAGCAGATGGAAATGGTTTTTGGGTACCTAAGGGTGCTTTTTCGTCTGAAGCAAAGTTACCTGCAGAGAAGACTATGTTATGGCACCAAAGACTTGGTCACATTGGAGAAAAGGGTCTAAGGACCTTGAAAAATAAAAACCTTGTTGAAGGTTTGAATGATTGTAATCTTGACTTTGATTTCTGTGAGCATTGCATTTATGGAAAACAAAACCGCGTTCAGTTTTACTCGAGTTCTCATAAAACTTGTGGTGTTTTGGATCTTATCCATTATGATGTGTTTGGTCCAGTAGATGTCTCTTCGATTGGAAAATCCACCTATTATGTTTCATTTATTGATGATTTTAGT
The DNA here is from genome assembly GCF_030272615.1 of Cryptomeria japonica. NCBI lineage: Eukaryota > Viridiplantae > Streptophyta > Pinopsida > Cupressales > Cupressaceae > Cryptomeria > Cryptomeria japonica. The sequence goes on along the minus strand of NC_081415.1, from coordinate 20,279,863 downwards.
AGAAGGACATGGGTATATTTTCTAAAGAGTAAATCTGAAGTTTTTAGTCGTTTTAAAGAATTTAAAGAAATGGTTGAGTTGCAGACTGGAAAGAAAATAAAATGTTTGAGAACTGATAATGGCGGTGAGTTTTGCTCTAATGATTTTGATAGATTTTGTAAAGACTGTGGAATTAACAGGCAGAAGACAACTCCGTATTCTCCACAGCAGAATGGAGTTGCAGAAAGAATGAACAGGACACTGATGGAGAACGCTAGGAGTATGTTGAGTGGTGCTGGTCTCGAACAAAAGTTTTGGGCTAAAGCTGTTGCCACTGCTTGTTACCTGATTAACAGGTCTCCTACATCAGCTCTTGTTGATAAAATGCCTATGGAAGCATGGTCAGGTCACAAGCCTTCATTGAGACATCTTAGAGTTTTTGGTTGCGAGGCATATGCACATGTGCCAAAGGAGAAGCGAACAAAGTTGGAGAACAAGGCTGTGAAATGTATCTTCATCGGGTATAGTTATGGTGTGAAAGGATACAAGCTTTGAGACCCTATTGCACAAAAGGTAATTCATAGTAGAAGTGTTATTTTTAGAGAAATTAAGTCTCCTTCTGTTACATTGCAGCCAGAACAGACTAAAAAAGAAGATGTGATTCAACTTCCTTCTACACCTGAAAGAGCTGAATCGAGACCCCTAGAAAGGCAAGAATTTGAGGAGAGCTCGTCTAGCTCTGAATCTTCAGAAGAGGAGGAAGAACCTCCAACTCAGCTTGTTCGAAGGTCTACAAGACATAGACAACCACCTGAAAGGTATTCACCTGATGATTGGAGATGTATTTTTGCTCTGAATACTAGTGTGGATGAACTGAAATCTGTAGAAGAGGCATTAGGTATGAATGATGCAGAATCCTGGAAGATTGCTATGGAGGAAGAAATGGCAGCTTTGAAAAAGAATGATACATGGGATCTTGTACCATTGCTTGAAGGACGAAAACCTGTTGGTTGTAAATGGGTGTTCAAGAAAAAGATTGGTTCAGATGGAAGCATTGAGAAGTATAAAGCAAGGTTGGTTGCAAAAGGCTACTCTCAGGTTGAGGGTGTTGATTACGGTGAGATATTTTCTCCTGTTGCAAAAATGACGTCCATTAGATTTTTGCTTTCTATTGCTACTGCTTATGATTTAGAGGTTGAGCAAATGGATGTGAAAATTGCTTTCCTTCATGGTGATTTGGAGGAAGATATTTATATGACACAGCCGGAGCACTATGTGGTGAAAGGCAAAAGTAATTTGGTCTGTAAATTGAAGAAATCTTTGTATGGCCTCAAACAAAGTCCTAGGATGTGGTACTAGAAATTTGATACATATGTGTTGAGTTTGGGATTTGAACGTTCTAAATCAGATCACTGTGTTTATTATAAATCTTATAGTGATCATTTCTTATTCATTGCATTGTATGTTGATGATATGTTATTCATTGGTAAAGGGAAAGGTATGATTTCAGAACTGAAGTCTCAGCTCGCTGCTAAATTTGAAATGAAAGATCTTGGTGCAGCAAAGCACATTCTTGGGATGGAAATTAGAAGAGATAGGGTGAATAGAAAGCTATGGCTAGGCCAGAGTAAGTATGTGAATTCAGTGTTACAGAGGTTCAACATGCAGAATTGTAGACCATTGAGTGTTCCTTTTACAGTTGGAATGAAACTATCTATTTTAGATTGTCCTACATCCCCATTGGAGATGGAAGACATGAGCAGAGTGCCTTACCAGAGTGCGGTTGGAAGCTTGATGTATGCTATGGTCTGTACTAGACCAGATATTGCCCAAGCAGTGGGAGTACTTTCTAGATATATGTCTAATCCTGGTAGAGTTCATTGGGATGCAGTCAAAAGAGTCTTCAGATATTTGAAGGGTACTTCAGAGTATTCTTTGTGTTATCATGGTAATTCAGTTGGAGACATGACTTCCCTTGATATCCATGGTTATGTGGATTCAGATTGGGCAAGTAATATTGATAGTAGAAGATCCACCAGTGCTTATGTGTTTACTTTGTTTGGTGGTGCAATTAGTTGGATGAGTAAGCGACAGGCTGTGGTTGCTTTATCCACTACTGAAGCAGAGTATATGGTAGCTACTCATGCTTGTAAAGAGGCCATTTGGCTTAAGAGACTGTGTTCGGATATTGGAATAAAACAAGGTACAGTGACAGTTTACTGTGACAGTCAGAGTGCAATTAGCCTAGCTAAGAATCCGACATTTCATGCCCGGACCAAACATATTGATGTTCAGTATCATTTTGTTAGAGATATGGTCGAAGATGGTAGGGTGAAGCTGGTTAAGGTGGAAACTTTGATGAATGTTGCAGATGCTTTAACTAAGGCTGTGAGCACAGAGAAGTTTAGATGGTGTTCAGAGTCTATGGGCCTTATGGCCCCTAGCAATTGATTCATTGTGTTGACATTCCCTTCCGCTCTTGCAAGGTGTTCGACAAGTGGGAGATTTGTTGGGAAAAATGGTGTCTCAACCTTGCATTTATGCGAGGTTACTATTTATAGTAAGTTTTCATTTGAGCACGAAATGGTGCGAAACTCTCCCTAAAGCTTCTGGTTGGTTAGATAAGCATTCCGGTAAAGTTGCGTCGCAAGGTCACAGCTAGTTTTGAAGATATTAATGTTTTCGTCTTGGAGGGGTGCAATAAAATATTTAAACTTAATTTTGGGGACTTTAGAGGCTCCGAAACACCCTAAAAAGTGGCCGTAACCGGCGAAGCGGGTTACGAGGTGATAGAGCACTTCGCGAGCTTTCCGACGCTTCAAACGGTTCGTCAATCGGACACCCAGTTCTCAAGTTATGGCCTCCGGAAGTTTGTACTCCTGAAATAGGAAAAATAATTTGTATCAGATACATAAATGAGCTGTAAAGGGGAGCAACACATGTTGATGTGTGCTTTAACATGTCATAGGGTGTCTAGAAGGGAGATAAGGTCGGCTACACCTTATTGGGTGGTTTTAGCCCATGGTTTTGTAATACCGTTTGACGGTTTCTTGTATTGTATCTCCTATTTATGAGGTGTGTGAGATAGAGGTTGTGTGTAAGAGTCTTATGGCTATTGAGTTGCCTCTGAATCTCTGATTAGTGGTACTCCTGCGAAGAGCTTGCTCTGCAAGTATGTTGTAATCTGTTTTTGATTGCTGAATAAAATATTGAGCTGCTTTTGGAGGGTGGGGTTTTTCTCCCGAAAGGGTTTTCCCCACATAAATCATTGTGTTGTGGTATGATTGCTATTATATCTATTTCTATTTTCTGTAACTGTTGTAATGATCTGAAAAAGTTTTGCATTACCCTCCTCTCAAGGTTAGTGTAGGAAGTTGTTTCCGCTACTTAACTTCCTTACAGTTTGGTTCTCTTTTGAAAATCCCACACTTTTTGAGCACACACTGACTACACGTGTTACATCTGGCTCTTCAAAATTTATGAAATTTGTAGACAAAAATATTGTGCTCCTTTATTTGAAAAGGTTGTAATCTTCTAGAACACTGAGTGTTCATTGTTCATGAATTTTGAGAATTTTTTTTTCTGTAGATTGAATCTGGTAATTTAAAAAAAATAAAATTATAACTTAGAGGTATTCGTGTGACCTAGTTCAACGTTTGATCTACTATTACCTTAATCTTACCTACTGTTAAATCAGAGATGAAAAAGCCAACTGAAGTGAGACCAATCCTTTGAATAATTTAAAGGACATGGGAGAATAAAGCCCTTACTATGTGAACATTAGGCATTGATTAAGATTCTAAAACTCAAGACAATATTCCTTTGGAATTTCCTCAAATAACCGATTCAAAGACTAGAATCTATAGAGAGGAATGTCAAATGCTTTCTCAGGTATCTTTGAAACATTGCATCTCTATGCAAAAGAATACCATTTTTGGCCATAGTTGCACTTAATGACATATTTGTGAGTGCAAAATATCTACTTATGCATTAGGGGAGAGGACCCAGTAGTTGTACATCCTAACTTCACGCTTCTCAAAATACTACGTGGAAATTTCAAATCACTCCCAATTTTCTTACAACTTAATCAAAATTACCTTTCTTATAACTAACATTTCAGGACGACCACAACATCAAATATGATGCCACATCAGCAAACAACCCAAAAATAAGTGAGACCGATAGTTGTGTAAAAAAGGCCCCCATATTTGTGTAGTTGATGTGGCATCACATGATTGGTTTCTTTTTACAACTAAGGGTACATTTCATTCAATTATGGGTAGTCATCATAGCAATAACAACTTTAAAGTCACAACTATTGGTGCAAGGTTGTTAAAAAAATTGGACATTAAATTAACAAATATGAATATTAAATCAACTACTATCACAACAATTGAAATGGGTTCAACTACTGAATCCTCTCCCTAACATTTTCCAATGACATACTCCAAATAAAAAATATTAATCAGCCATGTACCCTGCTCATGGAAGAGAAACCCAAAAAAACAATTGATATCCTTGCATTATATAAATTGCTATTAGTTTCCTCCTCTCAAGGCCACATAAAACATTATCCAAATTGCATTCCAAGAGAAAACACTGGCATGAATCTGGATCTTAATAATTACTTACCAATTAATCTTGTCATTGTGTTGTGAATTATTACAACATTTATTTAATGTATTACAACTTGTAAACACAGAACATTAGGTTTTCACTTGGAATAACACCAAACAATTTTATTTTTATTTGGAATGCAAAAGATCAAACATCATTCGATGAATTACTTTTCCATACGCATTACTCTCTTGTAGAGAGCATAATCGCAGGGAGGGAATGAACAAGACAGTAGAGGGAACCTGAAAAGATCTGCTGCCATATTCTCCCTTGAAGCTTGCTTAAATCTCTAAATCAGTGTATCGTACAATGGTATCTGATACAACCCCTCTCGATTTTCTATGCAACAAGATCTGATTCTTCTCTTTGACTATTTTCACAACCTTTCCTTTCTTAAAATTATTCTCAATTTTTTCTCATCCAAAAAATTATACTCTGAGCAGATGGGTGTGTCGATGAGATTGGATAAATATTTGGAGTATGTTTACAAATACTTCTTCACCTTGAAAAATTCTCATTGTAGTTTTCATCCTTTTGCAAGGTCATGACTTTGCTCTTATGATCAACGATCCATTCTCTTTGAACACAACTCTAAACACTATATTGATGAATGAACTCCTACCATGGCTTTGAAGTTGCAACCTTTTATTCTTAGATATTAGATCCACACTGATAATCTTATACTTGGAGACAATAGGTGAGTATTGAATAGATACTGGCCAAGCGTTTCTATAACAAAAAAATCCCTCGCTTCTTTAGTTGAATTTCGGGCCCATTCGAGTAAGCCTTCTGTTAAGACATCTTTTCTTTACTTGGGCTATTGGGCCCTCTTACATTATTTGGCATTGGCATATTCAGCTGAAAATGAATCGTCGGATTTTTCATGATGCTAGGATGGTTGTTCAACATTTGTGGTGGAGAATCATTCATTTTGTTCATGATTTTGTTAGGAAAAGGGTGATTTTGATGGAATGTAGATCCTAGGGATGTTGATATATGTAATAGGTTTAGTTTTCCTCTTCAAGGAGGTGCTTTTTCTCTACGGGGCAACATGCTTGGCCGATAATGAGAAAATGTTGTCACCCTCTGCGGAAGTTTAACAGGGAGGGTCACTAGTCCTCTCCCCCTTAGGGAGTTTTGAAACTTAACACTGATAGCTCATCTCGAGGGAATCTTGGCCATGTTAGTATTGGTGGAGTTGATCGTGATAGTTTTTGACATATCCAGTTTGTTTTCTCAATTTATAAGGGTTTTCATATCAATATTTTAATGGAGGCTATTGCCATTTTGTATGTGGTGGAGTGTAGTTGTACTCTTAGTTGGAAATGGATTATTTGTGAATCTGATTCTCAGGTGGTGGTGACTAGTCTGAATGAGCGACGATTAGACGAGGTTAGTTGGCACTTGGTTGTGGTGATTAGACAATTTTTTTTTGGTGTGCAATTCCGTGGAATATGCTACTTTTAATCACATTCCTAAGGAATGGAATGGAGTTGCTGATTGTTTAGCCAAATGGGCTTCTGGTCATGGGCAAGGATGGAAATATTGTGGATAAGGGGCAATTATCTCTAAATATGTCTTATTTGTTGGACCATTTAGTGGATACTAATAGAGTTCTATAATTTTTTCTTTGCTAGGCGATTGGCCCTTCTTTCTTTGTTTCTCTTTCTTTGATCTAATAAATTTGTATCCCTCTTTAGTCTAAACAACCTCCATTTTTTCACCAAATTGGGGAAATCAACTGCCAATGGACCTTTTTCAATCAATTGTTTAATACAATATCATTTGAATCATAAAGAGATTTTAATAATAAGACATCATTTTTTAAAACTAATATGAATTTACCTTTTAGTGTTAGGATGCATGTTTGGTCCCCTCATGGGCTTGGTTAATTTTTTTTTCATTTTTAGCTATTTGACCTCAAAATACCCTCAAATTAACCTTGTATGTATCTGGGCCAAAAGGATGAAGGGGGTTATCATTAACACTTGATTTTGACATGATTACCTCATGAGAAAACAAGTTAGATAGCCCCAAAATCACCCTGGAAAACTGACCGAACATTCCCTTGGAGCCATGATAACTGACATGCATGCTAATTGATGATAGGGGAATCATATCACTTGATCATTTTGTATGATGTCATTAGGGTTGCAAAATTTTAATGGTAAAAATTGCTTACTCAAGTGTTTCAAAAATTGAACATGTCAAAACTCACCTGAACCCTACTAACCATGTGCCTTAAAAAATAGCAAACATCATCTTGAGAGTAGACATCAAGTTTCCACAATCCATGAGATATTGATCTTGAGTGTTTTTAGATTAGATCAAGTGTATGAGTTTTTTCATCAACGTTTCAGATCAAAGTTCATGATCTATCATCAAGATGACAAATAGAGAGCATGTAGAAGTGAGAAATGATCAAGCAACAAACCAAGAGATGAGGGTTGGGGTCTTAGTCCTGCCTGGCTTCCTCTCCTCTCAAACCTTCTATGTTGGAATCTTAATCATTCCTGACTTCTCTCCTTTAGGATCTTCTCTCTCCCTTCCTTGGTTCCCTTGTAGTGTCTTGCTCCTTCAGTCTTCCCCCTCTGGCCTTCAGTTGTCCCTTTGTTCTTGTTACTACTCCTTGGTTTATTGTCTCCTCTCTTTGGCATTTATCCTTCTTCTCTTCCTTTTAGCTTCTTCATGGTTTGTCTTCTTTTATGCTCCTTTTATGCTTGCGGTTTCCTTTCTCATATTCATATATATATATATATATATATATATATATATATATATATTTGGTTTTATTATTATTTATTTTTTGGTTCTTTATTTCTTGTTGTTTCTTTGTTTCTTTCTTTTTTTTTACAAAATTTTATTTTTATTTGTATTTTTGCAGTTTCCTTTTTCATATATATGTGTATATATATACCTATACATATACATATATATGTTGTTTTGTTTTCGTTCTTTATTTCTTGTTCATTCATATATGTATAAATGTATATATATGTATGTATAGATATATATCTATGTATGTATATATACATATCTATATATATAGATATGTATATATACATACATAGCATACATAGATATATATACATATACACACACACACATAGACACACACACACACACACACACACACACACACACACACACACACACACACACACACACACATATATATATATATGTATATGCATATACATATGTACAAAATTTGTTGTAGTAATCTCATAATATTTTGTCGTTACGTTTGGTTTGTCTATACCTCTTGTAGGGATTGTGAGGTGAAATTCCCTCTCACTTGTATCATTTTTCTTCATGACATATCTTGTTCTTGGCCTCCCTTTATTCTTGGGTTGTTCAAGCATATGAACTAGGGTATTAAAATCAAAAGGGACAATTTGTACCTATGCTCTGGGTTGTATTTGTTTTTGCAACCATTTTGGCACTTCTCTCTTAGCAAAAGATTCTTGATGCCCCTTTACTTTTGCATCCTCTAAATCAAGGATATCAAGATCTTTATTTAACAACTTTTATGTTCCCTTTTTATCCTCTTAATCTTTACTTCTATCTTCAGTGGCCTGAGTTCAATCCTTTTTGGCAACCACTTGTTGTGTTGGAAAATGAAGTCCAAATTGGACTCTTAGCTAGCAGTGGTTGAGTCATCATGGCTATCTTAGCTAGTAGTGGTTGCATCATCATGGAATACCCACTAGTGCACCACTAGGCGACACGCCAAAGGTGTCCTATCGGGAGGCACAATTTTTTTGAGACTTACTATAAATAGAAAGTTTTGTTAATAAACTTTCTATAAATAGTAATTTTGAAATGTATTATACAAGCAGTTGTGTGATTCATACTTACTATATTTAGTAAGTTGTATTCAAGTAGGACTCTGCAACTCAGTTGTTTTATGCTGCTCGAAGTCATGTTTTGATGTACAGTTTTGAGATTGTTGTAACTCTATAATTTCTAAGAATCAATACGAAAGACAAAATTTGTCTATGGTTTTTTACTAGTATATTTTTACCAGGTTTTTCCACGTAAATCTGTGTGATATGTGCTATTGTTCTTTTTTGCAAATTTTCTGCACTTGTTATTTTTCTCACATGTCAGTTTTTCGGTCTTTTAATTTTTTTTTGTTACTGCACTAGAATTTTTGGTTTTTTAACATTACCTGCACTAGCATTTCTGGTTTTTTAGCATTACCTTCCCTTTTCCTTGCACTTTCAATTTCATCTTGTGCCTCTGTATGTACAAATTTTTCAATATTATATTCTGGTAGAGAGTTATGTTGTTCAATTTCATGTCTTTGATCTTCTGGCTGGAGCTTTTCTACATTTTCAGTACCTTTTAATTCCTCACTCATTTCTACTTCATATATTTTTGACAAGATTGTCTTCTTATTGGGTGTGTCACCCATATCTGCAAATGCTTTGTTCCACCCCAACTAAACCTTGCTCACATAGCGGGACATTACCTTTATTTCTTCTTGTGCTCAAATTGACTCAAACTCATGTTCCTCTAATGAATGAACTTCTTTTACCAAGACTTTAGAGGTCTTGTCAAGGGCTTCATCTATTAAAAACTATCTGAACCTAATGATTCAAATTCAAAATATGTATATCCTCCTTCATCCACATCTGTAACCCTTTTTTTGAGATTGTGTGGTGCCCTTTTCAACTGATGTGATCTGTTCTGGTCTCTTTTTAACTTACAACTCTTTGTATCTTTGGCTTGCTTGATGTAATGTTCCCCATGTCTGACACATTCCTTTATAAGCTTCCTCTAGTGTACTTGATAGAGGTATAGGACCTATTGTATATTCCATTACCAATATTGACAGTGATGGTGGTGAAGAAAACAATGTGGCAGCAGGTTGTATTGTTGAAGTTCAGATTGCCCTTAATGAACTTTGTGTTACAGTCTTTTTCTGATGTAGGATCATAAATAATGGATATTACTTCTACTCTAGGAATATCATAAGTAGATGTTTTCCTAATAGGCATGCCAACAGGTATTCCGATCAAGTTCAACATCTAGCTTCTTGCTGCTAAATTTGGGTCTCTTCTTGTGTCAACCACCTCCACTCCACTGCCAAGTAGTTATGTATCATCTTACAAATCCTTGGGATATATCTCCCTAGCCATTATTATCTCTCTACTACCTCTAGACTTTGATGATTGGTTCATTAAAAACATCAATGTAATTGACTTATGTCGGGATGCATTGTCTCTTTTTTTTTCTTTTTTTGGGGAGATCTTGATTGTATTTATGTGACCGAATTAATCTTTGAAAAGACATATTGAATCTTATATTGTTAGTCACATGTATTCATTTTATTTTATTTTTCTATTTTTTGGAGAGGATTCTTTTTTCATGCGCGGTTATCTCCTTTTCTTCAGTCATGAGTGAAGAAAACACACACACATACTGGGGGATGGGGGGTATATTAGTATAACGTCAACATTTTCAATTTATAATTTTAGCAATTATAAAACAATAATTAAAGCATTCACGCAATTTAGATCTAACAAAAGATAATACAAGATACACACATGATTTTATGTGGAAACCCTTATGAGAGAAAGCCGCAGGAAAATATTAATTTTATAACAAAATTTCTTACAACTTTGTAGGCTTCGACCCACAAGAGACACCAATCCCCTTATTGTTGGAATCTAATTAGTGAGAGACTTATATTTATTTGAACACAAGGCACCAAACTCTTGATCTCGAATAGTAGAAGACTTCAACCTTCAAAATGTAAGGTGATTATGATTTTGTTGGATCTTCCGTAGATCCCTTCAAGATATTCAACAAGAAATGCCCACAAATATGATTTTCTACTTTTATTTTTACTCTTATTAATTTGATTTTCTACTGATAGATTTGTAACTAATTGTCGTTAAAGTTAGTAATGAATTACCTACAAGATTTGCCTATACTTTCCAAAGGTTTCTACTCAATAGGTTTGAAATAAGCTGCTTCACAAGACTGCCCACAAGTCTAAGACCATCTACACATTAATGTCTAAAATTATCTCTAAAAACATGCTATCATGGACCCTTCAAATATGCTCTTAAGTTCTACTCAAATAGATGTCATCAATGGAGAAAGATATGAAATGAATTAATGATAAAGTGATCTCAAAGCAACATTTATTTATACAACATAAAGGTGTCTTTTCACCCTAATAGTTGTAACCCTTGGATAAGGTTGGCCAACAAAAAATAGCTTTGTTTTTATTTATTTAATATTTTTTCCCAAAGTTGGGTGCTCATCTTCCCTAGGTCAATCAAGATTAGTATATATTTTTTATGTTGCCCAAAGGTGGGCGCACATCCAAGGAGGTCATCCCTCTTTGGGAGGCCTTAAAAAATATTTTTTTAATTTATTTTATCATTTATTTCTCCTAGGGTTAGCCAGCATGAAGAATGTGTTAGGATTGATGATAGTCCCAAAGATACTGAGAGGGGGGGGGGGTAAATCAGTATCTAATCGGTATATAGATTTTTTGACCTTATTAAATAATTTGCATTCCAAAACAATGTACCGGTAAACAAGAATTAATGCAGTAAATATGAACAATAAAAACAACATAGAAAGCACACCATAACACAAGATTTTTGGCGAGGAAACTCGGTGTGGGAAAAACCTCAGTGGGATTTGTGACCCACAATATTCACTCACTAGCCAATGAATGGATATTACTTACAATGATGTGCCTGCACATGCAGGAAGGCCAACTGCCTAGAGCTCACAGCTCAATTACAAAAGGAAGTCTCACTGACTTACAAAAATAGATTTATAAAAATCCAATATAATGTACTTCTACAAAAAGCATCTGCTATGCCAGGTTCAGTACCGGTTGAAGCTCATACAATAACCATAAACCCTTCTAAAAAATCTGCCTCAATATTTTCTCATCATATTCATCCTATATGTATGTCCATGTCAAAATGATCTAAAAGAACTCATACTTATATATGAGTCTTATTAAAATATGCCATGTCGGCTTACAAAAAGATATACAATTAAATACAATATACAATAATCAAAATCATGTCGGCTAGGGTGTCGATAAACATTATTGTCGCTGCTGGTGTATAGTCTACCGGTGTTGGTGCCTACCAATGCCATAAGATTGCAAGGTTGCCATCAATGACAACACCTTCAATCACCTACAATTCTCATTGGAGTGTGCAATGGCAACAATCTCCCCCTTTGGCATTGATGGCAACACTCATGAAAAAAATTCAAAATTGTATCCAAAAATTGAAGTCCAAAAATCTTACCAAAATTGTGTGCTCCCCCTGAGCAGATGATCTCTAAGTCATTGGATTTTTCTCTTCTCTACTACTCCCCCTTTGACATCAATGACAAAGGTAGTCAAAATATGTCAAATGAGTGGAGTTTCAGCTAGAACCTTGTAACCGGTTGATTACAATCTGAAATAGGTTTGCTAATACCATGTTCGAGCTCTGAGTGAATCTGTTGTTGTCTTTCAATGTTGCCTCTGTCCTCTGAATATTACCGGTGTCAGAATCTCCCTCAAGCTGTTAGGCTTTTAAAAATAGAGGACCAAGCTCTGATACCAATTTTTAGGATTGATGATAGTCCCAAAGATACTGAGGGGGGGGGGGTGAATCAATATCTAACTGGTATATAGATTTTCTGACCTTATTAAATAATTTGCATTCCAAAACAATGTACCAGTAAACAAGAATTAATGCAGTAAATATGAATAGTAAAAACAACATAGAAAGCACACCATAACATAAGATTTTTGGCGAGGACACCCGGTGTGGGAAAAACCTCGGTGGGATTTGTGACCCAGAATATCCAGTCACTAGCCAATGAATGGATATTACTTACAATGATGTGCCTGCACATGCAGGAAGGCCAACTGCCTAGAGCTCACTGCTCAATTACAAAAGGAAGTCTCACTGACTTACAAAAATGGATTTATAAAAATCCAATATAATGTACTGCTACAAAAAGCATCTGCTATGCCAGGTTCAGTACCGGTTGAAGCTCATACAATAACCATAAACCCTTCTACAAAATCTGCCTCAATATTTTCTCATCATATTCATCCTATATGTATGTCCATGTCAAAATGATCTACAAGAACTCATACTTATATATGACTCTTATTACAATATGCCATGTCAGATTACAAAAAGATATTACAATTAAATACAATATACAATAATCAAAATCATGTTGGCTAGGGTGCCGGTAAACATTATTGCCGCTACTGGTGTAGAGTCTACCAGTGTCGGTGCCTGTTGGTGCCATAAGATTGTAAGGTTGCCATCAATGACAACACCTTCAATCACCTACAATTCTCATTGGAGTGTTTAATGCCAACAGAATGCATGGGTCAACCCTCTTAAAAGTATTTTATTTAATATATTTGAAAAATAAGGTCCACCATGCTACTTATTTATTATTCATAGATTTAATATGTATTTATGCCCTACTGTTGCTTTTCTTTGCACTACTACTTTTCGGAGATCACTAACATCAATAACAAATTTCAGCAATCTCCCCCTTTGTAGTTGATGGCAACTCCATAAAAAAATATTTTGAATGCAGCTAGCTAATTGAAATGCTACCCTGACTGCAACACTCCCCTTGACTATAATTCTCTCCCTTACCCAACTTCTCCCCTTTGAAATTAATGAAAAAAGGTACCCGGGGCTAACTGAATGAGGCAATGAAAAACTCCCCTAGAACACATTCATCTTTGAAAACTTAGTGAATGGATGAGAGTGACATAAATCCCAATTTGCTTCTCAGATACTTAAAAGTCTCTTTTGGAAGATGCTTTGTAAAGATGTTGACAATTAGCTCATTTGTAGAAAAGCACTCCAACTTAACTTTTTGCTCAAGAACTTTCTCCCTCAAAAAATGATATTTGATTAGAGTGTGTTTTGTCTTGGAGTGCAAGACTAGATCCTTTGAAATATTGATGGTACTTATATTATCACAAAGTGTTGGAATGGGATGGTCATACTTAGTCTTCATATGTTTCAATGTTTGTTTCATCCATATAACCTATGCACAACATGTTCTTGTAATATATTTTGCTTTAATTGTACATGGGGAAATTGATGCATGTCTTTTACTTAGCCAAGATACAAGAAAACTACCAAGAAATAATGCACCTCTACAGGTGCTTTTTCTTGTTGGCAATTGACACCCATTGGATTCATTTTATTGTCATTGATGGCAACAAGATCTGATGGAAGTCACAAACCAACACTAGGAGGCATATACCGATAGATACTGGCATTGGAAGTATTTAGGGCTACACCGACACTGACACCAATACTTCCAGGAAGCTGACATCAAGAAAGATTTAATTAGTAAATAATTTTGTAATTATTATCGAGGCCGACATTGAATATATTTTGTAAATGCATTGTAAGCCGACATAAGGCATATCATATGTAATAGGTATATAAGTCAGTCTGCTAGGTCAATTTTGTAATAAGGAAAAAATGATGTAATAGGTGAATAAGTACAACATAACTGTGTGATGAGAATTATATGTATGGAGATCATTTTTGTATGTGAACATTATATCATGCAATGATCTATAGATAGTTTGGAAAGTATTCTTGGAGGAGAAGTAATAGCGGTAATAGTTCAGGATTGTAAACCAGTACAAAGCAGAACTAGAACCAAAACTCTATTTGGCATAGCAGATGCATTCCTAAGTTCATTTTTAGTAATTTACTTTGGCAGAAAGCTTGTAGTCAGTGAGGCTCTTTAGTGATGAGCAGTATGCTCTAGGAAGTATGCCTTCCTGAAAGTGCAGGCCCCTATTTTTGTTAGGATCCGGAGGCAACCGAGAGGGGGGGGGGGGTGAATCAGATGTCTATTAATTTCAATTCAAATATAACTTAGCCAAACTTAATGCATAATACCGGTAAACCAAACTTTATGCTGGTTAACAATTTAACAATTAATTACAATATCGGTAAAGTTTCAATGCATCAAACAGAAAGACAAATAACATCCACAACACATGACACAGATATTTGTACGTGGAAACCCTATAAGGGGAAAATCCACGGTGGGAAACCTTACCCACAATCAGATGATACTACTGCAGATAGTATGTGTGTACAATATGGGGTATGCACATGCAAAGAGGCAAATTTCCTAAAGCTCACTACTCAATCACAAAGTGGGAGTCACACTGACTACAATTGGATGGTTAAATCCAATGATAATGTACTGCTCAAAATAGTATCTTCATATGCTGGATTCAACACTGGTTAAGCTCTAATTTGCCTTCTTCAAAACCTTCCTTGAGTCTATGAATGATGTCTGCATGTATAGCTCTATTTATATTCACATATACCAAAATACCTTATGCTCTACCATTTATTACATTCCCATTACAATCTCACAAATGAGATCTTACATATATACCAAAACCTAAGACCAAATGTGTAGGTCGGCTCACTAAGAATATTACAATAAAATCAATTACAAATGAATCAATATGTGATGCATCATGTCGGCTCAATGCATTTACAATAATAAAAAATCATCTCCATAACGTGTCGTGTTGATCTGGAATAGATAATGCTTGCCAGTCCATAACCGAGACCTATTTTCCGATAACAGCAAATATGAAAACTCGATTAGACCAATAACCAAATCATCAAAACAAAGTGTCCAGACAATGTCTTCGACACAACCAAGTAATCTCCAAGTCATCCTTAGTGCTGGTGAATAATATAACCTATCGGTGAACCAGATACCGGTGACTGTGCATAAGTCACTGATCATGCCGGTGAACAAAACCAAAGATCTCCAAGTGTTGATAGGTGTTGACAAGTGTTGACATCAATGAAAAAACCAATGCAACACATCCAAAATACCAACAATCTCCCCCTTTGGCATTGATGACAACACAAGATGGAAAAACCATCTAAGTGCAAAAACAGAAATGCCAAAAACCAAAAACCAACAATCTCCCAAAGAGATCATTAACCACAAATTAAAATACAGATACAGAGAATACCAATCTCTCCCCCAATGAATAATCTCTCCCCAAAAGATAATGTGTTTTTCCATAGATATCTCTCCCCTTTTGACATCAAATGCCAAAGCAATAAAGAAACCAGATTCAAAGAGTTCATAGAACTTATTACAAAATACCAACTTATCCAATTTATCCAACTACTCCCCCTGAGAAGTAGCTCTCCTCATCAAAGCCGAAAAAAAGATTTCTCTGTCAATTCTATCGGTTTGATGTCAAGCATCAACTATCTAAGTCTCTACTGGTGAGGGTATAACCCCAAGATACTCTCTAAGATATTCAAAAGTTTCATTCGGCAAAGGCTTCATAAAAATATCTGCAATTTGCTTTTTGGTATTAACATAAACCAATTTCACTTCTTTTGCTTCAACATTTTCTTTTAGAAAATTGAATTTGATAGAAACATGTTTAGTTTTAGAGTGAAATATTGGATTCTTAGATATATCAATTACTGCCATATTATCACAGTAAATGGTTATAGGTTCTTTGCATTTTACCTTTATGTCCTTCAACATTTGCTTAATCCATAATACCTGGGTACAATTAGTTGTTGTTGCAACATATTCTGATTTTGATGTTGATAAAGATGTGCAACTTTGTTTCTTGCTCAACCATGAAATCAATCTGTACCAAGAAATAATGCTCCACCGGTGGTGCTCTTTCTGTCATCTACATCTCCTGCCCAATTTGCATCCATGTATGCACATAAATCAAAATTTTCATCTTTGGGATACCATAAACCCAGATTTGTTGTGCCTTGTAGATACTAGAAAATCCTTTCACTACTGATTCATGATTTTCTTTAGGATTACTTTGAAATCTTGAAACAATACATACTGCATTTATAATATCAGGTCTTGTTTGTGTCAAATACAGTAAACCTCCAATCATAGACTTGTATCTTATCATATTAACAGGTGTTGATTCATCCTTCAATGATAGTTTATCAGTTGTAGTCATAGGTGTACTTACTAGTTTAGAGTTTTCCATGCCAAATTTCTTTAATAATTCCTTCAAGTACTTTGATTTTATTATGAATATACCTTTATCAGTTTGTGAAATCTGCAATCCTAAAAAGAATTTGATCTCCCCAATCATAGGCATTTCAAATTCTTCCTGCATCTTATTAGAAAAGTCTTTACACAATCCATCTTCTCCTCCAAAAATAATATCATCAACAAAAACTTCTATAACCAAGATATCATCATTAGTCACTTTGTAATATAAGTTGTTGTCAGCATTACCTTTAGTGTAACCAAGATTCAAAAGATATTTGTCCAATCTAGCATACCAAGCTCTAGGAGCTTACTTTAATCCATATAAAGCTTTCCTTAACCTGCAAACCACATCTTTGTCATTTGCCAATGAAAATCCATCAGGTTGTTCAATGTAGGCTTCCTCTTCAAGATCACCAGTCAGAAATGCACATTTAACATCCATTTGATATGCTTTATAGTTCTTGTGTGCTGCAAAAGCTAAGAATAGTCTAACTGCCTCAATTCTCGCTACTGGTGCAAAGGTTTCATTATAATCAATTCCTTCTTTCTGTGAATATCCCTTACACACTAATCTTTCTTTATTTCGGATTACCTTACCATATTCATTAAGTTTATATCTGAATACCCATTTAGTTCCAATTACATTTTTATTTTTAGGTCGGGGAACCAATGTCCATGTGTTATTCTTTTCAGTTTGTTCCAATTCATCTTCCATAGCTTTAATCTAATGTTTATCTTCACATGCCTCATTAACTGATGCTGGTTCAATTTGAGAAATTAAACATACCTCTTCATTTTCCAGTCTTCCTCTAGTCATTACACCTTGATACTTGTTCCCAATTATCTGACTTTCAGATTGATTCAATCTTACATACCTGGGTGTATTTACTTGTTGATGTTCTTCAGTCACCGTGGAATTCTCAGATGATGCTGGTGTGATTGGATCAATATTTTATATCGGTATACTCACTGTAGGTTCATTTGATATTATCTATATTGTCGGTCCAGAGTCTATGTACCTTGAATTACCTCTAAATTGTTCATCAATCTTCACATTTGCACTCTCAATGATTTTCTGTAATCTCTTATTAAAACATCTATATGCCATGCTCTTAGATGAATAACCAAGAAATATTCCTTAATCATCACTTCTAAGATCAAATTTTCCAATATACTTATCTCTCCTAATATAACATTTACTTCCAAATATTCTGAAATATTTAAGAGTAGGAGTATTACCAAACCATAGTTCATGAGGGGTCTTACCGGTTTCACCTTTGATGTGAACTCTCTTGAATGTGTAAACCATTGTATTCACTGCTTCTCTCCAATATACATGAGGTAGATTTGTTTCTGATATCATACTTCTAGTTGCATCCAGAATAGTTTTGTTCTTTCTTTCCACAACTCCATTTTGTTGGGGTGTCTAAGGTGCTGATAGTTGTCTCCTAATTTCAGTCACTTCATAGAATGTATTGAATTCCTTAGATGTGAATTCACCTCCTTGATCTAATCTCAAACATTTGATTTTCTTACTGATTTCATTCTCTACCATTACTTTGAATAGTTTGAATTTCCCAAAAGCTTCTGATTTCTCCCTGAGAAAAGTAACCCCACACATTCTAGAATAATCATCAATGATTAGCATAAAATATCTATCTCCTTGTAAACTTCTAGTTCTTGTCAGACCACATAAATTAGTGTGAATTAAGTCAAGAACATTATTTGATTTTTCTGGAATACTCTTAAAAGTTTCGCTAACTTGCTTTCCAAATTGACATTCCTTACATATCGGATTGTGAGGTTTCACAATCTTAGGTAAATCCCTTACTTCCTTAGTTGTACTGATTTTCACAATGCAATCAAAATTAACATGACAAAGTCTCTTATGCCATAACCAACTTTCATCAATATGTGCAATCAAGCATGCTTTCTCATTGTTATCTAAATGAAAGATATTACCTCTAGTTTGATTACCGGTTGCTATTTCCAAGCCAGTTCTATTCATGATTTTGCATTTACCATTCTTGAATTGTAATTGAAATCCTTTTTCAACTAATTGACCAACACTCAAGAGATTATGCTTCAAACCTTCAACATAGTAAACATTATCAATATTGTGCTTACCATCAAAGGATATAGTGCCTTTTCCTTTGATCAAACAAGCTTTATCATCTCCAAATATTACTAGACCTTTGTTGTATTCCTGAAAAAGTTAAGAATTTACTTTTATAACCAGACATATGATGTGAACATCCATCCTTTTCTCCAATTTTAGCTGCCACGACTTGCTCTACCGGTTGAACAATAGGTGCCAGTTGATCTTTTGTTATAGCAACAAAAGCCCATCCATTGTCTATTGGTTCCTCATCAGAATCATTAGTAACTCCTTCATCAACATAGTAACATGATTTGTCTCTATTTTTCTTAAATATGTATCTCTAATATTCAAGGTTAGGCTTATATGTTCTTTTAGCTTCTTCTTTCAATCTTGCATGTCTATCAGGACACCTAGATTCAATATGACCAATTTTATTGCAGTTAAAACATTTAAATGGTACTTTACCTTCATACTTATTCCCAACTGGACCTTTAGGCATTTTCCTTGCAAATAGTGCGTCAAGCTCTTCCAGTTCTTCATTCTCCCTTCTGATGTCTTCAAGTTCTCTTGCATAAAGTGCTTTCCAATCAGATTTTTCAGATGATGATGATGTTGTAGATGATGATGATGCCTTGAAAGCTAAATTTGTCTTAATTGTAGCAACAAGACCAAATTCCTCAAGTTCAAAAGCTGAAAGTTTTTCAACCAAAGTATCTCTAGATATTGATGCATTAGGCATTGTTCTCAATTAATTTATAGCAGTTACTTTCATTTTATATGACAGTGGCAATGCTCTTAAAACTTTAGAAACAATTTCATCTTCACTTAAGGATCCTCCACAACATTGTATACCTAAAATAATTTCATTTACTCTTTCCATAAAAGCAGAAATCCTTTCATCTTCTTCCATTTTCAAATTTTCATACCTAACCCAGAAGCATTCCAATTTTGTAATTTTGACTATGGTATCACCTTTATTCAATGTTTCCAATTTGTCCCAAATAGCTTTAGCTGTAGATCGGTTTGATAATCCCATGATTTGTTGATCTGACAATGCACTCAAAGGTGCTTCTCTTGCTTTGCAATCATTCTCCTCATCTTTAGCCAAGGTTGGTGGATTAGGTTGACTTTGAGTAGGACCAACAAAGCCATTCTTTGTAACATCCCATATGTATTTTCCAATACAATTCAAATGTGTCTCCATTCTGAACTTCCATATACCATAGTTAGTTCCATCAAGTTTCAGATTGTCCTTCCTGAAATAGTTAGTTCCCATAGAATCTCCTCAAGTTGTTAAACTTCTAACAAAAGAGAACTAGGCTCTGATACCAATTGTTAGGATCCAGAGGCAACTGAGAGGGGTGGGGGGTGTGAATCAGTTGTCTATTAATTCCAATTAAAATATAACTTAGCCAAACTTAATGCATAATACCGGTAAACCAAACTTTATGTCAGTTAACAGTTTAACAGTTAATTGCAATACCGGTAAAGTTTCAATGCATCAAACATAAAGACAAATAACATCCACAACACATGACATGGATATTTGTACGTGGAAACACTATAAGGGGAAAAACCACGGTGGGAAACCTTACCCATAATCAGATGATACAAATGCAAATAGTATGTGTGTACAATATGGGGTCTGCACATGCAGAGAGGCCACCTGCCTAAAGCTCACTGCTCAATCACAAAGTGGGAGTCACACTGACAACAATTG
Source organism: Cryptomeria japonica (assembly GCF_030272615.1). Lineage (NCBI taxonomy): Eukaryota > Viridiplantae > Streptophyta > Pinopsida > Cupressales > Cupressaceae > Cryptomeria > Cryptomeria japonica. Next base: position 20,259,383 of record NC_081415.1, on the reverse strand, counting down.
GATGGTTAAATCCAATGATAATATACTGCTCAAAATAGCATCTACATATACTGGATTTAGTACCAGTTAAGCTCTGATTTGCCTTCTTCAAAACCTTCCTTGAGTCTTTGAATGATGTCTGCATGTATAGCTCTGCTTATATTCACATATACCAAAATACCTTATGATCTACCACTTATTATATTCCCATTACAATCTCACAAATGAGATCTTACATATATACCAAAACCTAAGACCAAATGTGTAGGTCAACTGACTAAGAATATTACAATAAAATAAATTACAAATGAATCAATATGCGATGCATCATGTCAGCTCAATGCATTTACAATAGTAACAAATCATCTCCATAATGTGTCATGCTGATTTGGAATACATAATGCTTGTCAGTCCATAACTTAGACCTATTTGCCGATAACAACAAATATACAAACTTGATTAGACCAATAACCAAATCATCAAAATAAAGTGTCCAAACAATGTCTTCGACACAACCAAGTAATCTCCAAGTCATCCTTAGTGCCGGTGAATAATATAATCTGGCAGTGAACCAGATACCAGTGACTGTGCATAAGTCATTGATCATGTCGGTGAACAAAACCAAATATCTCCAAGTGCTGATAGGTGTTGACAAGTGTTGAAATCAATGACAAAACCAATGCAACACATCCAAAATACCAACAGTTTTATGTAATATCTTTTCATATGGCCAGTGAACTGATATTGTGGGTCACAAATCTAACCGTGGTTTTTCCTCATTGAGGTTTTCTACTATGGTGTTCAATTATGTGGATGGTTTATTTGTTTATTGTTATATGCTTATTTGTTTACCGGTACATACTTGCATGGTGTAGAAAGTTAAAAACTATTCATTCTAGCAGAACACTGATTCACCCCCCCTCTCAGTGTTCATAGATCCCAACATTTCTATCATCAGTATTGCCAATCCAATCCACATCTATGTATATTTTAAGACTAAAATATTCATCTCTTGGATACCACAATTTGAAATCCATAGTCCCCTTCAAATATTCAATATTCACTTGACTACATTAACATGGCTTTCCTTTGGAGCTGCTTGAAACCATGCTACTAAACCAACTACTTGGATGATGTCAAGCCTTGTAGTTATTAGAATAGGAAGCTTCCAATCATGGATTTATATAATGTTTTTGAACACACAATAGATGTTGATAGGGGGTGAATAAGCATAACCCAAAATTCATCAATTCATTAACTCTTAAAACATTAAATTCAGATTTGTAGAAATAAGGAACAAAAGAGAGCATTCACCACATAAGGACACCAAGATTTTTATGTGGAAAACCCAACATGGGAAAAACCACAATGAGGATCAACTCACAATATATAAAATAAGTTTTATGATGTGTTTCTTAGGCACACTGACACCTAAACTTGAGGCTAAGAGAAACTGCCCTAGGACAAGATAAAATGACTTGCAAACTGAAGATCATTTCTCCAAGGCAAGTTACAATAACACAATATTTCAATGAATCATATTTGGTGAAGTGTTGTAGAAGAAGCATCTGAAATCTGATAGTGTTGTCCTCTTTGTAGCACAAATATGAATTTGTCACATTGTCTTCGCACACTTCATAAACTTCACATAAATCTCACATATCCAACTATAGATATACGCACATTACTTTAATCATTACATTATCATCAATTACAAATGATATTTTCCTCTTATATATCCTTCATTGCATCCAAAAACGTCTATTAGGCTGGCCCAAAAAGACCCAATAAGTGAAACATATGATAGGGCATAAGTCAGCTCTAAAAACTATACACTATCAACGCTTGAGATAGGTTGTATATCAACCCAAACCATAGTCAGCCTCAAGAAGATGATAGCATACCTCCAAAACATTCTTCAACCTGAATAGAATAGGCCAAGATAAACCACAATCAAAGGAACATGCTAAGTCAACTTCATACATCAAAATCAAAACTTAATCCCAACATAACCTAACATAAAAAAATAAAAAAAAGAATATCGACCACAAAAAAAAAACATTGACTCATAGAAAAACATTCTCCATTCATCTCCTAAAGTAATTGATCATTGGAATTTCATGCACAAGAAGTAAATCACCAATCTGTTAAATGTTGTGTAGATCTGATAGATTGTGTAACAATAATATGCAAGAAATAATTCATCAATTCACCAACAAACTTGAAATTATTGTCATAGGTCCAATACACCAAGGTGATCCCACAATACTTCGTTACACTTTTTGTTACACCATGATTTTTGGTGAAATCATACATTTTTTTATAAAATATAATGATTTAAGCTTTAAAAGGTCCCATTTGAATTAATTCATTGAGGAGAGTTAGATCAAAGGCTCTTAGATCAAAATTTCTTATATAGGACCTCTCTACTTCTAAAGCATACCTACAATGCAGTCTCCTTTGCATGTATCAAAATGTTGATAAAAATCCACTTTTACATTAGCTTTTGGGGGGTCAAATGAATTCATTTAGAAGTTTTAGTTTTTTAAGTATTTAGTCCTTATTATAAGCTTTCCAAATAATATAATTTTTATTATATTTATGTTTTATTAGGTTTTTCATCGAATATTAAGGATTATGTTTCACACATGTGGTAAATTTGAAAAATAGAGAAATTTTTTTGTAAAAAATATATTTTCACTAGGTATTGATATCCTCATTCCAACACAAAAAGAAGAAGTTAATTCAAAGGCATACAAAAAATGTTATGCATTACGAAATACACCTTTTTTCTGAATTACAATTACTCTACCTTTAAAAATGAACTTAAAAAAATATACGTAACAAAAAATTATGAAAAAATATCCTTTCACTAGATATTACTATGACAATTCTATATTTCAAAAATTAGAATTTCTTTCTTACTATAAAAAATGTTATGGATTACAAAATAAATGTCACTTCTGAAAAATGTTGATTACTATAAATATTGAGTTATTAAAAGTTACATAACAATATGAACAATTGTTGAATTATAATAAAATTACTTACACTACAATTTTTTGGCTATCAACGAATGTTTATAGTTCATGAAATTCACATACCATGCAGCTCATTATCTTTTCCCCCTCCAAATGCAAGCCAACCAACAATGAAGAGGTTAGGGCTTAGCAGGTGGTGGAAAGCAGGAAGACCAGATGCTGGAGGAATGCCCATCATATCCTCATAGGCCCTAATTCGATACCCCTGGGGGTGACGACCTACTCTGCTTCTTCTTCTAGTCCATTGCTCAGGGGCACCAAATACGCCTTCTTCCCCCCCTCCTTCCCTCCTCCCAAAGGCCATTTCAATAGATTGGTGGGTCAAGCCAAAGAGTTCATAAAGGCGTTAAATCACCCTTGGCTCAAGGTGAATCCTGCATTACAGTTTTTTTCCTAGCATACAAGAACAAAAAATTATAGGAGAGAAACTCCCCCTCACTCTGTGACTGGTCACCTTCACCTTTGTCGAACCCTAAAGGATGAAAACCTTCGATTAAGTTGGACTCAGATATTCTCCAGCAAAATACCATTTTTCATCAAAGCAATAGCTTCATCGCTAAATGGTGAGGGTCCCATCATTCCTTTGAAGACGTTAAAGGTTGGTGGGAGACTAAGTTCCATAACCTGGTAAGCACCTTCAATTTGGGCTCTCAGTACATTTTAATTACATGCATTAACTCTAGTGTTAAGCAAGACCTGCTCAGATGCAAGGAGAAATTACTTAATGGTTGTATTTTTTATTGCATTGACTAGATTCCCAACTTTAACTCTAAAATTTTTGCATTCAAAAGCACTCTGCATTAGGTCAATATCGGCCCTCTTCCTATTGAGTTTCATGTCCTGGAAATAATAGAATCAGTTGCGAGAGGGCTAGGGAGATGCCTGGCTTTTACAGGTTTACGAGATAATTTTTTTGAAAGAGATATAAAGTTACTTATTGATCTCAAAACCATTAACCCTAAATTGAACCATTTTTAATTAATTTCCTCAATAGGGAAAGGGGAGATCATCCCTTCAATCTATGATGGTATCATTGATGCTTCTAAATTGTATATTTGTCACAAGAGCAATGTTATTAAAGAGGCAATAATCAATCATAGCCCTATTGATAACAATCAAAACATTGACAACAAGCAGCCAATCTCAGCCCCTGAGACTCATCCCATCCCTCCCCCAACCGCCCCTCAATTGGTTTGTCTCCTCACAATAAAACTAGGGTTGTATTACCCCCCTCTGTAACACCCTCTCACACCTCAATATCAACAACCAAGAAAGATAAAAACTCAATATATACTTCAATTAGCAAAGCAGATCATACTTCCCCTCTCAGGAATCCAATTTTAAACCCATCTCACTCCCCTTTGGACAATCGAATTTTGAGCCATTCTTCTCCTGGAAAGAAATTCCACCCTAATATAGTCTAGGTTAACAACAATTTGGACAAACAATCTATCTCCCTGAAGAGAGAATCCCTTAGCAACTTACTCGAATTCACCAACACCTTGAAAGTGGATATAGCTAAAAAGATAGAGATTGTGGAGCATAGCCTAGTTGATGATGATGATCTTAGAGACATAGATCACTTCTCAGATTTGGGAGGCCCAAAGGATGTTAACCTCAAAGAGACTCAGTTGGAATCACTAATCAACAACTCTCTACCCCCACCATCTCCTCGGTCTTTGTCTAAAGTTGAGACTCTTGGAGAGGCCTCCCCTGTTCCTTGTATGGAAAACCCTTTGGAAGTAGGCCCGCTAGGTCTAGCTCTTAATATGGAAGTCAGGATTAAACTAGATTGTGGACCTTCCCAGAAGAGAAAAGGGAGAAGATTAAACTCAGAGCTAAGACTCCTAGATGGGAAGGCTTCAAACCAATCTAAGTTACCAGACATTTTCAATGTAGGGAGGGGGAACTTCCCTCCCACGTTGCTACGAAGTTAATAACATGGAATGTTAGGGGCATTAACGCCCCTAACAAGAAGCACATTCTCAAACGCTGCATATTTAAGGTTAAAGCTAAAATAACTATTGATGCTCTGCAAAATGGACAATCATTAGATAAAAGCCTGTGGTCGTATAACACACAAAAATAAAAAGAAACAAAGATCCAAGTTAGTGTTATTCAACCACAAACTAATCTAAGCAGGCATATCAAAAGAGATACTAAAAACATGCTAAACTATTTGACCATATAAACAAATATCACAAGGCATCTCCAAATGCCTTCTAACATGCCCTTAGCTCCTTCTCCTTTGTTTCTCTCCTCTCCAAGTTCCAAATTAGTGTAGCTCTCAGCAGCTTTTTGCACTATGGATGCTTATGGAGGTTCAAGATTGAAATGTTTTAACTATGCTATGCAAGTGTAAAACAAACTAATTAGATATGCTATGAAATGAATTAAGATTTATTTTAGTCCAAAATGACAATATATTAGTGATTTATGCTAAATGCTCTCTAAAATTTACTATAGATTAAATGCATACAAGTTTTCAGGATCTTGGCTAAGAATGCTAAATGCTTGAGGATACTTGAGGATTTGAAAATGAGGATTGTGAGCTCTATTTATAGGTAAAATGGAGCAATGGATGGTTGAGATTGAGTAATCTCAACAAGGGTCAGGATTGAATGATATTCAATCCATGTGAGGGCTTTCAACCCAATCCTAGGATGACAAGTTTCAACATGAGAGGGGTTGAGAGGAGAGGGAATAAGCATTAAATGCTTGACATGACCTGAGAGTTAACTTGGGAGTTAAGGTCAAGGTTGGGTTGAGTGAATAAATTCTTTATTCAAAGAATAAATTTTTTATCCAATGGAAAAACTCTTGTGCAAAGGTAAAAGGGATAACCATGGTCAAAGCAATAAATGCTTGAGGAGACACATGGGCGCAAGTTGAATTAACCATAAATGGTTATGTAAGAGCCATTAATGGTCATGTAAGAATCATTAGTGGTTTGGAAGACTCTAGAGGTTAGCTTGTTGAACACATAAAGCATTAAATGTTTTTCAAAGACTTTGGAGCCTTTGAGAAGTGACTTCAAGTTGCTTACGATTGTGACAATAATTAGGGGATGGATTAGGTTAATTAGGAAGGGGTTAGAAGAATCTAGAAGGGGGTTAGGATTGCAAGTAGGTTTGGTGGGTGAGGGAAAATAGGATTTTATTAAAAATAAAAATTTATTTATTTCAATTTGTGGTTGCAAGTTGCATTTGTAGGAAAATGCAAGCGGGGGGATTTAATGATTTAAATAAATGTTTTATTTAATTTATTTAAAAGAGGAAAAGGGGGATTTAAATTGAATAAATAGGATTTATTCATTTAATTGATTTGTGATTTGGTTTAATGATTTAATTAAAATAAATTGAATAATTTATTTAATTAATAGGAGAATGTTTGAAGATGAATTAATTAAATATTAAATTAATTAACTGGTGGCTAGTGGATTTTTAATCAAATAAATAGAAAATATTCATTTAATTAAACTGGATAGATTTATGTGACTACATTTTTTGCCCCTCTTTGAGACAGTGCGGTTTATCGCGTCGTTTCAAAGAAAGAAAAATAGGTGTGAAGAAATGCCCCATAAAATTTTAATTTAATGGGTGGTATGCCCCCTCGAGAAATGGGCTGAAATTTTTTGAAAAATCGGGCGACCTCTCGAAAAAGAATGAAAATTGGTAGGGTGGTAGAAGAGAAGATTTTAGCAATACTGGTGAAAAAATAGAAGAAGATGGAGTGAATACGGAGAAACAACAAGCCAGCGAGTACCCTTAGGGCATGCAGGAGATATGGTGAAAATGTGGTGGTTGTGCTTTCGACTGATGCTATACAATTCATCAAAATTGGTTGGACAATCTGGTGCAATCGATTTAATTGCCCTGGTCGAGTCAAAGCATGACAGTTGATATTAGTTGTTCGCTTGGACAGGATAAAGACTGAGTAAGTGAATCAAAGTGACCTGATGTGACTTAGACAATTGATGTAATTGCCCGATGAAGTCAAGGTATAGGAAGCAAAATACTCATTGAGACTTAGACAATTGATGTAATTGTCCATTAGATTGTGTTTGATTGGTTGATCAATTGATAGTATGTGCGTGGGATGGATGATTGTGGTGAATCATAGCAGCCCCATTGAGACTAGGTCATTATGAGAAATGCCTGGTGTAGTCTAGGATTACCATGATCGATTACATGTTGAGACCCGAAGATACTTGATCAGAGTATCTATTGATAGTCTAGGTGTGTGTGAGTCGATGTACCTGTGGAGATAGAGTAACTTGCTTGATTTATTGGATGATTGGGGATGGGAAATGCAATCCCTCCTATTAGAGATGGATGGTGATGAACGTAGCTTGATTGGGTTGATTGGAACACGATGTAGGGTATGTGATGCTAATTATCAAGATGGGGAGGGTGAGGGGGGGTTCGATGTTAGATAGAAGAAATGGAGGACCTATGACTCATTCCTATGGAAGAAAATAGAGTATCCATTGTCATTACTATGTATGCATGATATGCATTTATTATGAATGTATGGATGGATGGAATGCAACAGAATGCAATATATACAGATGAGATGGAATGACGATCCATAGTGATTTATTTTTCATCATTGAGCTTTAAAATGTTGTAAGAAAATACAAGCAACTTGACATAATGATTCAAGATGACCTGAGTATTCCTTACATGGATTTTGATATAGAAAGTTAATACAAGCAACTTGATATAATGGATCAAGTTGACGTGAGTATTGCTTGCGAAATAGACAAGGATCATCTCCTTTCATGCATGACTTGGAATGTCCTCCTTGATCTTGGGCCAATCATATGCTGAGACAAGTTCATACCGTAATAAGAGATAAAATCTTTATCGAGCTTCGATGAGGTAGGAGGAACCAAAGATGAGAACATTGTACTTGTAAGCCAACAACATATATAAAGAATAAAGAAGAAAGAATATAGATCCTCGATAATGGTTAATGCTCATATGGTCGAGTTATACACTGTAGTCAGCAAGTCGTAGTGATCCATCACTATGTTTTTGTATAGGATCACATAGCTTAGTGAACTTCCCATGTAGACACCATTAGTACATGCCCCAGAACTTCATCGGAATAATTCGCAGAAGACATACAAACAATGTCGTAGGAACCATCTCAGCTACTCTAATCACTTGTGGATATCCTGGAGTAGTGTAGGAACTTAATATATATGAATGAATGAATAACCTACAATCAACCAAGTATTTGATAGCTTAAACAAAATTTTCTTGTCAAAGAAAACAATATCATGTCTTTGTTTTAGTAAGGAAGGATGCATCCTTATTTAAGATAGTTTGTGTGTTGATGTTGGTTGTTTGGTCGATTTGATAAGAGGTCATGAGTTGAGTGTTTCACAATGTTTGTTTGGTATCTGATTGGATGAGTCTGTACAGTGTGTTGTCATGTTTTTTATTTTCGATGTTTTCTGATGTTTTTGGATTTTATGAGATAGTTTTCCAATGTTTTTGATATTTTGGTGATTGTTTTGAATGTTTTTGGATTTTGTGAGCCAGTTTTCTAATGTTTTGGGTATTTTGTGAGACGTTTTTGAATGAAGAACCTGATGAATCACAAGTAATGTAGAATTTGTTATGATCTAATACTAAATGTTAAGTACAGATACCAAGCTGACAAGATGAGAGGGGGGGGTGTGAATCATACAAACTTAATCTTCTATAAAATCAACATATTCAACCTTGGTAGCTTTAATAGATATATGTAACCAAAACTGTAAAATATGCAAACTCATAAACAGATAAAATCGCAACACATTCAACACCAGATTTAACGTGGAAACCCAAATAGGGAAAAACCACTATGGGATTTCGGAACCACTAAGAAATATACTCTTCTAGAGTATGCTCAGTTAAAAGCAAATCCTATTAAAGATTACAAAACACATTGCTAGATGTGACCCGGTTAAGGGATTTCCCTCAGATCTGTTAGGATCTTCACTTTGTTAGAAGTGACCTTGTTAAAGGATTTCAAACACTCAACTACAATGTTACCTTGCTAGAGGGTTTTACAAATAAGACTGTTAAGTCCACTCGGTTAAGAGATTTTCTGTCACTTTACAAAATAACAGTAATAAAATATATCTGCAACTTCACATCTAAAATGCTAAAGAAGATTCTTCTTTGCTCAATACTTCCTAGTCATGGGACTTATCTTATCCCTCTGCTGGGCTCTATACTCTGTTAATCAAACAGGTCTTCAAGCTTCTGTGCTCGGTAATCACTATGTAGCATCCCTGTGCTTACACTTGCCCGCATCCATTGTTTATCAACAATTGCTTATTTATAAACAATTTGCTAACCGCTGAATCTCCTTGATCACATTTCCCATGATCAATCATAGCCATCAGATCTTCAAACTTGACCAGGTTCAATGTATCCTTCGATCTGAAAATGTTTTACCTCACCTAGGAACTTGCATACATTTCTTGGAACTTGTGCTAGGGTATTGCGGTTCAATCTGAGCTGTAGATCTTCCTGCTGATCTTCCATTGCCATAGATTCTTAACAAACTTCATGCACAACTTACCAATCATTTAATCAATTCTAGCTCATCAACTTCCTTCATTAAATAATGCTTTTAATCATTCAATGCATTCTATTACAACTTGGTTGCAACTCGGTAAATACTAAACTTCACTCGGTAGACATTCCACCTTCATTAACCGATAGCGATAACCTTAGGGTTTACCGACTAGGTTCTTTGCTCGGTGGCATAGTATAGTATTACCTTACAATCAACAACATATGTAGGATATCAAAACAATCTAAACATCATGATCTCATCATTGTCTACCTCGGTAATAGTTGCCCATTGAATAACTTATTTCTCCCCTTATTCATCACATTCTTTCTGTGTCTTTTACCGACATCTTTATACTTATCAAATCATTCTTCTTAAGATATGGCAACATCATACTGAATTAGAAAATCAATTTCTTGACATCAATGACAAAATAATAATATTAAGACAGTAAACATCCTTAATCAGTTATATCCATAATCTTCAACAACCTTCTCAATATCCTTATTGAAATGCCAACAATCTCTTATTGTAATTGGAATGCCAACAATCTCCCCCTTTGGCATTGATGGCAAAACCAATTGATTTAACCTCATTGATTCAGATTCAGATTGCTATGAGATTCTGAAATGCTCTCCCCCTATCATCAGTCTTCTCCCCCATACATTAGTCTTCTCCCCCTTTGACAACAATGCCAAAAAGTAAAAGAACTAAAACATGATTTCTTCCTTTGAGAAGCGAATTCCTTGCTATTATGTATCAACTCAGTCTCGGTCAGAGCATTATGTCTTCAATTCCTGTTCTGTATTTGATTTCTGTACACCTTTAGAGAACCTCCTAAAGTGTGTAAATAAGCATCAATCCACACTTAATATTCTATAGATTCATCGAATTGATGCTTTCACCGAACTCTGTCAGTGAGTAGAAGATAGGGGTAGGACCCCTAACTTGCTTCTAAGATGCTCAAAAGTGTCCCTTGGCAGTGGCTTAGTGAAGATATCTACTATTTGTTTCTTTGTGCTAACATATTCCAACACCACTTTCTTCTCTTGAGCTTCTTCTCTAAGATAATGATATTTGATAGAGATGTGCTTTGTCTTAGAGTGCATTACAGGATTCTTTGAAATGTTAATGGCATTAGTATTATCACATAATATAGTTACTGGCTCGGTAGCTTTCTCATTTATGCCTTCCAATAGTTGTTTGATCCATTCTATATTATTGTAGTTCAATGCTGCAGCAACATATTCTGCTTCTGTTGTTGACTATGAAACACATCCTTGTTTCTTGCTAAGCCAACTTACTAGTCTTTCTTCTAAAAGAAAGCTCCTCCACCTCTGCTTTTCCTGTCATCAATGTTGTCTGCCCAATCAGCATCAGTATACACTTTTAAATCAAAATCATTTCTCTTGTCATATACTAAGCCATAATCTTCAGCGCCTCTTAGGTATCTGAAAATTCTTTTGATTGCTGTCATATGTGTGTCTTTGGGATCTGCAGAAAATCTTGCAACTATACCTACTGCATGTGCTATATCCGGTCTACTATGAACAACATATTGTAACTTTCCAATCATGGATCGGTAAAGTGTCTCACCAACAGATGTAGATTCATCATTCTTTGATAATTTACAGTTGGTAGTCATAGGAGTACTTACTGGTTTTGTGTCCTCCATTCCAAATTTCTTCAAGATTTCCTTTATGTACTTGGATTGAGTAATGAAAATCTCATCTTTCATTTGCAGTATCTGTAAACCTATAAAATACTTTATCTCACCGATTAGTGACATCTCAAATTCTTTGCACATTTCATTACCAAAGTTTTTGCATAGAGAATCATTCCCACAAAATATAATGTCATCAGCAAATATGGCTAAGATCAATATTCCATTTGTTTTCATCATTCTTCATGTACATGTTGTTGTTTTCACTTGTTCTTATAAAACCAATCTTGATCAAATATGAGTGCAATCTCTCATACCATGCTCTAGGTTCTTACTTCAAACCATATAATGCTTTGTTCAATTTACATACCTAATCTTTATTCTTGTCTTCAACAAATCCTTCAAGTTGTTCAATATAAACTTCCTCTTCTAATATACCATTCAAAAATGCAGATTTGACATCCATTCGATATACCTTGAAATTTTTGAAAGCAGCATATGCCAACAATGTTCTTACTCCTTCAAGTCTTGCCACAGGTGCAAAGGTCTTGCCATAATCAATTCCTTCTTCTTGAGCATATCCTTTGCAAACTAGTCTTGCTTTATTTTGAATGACCTCACCTTTTTCATTTAGCTTGTTTCTGAAAATCCACTTTGTACCAATTACATTTTTGTCCTTCGGTCTTGGGACTAGTGTCCATGTGTCATTCTTCTTGATTTGATCAATCTCTTCTGTCATAGCATTTACCCAATCTTCACTGTTAAATGCCTCTTTTACTATTCTTGGTTCAAATTTAGATATCAGACATGTGTTCTGTCTCAATTTGTTCCTTGTCATCACTGGATCATCCTTATCTCCTATAATTTGACTTTATGCATGATTCCTTCTGACATAATTGGCTAATATAGGCTCAGTAGGCTCTGTATGATCTTCTTCATCACTCAATAACTAGATATCCTCTTTGTTTTCTTCAGAAAACTCTCTCGGTAGGACTTGTTGGTTGAACATAGACAAATTCTTCATAATCTTCTAGATCCTTGGAATTTCCTTCATCATTTCTGTCTGCAAATTCATCAATTTTCACATTTGCACTTTCTACTATTTTGTTAGATGATTTGATCAGACATTTAAATGCTTTGCTTCTAGAAGAATAACCAAGAAATGCTCCTTCTTCACTTTTCTTATCAAACTTTCCATTTCTATCATCTTTGTGTACATAGCATGTACTTCCAAATATTTTAAAGTAACTTACATTAGGTTTCTTATCATACTAGATTTCATATGGTGTCTTCAAAGTTCCTTTCTTCAGTTGTACTCGGTTCAGGGTGTAAACTGTTGTGCTTATTTCTTCTCTCCAAAATGTTTGTGGCACTTTCTTTTCAATCATCAGGGTTCTGGCACAATCCACAATAGATTTGTTTCTTCTCTCAGCTATCCCATTTTGCTGTGGAGTTCTCGGTGCAGAGACTTGTCTTTTTATACCATGATCATTGTAGAATAAGTTAAACTCATCAGAGGTAAATTCTCCTCCTCTATCAGATCTAAGACATTTCAGTTGTCTTCCTATTTCATTTTCAACTCTTGCCTTGTACCATTTAAACATTTGAAAAGCTTCTGATTTTTCTTTTAAAAGCATAACTGACATCATCCTTAAATAATCATCCACAAATAATATGAAATATTTGTCACCATAATAACTTTGAACTTTCATAGGACCACAAAGATCAGTGTGCACAAGATCTAAAATTCTCTTAGAAGTGTAGGACTGACTTGTAAAGCTTGATCTTGTCATCTTACCCATCTGGCATCCTCGACACATAGCATTCTCAGGTTTTTCCAAGCTCGGTAGACCTCTTACTCGGTGCTTCTTACTTATTTTGATTAGATTATCAAAATTTACATGACAAAACCTTTTATGCCATAACCAGGTATCATGTATCTTTGCATAAAGACAATTATTCCGAGTTGAGTCAAGGTGAAATGTGTTACCTTTTGTTTGTGTCCTGGTAGAAGCCAACTTTTCATGCTTGTCATGAACTTTGAAAATTCCTTTTTGAAATTCTATTCGGTAACCTATGTTGTTTAGCTATGCTACACTCAACAAATTATATTTTAAACCTTCAACCCAATAAACAACATTGCATTTAGCATTGTCAAGAAGTGTTATGGATCCTTTACCTTTTACCGGACATGGTGCATCATTACCAAATCTTACATAACCTCCATCATAATCTTCTAATTTAACAAACTTGAGTTTATCACCTATCATGTGATGTGAGCATCCACTATCTATGATCCAAGAATCATTTTTACTTATGTGAGATATTAGGGCTTTTTCTTCATACCTTTCTTCATCTGATCCATCTTTGATAGCCACATAAACTACTTCCTCTATATCAGTTTCATCCGATTTATCATCATTGGATTCCTCATCGGCAATTAGGCATGACTTTCTATCTCTTCTCCTGAAGTCTCGGTGTCCTCTGTAATGATTATCTTTCTGTCTGTCATCTCGGTAATCTCTCTTTTCAGTAGAATCTTTGTCAAGGCAATTAGAAGCCATATGTCCTATCTTATCACAATTGAAACATTTCAAAGGTAGTTTTCCTTTATACTTACCTTTGCCTCTCGGTAACCTTCTGGCTAGTAGTGCTTCAAACTCTTCTTGCTTTTTGATTTCCTCATATAGTTTGTGTATTTCCTCCATATTCTTACGAAATCTTTCACTTTCTCCATTGTGATTCCCTTCGGAATACTTACTCATTCTATCATTGTAATCATTAGATTCACTAAGATGAAATTAACTGAATTCATATTCAACTTTTTTTGCCGAAGACCCACTGTTATCAAAATTACTTAACTCAAATGCATGTAGCTTACCAATAGTAGCATCCAAAGAAACTGGCATATTGGGTACAGACCTCAATTCATTGATTGCAAACACTCGGATTGCATAAGCAGGTAGAAGGGTTCTCAATAACTTACTTGTGACATCCTTTTCTTCAATAGTTCCTCCTGCTCCTTTGATTTGATTGACAATTTCCTTTAGTCTTGTACTGTACTGGGTTATGTTCTCACCTTCATTCATCCTCATAGATTCAAGTTGTCCTCTTAGACTATCCACTTTTTCTCTTTGAACATGTTCATCACCGCCATACATAGATATGAGCTTGTCCCACATTGCTTTTGCATCAATACAACCTTCTAGGTCATTAAACTCTGAGTCGGTCAATGTTGATGATATTTCAATCATTGCTTGAGTGTGTTCTTGCTTCGCCTTTATCTCTTCCATTGTCAATGGATAGGTGCTCGGTGTAATGAAATCATTCTCCAAATAATATGTTGCATATTCTCCAACTCCTAATAAGTGTAGCTTCATCCTTTTCTGCCATGTAGAGAAACTAGACTTGTTCAGCTTCGGTGCATCCCTCTTATACATCTTTGGATCTTTGCCTCAAGTACCTTTAAACTTTTCTTCCTGAGTCCAATGCTCTGATACCAATTGTTATAATCTGATATTAAATGTTAAGTATAGATGCCAAGCTGACAAGATGAGAGGGGGGGGATGAATCATACAAACTTAATCTTCTATAAAATCAACAAATTCAACCTCAGTAGCTTTAACAGATATATGTAACCAAAACTGTAAAACATGCAAACTCATAAATAGATAACATCACAACACATTCAACACCAGATTTAATGTGGAAACCCAAATAGGGAAAAACCACTGTAGGATTTTGGACCCACTAAGAAATATACTTGTCTAGAGTATGCTTGGTTAAAAGCAAATCCTGTTAAAGATTACAAAACACATTGCTAGATGTGACCCAGTTAAGGGATTTCCCTCAGATCTGTTAGGATCTTCACTTTGTTAGAAGTGACCTTGTCAAAGGATTTCAAACATTCAACTAGAATGTTACCTTGCTAGAGGGTTTTACAAATAAGACTGTTAGGTCCCATGATCAATCATAGCCATCAGATCTTCAAACTTGACCAAGTTCAATGTATCCTTCGGTCTGAAAATGGTTTACCTCACCTAGGAACTTGCATACATTTCTTGGAACTTGTGCTAGGGTATTGCGGTTCAATCTGAGCTGTAGATCTTCCTACTAATCTTCTATTGCCATAGATTCTTAACAAACTTCATGCATGACTTACCAATCATTTAATCAATTCTAGCTTATCAGCTTCCTTCATTAAATAATGCTTTTAATCATTCAATGCATTCTGTTACAGCTCGGTTGCAACTCGGTAAATACTAAACTTCACTCAGTAGACATTCCACCTTCATTAACCGATAGAGATAACCTTAGGGTTTATCGACTAGGTTCCTTAGGGTTTACCAGCTAGGTTCTTTGCTTGGTGACATAGTATAGTAATACCTTACAATCAACAACATATGTATAATATCAAAACAATCTAAACATCATGATCTCATCATTGTATAACTCGGTAATAGTTGCGCATTGAATAACTTATTTCTCCCCTTATTCATCACATTCTTTCTGTGTCTTTTACCGAAATCTTTATACTTATCAAATCATTCTTCTTAAGATATGGCAACATCATACTGAATTAGAAAATCAATTTCTTGACATCAATGACAAAATAATAATATTAAGACAGTAAACATCCTTAATCAGTTATATCCATAATCTTCAACAACCTTCTCAATATCCTTATTGAAATGCCAACAATCTCTTATTCTAATTGGAATGCCAACATAATCCACTTCCATCAAATAGGTTAAGGGCATTGCCCCCAGTTTAGACATGACTATGAAAAAGCGGGATGCAAGATGCATGACATACTTTCTTGATTGCAGATCAATAACAAGCCATGGTTTGGATGGATGGATGTGTGTATGTAATGAATGTGATCGTAACAAACTTGAAAGACAATAGAGTTATAGCCTTTACGAGTGGCGCATGTTTGCCAGGTTTTCATCATCGCACTTACCCAAGGTGCCACCAGAGTGGTTGTTCACCATTTGGATGCATGCTCTTTCTTTAATATTTTGATGTTTTTGTATTTTCTTCAGGATATTTTTCTGAATGTTTTTGGTGTTTTTATGGTATATATTGGAGCTTGATGCTCTGTACAGCTTATGTATAAAACCATTTGAGGTGCATGTTTTTGATTGGATCTCCTAACGATTCTCCTTCTGAAGTAGCCAACTGATATGCCCCAGACCCAAATATAGCAGTGATAACATATGGACCTAGCCAGTTTGATTCAAACTTTCCCTTATATTCTCTGTTTGGTTGGTTACGAGGATTCTCTCGAAGAACAAGATCACCTACCTCAAATGTATGAGGTCTAGCCCGATGATTATAGCTTTTGCTCATGTGCAACTGATAGGCTTTGAGGTGATGGTATGCATCTTGTCATTTCTCATCAAGTATCTCTAAGTCCTGAAGATGTGATACCTCGTAGGCTTCATCATCTATTATATTATGCAAGGAAACCCGTAGAGATGGTATCTCTATCTCAATAGGTAAAATAGCTTATGCACCATAGACCAATGAGTAAGGAGTTGCACCTATAGGGGTTCGAATGCTAGTTTGATACGCCCATATTGTTGGATTCAATTGAACATGCCAATCACGACCGACATCATTGACTGTCTTCTTGAGGATTCTTAATATGTTCTTGTTTGATGCTTCGGCCTGACCATTGCCTTGTGGGTAATAGGGAGTGGAAAAGAGGTATTGGATGTGAAACTTCTCACAAAGTTCACAGACATCCTGATTTTTGAAAGGGAGACCGTTATCTGTGATGATGGACATGGTTACACCATACCGGAAGATGATATAATTAAGGATGAATGAGGCGATCTGCTTGCCAGTGAATTGGGTAAGTGGAACAGCTTCGATCCACTTTGTGAAGTATTTGGTGGCAGTAATAATGAATTTGTGGTCGTTGGATGAAGATGGATGGATTTTACCCACAAGGTCAAGTCCCCATTGACAAAAAGGCCATGGTGTTGTGATTGGTTGCAATTCCTATGCTGGTGCATGTATCAAGTCTCCATGAACTTGGCATTTCTTGCATTTTCTGACAAAGTAGTAGGAGTCTTTTTCCATTGATGGCCAATAGTATCTAGCTCATATGATCTTCTTGGCTAGTGACAAGCCACTTGAGTGAGTCCCACAAATTCCTTCATGTACCTCTTCCAAGGCCTTTGTTATCTCATCCTATTCCATACATCGAAGGAGAGTACCATAAAGACTGTGTTGGTATAGGGTTTCAACAATAATGGTATATCGAGCGGTTTGGTGAATGAAGGTTTTATGTCGGTTATTAGATTGGTTAGGAGGAAGTGTGTGATCATGAAGGTAGGTGTAAAACTCACCGTACCATGGGGATTCAGAATCAACAAGGCGACATCGTCTCGAATTGGGAATATCATAAGTAGGAATCCAAAGCTGTTCGACCAAGAACTCATAGCGTGTTGAATTTTTCAAAAGATCTAGGAGACATGCAATAGTAGCCATAGTGTCAGCAGCTCAATTCTGATCCGTAGGTATCTGCTCAAAGGTGATAGTAGTAAATGATGCCTTTAGACTGTCCACCATTTGTTTGTATGGCATGAGTTTATCATCCTTGGTTTGATATTCATCGATTGCTTGTCGAATGACCAGTTGGGAGTCGCCATATACTTGCAGTTCTTCTAACTTCCATTGTATGGATAACCTGAGTCCTGTGATCAAGGCCTCATATTCTCTTATGTTGTTTGTGCATGGAAAGGTGAGCCTATAAGACTTCGGGATGCTGTCACCTTGAGGTGTGATAAACATAATGCTTGCCCCTGAGCCATGCCTAGTGTATGAACCATCAAAGTATAGCTTCCATGGTTGTGCTTCTGTGATCATGAATATCTCTTCATCTAGAAAATTGGAAATGAGGGGATGATTGCCTATGAGGGGTGCATTGGCCAACTCATCTGCAATAACTTGTCCTTTGATAGCCTTACGGTCCACATACTTGATATCAAATTCATTGAGAATCATTACCCATTTGGCCAAGTGGCCTGTCAATGCTTCTTTGCTGAGTAAGTACTTGTGTGGATCGATTTTTGCAATGAGTTACACTTTATGTGTCAACAGATAGTGCCTCAGTTAAGTGGCCGCCAAGATGACTGCTAGGCAAGCTTGCTCAATAGGGGTGTAATTGAGTTCATAGCCAACTAGTGTGTGAGAGATGTAGTAAATGGCACACTCTTTCCCTTCTGCATTGTGTTGAGCCAATAGCACTCCCAATGTTGTATTTGTTGTTGAGATATAGAGCAATAGAGGTCTACTTGGATCTAGTGGGATTAGCAATGGCATATTCATGAGATAATCTTTAAGCATCTGGAATGCTTGTTGTCATCTAGCATCCCACTGAAAGTGGATGTTCTTGTGTAGCAGGTCTGTAAAAGGGTGACACTTATCTGCCAGTTGTGCAATGAATCTTCAGATGGACTTTAGCTGCCCTTGTAGTGTCCTTAGCTGGCTGATGTTCTTTGGAGGTGGCATGCCCATGATTGCTTTGACCTTTGCTGGATCGACGTCAATACCTTTCCTTGAGACAATGTATCCTAGAAGTTTCCCTGAGGTTACTCCAAAGACACATTTCTTTGGGTTGACTCGAACATGATATTGTTCTAGTCTATCAAAGATTTTCTCTAATATGACCAAATGACCTTCTCTTGTGAGTGATTTTGCTAGTAAGTCATCAACATAATCTTCCGTTATGGTATGCATCATATCATGGAAGATAGTGGTCATTGCTTGTTGATAGGTCGCTCCAGCATTCTTTAGACCTAAATGCATTACATTCCAACAGTATGTGCCCGATGGGCATGTGAAGGCTGTCTTATGTTGATCTTCTGGTGCGATCTTTATCTAATTGTATCCTGAAAAACCATCCATGAGTGAAAGCATGGAATGTCTTGTTGTTAGGTCTACTATGATGTCGATATTTGGTAGGGGGAAGTCATCTTTATGACATGCCTTGATCAGATCTTTGAAGTCAGTACAAATATGGATGCCCCCATTTGGTTTGCCGATAGGAACAATATTGGATATCCAATCTGCATAATCAATTGGTCTAATAAAACCAACATTCAGTAGTTTCTTAAGTTCTACTTTGACTAGTACTGCAATCTAGGGATGCATCTTGTGAAGCTTTTGTTTGATAGGTTGGCCTCCTTCTGCTAATGTGAGGTGATGCATGACTAAATCTGGATCAAGACCAGGCATGTCTACATATGACCATGCAAAGTTAATCTGGTGTTTCTGGAAGAATTCGACAAACTTAGGTTGTTCCTCTAGAGTCAAAAGAGATGCCAGATGTATGTGGTGAGGAGTTTCAAGAGTCCACACGTTGTATTCTTTTGTTTCCTCGATGAGAATCTTTGATCATTTCTGTCATGTACTTGGGGGAAGGATGTCAAACCTTTCATCCTTGGGTGCCTCAGAGAGGTTTTCACCATTGGATATGCTCTTTTTTTTTACATTTGTGGGATCAAATAGTGCCACAGTGTGGGTTTCACTGGAAGATCCATGTTTTATTGTTATATTTTTGCAGCTAAAATGTTTGGCATCCACCCCAAAGTATGTTGGGCTATTAAGTTCTATAGCGAATCCATCTTTGTGATCCTCGCTTGGTATGTTATCCCGTAATTCCAAGAAGTTAATGATCACCTCATCGTTTTGGAAGTGGTCAAGGCATGGGGGATTAGGTTGGTTCCATTCAATGAGCTCAGGATGGATAATGGGCATTACCTCATCGATTAGGTTAAGTTCGTTAGATGTGTCAGTGACGGTTAAGACGTTGTGGTGAAGGTCGTTGATGGTACTCTCCCTGTCAGAATCAGGCGTAGGATGTGACGTAGGGTCTATGGAAGAAGTTTCCAGTTCAGGAACCCAAGAGGTCTTTATCTGTGCTTCTCCGTAAACAAGGATGTCTTTGCAGGGTGGAGGTAGTGATGTGTCTTCCTCATCTGAAGTGTTAAGTTGTACTGACTCAAATTCCCACTCATGTGAGTCAGTTTCTGAGTCACTTTCTAGGAGCCGATTATTGTACCATACTGGGATATTGTTTGAGTTAAATATTGCAGGTGTGATCGGTTGATGTACCTTTGTAGCTGAAATGATCGGTGCTGCAAAAAGATTTATGGAGATCAATGAATCTGATACAGGAAGTATTGGTAGTGATGAATATGTTGCTTCTACTGGAACTAATGCTGTTGTAGATACTATTGGGAATTTGGATATAGTTGGTGCTGCGAAGGCGACTACTGATGTTATCACTACTACTGATGGTGTTACTGGTTCGATTCATGGGACGACTGGTGTTGTAGAGGGTTTTGCTGGGATTTTTAGCCTCAATGGGGCAGTTCCTATGTTTTTGGGTGTTGCTTTTATAATCAAAGGCGACCTCTTTGTAGTAGGTTGATATAGTGGTTTGCTGGGTTTCCCTTTGAATCTGAGCTTAGGAAAGATCTCCTTTTGAAAGCCTAAGCCTGTGTTGTCTTTGGGTTTTAATTCTGGCTGCAGCGGCTCATGTCGCCCTTGCTTACAATGCCCGAAAGCACTTTGACCATCATATCCCATTCTTTGCATAATGAGAAGACCTTTGCCATATTGATCTATGGGAAGCTTAGCTTGTGAAATGTCGGTGGTGATAGGATCTTTATAGATCCATTCTGCTAAGTGTTCATCTCTGGTTTACTCTTCTTGACTCTTTCCAAGGATGAAAGGTGTCAAAGTACATGGTGGTTTGACCAGTGACATTTGAAGTACCTGTTGAGGTTTGCCATGTGTTTTAGGAGAAGTGGGCATTTGTCTAACACAAAAGAGTTGGCTTAGATTGTGTTCTCCAGGACACCAATTGAAGGTTTTAGGATAAACTCTTGTGCAAAGCTAAAAGGGATAACCATGGTCAAAGTAATAAATGCTTAAGGAGACACATGGGTGCAAGTTGAATGAACCATACATAGTTATGTAAGAGCCATTAATGGTCATGTAAAAGCCATTAGTGGTTTGGAATACTTTAGAGGTTAGCTTGTTGAACAAATAAAGCATTAAATGCTTTTCAAAGACTTTGGAGTCTTTGAGAAGTGACTTCAAGTTGCTTAGGATTGTGACAATAATTAGGGGATTGATTAGGTTAATTAGGAATGGGTTAGAAGAATCTAGAAGGGGGTTAGGATTGCAAGTGGGTTTGGTGGGTGAGGGAAAATAGGATTTTATTAAAAATAAAAATTTATTTATCTAAAAACTAATCTAAGCTACACTAGATTGTATTCTCCTAGTACAAGTTGGCTTAGATTGGCTTAGACTAAAACCTGTGGTCGTATAACACACAAAAACAACAAGAAACAAAGATCAAAGTTAGTGTTATTCAACCAAAAATTAATCTAAGTAGGCATATCAAAAGAGACACTAAAAACATGCTGAAGTATTTAACTATGAAAACAAATATCACAAGGCATCTCCAAATGCCTTCTAACATGTTCTTAGCTCCTTCTCCAAGTTCCAAATTAGTGTAGCTCTCAACAACTTTTTGCACTATGGATGCTTATGGAGGTTCAAGATTGTAGATGATTACTCTAAATGTTATGCAAGTGTAACTCAAGCTAATTAGACATATTATGAAAATGAACTAAGATTTATTTTAGTCCAAAATGATAATATATGTATGATTTATGCTAAATGCTCTCTAAAATTCACTATAGATTAAATGCATACAATTTTTCAGGATCTTGGCTAAGAATGCTAAATTCTTGAGGATACTTGAGGATTTGAAAATGAGGAATGCGAGCTCTATTTATAGGTAAAATGGAGCAATGGATGGTTGAGATTGAGTAATCTCAACAAGGGTCAGGATTGAATGATATTCAATCCATGTGAGGGCTTTCAACCCAATCCCAGGATGACAAGTGTCAACATGAGAGGGGTTGAGAGGAGAGGGAATAAGCATTAAATGCTTGACATGACCTGAGAGTTATCTTGGGAGTCAAGGTCAAGGTTGGGTTGAGTGAATAAATTCTTTATTCAAAGAATAAAGTTTTTATCCAATGGATTTGTGCAAAGGTAAAAGGGATAACCATGGTCAAAGCAATAAATGCTTGAGGAGACACATGGGTGCAAGTTGAATTAACCATAAATGGTTATGTAAGAGCCATTAATGGTCATGTAAGAGCCATTAGTGGTTTGGAAGACTTTAGAGGTTAGCTTGTTGAACACATAAAGCATTAAATGCTTTTCAAAGACTTTGGAGTCTTTGAGAAGTGACTTCAAGTTGCTTAGGATTGTGACAATAATAAGGGGATAGATTAGGCTGATTAGGAAGGGGTTAGAAGACTCTAGAAGGGGGTTAGGATTGCAAGTGGGTTTGGTGAGTGAGGGAAAATAGGATTTTATTAAAAATAAAAATTCATTTATTTCAATTTGTGGTTGCAAGTTGCATTTGTAGGAAAATGCAAGCGAGGGGATTTAATGATATAAATAAATGTTTTATTTAATTTATTTAAAAGAGGAAAAGGGGGATTTAAATTGAATAAATAAGATTTATTCATTTAATTGATTTGTGATTTGGTTTAATGAATTAATTAAAATAAATTCAATAATTTATTTAATTAATAGGAGAATGTTTGAAGATGAATTAATTAAATATTAATTTAATTAACTGGTGGCTAGTGGATTTTTAATCAAATAAATAGCAAATATTCATTTAATTAAACTGGATAGATTTATGTGATTACATTTTTTGCCCCTCTTTGAGACAGTGCGGTTTATCGCGTCGTTTCAAAGAAAGAAACATAGGTGTGACGAAATGCCCCATAAAATTTTAATTTAATGGGTGGTATGCCCCATCGAGAGATGGGCCGAAATTTTTTCAAAAAATCGGGCGATCTCTTGGAAAAGAATGAAAATTGGCAGGGTGGTAGAAGAGAAGATTTTAGCAATACTAGTGAAAAAATAGAAGAAGATGGAGTGAATATGGAGAAACAACAAGCCAACGAGTACCCTTAGGGCATGCAGGAGATATGGTGAAAATGTGGTGGTTGTGCTTTTGATTGATGTTATACAATTGATCAAAATTTGGTTGAACAATCTGGTGCAATCAGTTAAATTGGCCCGGTCGAGTCAAAGCGTGACAGTTGATGTCAGGTGTTCGCTTGGATAGGATAAAGTTTGAGTAAGTGAATCAAAGTGACCTGATGTGACTTAGAAAATTGATGTAATTGCCTGATGAAGTCAAGGTATAGGAAGCAAAATACTCGTTGAGACTTAGACAATTGATGTAATTGTCCGTTAGATTGTGTTTGATCAGTTGATCATAGTATGTGCGTGGGATGGATGATTGTGGTGAATCATAGCAGCCCTGTTGAGACTAGGGTAATTATGATCAATGGTTGATGTAGTCTAGGATTACCATGATCGATTACATGTTGAGACCCGAAGATACTTGATCAGAGTATCTATTGATAGTCTAGGTGTGTGTGAGTCGATGTACCTGTGGAGATAGAGTAACTTGCTTGATTTATTGGATGATTGGGGATGGGAAATGCAATCCCTCCTGTTAGAGATGGATGGTGATGAACGTAGCTTGATTGGGTTGATTGGAACATGATGTAGGGTATGTGATGCTGATTATCAAGATGGGGAGGGTGAGGGGGGGTTCGATGTTAGATAAAAGAAATGGAGGACCTATGACTCATTCCTATGGAAGAAAATAGAGTATCCATTGTCATTACTATGTATGCATGATATGCATTTATTATGAATGTATGGATGGATGGAATGCAACAGAATGCAATATATACAGATGAGATGGAATGATGATCCATAGTGATTTATTTTTCATCATTGAGCTTTAAAATGTTGTAAGAAAATACAAGCAACTTGACATAATGATTCAAGATGACCTGAGTATTCCTTACATGGATTTTGATATAGAAAGTTAATACAAGCAACTTGATATAATGAATCAAGTTGACGTGAGTATTGCTTGCGGAATAGACAAGGATCATCTCCTTTCATGCATGACTTGGAATGTCCTCCTTGATCTTGGGCCAATCATATCCTGAGACAAGTTCATACCGTAATAAGAGATAAAATCTTTATCGAGCTTGGATGAGGTAGGAGGAACCAAAGATGAGAGCATTGTACTTGTAATCCAACAACATATATAAAGAATAAAGAATAAAGAATATGGATCTTCGATAATGGTTCGTGCTCATATGGTCAAGGTATACGCTGTAGTCAGCAAGTCGTAGTGATCCATGACTGTATTTCGCATAAGATCACGTAGCTTAGTGAACTTCCCACGTAGACACCATTAGTACATGCCCCAGAACTTCATCGGAATAATTCATAGAAGACATACAAACAATGTCGTAGGAACCATCTCGGCTACTCTAATCACTTGTGGATATCTCGGAGTAGTGTAGGAACCTGATATATATGAATGAATAACCTACAAATCAACCAAGTATTTGATAGCTTAAACGAAATTTTCTTGTCAAAGAAAAATGATATCATGTCTTTGTTTTGGTGAGGAAGGATGCATCCTTGTTGAAGACAGTTTGTGTGTTGATGTTGGTTGTTTGGTCAATTTGATAAGAGGTCATCAGTTTAGTGTTTCACAATGTTTGTTTGGTATCTACTTGGATGAGTATGTACAATGTGTTGCCATGTTTTTTATTTTCTATGTTTTCTGATGTTTTTGGATTTTGTGAGAGTTTTCCAATGTTTTTGATATTTTGGTGATTGTTTTGAATGTTTTTGGATTTTGTGAACCAGTTTTCCAATTTTTTTGGTATTTTGTGAGACATTTTTGAATGAAGAACCCAACGAATCACAAGTAATGTAGAATCCACTTCCATCAAATAGGTTAAGGACATTGCCCCTAGTTTAGACATTGGTGTAGGGGCACAAGCCTCAATTTCATAATTTATTGATTGAAAAATTAATTTTTTTGATAGCAAGGTGTTGGGAAGGATCAAAGAATCCTTTGTCTATGTTTTGTTTTGTAATAAGGTCTTAATTGTCCATTTTGTAAGGCCTAGTGGCCTAGGGTGCATTATAAACCCTATGGTCAACTATGGTCAAAGGGACTTAGGATGAGTAGATTTAGTGATTCAAGGTTGTTTTGGTATATTTATATCCATTTCAATGTGTTTAGGTCCCTAGGTTGATGATAAAATTAGTCTGAATGGCAAAATGCAAAAATTGTCAAAAATTGTCAAAAATTGACAAAGTTGTCAATTTGTAAAGCAACTTTTCAAAAAGTTGGTGTAATTAGTTTCCCAATGTTCATAACCATATAAAATCAGTTTGAAAATATTGGGAAAACTATAAAATGCCTCAAAAAACTCATTTGGGGGTTGGTGTGGTCGAAATTTGTGAAACTTGACATTTGAAATCAATAAAAAAAATTGTATTTTCCAGAAAATTTGTTGTTCTTTTGGTTGGTACGGAATTTATCAACCTCCAAAATGAAAAATTATTTCATGGGGAGTTAGAGGGGTGAAATAAATTTCTTTTGAGTCCAACTAGAGGTTTTGAAGTGGAGTTTTGAGTAAGTTATTGTGTAACAGTCCAAAACAGCCTGTGAAAAGGGCATAAACCAAGGGTTTCATCTTTTCTTTCCCTTTTCTTCCAATCTAATCATGGAAAAAGTCTAAAACTTGGTTGGATGGAAGATCTGGAATGTACTATGATATTCAAGAGGTTTCATACTAGGAGAATGCAGTTGGAGATTATTTTCTTCAAGTTTGAAGCCAGGCATCCCCATGTGACTGGCATACGGTGGTGAAGAAGACTTTGACATTTCCCCATAATTTTTTATCAGATGCAAGCCATGACTTGTAACTTTGGATTTGGTGTTTTTTTGAGTTCCCCAAGGTGTTCCAGTTTCTTCCCTTGAGAAATTTGCAATTTTAAGGGTAGTTCCTTTGTTAAAGTGCTCATTTAGCCCCATTTAGCCTAGTTGAGGGTTTACTAGAAATGGTATTTGTAGAAGGTTCCAGATCAAACCCTTTTGGAAAAAGTGCTGTCCTAGGTTTTTAATGGTGAATATAAAATAAAATTTCTTGGTCCTATGTAGTTTTTGGGAGAGAAACCAAAAAGTCACTTTTGAGGGCTAGTTGGCTAGAATAGCCATTTTGCACTTTGACCCCTTTGAGACTTGATCAACCCAATCTGAGGGTTGTTTAGCATCATTGGAGGTTTTTGGATCCTAATAAACTTTATTTGAGTCTTTGTGGACTTGTAGAACCATTTTGGAGGGGTGTGAGCCATTTGAGCAACTTTTGAGCACTTTGCCTGTGGGGTTGACAAACCAAAGTTGATAACCTTTGTAAAATGTCTTAGTGGGAAATTATGGGGATGAAAACAATTGAAATGAGACATTGATTTGTTTCTTGTTAAGGTGTGAGGTCTAGTTGGGAAAATCCCAATTGAAAGGGATTGGGTTGCCAGTTGAGCAAGTGAGCAACTTGGAGCATTTTCAAGTTGTTGGAACCATACCTCTACATCAGACATGACTATGAAAAAGTTGGATGCAAGATGCATTAAGTACTTTCTTGATTGCAGATCAATAGCAAGCCATGGTTTGGATGGATGGATGTGTGTATGTAATGAATGTGATCACAACAAACCTGAAAGACAATGGAGTCATAGCCTTTATGAGTGGCGCCTGTTTGCCAGGTTTTCACCATCGTACTTACCCAAGGTCCACCACAGTGGTTGTTCACTGTTTGGATGCATGATTTTTCTTTACTATTTTCATGTTTTTGTATTTTATTTAGGACATTTTTTGTAAAGTTTTTGGTATTTTTCTGGCATGTATGTGAGCTTGATGCTCTGTACAGCTTATGTATAAAACCGTTTGAGGTGCATCTTGTTGATTGGATCTGCTAACGGTTCTCCTTCTAAAGTAGCCAACTAATATGCACCAGACCCAAATATAGCAGTGATAACATATGGACCCAACCAGTTTGATTCAAACTTTCCCTGATGTTCTTTGTTTGGTTGGTTACGAGGATTATCTTGAAGAACAAGATCACCTACCTAAAATGTACAAGGTCTAACCCGATGATTATAGCTTCTGCTCATGCATTAATGATAGGCTTTGAGGTAATTGTATGCAGCTTATCATTTCTTATCAAGTAGCTCTAAGTCCTAAAGATGTGATACCTTGTAGGCTTCATCATCTATTGGCTTATGCAAGGAAACTCGTAGAGATGGTATCTCTACCTCAATAGGTAAAATAGCTTCTGCACCATAGACAATTGAGTAGGTTGTTGCGCCTGTAGGGGTTTGAATGCTAGTTTGATACGCCCATAGTACTGGATTCAATTGAACATGCCAATCATGGCCGGCATCACTGACTGTCTTCTTGAGGATTCTTAATATGTTCTTGTTTGATGCTTTGGCCTGAGCATTGCCTTGTGGGTAATAGGGAGTGGAAAAGCGATGTTGGATGTGAAACTTCTCACAGAGTTCACGGACATCTTGATTCTTGAATGGAAGAGCGTTATCTATGATGATGGACATGGGTACACCATACTGGCAAATGATGTAATTAAGGATGAATGAGGCGATCTGCTTGTCGGTGACTTGGGTAAGTGGAACAACTTCAATCCACTTTGTGAAGTATTCGGTGGCGATAATAATGAATTTGTGGCCGTTGGATGAAGATGGATGGATTTTACCCACAAGGTCAAGTCCCCATTGACAAAAAGGCCATGGTGTTGTGATTGGTTGCAATTCCTGTGCTGGTGCATGTATCGGGTCTCCATGAACTTGGCATTTCTTGCATTTTCTGACAAAGTAGTAGGAGTCTTTTTCCATTTATGGCCAATAGTATCCAACTCGTATGATCTTCTTGGCTAGTGACAGGCCACTTGCATGAGTCCCAAAAATTCCTTCATGTACCTCTTCCAAGGCCTTTGTTATCTCATCTTGTTCTAGACATCGAAGGAGAGTACCATCAAGACTGCGTCGGTATAGGGTTTCAGCAATAATGGTATATCAAGCAGTTTGGCGAATGAAGGTTTTACATTGGTTATTCAATTAGTTAGGAGGAAGTGTGTGATCGTGGAGATAGGTGTAGAACTCACCATCCCATGGGGATTCGAAACCTACAAGGTGACATGTCATCTCGGATTCGGGGATATCATAAGCGGAAATCCAAAGTTGTTCGACCAAGAACTCATAGCGTGTTCAATTTTTCAGAAGATCTAGGAGATGTAATAGTAGCCATAGCGTCAGTAGCTCAATTCTAATCTCTAGGTATCTACTTAAAGGTGATAGTAGTAAATGATTCCTTTAGACTATCCACTATTTGCTTGTATGGCAGGAGTTTATCATCCTTGGTTTGATATTCATCGGTTGCTTGTCAAATGACCAGCTGGGAGTCGCCATATACTTGTAATTCTCATAACTTCCATTGTATGGCTAACTGGAGTCCTGTGATCAAGGCCTCATATTTGGCTATGTTGTTTGTGCATCGAAAGGTGAGCCTATAAGACTTCGGGATGCTATCACCTTGAGGTGTGATAAACAGAATGCCTGCCCCCGAGCCATGCCTAGTTTATGAACCATCAAAGTATAGCTTCCATGGTTGTGCTTCTGTGATCATGAATATCTCTTCATCTAGAAAATTGGAAATGAGGGGATGATCGCCTATGAGGGATGCATCAACCAACTGATCTACAATAACTTGTCCTTTGATATCGTTACGATCCACATAATCGATATCAAATTCACTGAGAATCATAACCCATTTGGCCAAGCGGCCTGTCAATGCTGCTTTGCTGAGTAAGTACTTGAGTGGATCGATTTTTGCAATGAGCTATACTTTATGTGTCAACAGATAGTGCCTCAATTTAGTGGCTGCCAAGATACTTGCTAGGCAATCTTGCTCAATAGGGGTGTAATTGAGTTCATAGCCAACTAGTGTGCAAGAGATGTAGTAAATGGCACACTCTTTCCCTTCTGCATTGTGTTGAGCCAGTAGCACTCCCAATGTTGTATTTTTTGCTGAGATATAGAGAAATAGATGCCTACTTGGATCTAGTGGGATCAACAATGGCGTATTCATGAGGTAATCTTTAAGCATCTGGAATGCTTGCTAGCATCTAGCATCCCACTGAAAGCGGATGTTCTTGTGTAGCAGGTGTGTAAAAGGGTGACACTTATCTACTAGTTGTGCAATGAATCTTCAAATGGACTATAGCCACCCTTGTAGTGTCCTTAGCTGGCTGATGTTCTTTGGAGGTGGCATGTCCATGATTGCTTTGACCTTTGATGGATCGACCTCAATACCTTTGCTTGAGACAACGTATCCTAGAATTTTCCCTGAGGTTACTCCAAAGACCACATTTCTTTGGGTTGAGTCGAACATGATATTGTTCTAGTCTATAAGATTTTCTCTAATATGTCCAAATGACCTTCTCTTGTGAGTGATTTTGCTAGTAAGTCATCAACATAATCTTCCATTATGGTATGCATCATATCATGGAAGATAGTGGTCATTGCTCATTGATAGGTCACTTCGGCATTCTTTGGACTGAAAGGCATTACATTCCAGTAGTATGTACCCCATGGGCATGTGAAGGTTGTCTTATGTTGATCTTTTGGTGCAATCTTTATCTAATTGTATCCCAAAAAATCATCCATGAGTGAAAGCATGGCATGTCCTATTGTTAGGTCTACTATGATGTCGATATTTGGTAGGGGGAAGTCATCTTTACGACATGCCTTGTTCAGATCTCTGAAGTCAGTACAAATATGGATGCCCCCATTTGGTTTGCTGATAGGCACAATATTGGAGATCCAATCTGCATAATCAATTGGTCTAATAAAGCCAACATCCAACAGTTTCTTAAGTTCTGCTTTGACTAGTACTGCAATATGGGGATGCATCTTGCGAAGTTTCTGTTTGGCAGGTTTGGCTCCTTCTGCTACTGTGAGGTGATGCATGACTAAATCCAGATCAAGACTAGGCATGTCTACATATGACAATGCAAAGTTAATCTGGCACTTCTGGAAGAATTCAACAAACTTAGGTTGTTCCTCTGGAGTCAAAAGAGAGGCCAGATGTATGTGGTGAGGAGTTTCAGGAGTCCCCACGTTGTATTCTTTTGTTTCTTTGATGAGAATCGTTGATCATTCCTACCATGTACTAGGGGGAAGGATGTCAAACCTGTCATTCTTTGGCACCTCAGAGAGGTTTTCACCATTGGATAGGCTCTTTCTTTTTACTTTTGTGGGATCAAACAATGCCACGGTGTGGTTTTCACTAGAAGATCCATGTTTTATTGTTATATTTTTGCAGCTGAAATGTTTGGCATCCGCCCCAAAGTATGTTGTGCTATTAAGTTCTATGGTGAATCCAGTTTTGTGATCCCCGCTTGGTATGTTATCCCTTAATTTCAAGAAGTCAATGATCGCCTCATCGTTTTGGAAATGGTCAAGACATGGGGGATTAGGTTGGTTCCATTCAATGAGTTCAGGATGGATAATGGGAATTACCTCATCGATTAGGTTAAGTTCGTTATATGTGTCAGTGAGGGTTAAGACATTTTGGTGAAGGTCTTTGATGGTACTCTCCCTGTCAGAATCAAGCGTAGGATCTGACATAGGGTCTGTGGAAGAAGTTTCTAGTTCAGGAACCCAAGAGGTCTTTATCTATGCTTCTCCGTAAACAGGGATGTCTTTGTGGGGTGGAGGTAGTGATGTGTCTTCCTCATCTGAAGTGTTAAGCTGCACTGACTCAAATTCCCACTCATGTGAGATGTTTCTGAGTCACTTTCCAGGAGCCGATTACTGTACCATACTCGGATATCTTTCAAGTTAAATACTGCAAGTGTGATTGGTTGATGCACCTTTGTAGATGAAATGATCGACATTGCAGTGAGAATTATGGGGATCAATGAATCTGATACTGGAAGTATTGGTAGTGATGAATCTGTTGCTTCTGCTAGAATTGCTAGTGTGGTCGATACTGTTGGGAATTCTAATATAGTTGTTGTTACTAAGGGGACTATTGATGTTATTGCTTCTGCTAATGGTGTTCCTGGTTCGATTGATGGGATGACTGGCATTGCAGATGGTTTTGCTAGGATTTTTAGCCTCAATGGGGTAGTTGCTATGTTTTTGGGTGCATCTTTTATAATCAAAGGCGGCCTCTTTGTAGTAGGTTGATATAGTGGTTTGTTGGGTTTTCCTTTGAACCTGAGCTTAGGAAAGATCTCCTTTTGAAATCCTAAGCCTGTGTTGTCTTTGGGTTTTAATTCTGGCTGCAGCGGCTCATGTCACCCTTGCTTACAATACCCCAAAGCACTTTGACCATCATATCCCATTCTTTGCATAATGAGAAGACCTTTTCCATATTGATCTATGGTAATCTTAGCTTGCGGAATGTCGGTGATGATAGAATCTTTATAGATCCATTCTGCTAAGTCTTCATCTCTGGTTTCCTCTTCTTGACTCTTTCCAAGGATGAAAGGTGTCAAAGTACATGGTGGTTTGACCAGTGACATTTGAAGTACCTGTTGAGGTTTGCCATGTGTTTTAGGAGAAGTGGGCATTTGTCCAACACAAAAGAGTTGGCTTAGATTGTATTCTCCAGGACCTTCCTCTACAATTTTCATCTTGAGCTTCTCTTGCTTGGGTAAAGTGGTGTTTGAACTGGAAAGAGAGGCTGGATTTATGTATGTCATGGAGGAGATGGCTTCTCTATTGTTGGGAACAGTAATCTCTAGTTGATGATTTATGTTATGACAATATGCAAAGGGGTTTGCATCGCCCAAGATCATGATTTCTACACCATTATGTGGGAACTTGATACACTGATGGTAAGTGGATGGAACAGCTTGCATGTCGTGTATACAAGGTCTTCCCAACAACAAATTGTATGGTAGAGGAAGGTCCAGAACCTGACATATGATATCTTCACCACAAGGCCGACTCAGATTGGTAGTACAATAGCTCCTTTGGATGAACACTCTATATCATCATAAGCTTTGATTGTGATCTTCTTGCGGGGATCCACTGATTCAATTGCATATCCCAATGCAGTGACTAATTGTAGTGTACAAATATTCAGGCCTGCTCCATTATCGATCAAGACTCACTTGATCCTATGTTGATTGATAAATCCTTCAATATGTAGTGAGGCGTTATAAGGTTGCTGGAAGGATGTGTTGTCACTTTCAAAAAAAGTGAGACAAGGTGATGACCTTATATTTTTTACCATGGCTTGGAACTGATCTCTGTTCAAATTTGCAAGGACTGACGCCTCTTGGAGAGCTTGATCCAAGATTGTTTTATGAGATGGAGATAGGCGCAATAGCTCTAAGATAGATATCAGTGCGGGCATTTTATCTAATTGGTCCAAAAGGTTATACTTCTTTGGGATAGATGTGGTGCCTTATGGAGCTACTTTTATGGTAATCTTGTCGCGACATGTAACAACATTGCAAGTGGAGCTGGGATTTTTTATGGTAATAGTTGCAATTTGTTCACTAGCATCGTATAGGTGATTCACATTGTAATTATACGCTACTTGCGTATAATCAATGGTGTATGTGTTTCTCCTTGAAGTGGAAGGACCCCTTTGATCTTGTGATGGAAGTGGATTTTTTAACATCAGATGATCATTGTTTGTTGTCTTTGGGTCGTGTCCTTCAATTTTGATTTCACCTCGGTCAATAAGATCCTGAATAAGATCTTTCAATCTGTGACAATTGCTTGTCTTATGTCCTTTTCCTTGATGAAAATCGCAATGTTCAGTATCCCTCCACCACGAAGGTTTGACTTGAGGTTTGTAATTTGAGGTTTTGGGTAAGGTTACCAAATTTTGAGAAACCAACTGACGTAACACTGTTTCGATGGGTTCCCCTAAGGGAGTGTATATTCGCTTTAGTTTAAAATTTTGTTGATGTTGTCTAGGTTCGTCTTGAGATGTGATGCGGCCTTGATTTGGACGAACAATTGTGTTAGTCTTGGGTGGGGGATTCTGTCCTGCAAATCAGACCACAAGTTGTGCACTTTTGATAGTTCTTGCATCCACAACCCCATCGTTGACGATATTTTTGTTTTTATTCCAGAAGTTTGGTTTGTCACTATTGAAGCATGGGCGAGGGCCATCCTTTGGCTCATTGTAGATTTTGGTAAGTCCTTTCTTGATGAGAGCTCACTCACATTTTAAGCCTTTTGTGATCATGTCATTGAAAGAGTCTGTGTCTTTGACATCTAGGTGAAATTCCATTTCTTCATTTAAGTTGGAAATAAATATTTCCACTAGTTCTTGTTCATGTAACTGAAGAAAATGCCTACTAGACATTTGATGTCATCGTTGCAGAAAGACTGAAAATAGTTCACCTAGTTTTTGTTTAGTGTTACATAGATCAACCATGGTGATATCACGTTCAATGTTGTGTGAGTAATGTGCCAGGAAATTTTGGATGAGTTATTCAAATGTCCTAATGCTACCTGGTAATCAGGAAAACAATGATGTGGTTATTCCTCCCAAGCTTTGGGGAAAAAGGTGCATTAGGTATGTATCCTCGTATGCCACTTCGAGGCAAGCTGAATGGAATTCTCTAACATGATCATGAGGATCTCCTTTTCCTCAGTAATTTTTGAACTTGGGTGTTTCAAACCCTCATGGAAAAGGTGGAATATGAATATTCCTATCAAAGGGATAGGGACAAATGTCATTGAGTGAAAATTGATTAGTTTTCACCCCAGTACAAAGTTGTTGGGCGAGATTTTCAACTTGTTGCCGCAACATCTCTATTTCATTTGGAGGAGGAGGAGGTGGTGGATTACCGTGATGAAGGTTGTATCTAATGGGATCTTTACCTCTTTCTTCCTCATTACGACTTGGTCGTTTAGATGCTTGCCTTAGTTGTGCAACATCAAAGTCAGAGGGTAGTTTGGGTCCTTCTTGAGCAAGTCTTAAAAAGTGAGCATCCGCATTGCTCCTGAGTATTTCGTCAAATAGTCTATTAAAGAGAGGTTTGTGTTGTGCCCTTTCTATTGTCGCAGAAGTAGGAGTACTTGGATTTTTGTCATTTGCATTTCCTCCAAGGGCTTCTTGGAATTCGTTGATATTTTCCTCCTCTTCTTCTTCCTCAATTTCTCGTTGTCTAGACTGTGACCGGGTATGAGCCATTTTGTTTATAAGTTTTTGTTGAAGTTGGGTGAAAATGATGATGAGTTGTTGATGAAATGAGAGATTTATGGTTGGTGTGGTGTGTTGCATATGGATCTCTTGCACTAAAGGTAGATGTTACCAAAGTTCTTTCTTGATATGCTTGTTGTGTTTGATAAGGTTTGATGTGATAAGGTTTAGAGAAATATGAGATGTGTTACAGACTTAACTACCTATAAATGAGAGGATTCACTCATAGACTAGTTTTAACTTGCGTAGAGATGTCTCTTAGGATGAGCTTATCCTAGATGTAGAGACACTCTAAAAAGTGACATTTTTGTGTTTGATTCAAGCAATGTTGAAATAGAACTTAGGAAAAGAACCTCTTAATGTTTTGAGAGTTGAAACAGAGTGATGATGTGAATGTAGGAATGGATGAAATTTTTAACTTCAATAAAAGCTTTGTGTCACATATGGGACAAATTCTTCTTCTTCTCTTTCAGGAGTTGGTGGTTCTTCCCAAGCTACATTATATGTGATGCAAATATCTAGAAAGAAGTCAGGATTGATCTTGCCTCCTTTGTTCTTGTGATAACTCAAAGCTCTATATTGCATAAAAGCTCGGCGGTTTAATGATTCTTGATCAAACTCATTTGATTTCCCTTGAAGATAGAGACGCATGTGACGTAGAAAATCTCTATTAGAGACAAAGATTTGTCTATTAAGAGAGAAGAATTTCCTCCTTTTGATAAGAGCCTTTGAGCTCAATGGTCTTTTCTTCAAGTTGATATGTTGATGAAGATTCTTCTTTCTCAAGATGTGAAGAATGGTCATATAGTTTGATACTCTTGCTCTTTTGATTTTGATCCTTTGTTGGTTTATGAAAAATGTTTGTGTTGGATGAATACTTGTTTTTGGAACTGATTTTTTATTTATTTTTCTTTGACAAGAAAACAAAGCAAGCACACAAACACAAGAATGTTGCCTCAAAAAGGCACAAATAAGTATGGGTTTAGATCAACTCAATCCTTGGACTTTTTATGACCCTTTCCTTAAGATGTATTTTAGGTGTTTTCCATAAGATGTATTTTAGGTGTTTTCCAAAGCCTGAAGTCGGTTCAATTTGCACTGGTCTTGATTCAAAAAGAAAACACTTCAATTACGTTTTATCCCTAAGGTCAAATGGCCAGTTGCGATAAATTCAACCCACATCTTGATATTTCTTTGACTTTGGTACTGCATACCTTATGAATCGCATCGTGGCAGGTAAGGATGTGATATACTAAGTCTTGCATGAGCATAACAAATAGATGATCCCTATGATCGGGGAGTCACCACTTTTATCGGGCTACAACTAACCCTTCAAAAAGCTATGTTTCTACTCAAGGAAATATGTATGGTGAGTATCTTGGCAGCAAAACCATCTATGCTCTTGCACTGAATTTATCACAAATATCCTCAATCAATAGAACGGGTGGGCTACTACTTAAAGTTGTTTAGTAATGTTTGATGTTTTTAGACATAAGTTCATTCTGCAGTGACTCACTTAAGAGCCTTGTAACTTGTGGTGGGACCCATTTGTCCTTTCGGCAAGTTACACTGTCGGAACAACTATACCCAAGGCTACAGCTTTCACTCTCACCTGATTTCTATAGCGGCTCGAAGAATTTACCGCACGAGGTCATTCCCAAGAGTGATCGATCTCTTGGTAGGCCTCTCTTAAAAAGATAAAACTTGAGTGTTACTAACTTTTCTCTTGCACCTAGGACCATGAAAGCCAAGGGAGAGGATAGTGTGTGTTAGAAGTAAGACCACTCGACAAACTCTTTTTGCACAAGTGTGCCAAACACCAAATGCACTTGTTCTTTTAAACTTGTCATTGTAATGATGTTCTATCTAATTTGGAGATGTTGCTCCAACAACCATGATGTTCTTTTTAACTTCAAAGGCAATATGTTTGAGTAAACTAGAATTTGAAATCCTGGTCAACTTAATGAAAAACATGTTTGCATGAAGTAAAATCGTTTTTGCAAAATGAGACAAGTTGATTGTTCTTTTTATACTTGCACCAAAAATTGAAGTGCTGATTGTGAGTTTTCCTTAAGTTTGATGCAAGAAATAAAATTTGTCTTGTTTTGTTTTAAGCACCAAAATAGAGTGTATCCCTAACATGCAATGAAAGCAAATTTGTGTTGTTGAGTTTTAGAGCACCAAAACAAAATTGATACTAACTTGAAAGAAATGAAATTTGTGTTGTTGAGTTTTAAAGCACCAATGAAAGTTTTTTATTTTAATTAATAAAGGGGTTAGTTTAAAACCTGCACATGAAGCAAGAAGTTAGTAAAATCTGACCATATGGTGGGCTTCCACAAGCCTAAGAAAATTTATTTTATTGGTTACAAGGCCTTTTTTACAACGTTCTGTTATAATAGCGCTACTCTATGTAAAAACAAACGCGCTACTTAACACAAACGCGCTAAAAGGAAAACAAAAGCGCTAAAACCTAAACAAAAGCGCTAGAATATATGCAAAAGCACTAAACTTTGGACAATAGCGCTATTGTAGAAACAAAAGCACTAGAATACTAAATGGCAATAGTGCTAAAATGCGAACAAAAGCGCCAAAGCGTGACCTGTGTGTCAAGCTAAACAGTCAAAAAGTTAGTTTTGTTAAAAAGATTGTTGTGGGATTCACGTCGGGTTCACCAAATGAAAGTTGCGTGTTCGATTCAAGTTGGGTTCACCAAATGATGTTCTACAAAATGGACAATTGTTAGATAAAAGCTTATGGTCGTATAACACACAAAAACAACAAGAAACAAAGATCAAAGTTAGTGTTATTCAACCAAAAATTAATCTAAGCAGGCATATCAAAAGAGACTAAAAATATGCTAAAGTATTTAACTATGAAAACAAATATCACAAGGCATCTCCAAATGCCTTCTAACATACTCTTAGCTCCTTCTCCTTTGTTTCTCTCCTCTCCAAATTTCAAATTAGTGTAGCTCTCAGCAGCTTTTTGCACTATGGATGCTTATGGAGGTTCAAGATTGTAGATGATTACTCTAAATGCTATGCAAGTGTAAAACAAGCTAATTAGACATATTATGAAAATGAACTAAGATTTATTTTAGTCCAAAATGACAATATATGTATGATTTATGCTAAATGCTCTCTAAAATTCACTATAGATTAAATGCATACAAGTTTTCAAGATCTTGGCTAAGAATGCTAAATGCTTGAGGATACTTGAGGATTTGAAAATGAGGAATGTGAGCTCTATTTATAGGTAAAATGGAGCAATGGATGGTTGAGATTGAGTAATCTCAACAAGGGTCAGGATTGAATGATATTCAATCCATATGAGGGCTTTCAACCCAATCCTAGGATGACAAGTGTCAACATGAGAGGGGTTGAGAGGAGAGAGAATAAGCATTAAATGCTTGACATAACCTGAGAGTTAACTTGGGAGTTAAGGTCAAGGTTGGGTTGAGTGAATAAATTCCTTATTCAAAGAATAAAGTTTTTATCCAATGGAAAAACTCTTGTGCAAAGGTAAAAGGGATAACCATGGTCAAAGCAATAAATACTTGAGGAGACACATGGGTGCAAGTTGAATTAACTATAAATGGTTATGTAAGAGCCATTAATGGTCATGTAAGAGTCATTAGTGGTTTGGAAGACTCTAGAGGTTAGCTTGTTGAACACATAAAGCATTAAATATTTTTCAAAGACTTTGGAGTCTTTGAGAAGTGACTTCAAGTTGCTTAGGATTGTGACAATAATTAGGGGATGGATTAGGTTAATTAGGAAGGGGTTAGAAGAATCTAGAAGGGGGTTAGGATTGCAAGTGGGTTTGGTGAGTGAGGGAAAATAGGATTTTATTAAAAATAAAAATTCATTTATTTCAATTTGTGGTTGCAAGTTGCATTTGTAGGAAAATGAAAGTGGAGGGATTTAATGATTTAAATAAATGATTTATTTAATTTATTTAAAAGGGGAAAAGGGGGATTTAAATTGAATAAATAGGATTTATTCATTTAATTGATTTGTGATTTGGTTTAATGAATTAATTAAAATAAATTGAATAATTTATTTAATTAATAGGAGAATGTTTGAAGATGAATTAATTAAATATTAATTTAATTAACTGATGGCTAGTGGATTTTTAATCAAATAAATAGCAAATATTCATTTAATTAAACTGGACAAATTTATGTGACTACAACTATTATTCAGAAAACAAAGCTAGACAATGTTGGAGGAGAAACTTTTGGAAAATGTTTAGGAAGATTCAATTGGTCAGGAATCCCTGCGGCGGTAGGGGATTCTGGAGGTTTAGGAATCATATGGGATCCCAGACATATTTCATTAGAAGCTCTAGAGACTAATAGATTCTCGATGGGACTAGAAAAAAAATGTATTAGCAATAACCTTAGTTTTAATCTAATTAATGTTTATGGACCCACCCCAAATGACTTAAAATGAGTAGTCTAGGATGAACTCCCCTTTTTCATGAATAGATACAAGAATAGAAATTGTATCATAGGCGGAGATTTTAATGCCATTTGCAATCTCGTAGAGAAATCAAGAGGGTGCTCTAGAGAACCTCATTCTTTAGTAGATTTTAGAAAGTAGACCTTCCAGAATAACCTCATGGATATCCCTACAAACAATGATGTCTTTACATGGACCAATAGATGATTTGGGTTCAATATGATAGCAAAGAGATTAGATAGGTTCTTTATTTAGGATAATTTAGGCACCCTCAACAACAACCTAGTATAGGCTTCCATTCTACCTATCTCAGGTTCTGATCACTTTCCAATCTAATTATCTATAGTCGAAGACCTTAAGCCAATGAAATGCCCATTTAAATATGAGCTCATGTGGCTGAAAGACAAAAAATTCATTGGTATGGTAGAAAAATGGTGGTCATCATTTAAGGTTTCAGGATCTAAGCTTTTTTGATTTGTATCCAAGTTAAAGATGATCAAACAATCTCTCCTTAAATGGAATCGTGAAAAAAATTGGCAACATCTTTGATGCCAAATCTAAAATTGAGATAGAGTTTAAAGAAGTAAACCAATCCATGATTAAATTTGGTATGGATCAAGACGGTTATATGAAAGAAAAAATACTCACGAAAAAATAAGAAGATATCCTGTCTAAAGAGGAAACGTTTTGGAAACAAAAATTGAGAGAAACCTGGCTAGCTGAAGGGGATAGGAATACCAAAAAATTTCATGCTAGCACTAAAGCTATAAGAAGTAGAAATAAAATAACCAGTGTCATTGATGATAATGGCCGCTTGATAGAAGACCTTGAAGGAATAGCCAAATTAGCTGTTAATTTCTTTCAACTCCTTCTCAACTCGGAACCTCCAACCTGGTATCCCAAGAAAGTCTTCTCCAGAATATTCCTAAATTAATCTCTCATGAGAACAATATGGTTTTAAATAAAATCTTCACAGTAGATGAAATAGAGAAAGAAGTTAAGGAACTGCACTTAGAAAAAGGACCCAGGCTGAACGATTTTCTTGCTGCCTTTTTTCATTCGTGTTGGCATTTTCTAGGGTTGGAATTAGTGGATGCTCTTGAAGGTGCTAGGAAATATGGTAGGATCCTATGAGAGATTAATAATACCTTCATTGCTCCCATTCCAAAAAAAGCTTCAGTAACTAGCCTAGAATAGTTTAGACCCATCGCCCTCTATAATACACTTTATAAAATCCTTAAAAAAACACTAGCTAATAGACTTAAAACCCTCCTCCCAATTATCATCTCAGAAGAACAATCAGGTTTTGTTCCTGGCAGATCTATTTTGGATGGGGTTATCCTTGCTCACGAGGCAATCCATTCCTCTCAAATCAACTCCAATCCTTCTATGCTCATTAAGTTAGATATAAAGAAAGCTTATGATAAAGCGGATTGGAGGTTTTTATGTAAATGCATGGAAGCCTTTCGCTTCAACAAAAGTTGGGTCAACCTGATATTTGAATGCACCTCAACTCCTCAATTCTCAATATTAGTTAACGACTCCCCCCATGGTTTCTTCACCAACTCCCAAGGTTTGAGACAAGGGGAACCTATATCCCCCTTCCTCTATATTATT
The DNA here is from genome assembly GCF_030272615.1 of Cryptomeria japonica. NCBI lineage: Eukaryota > Viridiplantae > Streptophyta > Pinopsida > Cupressales > Cupressaceae > Cryptomeria > Cryptomeria japonica. The sequence continues at coordinate 20,218,841 of NC_081415.1, read as the reverse complement.
ATGGGAGAAGCCCTAGGTAAGAGAATTCAGAAAGCTCAAGAGCTTAGCAACATAGAAGGGATTAGAGTTACTAGCATTGTCGAACCAGTAACTCATCAGTAGTTTGTGGATGACAAGCTTCTTCTGGGTAATAGTTCCCTTACTAAAGCCAGAAGCTTCAAAATAATTTTGGATTGGTATGCAAAAGCCTCTGGACAAGAGGTGAACAAAGAAAAAACCAAGGTCTTTTTCCTCAACACTAATGAGAAACTAGAAAAGGAATTTCTTAATATTCCAGGCTTCCATTCAGGATCCCTTTCATTTATTTATTTAGGTCACCCTTTGGATAGAGGGGTTAGAGAAAAAAAACTTTGGGACGGTGTGTTGTCTAAACTGGACTCAAGATTGCAATCATGGAAAGGTAAATGACTATCGCTAGCAGGAAGATTTGTCTTGATATGCTCTGTCCTTTCGGCAATCCCTATGTACTACATGTCTTGTTTACAACTCTCTGGAGGTATCAAGGACAAAATCACTAGAACCTTGAGGACCTTCCTATGGCATGGATTGGAAGATAATAAAATGTTTGCATTAATTGCATGGGATAATCTATCTACCTAAACCGAATGGAGGTTTAGGCTTCTGAAACCTAGAAAGTCAAAATAGGGCACTTGGAGCCAAATTAGTATGGAGAATCTATGAAGAGCCACATTTGAAATGGATCAAAATTATTAAGGGAAAGTATCTAGGCAATTTAGTCCCATCCAATATTTTCAAAATTCCTTCCCTCCCCAAAGGATCTTGAATTTGGAACTTCATTACCTACTGTAGAGGAATCCTCTCTGATCAATTATCTTGGAATGTTGGGTTAGGGGACAAAAAACTATTTTGGGAGGACTCCTCGGGTGGTTACCCCCCTATTAGCAACTTAATACATGATGACTCCCTAAAACAAGAATCGGTAAACTCTGTAGGTAAGCTCGTCAGAGACTATGTCACCTTCCCCAACTCGGACCCTGCTCTAGGATGGAGTTGGAAGCCTTTAATCATATCTTCTCTTAATCAAATAGGATCATGCTCTCATCTTCTTTCTATTCTCCAGTCCAGGAAGTTCTCTTTCAACTAAAGAAAAGACAAACTAATCTGGATAGGCTCCCTGAATGGAGAATATAACATAAAATGGGGCTAGAGGATTGCTCATAAGCTAGAAACTGATGAATAATGATGAACAACTAATACCCTAATCGGTACTGAGAGGGGGGGTGAATCAATACAGACAAAAACTTGCTTCAATATATAAACACTCTCTTAACACAAATAATCGGTTGGCTATGTCAACTGTACTTAACCATAGCAATACCCGTTAAACATAAATGCTTCAGACAGCTAAACTACAATCTCAGATCTTGATAGCTACTTTACCAGTTTAGTCATGCATGAGTTGCATCAATAATACCACAATCATTCAACACTGCATGCATATTCAATCTTTAATCAAAAACTACTCAATCATCACATGAAAACTCACAACCCATAACACAATTTTTTCACGTGGAAACCCAAAAGGGAAAAACCACGGTGGGGATAAATACCCACAAGCTTGTTTTGAACTCTTTTGAAGTCCACTCTGTTAGGAGCCTAGTCTGGTTAAAGACTTTACAATAAGGTTCTGTTAGGAACCGATCTTGTTAGGGATCACCCAGGTAAGGGATGGCTATAAACCATGTTAAAGGTTGAAACCCTGTTAAAGGTTACCTCGCTAGAGGATTTAAAGAACACAATGAACTTGAGTCACCTGGTTAGAGGATTTGCAACAAGTATGTTAAAGCTACCCGGTCAAGGGATTTTCCTTCTGTTGAAATGGTTAGAAGTCAACAGGTAAAACTTTGACCTGATAACAACACTACTTACTAAGGAAGATCCTTTTCAGATCCTCTCCTCTGCAGTCACACTCTGTAGATTCCACACTCTGGTTTGGCAAGTATCTCAACATGCAGTCACAAACACAACATTTGCCAACACAAACAATAACAAACATCATTGACCTTATAGACAACAATTAGGTCGATAGCATACACCCTAAACCCTAAACATTTTAGGTTTACAATTACAAGCAGTCCAATCCTGATCATCCAAACAATTTGCATAGAGTGAAGCGATCTAAAATAGATCTCAAGTCAATCTGCATCGTCCAATCTTCACTGCATCTGGAAAGTAGTAATCCATCATGGGCTCTTCACACACCACTCAGACCATTGTGCATTCTCGAGGTAGGCATTCAATGCATTCTATGTTTATGCACAAGATCCTCAAGGAAATCCTTCACATGCACATAGCTGACATGGTATTCTGATCCTTATCCTTTTTGTTCATAAAACACCATCGATTGCACCACATAAGCCAAACCAGAAACCCTAGAGCTGAACAGAGACTACCAATTGGTAGTCACACTTAGTGAACCTCGACACTAATCCACTCCATCTCGGTTGACCATAGCTACTTCCAGTCTTCATACTAGTCCATCCTGGTTCACTTATTGACATCAATGACAACATACACTATCACCGCTTCATCATATGCCAACAATCTCCCCCTTTGGCATTGATGGCAATACTCATTGTATCATATATTGGAAATGATCACCATCGCCACCATCTGGACTGGTCAGTGTGCATTCTTCCATATATCTTCTCCCCTATATATCTTCATCATCATATATCTTCTCCCCCTTTGACAACAATGCCAAAGTCGAGGCACAATCTTCCAAACTCCACTATGCTGCTCACCCTATGGAGTAGCATCCTTCAACACATCAATCCTGTAAGATTTATCACTGTAGTACCTGACTGATGTGGAGCGCACATTTTTAATTTACTTCATGAAGCGGCATAACCCCTAATTCACCTCTCAAATAGGTAAATGTAGTCTTCGGTAAGGGCTTAGTGAATATGTTTGCTACCTGCTCCTTACTGGAAACATGTTCTAATACAATCTTTTTACTTTGAACCTTTTCTCTCAATAAATGATACTTGAGCTCAATGTGCTTTGTCCTAGCATGGAATACCAGATTTTTGGAAATATTGATCGCACTAGTATTATCATAGAAAATACTCACCAGTTTAGATAAAGGCACTTTGAAGCCATTCAGTACATGCTTCATCCAGATTGCCTGAGTGTAGTTCATAAATGCTGCCACATATTCTGCTTTAGCTATAGACTGGGAAATATAGCTCTGCTTCTTTCTCGTCCATGAGACTAGTCTTCCACCAAGGAAGAATGCTCCACCGGTTGTGCTCTTCCAGTCATCCACATTACCTATCCAATCTGCATCAGTAAATACTTTGAGACCAAAATTGCCATTATATGGATACCATAATCCATAATCAATTGTCCCTTTCAGGTATCTAAGAATCCTCTTTACTGTTACCAAGTGGGATTCTCTTGGACTCTTCTGAAAATGGGCTACTATGCCCACTGCATGAGCAATATCTGGTCTACTATGCACCACATAGTGCAGGTTACCTATCATTGAAAGATACTCCTTCTCAGCTACCAACATTGTATCTTCCTCCTTTGTCAGCTTGTAGCCAGTCGCCATCGGTGTTCCAACCAGTTTTCTCTCCTCCATGCCAAAGGTCTTCAATACCTCTTTGATATACTTGGACTAGGTAATAAAGATACCCTCCTTCATCTGTTGGATCTATAGACCAATGAAGAAATGTATCTCTCCAATACGAGACATCTCAAACTCTTTCTTCATTTCATCTACGAATGCATGGCTCATTTCATCTCTCCTCTGAAGATTATGTCATCTTCAAATACTTCATAGATCAGAATCTAATCACCTTCATATTTCAGGTAGATTTTGTTGTCCTCACTTGTTCTCTGAAATCCTATCTTCGCAAGACGAGAGCGTAACTATTCATACCATACCCTTGGGGCTTGTTTCAATCCATACAGGGCCTTGTGTAATCTACATACCATGTTACTATCTTCTGACAAAGAAAACCCATCCAGTTGCTCAATATACACTTCTTCTTCTAGGATTCCATTCAAGAATGCAGACTTCACATCCATCTGGTATACCTTTCCATCTCGTATACCTTAAATCCCTTGAATGCTATAAATTTAAGTAGCATTTGAACACCTTCTAGTCTAGCCACTAGGGAAAAGGTTTCTCCATAGTCTTCTCCCTCTTCTTGACCATATCCCTTGCATACAAGTCTTGCCTTGTTCCTTACCACTGTGCCTTCTTCATTCAGCTTATTTCTAAAGACCTATTTGGTACCAATTACATTCTTATGTTCCAGTCTGGGTACCAAGGACCATGTTTCATTCTTTTCTATCTGGTCCAGCTCCTCTTCCATTGCCTTTATCCAGTCTTCATCGGTAAGTGCCTCTCTAGTGGTCTTAGGCTCAAATTATGGAATCATGCAAGAGTTTTCTTTCACCTTTCTCCTTGTGAGTATACCTGCATCTTTATCTCCTATGATCTGCTTCAGATCATGATGGAGTTTCACATACCTATGAATGACCATAGTTGGTTCTGCTTGCTTTTCCTCTTCTTCTTCCACTTCATGTTCTTCTTCACCTACTGTAACTTCTACTGGTATAGGAACTGATGCTCTACAAAAAGGATTAGAAAATCTGTTTGATGGCAACACACAGCACAAGAAACAAACATTAGTGTTAACAACAAAAGATTATCCTAAACAGGCATATCAAGAGAGATATTAAGCATGAAATAGAAAGCATATAAACATAGAATAAAATAGCTAATCAAGATGTTCATAGTTGCTCCTCCCTTGTTCCTCTCCTCTCCAAGTCCCAAATGAGTGTAGCTCTCAGCTTTTAGCACTAGCCATGGATGCCATATGGAGATTCAAGATACTTGAATATGATAAGCAAATGCTATGCAAGTGTAGATAGTGATGCTATGAGAAAGCTCTATGCTAATGCCAGTATAACAACAATACTCTAATGCTTCCTTTTTGCTTGAGGAGAAGGGTTCTATTTATAGAAGAAATGGGGAAATGAAGGGTTAAGATTGAATGGTTTAATCAAGGGCCAAGTTTGAAAGTTGGGGATCCATGTGCACAATTGGCACCAATAAAATGGTGACAAGTGTCAACATAGGATTGGGTTGAGAGAAGAGGTTAGAGGCATTAAAGGCCTGAGAAGACCTCATGGTTATCTAGAGGCTAAGGGTCAAGTCCAAATTAAGATTACCCACTGGATTAAGAGTTAATCCAAGGATAAACCTTTGTGCAAATGTTTAAGAGATAATCATGGTCAAAGCATTAATGGCCTGATGAGACCTTTGGGTTGGGTAGAGGTTGAGTCAAAACAAATGTTTTAACCATGTGGGAGGGTTTGAGGTAACCATTAATGGTTATTGGAGACTTTGGGGATTAAGTGGTTGAAGGTTGAAAGCCTTCAATGGTTATCAAAGACTTTGAGCCATTTAGTGGTTGAAGGTTGAAAGCCTTTAATGGTTATCAAAGACTTTGAGCCATTTAGTGGTTGAAGGTTGAAAGCCTTCAATGGTTATCAAAGACTTTGAGGGTTTGAGAAGTGACTTCCCTTTTGCTTAGGAATGTGACAAAGTTTAGAGAAGGGGTTAGGTTATTTAAAAGTGATTAGAAAATTCTAGAAGGGGTTTAGGCATGCAAGTGGATTTTGTAGGAAAATGCAAGTGGGAGAAATTTTGGTATTTTCAATTAAAATAAAATCATTTATTTCAATTAAATGGTGTAATTTGCATTTGGATAAATATTCAAATAAATATTAATTTATTTAAATGAGAAAAAGAAAGATAAAGCATTAAAATGCTTGAAGACTTTGAGGGAAACCATTAAAGGCTTGAAGACTTTAAGGAAAACCATTAAAGTCTTAAGAAGACTTTAGAAGGAAGCCATCAAGTTTTGAAGACTTTAAGGGAAACCATTAAAGGTTTCAAGTGGGTGAGGATAAATAGGATTTTAAATAAATAATTTATTTAAAATAGTTGTGCAACTTGCATTTGTAGGAAAATGCAAGTGGGTGGAGGATAAAGGTGATTTAAATAAATGTTAATTTATTTAAATGTGAGAGGTGGGATTTTGGGGGATTTAAATAAATATTAATTTATTTAAATGTGAGAGAAGATTTAATTAAACAAATATGATTTATTTATTTAATTAATGGTCTGAATTTGGTTAAGTGAATTAAATCAAATAAATTGAATAATTTATTTAATTAATAGGAGAAGAGGGTTAAGATGAATTAATTAAATATTAATTTAATTAATTCATTAATTGATGGTTAAATAATCAAATAAATACTAAGTATTCATTTAATTAAGTGGACAGATTTATGTGACTACATTTGCCCCTCTTTGAGACGGTGCGGTTTATCGCGTCGTTTCAAAGAAAGAAAAATAGGTGTGAAGAAATGCCCCATAAAATGTAAATGCCCCCTCAAGAGATGGGCCGAATTTTTTTTTTCTTTTTGAAAAATTGGACGATCTCTCGAAAAAGAATGAAAAGTGGAGGGGAGGTAGAACAGAAGAAATTAGAACTAATGATGAAAGAATGGGAGAAAATGGAGTGAATATGAAGAAACAACAAGCCAACGAGTACCCTGAGGTCATGCAAGAGATACATAGTAGATGTAGTGTAGGGTTTGGATTGATGCTATACAATTGATCAAAATTGGTTAGACAATCTAGTGCAATCGGTTTAATTGCCCCAGTCAAGTCAAAGCGTGACAGTTGATGTCAGTTGGTCGCTTGGACATGATAAAGTCTGAGTAAGTGAATCAAAGTGACCTGTTGGTGACTTAGACAATTGATGTAATTGCCCGATGAAGTCAAGGTATCTGAAGCAAAATACTCGTTGAGACGTAGACAATTGATGTAATTATCTGTTGGATTGTGTTTGATTGGTTGATCAATTGATAGTGTGTGCATGGGATGGATGATTGTGGTGAATCATAGTAGCCCCGTTAAGACTAGGTCATTATGAGAAATGCCTGATGTAGTCTAGGATTACCATGATCGATTACCTGTTGAGACCCGAAGATACTTGATTAGAGTATCTGTTGATAGTCTAAGTGTGTGGGAGTCTATGTATCTGTGCAGATAGAGTAACTTTCTTGACTTATTGGATGACTTAGGATAGGAAACACAATCCCTCCTATTTAGAGATGGATGGTGATGAACATGGCTTGATTAGGTTGATTGGGACATGATGTAGGGTATGTGATGGTGATTATCGAGATGGGGAGGGTGGGGGGGGGGGGGTTCAATGTTAGATAGAAGAAATGGAGGACCTATTACATTCCTATGGAAGAAGAGGAAAATAGAGTATCCATTGTCATTACTATGTATGAATGATATGCAGCTATTTATGAATGTATGGATGGATGGAATGCAACGAAATGCAATATATACAAATGAGATGGAATGATGATCCATGCTGCTTTATTTTTCATCATTGAGCTTTAAAATGTTGTAAGAAAATACAAGCAACTTGACATAAAGATTCAAGATGACCAGAGTATTTCTTACATGGATTTTGATATAGCAAGTTAATACAAGCAACTTGATATAATGGATCAAGTTGACTAGAGTATTGCTTGCGGAACAGACAAGGATTATCTCTGTTCATGCATGACTTGGATCGTCCTCCTTGATCTTAGGCTGATCATACCCTGAGACAAGTGCATACCGTAATAAGAGATAAAACCTTTATCCAGTTTGGATGAGGTAGGAGGAACCAAAGAAAAAGCATTGTACCTACAAACAAATAGTATATACATAAAGAATAAAGAATAAGGATACTTGGTAATGGTTCATGCTCATATGGTCGAGGTATACGCTGTAGTCAACAAGCCGTAATGATCTATGACTGCATTTGGCATAAGATCACGTAGGTTGGTGAACTTCCCATGTAGACACCATTAGTACATGCCCTAGAACTTCATCGGAAATAATGCACAAACGATACAAAACAATGCTGCAAGATCCTGATACAGATAAACGAACGATTGTACTCACGATAGCTTAACATAATTTTCTTGTCAAAGAAAACGTCACTTTTGTCTTTGTTTTGGTAAGGAAGGATGCATCCTTGTTGAAGATAGTTTGATTGTTGATGTTGATTGTGTGGTTGATTGGTAAATGGTCATTGTGTGAGTACTATGTCAATGTTTGTTTTGCATCTGTACGGAGGAGTATGTACAATGTGTTGCCATGTTTTTGTTTTATTTTTGATGTTTTTTGATATTTTTTTATGTTTTTGGATTTTGTGAGACGTTTTTTGAATATTTTTGGATTTTGTGAGACCTTTTTGAATGTTTTTGGTTTTTTGAAGTGTTTTGGATGTTTTTGGATTTTGAATTTGTTTTGAATGGTTTTGGATTTGGTGAGATAGTTTTAAATGAAGAACTTTAATGAATCACAAGACAATGTAGAATCCACTTCCATCAATAGGTTAAAGGCATTGCCCCCAGTTTAGACATGACTATAAAAAAGCGGGATGCAGGATGCATGTAGTACTTTCTTGGATTTGTAGATTTATAACAAGCCATGGTTGATGGATGGATGGATGTATGTATGAAGTAGATGTGATCACAACAAGTTTGAAAGAAAATGGAGCCATAGCCTTTACGAGTGGCGCCTGTTTGCCAGGTTTTCACCATCGTACTTACCCAAGGTGCCCCGGAGTGGTTGTTCACCATTTGGATGCATGATTTTTCTTTAGTTTTTTGAATGTTTTTGTATTTTCTTCAGGACATTTTTCAGAATTTTTTTGGTATTTTCTGGTATGCAGGGGAGCCTGATGCTTTGTTCAGCTTAGGTATAAAACCGTTTGAGGTGTATGCTATTAATTGGATTTGCGAGCAGTTCTCCTTCTGAAGTAGCCAACTGATATGCCCCAGATCCGAATACAACAGTGACAACATATGGGCCCAGCCAGTTTGATTCAAACTTGCCCTGATGTTCTTGGTTTGGTTGGTTGCGAGGATTCTCTCGTAGAACAAGATCACCTACCTCAAATGTACGAGGTCTAACTCGGTGATTGTAGCTTCTGCTCATGCGCTGCTGATATGCTTTGAGGTGATTGTATGCAGCTTGTCGTTTCTCATCAAGTAACTCTAAGTCCTGAAGATGGGATACTCTGTAGGCTTCATCATCGATGAGATTGTGCAAGGAAACCCGTAATGATGGTATCTCGACCTCAATAGGCAAGATAGCTTTTGCACCATATACCAACGAATAAGGAGTTGCACCTGTAGGGGTTTGAATGCTAGTTCGATATGCCCATAGCGCTGGATTTAGTTGAACATGCCAATCACGGCCGACATCATTGACTGTCTTCTTGAGGATTCTTAATATGTTTTTATTGGATGCTTCAGCCTGACCATTGCCTTGTGGGTAGTAGGGAGTGGAAAAGCGGTGTTGGATATGAAATTTCTCACAAAGTTCACAGACATCCTGATTTTTGAAAGGAAGACCGTTATCTGTGATGATTGACATGGGCACACCATACCGGCAAATGATGTAGTTGAGGATGAATGAGGCGATCTGCTTGCCGGTGACTTGGGTAAGTGGAACAGCTTCGATCCACTTTGTGAAATATTTGGTGGCGGTAATAATGAATTTATGGCCATTGGATGAAAATGGATGGATTTTACCCACAAGGTCAAGGCCCCATTGACAGAAAGGCCATGGTGTTGTGATTGGTTGCAGTTCTTGGGCTGGTGCATGTATCAGGTTGCCATGAACTTGACATTTCTTGCATTTTCTGACAAAGTAGTAGGAATCCTTTTCCATAGATGGCCAATAGTATCCATTGCACAGGAGTTTCTTAGCTAGTGACGGACCACTTGAGTGAGTCCCACAAATTCCTTCATGGACCTCTTCCAAAGCCTTTGTTATCTCACCTTGTTCCAAACATCGAAGGAGAGTACCATCAAGACCACGTTGGTATAGGGTTTCGGCAATAATGGTATATCGAGCAGTTTGGCGAATGAAGGTTTTTCGTTGGTTATTCGATTGGTTGGGAGGAAGGGTATGATCGCGAAGATAGGTGTAGAACTCACCGTACCATGGGGATTCAGAACCGACAAGGTGACATATCATCTCAGATTCAAGGATATCATAAGCAGGGATCCAAAGCTATTCTACCAAGAACTCGTAGCGTGTTGAATTCTGTGGAAGATCTAGTAGAGATGCGATGGTAGCCATGGCGTCAGCAGCTCGATTCTGATCTCTTGGTATCTGCTCAAAAGTGATAGTAGTAAATGATGTCTTTAGAGTGTCCACCATTTGCTTATATGGCATGAGTTTATCATCCTTGGTCTGATATTCATCTCTTGCTTGTCGAATGACTAGTTGGGAATCGCCATATACTTGCAGTTCTTGTAATTTCCATTGGATGGCTAACCTGAGTCCTGTGATCAAGGCCTCATACTCTGCTATGTTGTTTGTGCATGGAAATGTGAGCCTATAAGACTTCGGGATGCTATCACCTTGAGGTGTGATAAATAGAATGCCTGCCCCCGAGCCATGCCTAGTGTACGAGCCATCAAAGTAGAGTTTCCATGGTTGTGTTGTTGTGATCATGAATATCTCTTCATCTGGAAAATTGGAAATAAGAGGATGATCGCCTATGAGAGGTGCATCGGCCAACTAATCTGCAATAACTTGACCTTTGATAGCTTTACGGTCCATGTACTCGATGTCAAATTCACTTAGAATCATCACCCATTTGGCCAAGTGGCCTGTCAATGCTGCTTTGTTAAGAAAATTCTTGAGTGGATCAATCTTTGCAATGAGTTGTACCTTGTGTGTTAACAGATAGTGTCTCAATTTTGTGGCTGCTAAGATTACTGCTAGGCAAGCTCGCTCAATAGGGGTGTAATTGAGTTCATAGCCTACCAGTGTGCGAGAGATGTAGTAAACAACACACTCTTTTTCTTCTGCATTATGTTGTGCCAGTAGTACACCTAATGCTATACTTGTCGCAGAGATATATAATAACAACGGTCTTCTTGGATCTGGTGGCATCAACAATGGTGGATTCATGGGATAGTCTTTAAGCATCTGAAATGCTTGTTGGCATCTGGCATCCCACTGAAAGCGGATGTTCTTGTGTAGCAGGTGTGTGAATGGGTGACATTTATCAGCCAATTGTGCAATGAATCTTCGGATGGATTGAATTCATCCTTGTAATGTCCTTAGCTGACTGATATTCTTTAGAGGTGGCATGTCCATAATTGCTTTTACCTTCGCTGGGTCGACCTCAATACCTTTGCTTGAGACAATGTATCCTAGAAGCTTCCTAGAGGTTACGCCAAAGACACATTTCTTTGGGTTGAGTCGAACATGGTATTGTTCCAGTCTATCAAAGATTTTATCTAAGATGTGGAGATGTCCTTCTTTGGTGAGTGATTTTGCTAGTAAGTCATCAACATAATCTTCCATCATGGTATGCATCATGTCATGGAAAATGGTGGTCATTGCTCTTTGATAGGTTGCTCCTGCAATCTTTAGACCGAAAGGCATTACATTCCAGCAATACATGCCCCATGGACATGTGAAGGCTGTCTTATGTTGGTCCTCTAGTGCGATCTTTATTTGATTGTATCCTGAAAAGCCATCCATGAGTGAAAGCATGGCATGTCCTGCTGTCAGATCCACTATGATGTCGATATTTGGTAGGGGGAAGTCATCCTTAGGACAGGCCTTATTCAGATCTCTAAAGTCAGTACAAATGCGGATGCCCCCTTTTGGTTTGCCGATAGGCACAATATTGGAGATCCATTCTGCATAATCAATTGGTCTAATGAAACCAACGTCTAGGAGTTTCTTGAGTTCTGTTTTGACTAGCACTGCAATCTGAGGATGCATCTTACGAAGCTTCTGCTTGACAGGTTTGGCTCCTTCTACTACTGTGAGGTGATGCATGACTAAATCAGGATCAAGCCCAGGCATATCTGCATATGACCATGCGAAGTTGATTTGACGCTTCTGGAAGAACTCTATAAATTTTGGTTGTTCCTCTAGAGTGAGAAGAGATGCCAGATGTATGAGATGAGGATTTTCAGGAGTCCCCACATTGTATTCTTTGGTTTCCTCGATGAGAATCGTTGATCGTTCCTGTTGTGTACTATCAGGGAGAATGTCAAACCCTTCATCCTCAGGCACCTCAGAGAGGTTTTCACCATTGGATACGCTCTTTCTTTTTACTTTTGTCAGATCAAATAGTTCCACAGTGTGGTTTTCACTGGAAGATCCATGTTTTATTGTTATATTTTTACAGCTGAAAGGTTTGGCATCCGCCCCGAAGTATGCTGCGCTATTAAGTTCAATGGCAAATCTAGCTTTGTGATCCCCGCTTGGTAGGTTATCCCTTAATTCCAAAAAGTCAGTGATGGCCTCATCGTTTTGGAAGAGGTCAAGACATGGGGGATTTGGTTCCATTCAATGAGTCCAGGGTGGATAATGGGCATTACTTCATCGATTATGTTAAGTGCGGGAGATGTATCAGTGAGGGTTAAGACGTTATGGTGAAGGTCGTTAATGGTACTCTCCCTGTCAGAATCAGGCGTAGGATGAGACATAGGGTCTGTGGAAGATGTTTCCAGTTCAGGAACCCAAGTGGTCTTTATCTATGCTTCTCCATAAATAGGGATATCTTTGCATGGCAGAGGTAGTGATGCATCTTCCTCATCTGAAGTATTAAGTTGTACCGAATCAAATTCCCATTCATGTGAGTCGGTCTCTGAATCACTTTCCAACATCCGATTGCTATACCATACTGGGATGTCTTTTGAGTTAAACACTGCAGGTGTGATTGGTTGATGTACCTTTGTAGTGATCGGTGCTATAGGAAGTTTGATGGGGATAAAATAATCTGGCACAGGAAGTATCGGCAATGTTGACTCAGTGGCTTCTATGGGAACTGCTGGTACCATAGATGCTGCTGCGGGTTCTAATACAATTGCTGCTGCTAATGGTACTATGGATGTAATGGTTGCTGCGAATGGGATTACTGGTTTGATTGGTGGGATGATTGGTATTGTAGATGGTTGTGTTGGGGTTGTGAGCCTCGATGGGGTAGTCGGGATGGTGCTTGAAGCTGCTTTGATAATGAAAGGTGTCCTTTTTGCAGTAGGTTGACATAATGGTTTGGTGGGTTTTCCTTTGAATTTGAGTTTAGGAAATATCTCTTTTTCAAAGCCTAGGCCTGTATTACCTTTGGGCTTTAATTGTGGTAGCAGAGGTTCATGTCGTCCTTGTTTGCAATATCCTAAAGCACTTTGACCATCATACCCCATTCTTTGCATAATGAGGAGACCTTTGCCATACTGTTCTATAGGAAGTGTAACTCGTGGTTTATCAGTGGTGATGGGATCTTTATAGATCTATTCCACCAGGTCCTCATCTTGTGTTTCTTCCTCTTGACTCTTTCCAAGAACAAAAGGTGTCAAAGCACATGCTGGTATGTTTAGTGGTTGCTGGAGTACCTGCTGTGGTTTACCATGAGTTCTAGGAGAAGTGGGCATTTGTCCCACACAAAAGAGTTGACTCAAGTTGTATTCCCCAGGACCTTCCTCTGCTATCTTCATCTTAAGCTTTTCTTGCTTGGGTATAATGGTGTTTGAACGAGCAAGAGAGGCAGGACTTATATATGATGTGGAGGAAATGGCTTCTCTATTATTAGGAATGGTAATCTCTAGTTGATGGTTGATATTATGGCAATATGCAAAGTGATTTGCATCACCCAGAATTGTGATCTCTACACCGTTATGTGGGAACTTGATACATTGATGGTAGATAGATGGAACGGCTTGCATGGCATGTATCCAAGGTCTTCCTAACAATAGATTGTATGGCAGAGGAAGGTCCAGAACCTGACAAATGATGTGCTTTACCACGGGGCCCACTCGGATTGGTAGTACCACAGCTCCTTTGGATGAACGCTCTGCATCGTCATAGGCTTTGATTGTGATCTTCTGACGAGGATCCACTGATTCTACCGCATAGCCCAATGCTGTGACCAACTGTAGTGTACAAATGTTCAGGCCTGCTCCATTATCTATCAAGACTCGCTTGATCCTATGCTGGTTAATAAATCCTTCGATGTGGAGTGAGGCATTATGAGGTTGCTGGAAGCAAGAGTTGTCACTTTCAGAAAAAGTGAGACAAGGTGAGGACTTTAGATTTCCAACCATGGCTTGAAATTGGTCTGTATTCAGATTTACAGGGACTAACGCCTCTTGGAGTGCTTGATCCAAGATAGTTTTATGAGATGGCGATAGACACAAAAGCTCTAAAATGGATATAAGTGCAGGGGTTTTGTCTAATTGTTCCACAAGATTGTACTGCTTTGGGATGGAGGTGGTGCCTTGTGGAGCTGCCTTGATGGTAACTTTGTCGCGACGTGTAACAACATTGCAATCTGAGTTGGGATTTTTGAAGGTTATAGTTGTAATTTGTTCATTGGCATCATACAGATGATTTACAGTGTTATTATACGCAGCCTGCGTATAATCAATGGTATCAGTGCCTCACCTGGAAGTGGAAGGATCCCTTTGATCTTGTGATGGAAGTGGATTTTTGAACATCAAATGATCATTATTGGTTGTTTTTGGGTTATGTCCTTCAATTTCAATTTCTCCTCGATCAATAAGATCCTGAATGAGATCTTTCAATCGGTGACAATTACTTGTCTTGTGTCCTCTCCCTTGATGGAATTCACAGTGTTCAGTATCTCTCCACCATGCTGGTTTGACCTGAGGCTCATAGTTTGATAGCTTAGGCAGAGTGACCAAATTTTGAGAAATGAGTTGTCGCAACACTGTTTCAATGGGTTCCCCTAAGGGAGTGTATGTGCGTTTTTGTTTTTGCTAACGAGGTCTTGGTTCATTGTGAGATGTGATGTGACCTTGATTTGTAGGACCATTTGTGTTGTTCTGAGGTGGAGGATTCTGTCCTACAAACCGAACCACAGGTTGTGCATTTTGTATAGTCCTAGCATCCACAACCCCATCATTGACGATATTCTTGTTTTTATTCCAGAAGCTTGGTTTATCGCTGTTGAAGCGTGGGCGAGGACCATCTTTTGGTTCATTAAAGATTTTGATGAGTCCCTTCTTGATAAGTGCCCTTTCACACTTCAAACCCTTGGTGATCATATCATTAAAAGAGTCTGTGTCTTTGACATCCAGGTGAAATTCCATTTCTTCGTTTAAGTTGGAAATGAATATTTCCACTAGTTCTCGTTCAGGTAACTGAAGAGAATGTCTGCCAGACATTTGACGCCATCATTGCAAGAATATTGAGAATTGCTCACCTGGTTTTTGTTTAGTGTTGCATAGATCAGCCATGGTGACATCGCGTTCAATGTTATGAGAGTAATGAGCTAGGAACTTCTGGATGAGTTCCTCAAATGTTCTAATGCCACCTGGTAGTCGGGAAAACCATGATGTGGTTGTTCCTCCCAAGCTTTGGGGAAAAAGGCGCATTAGGTAGGTGTCTTCATATGCCACTTCAAGACAAGCGGAATGAAATTCTCTAACATGATCACGAGGATCTCCCTTTCCTCTATATTTTTCAAATTTGGGTGTTTTGAATCCTCGTGGAAATGGTGGCATGTAAAGATCCCTATCAAAAGGATAGGGACAGATGTCATTGAGTGAGAATTGGTTAGTCTTGACACCACTATGAAGTTGTTGGGCGAGATTCTTGACTTGTTGCCGCAACATCTCCATTTCATTTGGAGGAGGAGGTGGTGGGTTACCTCAAGGAATGTTATATCTGATGGGATCTCTACCTCTTTCCTCTTCATGGCGACTTTGTCTTTCTAATGCTTGTCTTAATTGGGCAAGATCAAAGTCAGAGGGAAGTTTTGCTCCTTCTTGAGCGAGTCTTAAGAAGTGAGCATCCGCATTGCTCCTGAGTATTTCGTCAAAAAGCCTGTTAAAGAGAGGGTTATGCTGAGCCCTTTCTATTGTTGCAGGAGTGGGAGTACTTGGGTTTTCGTCATCTGCATTTCCTCCAAGTGCTTCTTGAAATTCATTGAGATTTTCCTCTTCTTCTTCTTCCCTTTCTATTTCTCATTGCCTTGACTGTGATCGGGTTTGAGCCATTTTGCTTGCAAGCTGTTGTTGAAGTTGTGTGAAAATAATGATGAGTTTTTGATGAAATGAAAGGTTGATGGTTGGTGAATTGTGTTGCACGTGGATCTCTAGCACTTTTAAGGTGGATGTAACCAAAATTCCTTCTTTGAATTGCTTGTTTGTTTGATAAGTTTTGATGTGATATGGTGTAGAGAAATCTGAGATGTGTTATAGATTTAACTACCTAGTAATGAGAGGATTCACTCATGAACTAGTTTTAACTTGCGTAGATGCGTCTCTTAGGATGAGCTTATCCTAAATGTAGAAACAATCTAAAAAGTGATGTGATGTGTTTGATTTCAAGCAATATCTAAAAGAGAACTTGGGACAAGAACCTCTTAATGTTTTGAGAGTTGGGATGGATTGATGATGAAGTGATGATGTATGAGTGAGATGATGGATGAAAATGTTTTCAACTTCAATAAAAACTTTGTGTTATAAATGGGACAAACTCTATCTCTTCCCTTTCGGGTGTTGGTGGTATTTCTCGAGCTGTGTTGTATGTGATACAGATGTTTGGGAAGAAGTTAGGATTAATCTTTCCTCCTTGGTTTTTGTGATAACTCAGAGCTCTATATTGCATAAAAGCTCTACGGTTCAATGATTCAGAATCAAATTCGTTTGTTTTTCCTTGAAGGTAGAGACGCATGTGACGCAGAAAGACTCTATGTGAGACAAAGATTTGTCTATTTATATAGAAGAATTTCCTCCTTTTGATCAAAGCCTTTGAGCTCAATGGTCTTCTTTTCAAGTTGATATTCTGATGACGCTTCTTCTTTCGCAAGATGTGAAGAATGGTCATAAAATTTGACTCTTTGTTGTTTGTACCTTGTTTTTGATGTTTTTGGTTGTTTTGACAGATGTTTGGTTGGATGAATACTTTGTTTTTGGGAAGTGATTTTCTGATTTTTCTTTGACAAAAAAACAAAGCAAGCACACAAACACAAGAATGTTGCTCCAAAGGCACAAATGAGTATGGGTCTAGATCAACCCTATCCTTGGACTTGTATATGACCCTTCCTTTAGATGTATTTTAAGGTGTATTTCCAAAGCTTGAAGTCGGCTCAATTTGCACTTGGTCTTTAAAACGAACACACTTCAAACACTTTTTATCCCTAAGGTCAAATGGCCAGTTGTGATAAATTTAGCCCACATCTTGATATTTCTTTGACTTTGGTACTACATACCTTATGAATCCCGCTGTGGTAGGTAAGGATGTGATATACTAAGTCTTGCACGAGCATAACAAATAGATGATCCCTATGATGGGGGAGTCACCACTTTTATCAAGCCACAAGTGACTTTTCAAAAAGCTATGTTTCTACTCAAGGAAATATGTATGGTGAGTATCTTGGGAGCAAAACCATCTATGCTCTTGCACTAAATTATATCGCAAATATCCTCAATCAATAGAATGGGTGGGCTACTACTTAAAGGTGTTTAGTCATGTTCGATGTTTTTGGACATAAGTTCATTCTGCAGTGACTCACTTAAGAGCCTTATAACTAGTGGTGGGGCCCATTTGTCCTTTCGGCTAGTTACACTGTAGGAACAACTATACCCAAGGCTACAGCTTTCGCTCACACCTGATTTCTATAGCGGCTCGAAGGATTTACAGCTCGAGGTCATTCCCAAGAGTATCGATCCCTTGGCAGGCCTCTCTTAAAAAGATAAAATTTGAGTGTTACTAACACTTTTCTCTTGCACCTAGGACCACGAAAGCCAAGGGAGAGCATAGTGTGTGTTAGAAGTAGGACCACTCGACCAACTCTTAGCACAAGTGTGCCAAGCATGAAAAACACTTGTTCTTTTTAATCTATCATTGCAATGTGATCTAACTATTTGGAGATGTTGCTCCAACAATAATGGTGTTCTTTTTAATTTTCAAAGGCAATTGTTTGAGTAAACTAGAATTTGAAAATCCTGGTCAACTTAATGAAAAACACGTTTGCATGAAGTAAAATTGCTTTAAAAATGAGACAAGTTGATTGTGAATTTTATTTGCACCAAAAATGGAAGTGTGGATTGTGAGTTTTATCTTGATGCAAGAAATAAAATTTGCCTTGTTGATTTTAAGCACCAAAACGAAGTTTGTTTCCTAACTTGCAAAAAAATAAAGTTATTTTTGTATAAGTTTGTGGTTCTTTTTACCTTGGAACAATGAAATTCTTTTTAAGAGCCCCAAACAAATGTGTGATTCTTTTTTTTAAAAGCCCAAATTTGAAATGTGAAGTTAATTTTAAACCAAAATAAAAAGTGAATTCATTTTTAAAACCAACTTCAAAAACAAGTTAGTAAAAAATATAAATCTAGTTTTTAATCTAATTTAAATCTACACAAAAAGAGAAAAATAGTTAGTAAAATCCGCCTATTTGGTGGGCTTCTACAAGCCTAATTTGTTTTTTTGGTTTTTTTTTTTTTTGGTTACAAGGTGATTTGTACAACATTTTGTTACAATAGCGCTAGTCTGTGTTTGAACAGAGGCACTATTTAACACTAATGCACTAAAAGAAAGGGAAAGACAGAGAAGGCAAAAACACTGAAACAGGGTGAATAGCGCCAAAATCATGTCAAACGCACCAAAATAGTGTCAAAAGCACAACCTGTGTGACATTTTCAACATTCAAACATGTTATTGGTTAAAAAAAAAAAGTTGATCTTTTTGGTGTTTGGATTCACGTCGGGTTCACCAAATGATGCTCTGCAAAAAGGATTAGAAAATCTGTTTGATGGCAACACACACAAGAGCACAAGAAACAAACGTTAGTGTTAGCAGCAAAAGATTATCCTAAACAGGCATATCAAGAGAGATATTAAGCATGAAATAGAAAGCATATAAACATAGAATAAAATAGCTAATCAAGATGTTCATAGTTGCTCCTCCCTTGTTCCTCTCCTCTCCAAGTCCCAAATGAGTGTAGCTCTCAGCTTTTAGCACTAGCCATGGATGCCATATGGAGATTCAAGATAGTTGAATATGATAAGCAAATGCTATGCAAGTGTAGATAGTGATGCTATGAGAAAGCTCTATGCTAATGCCAGTATAACAACAATACTCTAATGCTTCCTTTTTGCTTGAGGAGAAGGGTTCTATTTATAGAAGAAATGGGGAAATAAAGGGTTAAGATTGAATGGTTTAATCAAGGGCCAAGTTTGAAAGTTGGGGATCCATGTGCACAATTGGCACCAATAAAATGGTGACAAGTGTCAACATAGGATTGGGTTGAGAGAAGAGGTTAGAGGCATTAAAGGCCTGAGAAGACCTCATGGTTATCTAGAGGCTAAGGGGCAAGTCCAAATTAAGATTACCCACTGGATTAAGAGTTAATCCAAGGATAAACCTTTGTGCAAATGTTTAAGAGATAATCATGGTCAAAGCATTAATGGCCTGATGAGACCTTTGGGTTGGGTAGAGGTTGAGTCAAAACAAATGTTTTAACCATGTGGGAGGGTTTGAGGTAACCATTAATGGTTATTGGAGACTTTGGGGATTAAGTGGTTGAAGGTTGAAAGCCTTCAATGGTTATCAAAGACTTTGAGGGTTTGAGAAGTGACTTCCCTTTTGCTTAGGAATGTGACAAAGTTTAGAGAAGGGGTTAGGTTATTTAGAAGTGATTAGAAAATTCTAGAAGGGGTTTAGGCATGCAAGTGGATTTTGTAGGAAAATGCAAGTGGGAGAAATTTTGGTATTTTCAATTAAAATAAAATCATTTATTTCAATTAAATGGTGTAATTTGCATTTGGATAAATATTCAAATAAATATTAATTTATTTAAATGAGAAAAAGAAAGATAAACCATTAAAGGCTTGAAGACTTTAAGGAAAACCATTAAAGTCTTAAGAAGACTTTAGAAGGAAGCCATCAAGTTTGAAAACTTTAAAGCCATCAAGTTTTGAAGACTTTAAGGGAAACCATTAAAGGTTTCAAGTGGGTGAGGATAAATAGGATTTTAAATAAATAATTTATTTAAAATAGTTGTGCAACTTGCATTTGTAGGAAAATGCAAGTGGGTGGAGGATAAAGGTGATTTAAATAAATGATTTATTTAAAATAGTTGTGCAACTTGCCTTTGTAGGAAAATACAAGTGGGTGGAGGATAAAGGTGATTTAAATAAATGTTAATTTATTTAAATGTGAGAGGTGGGATTTTGGGGGATTTAAATAAATATTAATTTATTTAAATGTGAGAGAAGATTTAATTAAACAAATATGATTTATTTATTTAATTAATGGTCTGAATTTGGTTAAGTGAATTAAATCAAATAAATTGAATAATTTATTTAATTAATAGGAGAAGAGGGTTAAGATGAATTAATTAAATATTAATTTAATTAATTCATTAATTGATGGTTAAATAATCAAATAAATACTAAGTATTCATTTAATTAAGTGGACAGATTTATGTGACTACAGGAACATTGAGGCCTTTCTGGTGTTTGCAACTTGTTTCCTTCTTAACTGGTTCCCAGAAGGCTACACCCAGTTCGTCTTCCGCTTGCTTGCTGTAGGTTTCCTCAGGCTCCTCAGGGGATTCATCAACCCTGACATTGATACTCTCAACAATTTTCTAAGTCCTATTGTTGTAGCATTTGAGAGATTTACTTTTAGTGGAATATCCCAAAAATATTCCTTCATCACATTTAGCATCAAACTTGCTCAGAGGCTCACCTCTCCTGATATAGCACTTACTGCCAAACACTTTAAAATAGCTAAGATTAGGAGATCTCCCATTCTAGTGCTCATAGGGGGTTTTGTCTTTACCTTTCTAAATGAGTACCCAGTTCATAGTATAGACTATAGTGCTCACCGCTTCTCTCCAAAAAGTGTGAGCTACCTTTCCTTGGATCAGCATAGTTCTGACCACTTCAACTACGTTCCTATTATTCCTTTCTACTAAGCCATTCTGTTGTGGTGTGCTTGGGGCAGACAACTGCCTCTTGATGTCGTTCTCCTCACAATATTTGTTGAACTCATCAGAAGTGAATTCACCTCCCTGATCGATTCTTAGGCATTTTATTCTTTTGCCGCTCTCCTTTTCCACCAATTCTCTAAAGGCTTTGAACTTTCCAAACGCCTCAGACTTGTCTTTCAAGAATATGACCCACATCATTCTTGATCAGTCATCGGTAAGAATCATGAAATACTGATCTCTCTGAATGCTTCCAATTTTCATTGGACCACACAGATTGGTGTGCACTAGATCAAGTAAGTTTTCTGCTGTAAAAGACTTACCTTTGAATGATGAGGAAGACATCTTCCCAAGTTGACATTCTCTACATAAAGCATTCTCCGGTTTGTTTAGAAAAGGCAATCCTCTTACTGCCTTGATCTTACTGGCCTTTACTATATTATCAAAGATCACAAGACAAAGTCTCCTATGCTATATCCAACTTTCATCAAATTTTTCCATCAGACACTGACTAATCTTGGCATTTAGCTGAAACAGGTTTTCTCTAGTCTGCTTACCAGTGGCAATGAGTTCACAACTCTTTCCAATTATTCTGCAGACTCCACCTTTGAACTCCAGAATGAGTTCTTTGTCGTTTAGCTAAGCAACACTCAAAAGGTTGTGCTTAAGGCCTTCCACCCAATAGACATCATTGGCACTGCTCTTTCCATTCAGTGAGATGGATCCTTTTCCTTTCACCATGCAAGGTGCATCGTTGCCAAATCGGACAACACCTCCATCATATTCTTCCAGAGACAGAAACTTTCTTTGGTCACTGGTCATGTGGTGAGAATACCCACTATCAATGATCCACCCATTAGAGTTGTCAATGCAAGAGACAAGGGCTTTCTGATCAGACACCTCTTCCTTTACAACTACAAACACTATGTCCTCATTCTCTTCATCCTTAGATTCTTCATTGGTAACACCTTCATCCACTCCAACAAGACAATTTCTCCTACCTCCTCCTTTATACTTTATAAACCTTTCTGGTTTATCGTTATTGTCATTGTTAGGATAGTTAACAGCTATATGTCCTATCTTATTGCAAGGAAAAAAAAATAGAGGAAGCTTACCTCTGTATTTTCCGGTGCCTTTTGGAAGTCTCTTGGCAAAAAGAGCTTCAAACTTCATCAGAATCTCCTCATCATACATGTCTCTGCTTGGCCTGGATTCATAACCGGTTTTGACTTCCTTTTCTTTTCTCATTGGTGTGGAGGAAACGAGTGCTCTAAAGGATGACTGTGTCTTCCGAACACTACCATCATAGCTATTCAATTCATATGCAGTCAACTTTGCAATAATAGAATCTAAAGATACCTTTGTCTTGTTGATAGACCTTAACTCCTGAATAGCAGCAACCCAAATTGCATAGACCGGTAACAATGATCTCATAACTTTACTGACAACGGTGGCATCATCAATTGTTCCACCAGTTCTCTTGATATCTCCAACTACAGTCTTGATCCTTATGCCATATTGTTGAATGGTCTCAACTTCAACCATCCTCATGTCTTAAAATTTTCCTCTGAGGCTTTCTTCCTTAGCCTACTTTACATGCTCATCACCACCATAAATGGTTTCTAGTGTGTCTCATACATCCTTAGGATTGTCCTTATCTTGTACATCAATGAACTCAATATCGGACAGGCTGCTAATAAGGGCTTCCATGACTTGCCCATTTTCTTGAATCTCTCTTTTTTGATCATCAGTCAGAGTGCCAGTGGGGATTACATAGGCATTCTCAACATAGCTCCAGTGTTGAGCACCCAAACTCTTGATATAAATCTCCATTTTGTCCTTCCATATTTTGAAGATATCCTTATTGAAATTAGGACCTTCCCTCTTCATCATTAAAGGACCTTTTGCCTCAAGTGGTTAAGCTTATATCACTGAGGACTTGGAGGCTCTCTCATACCAATTGATGAATAATGATGAACAACTAATACCCTAATTGGTACTAAGACTGGGGGTGAATTGGTACAGACAAAAACTCACTTCAATATATAGACACTCTCTTAACAGAGATAACTAGTTGTCTATGTCAACTATACTTAACCATAGCAATACCTGTTAAACAGAAATACTTTAGATAGCTAAACCGATTAACCAAAAGTGCTTAAGACAACATTCAACAGATCTCAGATCTTGATAGCTACTTTACTAGTTTAGTCATGCATGAGTTTCATCAATAATACCACAATCATTTAGCACTACATGTATATTCAATATTTAATCAAAAACTACTCAATCATCACATGAAAACTCACAACCCATAACACACATATTTTTTATGTGGAAACCCAAATGAGAAAAACCATGGTGGGGATGAATACCCACAAGCTTGTTTTGAACTCTCTTGAAGTCCGCACTATTAGAAGCCTAGTCTGGTTAAAGACTTTACAATAAGGTTCTGTTAGGAACCGATCTTGTTAGGGATCACCCGGTTAAGGGATGGCTATAAACCCTATAAGGTTGAAACGTTGTTAAAGGCTACCTCACTAGAGGATTTAAAGAGCTCAATGAACTTGAGTCACCTGCTTAGAGGATTTTTAACAAGCCTGTTAAAGCTACCCGGTCAAGCGATTTTCCTTTTGTTCAAATGGTTAGAAGTCAACAGGTAAAAATTTGATCTAATAACAACACTACTTGCTAAGGCAGATCCTTTTCATCTCCTCTCCTTTCCAATCACACTCTACAGATTCAACACTCTGGTTTGGCAAGTATCTCAACATCTAGTCACAAACACAACACAAACAATAACAAACATCATCGACCTTATAGACAATAATTAGGTCAGTAGCATAAACCCTAAACCCTAAACATTTTAGGTTTACAATTACAAGCGGTCCAATCCTAATCATCCAAACATTTTGCATAGAGTGAAGTGATCTAAAATAGATCTCAAGTCAATCTGCATCGTCCAATATTCACCGCATCTGGAAAGTAGTAGCTCATCATGCGCTCTTCACACACTGCTCATAACATCGCACATTCCCGAGGTAGGAATTCAATGCATTCTATCTTCACATGCAAGATCCTCAAGGAAATCCTTCACATGCACATAACTGGCATGCTATTCTGATCCTTATCCTTTTTGTTCACAAAACACCGTCGGTTGCACTGCATAAGCCAAACTGGAAACCCTAGAGCTAAATAGAGACTACCAACTGGTAGTCACACTTTGTGAGATTTTCCCAAGATCAAGAGCTCAATGAAATGTACAAAATAGAGACACAATATAGGACAAGAATAAATTGTATTCTCATCAATAGAAAATGATCAATAGTTCCAAATTACATACAATGTAGATGAGCCTGCTTATATAGGCAAGGCTAGGGATATGTGAGCACACAAACATGACATGTGGCTCAATAAGAAACAAGGGTAGGTGGGAAATAGGTGTGGGTAGGTACAAGAAACAATATAATAGTCCACATGAGGTGGATCACCCACTGAATGTGGAGTGTAACAACAAGATCAACACCATAAAAGGTGGAGATTCTCCTACACACACTATCCCAATGTGGCACAAACACCCAAGTGTCTCATACCCAAACTACTATGAAATGCATTTCCTAAGTAAACTTAAGTAAAGTGTAATAATATCCATGATGAATAATTATTTACACCAACACCCCCCCTTAAGTGCAACTTAGGGGAATGCACTTAAGTCTACAATGCAACTAAGCAATGCAAGATGGGTCCCGGCTACTAGGCCATGTTAGGTACCCATGTACAAATGCAAATGCATGCAAACCAATGCAATGAAATCTCTCACAAAGTGGGGAAAGAGAGAAAAACCCAATGGGAAAAAACCCTCACCCAAAAGAGAGATGAAAGTTATACAAGAGAACTCTCATAGAAGAATGTGAGGAACAAAACCCCATGTGAGGAAAAAGTGCCCCCCATATGAGAGAAGGAGAGAAGCTAGGAAGCCCCCCCTCAATGTGGATTTTGTACCAATGATAGAAGCTCAATGTATGAAGAAACTGCTCCATGAACATCGAACAATATTCCTCCCCTTAGGAAGAAACAAAACCAATGGTGTATCCATGAAGTCTCCCCAATCATGAAGGGAAGATGTATGAAGAAAACTCATGATGAAAGGAATCTCTGAAAACTGCTCAAGTTTCCCCATGTCGATGCTAAAAGATACCCCCTCCAAAGGTGGTAAACTATGCCACACTACTCAAAATGGTACTCCAAGATCTAGTAGAGATGGATGTAGAACATGTCCCAAAGACTCACATGTCTCCTCAAAAGATAAAGAGCCTCCTCCAACTGCTATACATAAGTATCCACAATCATGTCAACCTCAAAAGAATGATCATGTAGAGAATGAACAAGAGGGTCAGAGTGTTCCCTCACAACAATCAAAGAAGGATCATCTTCTTCAAAGAGAAGATGAATGTCATCAATGATGTCTCCCAAATCTGCAATGTAGGATTCCACAAACAAACCTGCAATGTCTATCAAGTAATCATCCCATGAATCTGAAGCTGGAAGACAATGAATATCCTGCTGCACTGAATCACATGAAGGCAAAACTGTCGCACTATCTACATCATCAGGTGCAATAAGTGATGTAATATGAGGAGATGAAATACAAGGCTCAAGAACGGGGTCACATGTGAGAATCCCCATGTTCAAGTGTCCAAAGTTCTCCTAAAAAACTAAACCATCACAAGAATTGTGATCATCATGTGTAGAATCATCAAATGTGAAATCATCATCATCAATAAAAACTAAAAAGGAGTATAACCGAGATGCATGATCAATCACCCCAGTCACAATGATAGCTCTAGTCTCCAAGTCTCTAATGAAAACTAACTCAGGTGTGAACTCCACAACTCTCTTAGTTGCGCCATGTGTGATTTGATAGATGGAAAGGAGATTTTTTGTCAAGTAGGGTACACACAACACATCATTGAAGGAGTTATCCCCAATGTCAATAGATCCTTTCCCAATCACATCCATGTATGTATGATTGCCCATAAAAATCTACGGCATGGTGCAAGGCTCAAATGTAGAGAACATAGACTGCAAAGATGCTATATGATGAGAAGCCTCTAAATCTAGAAGCCATCTCTCTGAATCATGACTTGTTGTAGCACAAAGAGCTTTTCATTTTCTTGTCCCAAAAGAGTGAGTCTTCCCACTTGTAGAAGCCATGAATGCTTGCCCTTTTCCTTTTGAATGTGAGGAAGTGGAAGTTGATGAATCATCCTTCTTGTAGACATTAGGCAAATCAATGTTATTCTTTTTGATGATATGTGTGAGCTCATCAATCTTCTTAGAATGACAACGACACTCCTCATGACCAACCTTTTTACAATAGGCACAAGTAGGTCTCTCCCTCTTTGGTGAATTATCCCTCTTGGAAGAGGATGAATCTCCTTGTTGTGGAGAAGATGGTGCTTTGTCCTTAGGCTTTGATTGCCATTTCTTCTTGTTTGAGTTGTCCTTTCCTTGATTTCCTTTGTTCCCTTGATTTGCCACTAATGCTTGAGACTTAGAAGCCTTAAGAATGCCCATGCGTATCAACTTAGTTTGTTCCATCATCAACATTTCATTGAAAGCATCAAATGTAGGTGTAGACGTATAAAAATGACCATATTCCTAAATGAATATTTTATGTTCATTTCTCTATTTGATTAAATCCAATTTAATTAAATTACCCACATTCCTCTATTTAATTAAGTAAATTACTCAATTTATTTAAATTAAATTCACTATACCCATTTAATGAATAAATCATTTTATTCAATAAAACCCCCCTATCCACTTTTAATTAAATTCAAATTTAATTAAATAGTTATCCTAAATTGAATAAATCTAATTTATTTAATTTCTCCAAATTGCAACCAAATTGAATTAAATTACTTTATTTCAATTAAATCCTATTATCCCTCCATCCACTTGCAAAATCCCAAACCCCTTTCTAATCCTTTCTAGAATCTTCTAATCACTTCTAATTAACCTAACCCCTCCTCTAGACTTTGTCACATCCCTAAGCAAAGGGAAGTCACTTCTCAAAACCTCAAAGTCTTTGATAACCATTAAAGGCTTCAAGTCTTCAACCACTTAATTCCTCAAAGTCTTTGATAACCATTAAAGGCTTCCAACTTTCAACCACTTAATCCCCCAAAGTCTCCAATAACCATTAATAGTTAACTCAAACCCTCTTACATGGTTAAAGAATTTGTTTTAACTCAACCTTCACCCAACCCAAGGGTCTCATCAGGCCTTTAATGCTTTGACCATGATTATCTCTTAATCATTTGCACAAGGGTTTATCCTTGGATTAAGTCTTAATCCATTGGTTAAACCTAACTTAAGCTTGACCCTTACCCTCTAGATAACCATGAGGTCTTCTCAGGCATTTAATGTCTCCAACCCCTTCTCTCAACCCAACCCTATGTTGACACTTGTCACCATTTCATTGGTGCAAATTGCAAACATGGATCCCCAACTTTCAAACTCAACCCTTGATTAAATCTTTTAATCCTGACCATCCATTGCCCTATTTTTGCTATAAATAGAGCTCTCATTCCTCCATTTTAAACATCCTCCAAATTTGTAGTATCACACTTATGCTCAAATACATTCAAGCTTTCATATCATTTTTATGCTCATCATTTTAGCCTCTTTTAAATCAGGAACTAGTCTAAATATGCATGTTTAGAATACTTTCTTTATCATTTTAACTCAATCATAGACTAAATATATCATGTTAGGATAGCACTCATACTAATTTTGTCATCTTATCATTTAGTTTATTGCATTTTAAAATCATACATAGTTTAGCATACCTTTCATACTAAAATCCATCAAAGCATCCCTCGTTCTTGCATTTGCCATCCCTAAACCATTTTGCTCAGTGATCTAAGAGCAAAAACATTGGTTTGAGGGACATTGTGAGATAGAGAACCATGGGACCCACCTTGGGAAGCTGAGTAATACGTCGTTACTCCATAGCTTGCACCAAGAAGTCCTGTGTGTGTGTGTGGACTAGTATTTAGCAATATTTTCACATATTGAGTTTTATCAGCCCATTTTTCCCGCATACATTTCTGGCGCCCACCGTGGGGCCCGACCCCAAATATCAAATCGGTTTTTGAAACTAATAACTTTTGTAGGTCCGCGGGAAACATGAATCAGCGCATGGGAAACATTCCCTAGTGCATCTGGTTAACAGTCTAGCGCATTCCGCTTACTGTTTAGCGCGTGGGGTCTATATTCTAGCGCGTGAAGACCTTTCCTCAGCGCATGACTCCCTCTAATATTTTCCTGTAGGTCTCAGCGCAGAAGAAAACCACAGCAGCACCTTCGGCGCATAGAGTAGCGCATCCAGTTAACAGAATAGCGCATTTGGTCCACTGTTTAGCGCATGCCATGAATAAATTAGCACGTCAAATCACTAATTTTCAGAAGAGAACCAGAGCAGCGCCTTCGGCGCACAGAGTAGTGCATCCAGCAAACAGTGTAGCGCGTTGATCCTTAATTTTAGCACATCAAGAATATATTGTAGCGCATACAGTCTGTTATGTAGCGAATCAAAAAAAAAAAAAAAAATTGTAACCGAAAATGATAGTTTAGACTTGTGGAAGTCCACCAAATCATCTAACATTTTTTTTCTCTGGTTTGCTTGCAGGATGCTAACCAAATTTGTTGCAGAAGGGAGCGTAATCTTAGAATTTTTAGATGGTTAAGATTTTCTCTAACTTAGTTAAAGTTAGTTTAAAATTTTAAAACATTTTCTTATTCTTAAAATTGAACTCACTTACTTCTTTGGGGCTATAAAAAGAACTACTATCGGAAACCTTCTTGCTTTTATAGGAGAAAAACATTTCATTTTGGGAAGCTATAAAAAGAACTAACAATCTTTACTTTGGCAAAAGTTTTTAAAAGAACCTTACCATCCTTTGGTGTTTAAAAGGATTCACTTCATTTTGCAAAGTAAAAGAACCTCATCTTCATTTTGTACAAAGCAAAGAAGGAAAACTTTCCCCTATCGCTTTAATTTTGTTGACCAAAATCACGATTTACTTTGTTGACCAGGCTTATTTTTCAAAAGTTTTGGAAATACACACTTTGCTATAAAGGGTTAAAAAGAACACCATGTTTTCGTGGAGAAACATCTCCATATAGATTTTAGCACATCATTGAATTGAAAGGATAAAAAGAACCAACTTGATTGCTTTGTCTCGAAAGTGGAAGGAATATGCTCTCCCCTTAATTGGGTGATAAAAAATCCAGACCACTCTTACAACTTTCTGTACTTCAAGCATTTACATTCTTTAGCAGACCTGCCTTCCCGAGGAGTTGGAATCAACTCTTAAAGTCGTTTATGGCCGGTGTGAAGGGAACGACCTAAGTGGGGAATGGTTTTGACGCCAAGAATTCCAATCCACTATAATCAAATGTGGAAAGTGACGAAAGTCCTTTTCAACGGTTGCGCGCAGTGATTAGCCTTCCCCCAGTATCCTTGAGATATGTAAAGCTTTTGTTCTAAAGGTTGGGAAGCCTCCTGAGGGAGTTTATCACTGACAGCCGAACAGGAAGCCTGATTATGAACCATAGAAATAGAAGCTTTGAACTGAATCAGTAACCAGACATTTATAACATCATAGTGCAAGGGTGGGGAAGAATCTGCCCCCAAGATTACTCACCACATCTCCCAAGCTAACTACTCAACTGTGAAGCGATTCACTTTGAGTTAATTTCTGGCAAAAGGCAAAAAAATGGGCGCCCTCTAGGGGGTGACATGACTGTTTGAGCTGACGGAGTATCGAGACTAGTGAGCTATGATGTTATTTATGACCCTTGACTAAAGAGTCTTTTTGAAGTGTATTATTTGTATCCAAACCTGTTAAAACATTGGGGATTTGAACACATCCTCGCAGAACATACACTTTTTGTTAGATTAAGCAAAATGGTTGTACTTTTTGTGCCATGATTACATTTATTACTTCAGAAAATCATCCATCAAACTTGAAAAATTTGCAACAAAAATTCAAAATTCACAAAAACCAAACCAAAGAAAAAATCAGGGCAGTTTAGCGCATAAAAGTGACTTATTAGCGCGTGGAATACTTTTGTTAGTGCATCCAAACCTCAAGTTAGCACGTCGGTTCCAAACAATAGCATTTTATCCCAAGACAAATCAGTGTTGAAACGTTTTAGCGTATCAGAAAAATAGTCTAGTGCATGGAAGCAACAGCTTAGCGCGTTGAAACCAATAATTAGCACATAAAGTCCAGAAGTTAGCGCATGACAGACCCAAGATAGCGCATAGGTTTTCTAACTATTAGACAACAATTTTTTAAAATAGTAGCGCATGTCTGGGGGCAGCCTGGCACGTGTGGTTATTATTTTAGCGCATAGAGGAATTTCAGTAGCGCATGTAGACTCTGTTCTAGCGCGTGATCAAAAACAGAAAACAGAGAGCAAAACCGAAGAAAATTTTGAAATTTTCAAAAACATTTTTAGAAGCCTTTTTTTCAACATCATTTTTCATCAAACCAAAGTGACAAACAAACCATTAAAACTATTTCTCAAGCTAAATTTGTGCCAAAACAAAAGTTGTTAGAATCCGAAATGAATCGCGCAATAGAGGATGTCTCTCCTATCATAATCCGAAAACTTCATCATTAGTATCAATAGAATCCTTTACCATCTTACGGATTTTATCTCACAAACACCACTTGTTAAAATTTTCAAATTGTCAAATCAAGTTTCCAGATCGGGAGGCTTCTATCCATATCATTTGACATGCTTTGTCGTGAAGGGGCATCTAAACCTTCACTTTGATAGAGTAAGATTTGAAATTTTCAAAAACAAGAATCAACTGAATCCAAACCAATCAAAGGAAACCATTGATCACTCATACATGACTAATCCCCTTATTCTGAGAAGAAAGAACCTTTATCGTAACATCACGTTGAAGAAACAACAACCTAGTTTTTCCAAATTCATCAAGAGAAATAAGTTTTTATACATCAATCGTCAACTCTTCAAATCTCATCAGGTATTCCTTCATCACGTCAAACGTTATATCCAAAACAAATCTAGCGAATTTGACAAAGAACCCTTGAAGACAAGAGCATACTATCAAAAGTCTGCTTTTAATCAAACCATAAACTGCAGTGGAAAAATCATTTGATGAATTGGTTAACAAATTCATAACCCACTATTCCTACAACATCCAACATGCCATAACCATGCTAGATGTTTGCAACACCAAACAAAAGAACAATGAAACGTTCATGATATTCCTTCAACACTGGCAACGTATGGTATCCAGATATCCTCGAGATATTCCCGAGAAGGAGAAAATGGAAATCTTCATCGATAACTTGAATAGTGAAATGAGTTACAGACTAAAACTCCAATGCATACCATCTTTCGCTAAATTAATTGAAAATGGCATTCAAGTAGAGGAAGCCTGTGTCAAAAAGGGAACACTCAAATTTTACAAGGAAGGAACAAACTCATCAAACTACAATAACCAGAACAACACCAACCTTGACAAATCTTGATTTTGGACTCGAAACAAAAATGAAGGCAACAATGAAACACATGATCCCAAATTTAAACAACCAGTGCTTGCATTATCTGGAAATCCTCAAAACACAAAAAATCCTAAAAATGCTAGTCCAAATGCTAACACATATACGTAAAACACCGATCAAGGACAACTCAACACAAACAACACCAATGATACTCAAAACAAAAACATGAATCCAGGACCTAACAACAATCCACGCAACAACACGAACAATTTCCAAAAGGATATCTTCACACCACTGGGACAATCATTAGAATCTACATTCAGAGAACTTTTGGCAAACAAGATTCTTTCTTTGCCTCCAATCAGCAACTATGAACCCCCAATCAAACCACCTTGGTGGAATGATTCACACTATTGTGATTTCCATCACAACAAGGGTCATAGAAGAAACAAGTGCATGCAATTGAAACACATAGTACAGGACATGATTGATCGAGGTGACTTAACGGTGGATGGTCTCAAAACAAATGGTGATCACGGAGCCTTCAAAAATCCTCTCCCAAATTACAACAAAGATGGAGCATCAACTTCGGATGATACACGTGGAGCTCATATTAATCACATCTACAACAACACCATCAACCACATATCAGCTGAAGTTCATCAAGTCAATGTCATCACCATTGCAGATCAGCATGATCATGAATCTGTCAATGTAACAACCCGAACTCAGAAATATGTCTTGAAGGGACATACTGCACCTACAACTACCACACCAAAAATCCAATATGACTTGGTTAGCCAACTACGCAAGACTCCAGCTCAGATATCTATCCTGGAATTATTGAAACTATCACCAAAGCACAAAGACATATTGGAGCAAGCGCTATTGGAAACAAATGTACCTCAAAATCTGGATACAGACAGATTTCAAGCCATGGTCACCCATATGACAAGACCTCATAACCTCACCTTCTCAGAACATGACGATGTTTCATTAATCCATCCACATAATACTCATCTCCATATCGAAGTCATTGTTTGCAAACACCGCGTAAAAAGAGTCTTAATAGATGGAGGAGCCGGACTTAATATATGTACTTTAAAGCTTATCCGTGCATTAGGCTTCTCAGAAGAATCTATTGATCCCTGCAAAAAGATCACCATAAAGGCATATGATGATGAGGAAAGATCCTCTAAAGAATCAGTGATATTACTTATTCAAGTGGAACCAATACAAAAGGATACTGTATGTCAGGTCTTGGACATAGACCTTACCTACAATATTTTATTAGGGCGACCCTGGATACATGAAATGCAAGCAGTACCTTCCACATATCATCGGTGTGTAAAATTTCCTTATGACAGACAAGAAGTCTCCATATCTGCTGATCACAATCCATTTCAACATTGCAACGCAATGGGGGCAGCTCAAGACAGTTTGGTTCCTCATAATAGAGAAAAGCAGTGATCTTCAACATCAGATCCACAAACAGCAAAATCCAACTCCTTATGGGGAGATTTCAAACAGAAAATGCAAATCAAAGATCAAGGTATGGGGGAATACTCTTTGGAGCCTTTATGTTTGGCCAAATTACCAACATCACCTAGATCTCATGGATTGCCTACTACATCAACACATCTAGTCACTCGGCCCATCACCAAATTTGATGGTACCTTCATCCAATTGGGCATTCTAGCACATGAATCAGAAGATAAGGATATTCTTAGCTGGTTATACAAAGATGAGAAAGAAGATAATAGAGCAGCCGCTCTGGATATTGTTCTACCTACACACCTATATGGAAAAGGATACTTAATCATGAAGCAAATGGGATATGGTGGTAAAGGACCTATTGGGAAACGCAAAGAAGGAGTCACTGAACCTATAGATCTTCCTTCACAACCTAGTAGAAACAAAGCAGGATTGGGTTCTAAACTCACGTTCCTATTGAAACGGCCGCCACACACAACCACAAAACCTCAATGAAAGGTAAAGAAGAAGTACAAAGAAGAATCCTGGCAGGAAGCACTCTTTGAATCAGCAGAAACAATCTGCAAGGCACGGGAACGTCATGATCAGAAGTTACATCAGGAAAAGCTTCTAAAACACAAAAGGGCCATATCTGCGGCAGTAGCTCATATTCAGACACCAATATCTCAAGAACAAATAAAATCATCTCCAGATACCATTATTCCTCCCTGAGGAAGCACAGTCTATGAACAAATACAGAAAATAGAAGACGGATCTGATACAGAACCAACAAAAACTATCAAAATGGTATCTATCGTCAAAGATTTGTTTTCACCATACAACATACCAGTTTATAGCACAGATAGAATCTGGGATGATGCCTATGAGACAGATTCCAATGAATATGAATGGGGTACCTTCTCCAATGCTACTACAGATATCCCTAATGATACTGATTCTATATCTCTTTCTCAAGAAGAACATAACGCAGAAGATAGACCTCATGAATTTGGACCGCAGAATATCTATGACGCCACAGAAAGCGAATAGAAACATTATGAGCAAGTCTATGTAGAGGATAATACCATCGAAGACCTCAACGAAATCCTGGACTTCTTTAAAACCAAGAACAATCACGATGGAAACTCTGTCCTAACACTCACAGTAGTCGAACTTGATCCACCCAACGATTCCTTACCACTTGTCTTTCCTAACCTCATCGACTGGGATGAACCTGAAATCCATGATATACCAATTTTCCCAGATGATGAATCTATTATCCATTACCTATGTACCATAAATCTGGAAACAAGCTCTACCAGTGAACAAAATAACGATGTCTACAAACTAGGGAGTGCCAAGTCTCTCAGTCACAAAAATGAACCAAATAAAGGATCTAATGCTGAAAACCAATCAATGGCAGCTCTAGATCACAAAAAAGTAAAAATAAAGGACGCATCTGAGGGTGAAAACCTTTGTAAGGCACCCAACGATGGGAGACTTGACACTCTTCCTGAGCACTTTCATGAGCGATCACCCATATTGATTGAGCCCACTCAATCAATCAACATTGGTACCACGGAAGCAGTCAGAAACCTACACCTTGCAGAATCTCTGACAGAGGAAGAAAGATCAGCATTCATCATTTTTTTTAAAGAACAGCAAATTAACTTTGCTTGGTCATATGCTGATATGCCCGGAGTAGATCCACACTTAATCATGCATCACTTGTCCATCTCTTCAGGAGTTAAACCAGTCAAACAAAAGCTACGAAAGATGAATCCACAGGTGGCACTCATGGTCAAAACTGAACTAAAGAAACTATTAGATGTCGGATTCATCCGACCCATTGACTATGCAGAATGGATTTCCAACATCGTTCCAGTATCAAAACCAGATGGTAGTATTAGAAAATGCACTGACTTCAGGGACGTCAACAAAGCTTGTCCAAAAGACGACTTTCCTCTGCCCAGTATCGACATCATTGTAGATCTCACAACAGGCCACGCAATGCTCTCACTAATGGATGGTTTCTCAGGCTATAATCAAATCAAAATAGCTCCTGAAGATCAAGATAAAACAGAGTTCACCTGTCCTTGGGGAACGTACTGTTGGAATGTTATGCCTTTTGGCTTAAAGAATGCAGGGGCCACTTATCAAAGAGCAATGACAACAATCTTCCATGACATGATGCACACATTTATGGAAGACTATGTGGATTATTTACTAGCTAAATCCTTCACTAGAGCCGAACATCTCAGCATCCTAACAAAGATCTTTGATCGATTGGAGAAATTCCAGGTCAGGCTCAACCCTAAGAAGTGTGTCTTCGGGGTTACATCAGGCAAGTTACTAGGCTACATAGTCTCAGCTAAAGGTATTGAAGTAGAT
Source organism: Cryptomeria japonica (assembly GCF_030272615.1). NCBI lineage: Eukaryota > Viridiplantae > Streptophyta > Pinopsida > Cupressales > Cupressaceae > Cryptomeria > Cryptomeria japonica. The sequence goes on along the minus strand of NC_081415.1, from coordinate 20,183,362 downwards.
CCAGCAAAGGTACAAGCCATTATGGACATACCACCACCAAAGAATATCAGTCAACTCAGATCTCTACAAGGACGACTTCAATCAATCAGGCGATTCATCGCTCAGCTAACAGATAAAAGTCTACCATTTAACCATTTACTACACAAAAATGTACCATTCAAATGTAAGGCCAAGTGTGTGGAATCTTTTTACCAAATCAAACAGTACCTGATGAATCCACTAGTTCTGGTACCACCAGTCGTAGGAAAGCCTCTTATCATATATATCTCAACAACAGATATATCACTAGGGGCACTATTGGCATAAGAAGATCAACAAGGGAAGGAACACACCATATATTACATCAGTAGGACATTGAATGGCTATGAACTCAACTATACATTCATTGAAAAGGCTTGCCTAACAGTGGTCTTCACATCTCAGAAGTTCTGACATTATATGCTAGCACACACCATTAAGCTAGTCACAAAAATTGATCCTCTCAAATATCTACTCAGCAAGGCAGCTCTTATAGGCTGATTGGCTAAATGGGTCATGATTCTCAGTGAATTTGACATCCAATACACAGAAAGATGAGCCATCAAGGGACAAGCAATTGCAGATCAGTTGGCTGAAGCACCACTCCCAAGCAAACACACCATGGAGATTGAATTTCCAGATAGGGACGTTCTTGCTCTTTCTACTAAACAATGGACCCTATACTTTGACGGATCCTATACACAACATGGTTCCGGTGCTGGCATTCTGTTCATCACTCCTGAAGGACACACTATACCAAAATCATATAGGCTTATGTTTCCATGCACAAATAATGTGGCTAAATATGAGGCACTGGTTATAGGCATCAAAATGCCCGTAGAATGGAAAATCACAGAGTTAAAAGCCTATGGATACTCACAACTAGTCGTCCATCAAATCAACAACAACTATCAGACAAAGGATGACAAGCTACTACCCTACAAATGAATGGTGGATGACTTCAAATAGTATTTTGTGCACATCACCTTCGAGCAAATACCAAGATTAAACAACAAAGCAGCCGATGCAATGGCTACTATCGCTTCACTACTACAAATTCCAGAGCAACAGAGTTGTTACGAGTTCCTGGTAGAGCAACTATTATCCCCCGCCTATGACCACTCTGAATCCCAGGTTATCTATGCCTTGACTGGTTCAGATTCTCCGTTATATGGACCAATATACGACTACCTCAAGCACAATATCTTACCAATTGACCAGTCTCGTAACCAAAAACGTAACTTTATCCAACAAGCTGCCCGTTATACCCTTACTGCTGACACTTTGTATCGTCAAGGTCTAGATGGTACTCTTCTTCATTGCCTTGATCGTAATGATTCTGATTCTGCTTTACACGAGCTTCACGAAGGTATTTGTGGCACACATTCAAGTGGTACTACTCTTGTTAAAAAGCTTCTATGAATGGGATACTACTGGCCTACAATGGAAAAAGACTTATATCACTTCGCCAAGAAATGTCCTAAATGCCAAATCCATGGTAATCTCATACATGCACCAGCACAAGAACTACAGCCATTTACAACATCCTGGCCCTTTTGTCAGTGGGGACTGGACTTAGTTGGCAAAATTCATCCTTCATCTTCAAATGGACACAAGTTCATTATAACAGCAACAGAATATTTTACCAAATGGATCGAAGCAGTTCCCATGACCACAGTGACTGGGAAACAAATTGCCTCTTTTATCCTCAATTATCTGATCTGCAGATATGGTATTCCAAGTTCAATCGTCACAGATAATGGACGACCCTTCAAGAATCAAGATGTCCAAGAACTATGTGAAAAATTCAAAATCCAACATAGGTTCTCTACACCATACTACCCGTAGGGAAATGGTCAAGCAGAAGCATCTAACAAGACAATACTGAAAATCCTCAAGAAAACAGTGAATGATGCAGGCAAAGATTGGCACATACAACTCAATCCAGCACTTTGGGCATATAGAACCAGCATCCACACACCTACAGGAGCAACACCATACTCATTGGTATATGGATCAGAAGCTATTTTACCCCTGGAGGTAGAAATCCCATCTCTCAGAGTCTCTTTGAAAGGTTTAATCTCAGATGAAGAGTATCGAGTTAACCGACTGCAAGAACTTGAACTATTAGATGAAAGACACCAACATGCTTATACTCATCTCAAAGCATATCAACAATGCATGTGCAGGAGCTACAATCACAAGGTCATTCCCTGCGACTTCAAGGTTGGTGACCTAGTCCTCAAAGAAAATCCAAGAAATCATCAAGATCGAGAAAAGAAAGGGAAATTTGAACCTAACTGGTTGGGTCTCTATGTTATCATATCAGTCTATGGATCAGGTGCCTATCAGCTAACAAATTCTGAAGGAGATGTGCTCAACGAACCAACTAACAGCATCCATCTAAAGAGGTACTACACTTAAGTGGCCTAGTGCATGGAAAAAGCCAAAATAAGCAAAAAAATCAAAAAGTCCAGAAAGAGCAAAAACATAAAGTACAAATAAAAACAAATGGTGAAAACCTGGTAAACAGGCGCTCTTGTGAAAGAACGGCTCCTCTATCTATCTCCATACCATTTTATCCATACAAACACTATCGGCCATCGCCTGACACTTAGCAAAAATCCATTCAGGACATACTTAGCGTAGTCACTATCCTGATTTATCTATATATATCCTCTTACCACATCCCACCATGGCTTGGAAATCACTGTACATGATCATATCAAGAGGCACACCCAACTAGGGGCATTAACTTGTTCAAAAACTTGCAAACATTCAAGACATCACAACTATTGCAAAACTCAGACGCATAACATCCAACAAACAAAACTACGCTTCATCACAAAAACCAAAGCAAAACAATTCACAAAAATACCAAGGATGGATGATTTTTTGAAGTACTAAATGTTGCATTCTTGCATAAAAATCTTGACTATTTTTGCATTTTGAACTTTTTTTAATTTGGATTTTCTTTCTTATCTCACGCAATGCTTCAAAGCTAGAGATCAAGGGGAACTTCCAATATTTTCTTAGTCTTCTGTTTGTGAGGCGATCACTTGTACTATGTGAATACATGCTTCGAGACGTGATACATCGAATATCACTGAAGGCCTGATTCCACTTCATGTATACAAATGATTTAATCTTGTATGTTTACGCAATACGCACTCAGGTCGTCTTGGTTCAATTATACCTTGATGCTTATGCTATCTTGCAAAATCAAAAATCATGTAAATTTTTCTCAGGTCATTATGGTTCAATTATACCATTATGCTTGTATAAATTTTCAACATATCCTAAACAAATCAATGCTCAATGATGATATCTACAAAGAAAGCAAACGAATGGCTATATCGGATGGCAAATACAGAATGAGGATGCTACCAAAAACATAGTTGCATATCATTTTACAATTAGTTGCATATCATTTTACATTAATTGCATATCATTTAACCATAGTTGCATATCAAATCATACATCTTATTTTCAAGATACATCTCACAGCATATAAAAATATACATCCTGCATCATACATTATATCATCTATTTAAAGCATTGCATCACATAAACAAAATAACCCAAATAAATGCATCCATATAAACACCCCACATGATCAACAAAAATGGTGCCGTAGATATATATATATATATATCTCAAAATGATCCAAATATACAAAATGTGTCAACACTGTGTCCAGTACAAAGAATAACAATGATCAAAAAATACAACAGAGACCATGTCTCTCAAGTATGACTATCCCCTGACGGGGATGGTCTCACTCCAGATGTCTCACTCCAGATGTCCCTGCTCCTGGATCTCTAGGAGGGTCCTGTCTCGGTGGCCCCGTAACACCTCGGCTCTCAGATCGTGACCTAGTATCTCGAGATCGACTAGATCTCGACTGTGCAAAACTCTGTACTCGGCGATCCCTGGGTACTGCAGCCTCATAGTGCCACCTATAATACTCCGCCTCCTAAGCTCTCAGAGCCAGCTCTTTCAAGGTGTCTCTCATCGGACCACCCACTGCTGCTCTCTGTATGCTCGACACCACCTCCTCCGCTCATCCCCTCCGCTCTATCTCGGTATCTCGCTCAGTGGTCAACTGAGAAATCTGCCGCTGATAGGTCAAAATTTGTGCCTGCAGCTACTGAAAAGTCACCTGTAGGGTCCGGATCTGTGCATCCTCAACATGTGTCAGGATCCGAACCCGTAGTGGTACCTGTGCTGGAGAAACCCCTCCCACTTGGCCTGTCCTCGGTGCTGGAGGTGGGAGCACATCCGTCCTCCTCTGCGTTGGTCGCCTAGGCTCATCATCACCCCCCACCGTAGTTAACACCTCCCCCACTCTCCCCTCTCCACCGGCTCCGATAGCCAATCCACCTCTCCCCCTATCTATCCTCCCTTGTCTCACCACCCTCTCCACACCTCTATCCCCTCTCCTCCCTCTATCTCCCCACCTCCCTCTGGCTCCTCTCCCTCGTCCTCCTCCTCCATCATCCCCATCATCTTCGTCGTCTCCCCCGTCTCCCTCCTCCTCATCCGAATCAAAAGCTGGCCTCATCTCATCAAGATCAGATATCCTGGCCACCGCCCGCGCAGCAAACAATCAGGCAAACTCATCCGTCATGCCCGCATCCTGAATCTCAAGGGCATAATCCCATATCTGCCCAGCCAACCCCACAAACTCCTCCACCGCCACTCCACTATCAATGGTCGGCCCCCAATCCGCCACATCCTGCCGTCGCCGTGCATATAGGCACGCTCCCTATGGAATACCTTGCTGGTGCCCAAACTGCCTCAAAACTCAGGTCACCACAAACCTCTCCATAACGAACGGGGTCCTCCTGATCAGGTATCTGGTCATAAATAAAAAGGGCATCTCTAGCCCATCCTCTGCCCACACCTCACATCCTATATACGGTCGCCAGGTGACCGTATCTATGTCATCCAACACTCTCCTCCAATGCTCTAGTTTGCCCAGCTTATGCTGGACAACTAGACCCCTATATCCATAGGCATATGCACATCCTATGGGCCTGTCCCTGTCTGTTAGTGGCCTCGCTGCTGAAATGTGCTCCCAGCACCATACCTGTAATAATGTCACGCCAGCTGACAAACTGCCATAACCGAGGTATACTACCTCATGCAGGCCCCTGTATAAATGGGCCAGCATAGCTAACCCCCATAAAAACCTTTGCCCCTGTGTAACCATCTCCTCCAACACCAGCCCCCATCCCACCGAGAATCCCTTTGACCTGCGATCAGGACAAAGGAATCCACCAATGAACCCTGCTAGTACGGATGGCAGTGGTGCATAATCCAGGTCTAGAAACTCCTGCCATGGGATCTCATAGCCACAGACTGTATCATCCTGGAAAATGCGATGCAGTGCCTCTGTCCCACCCTCCTCCGACTGCTCATATGGTAGTAGTGCCCCTACTACAGGGATGTGCAGGATCCTATAATAGTCCTCTGGTGTGACTGTCATCTCTCCAGTGGCAAAATGGAAGGTGTTCATGTCGCTATGCCACCTCTCTGCCAAAGCTGTCAGTAACCCCCGATTCACAGTGAACCGGGGCATATCCAAGAGGGAAGTCAACCCACATCTCTCGATGATATCGAGATCGGCCTGCGACAACCGCAGTATCAATGTCCACGGTCTGGGAAATCTCTCCCGTGACTGCACCACACCCAATCGCTCCTGTCAAGAAGCAAAACAAATCCAATATTAGTTTCCACATCAAAACAAAGATATCAAAATCAAACTTACATCAACAACATGAAACAATTTGCTCATCTATATCGAATTTCAAAATCCTATCATTTCATATCAACTTGTAAAACAACTCAAGCTCTCAAAAACCATATCAAAACTTGTAACACAACTCAAGTCTCCACAAATCACATAAACTTGTAAAACAACTCAAGTTCTCAAAAACCATATCAAAACTTGTAACACAACTCAAGTCTCCACAAATCACATAAACTTGTAAAACAACTCAAGTTTCCCACCCATATCATCTTGTAACACAAATCAAGTTTCCAACCCATATCATCTTGTAACACAACTCAGGCTTCACACATTGAACTTGAAACACGGTAAGCAAACAAATCATATTTTGATCAAAACACCACATTGATAGCTATACATAACTTAAAAAATCGCAAATCAAAACAAGTTATATCGAAACTCATATTGGACAAATCCATAAAATCATGACAGACAAAGCAAACAAATTTACATTTCGGTTCATCTCGCAAAAATTTTCCAGATGTGCTAAAACAGACTCCCGCTGTGCTAAAACTCCCCCATGCACTAGGCTGTTTTTCCTACGTGCTAATCTATTTACCCTATGCGCTAGACTGACTCTACGTGCTAAATCTTTCCCCCCATGCGCCACCTAACCTACCCTATGCGCTAGACTGATTCTACGTGCTAATCTACACCTCCTAGGCGCTACCCATTTGACCCTATGCGCTAGGTTAACCCTATGCGCTAAACCCCCTTACCTATGCGAACCCCTGCGACTCCTATGCGCTAGGTCTACTCTACGTGCTAACCTGTTGACCTGAAGCGCTACCTGATGGTTTCTATACGTTATTCTACATATATGCGCTAACCTATATTTCCTATGCGCTATCCTATCTATTTCGGATGCGACCCCTAATATTTGACTAGATGCGCTACTTAAAACTTCGTATGCGCTAATCTATGCCCTAGACGCACTAAACTGTTAAACCCGAACTTTGAAAAAAAAAAATGACTAAAAATGACAAAATGAAAAGTCAAAAGAGGGTCAAAAATGTTGACTTACTGGTGGTCCATGCACTACAGGTCTCCGGTACCTCCGAACGCGCTTGAAATGGTGTCTATGATACGGAATAGGCATTTTCTCTGCAGACCAAATTCTCTTTCTCCAAAGTCAACAAAACACAAATGAATCTAATTCAAGCCCTTTTCCCCTTTTATAGGAGGAAAATGAAATTAGGGTTAGCTGAACGGACCTGTAATATGGTCGCAGTCTCCCCTATACCATAACATTTGTAACTTATCGAGAGATGAATCAATTTCCCCACATTTCACATCAACGAAATCCTACACATCATACGCAACTCATCAAATTAAATCAAAAATTTTCAAAAAATATTGATTCATCTCCCGAGGGGGCATCACCATCAAATATCGAATCTGGGGCATCACACATCAAATCAAATCCGGAGCATGACTGACAAATCATAAGAACAACACAAAAATTGCATTTGATCATAAATCACAAAAACACATCATTTTCTTTGAAATAACATGTGCACACACGTCACTTCAAAGAGGGGCAAAATGTAGACGTATAAAAATGACCATATTCCTAAATGAATATTTTATGTTCATTTCTCTATTTGATTAAATCCAATTTAATTAAATTACCCACATTCCTCTATTTAATTAAGTAAATTACTCAATTTATTTAAATTAAATTCACTATACCCATTTAATGAATAAATCATTTTATTCAATAAAACCCCCCTATCCACTTTTAATTAAATTCAAATTTAATTAAATAGTTATCCTAAATTGAATAAATCTAATTTATTTAATTTCTCCAAATTGCAACCAAATTGAATTAAATTACTTTATTTCAATTAAATCCTATTATCCCTCCATCCACTTGCAAAATCCCAAACCCCTTTCTAATCCCTTCTAGAATCTTCTAATCGCTTCTAATTAACCTAACCCCTCCTCTAAACTTATCACATCCCTAAGCAAAGGGAAGTCACTTCTCAAAACCTCAAAGTCTTTGATAACCATTAAAGGCTTCAAGTCTTCAACCACTTAATTCCTCAAAGTCTTTGATAACCATTAAAGGCTTCCAACTTTCAACCACTTAATCCCCCAAAGTCTCCAATAACCATTAATGGTTAACTCAAACCCTCTTACATGGTTAAAGAATTTGTTTTAACTCAACCTTCACCCAACCCAAGGGTCTCATCAGGCCTTTAATGCTTTGACCATGATTATCTCTTAATCATTTGCACAAGGGTTTATCCTTGGATTAAGTCTTAATCCATTGGGTAAACCTAACTTAAGCTTGACTCTTACCCTCTAGATAACCATGAGGTCTTCTCAGGCATTTAATGTCTCCAACCCCTTCTCTCAACCCAACCCTATGTTGACACTTGTCACCATTTCATTGGTGCAAATTGCAAACATGGATCCCCAACTTTCAAACTCAATCCTTGATTAAATCTTTTAATCCTGACCATCCATTGCCCTATTTTTGCTATAAATAGAGCTCTCATTCCTCCATTTTAAACATCCTCCAAATTTGTAGTATCACACTTATGCTCAAATACATTCAAGCTTTCATATCATTTTTATGCTCATCATTTTAGCCTCTTTTAAATCAGGAACTAGTCTAAATATGCATGTTTAGAATACTTTCTTTATCATTTTAACTCAATCATAGACTAAATATATCATGTTAGGATAGTACTCATACTAATCTTGTCATCTTATCATTTAGTTTATTGCATTTTAAAATCATACATAGTTTAGCATACCTTTCATACTAAAATCCATCAAAGCATCCCTCGTTCTTGCATTTGCCACCCCTAAACCATTTTGCTCAGTGATTTGAGAGCAAAAACATTGGTTTGAGGGACATTGTGAGATAGAGAACCATGGGACCCACCTTGAGAAGCTGAGTAATACGTCGTTACTCCATAGCTTACACCAAGAAGTCCTGTGTGTGTGTGTGGACTAGTATTTAGCAATATTTTCACATATTGAGTTTTATCAGCCCACTTTTCCCGCATACAGTAGGCATTGTGTAGCTTGAACCCATTGTCATCCTATGGGTTTGGAAACTAGAAACAAATGTTGCATATTCTTGTGGAAGCTTGCCCATCAAGTTGAAGATCAATTGAGTATCCTTCTTATCAATGCCACAATCTTTGAGTTGTGCCCTTAACTCATTTGCCTTAGTGACATAATCTTGTATAGTATCAAAGTTCTTGGGATCCAACATGGTGAGATCACCATCAATTTGATATCCCCTAATCTCATCAACTTGACCATACAAGTCTTGAAACTTTTTCCAAGCATCCTTGATTAGAGTACACTTCTCAATATGAAAAATGAGATCCTTTGATACATGCTTTCTTAAGGTACCAATTGCCATGATATTTTTAGTGAGCCAATCCAAGTGACCAACTGGATCAACCTTAGGATCAGTTGGAGCAACAATAGTTCCATCAATGTAATGAGTCAGTCCTTTTTCCATAAGTTTACTCCATGCATCAATTTTTCAAGTAGCATAATTATAAGGAGTTAAGAGAGGAAACTTAGAAGAACCCATAGCAGCAAAAAGGAAGGAACACAAGAGTACAAAAGAACAAGAGACACCCCCCAAATTCACTCAATCAAAGTACCCCCCAAAATAATGATTTTGGCACTTTATATGTAGTGCATGTACAATAGGCCGCTTGCAAAACAAGGAAAAGTGGACTTCTGATTTCAATTTACAACTTCTCAAAATGAGATCTAAGAGACTTCAACAAATACTGCTAGTGATCTAAACTGAGATCCAAGCAAAATGCAAGTACCAAATATGCCAAAAATGGCCAAATAATGAAATTACAATTTCTACTTAAAATTACTGCAAACAAATGGCAGATTATGAAAGTAGATGAAAAAATATGCACTTTCAAAAAAAATGGCACCTAAAAAGGAGTCCATATGAGCCCAAATGAAGCCTCCAAAGTTGTAAAAATCGGGATTTCACAATTTCCAAAAAACCTATATCCAAAAATTAGAAACATTCTGCACCACTGTACAGATCACAAAATTCTACCCCAAAACAAAAAAAAATTCTCGAAAAAACGAATCCGGATGAGTGAGATATCACTATTTGAAAAAAACCTGCAAAATTATAATTTCTGGAAAATTTCCATTGCAGCATCAAACTTCAAATGCCTCTAGATTTGGCCTCCGAAGTCCGATTTGGATGAAACAAAAGGAAAAACTGACTTTCTTGGACCTCCTCAATCCAATGATAACCTCAGATTTGACCCATCAAGCTTCAATAAAAACCTGCAATAGAAAATTCCAAAATGCAAACCCCAAATATCATCAAATTTCTCTCAATTGGCAAACTAATGACACTCTAATGGCTCTGATACCATGTGAGATTTTTCCAAGATCAAGAGCTCAATGAAATGTACAAAATAGAGACACAATATAGGGCAAGAATAAACTGTATTCTCATCAATAGAAAATGATCAATAGTTCCAAATTACATACAATGTAGATAAGCATGCTTATGTAGGCAAGGCTAGGGATATGTGAGCACACAAACATGACATGTGGCTCAATAAGAAACAAGAGTAGGTAGGAAATAGGTATGGGTAGGTAGGAGAAACAATATAATAGTCCACATGAGGTGGATCACCCACTGAATGTGGAGTATAACAACAAGATCAACACCATAAAAGGTGGAAATTATCCTAAACACACTATCCCAATGTGGCACAAACACCCAAGTGTCTCGTACCCAAACTACTATGAAATGCATTTCCTAAGTAAACTTAAGTAAAGTGTAATAATATCCATGATGAATAATTATTTACAGCAACACACTTAGTGAACCCTGACACCGGTCCACTCCATCCCGGTTGACCATAGCTGCTTCGAGTCTTCACACTGGTTCATACGTGTTCACATGCTTGAGCATCATATATCGGTTCACTTATTGACACCAATGACAACATACACTATCACCACTTCATCATATGCCAACAAAAACTAGAATGGCCTCTAACCCTCCTCTATCCCTCTGTTGGCACAAATCCTACTCTCCAAAAGTTGGGACCTTTCTTTGGGCTACCCTACAAAAAATAATCCTTACAATGGAGCGAGTATGGAAATTGGGCTATGCTGGCCCCTCTAGGTGTCCATTATGCTGCAAAAGGGAGGAAGATATTGACCACCTATTACTCACCTGTGAATTCACCATTTTGTGTTGGCATTGGCTCTTTAACAAACTTAATTTAAGTGTGGCTTGTCAACAAGACCTTCTTTCCTTCCTACAAAGTTGACCAGTCTCCCAAAATTTCAGCCACTATGGGATATTTGGATCATCTCCCCTTCGATCCTCCTCTAGGAAGTCTAGAAAGAAAGGAATAGAAGAATTTTTAAGGAGATATCCCTCAATTTGGAAACCCTTCTTGTTAAAATTGAAGCATCTATTATAGAGATTTCCAATAACTATATCAGAAAATGCCCCCTGAAGAACTCAAAATTTTCTCTGAGGGATGAAGCCATAATGAGACACTGGGAAGGTATCATTCTTCCCCTGTATGTCATTTTAGGAGAAAAACACAACTTACTGGCCATAAAGATGTGTGTCTAGGCCCCCCCACCTCTCGGATGGTTGAAACTCAACTTTGATGGAGCTTCCTAGAGCAACCCTGGCACAACAGGTGTAGCCTATGTTGTCGGCTCTTGGGATGGGGAACAGGTTGTTGCACTCGCAAAACCTATAGGGATAGTCACTAATAATGTAGAGAAGCCAATGCAGTACTAGAAGGTTTGTTGCTCTGCCACAAACTTGGAATTCAATATCTGGAAATTGAAGGAGATTTCGCAATCATTATAAACTCTCTTAGATCAGGAAAATATTTCAATTGGAAAATTAAAAATATAATTAACAAGGCCAAGGATTTACTTCCACACTTTAATTATGTCATCATCAATCACATTTATAGAGAAGGTAATAAAAGAGCAGATGAACTAACCAATGAAGGAGAAGATGATAAGGAATTCAAGAATCAAGACAAAAGATAGAAGCCCGACTTGTTTAGTTCCACTTTCTCAAACCTCTTCTCCTCCACCCTTTAAGATGTCACATAAATTACTCTCAGCTATTATTCAATGATTAAAACTGTATCTTGTTGATAGGATCAAGAATATATATTGGGATAGGAATATGGATAACATATGTTCATATGCATTTCTTAATGGCATACACGCATACACTCATATATACCTATAACAACTTTCCATAGGCCGGTTAACCATGATCACTTCTTCATCTCTCCCTTAACTCATTTACATTGAAGGACAAACAATTCACAAAAAAGAGTCATAATTATTTAACTTTTAACATGTAGCCATATTTCAGCTAAGACATCTCACTTTTCTAATGCTCAAATGTTCCAAGAGACAAATGATTGTTACTGGTGAGATTAAGGCAGACCAGTTCAAAGGTATTGTTAATTCCCCTCATGACCTGGTTATTAATGGCATTACAAAAATCCTAGGGGAATTTTTTCATTTACAATGAGGATAGAACCAGATCAAACTCTGATATCTCCTCCATGTTTTTAGCAGTAGTGTTTCATTTTGAGCCTAACAGGGAGTTTATCAGGAAGCTATGTTTAAAGGTCTTTAAGCATAGCATCCTGGGAGAACTTGACCGAGTAATGGTTAATGTCACCAATGATAATCTAGATCCTAAACCCAGGCATTATGACATCCTAATGTGGAATAACCATTAGGTTCCTCAATTTCCAATTTTGGCAATCGATAATCCTGCAAAATTCGCAAATAGGCATCTCATCATTCTAAGGAATATCAATTTCCTCATGTGGTGGTTTCATGTGAAATCTGCTCCCTACAAGCACTGGCTGGCTATATACCTTCGAGATGAAGGACTAAACATGGACTTGGAAAAAGGAATGGAAGAGTCTGACTTGAATTCTCCAACCTTGTCAAAGAATTTACCATCGGATCATGTAGGGCTCCAAGGGAAAGGGTCTGCCAATTATAGCTAGATTTTCAAATATGATCCTCTTTTAGACTTTTTGTTTCTCAGACTCAGATATACTTGTTGGTATTTTTTATGATTATGTTGTGATTGTCATTAATGGACACACACTTGTATTGAGATCCCCTTTATATGTATGAGCTTGTGCTCAATTGGTATTTGTTGCAACTGGTATGATGTATACTAGTCTCTAGACTAGTGATTTTGCAGAATGTGTTTCCCGGTCCGAAGCGGCATGTTGACCCCAAGCAGTTCACAAATCACAAGCAGTATGAGGGAGCAAAGCGGCACAACACATTCTTACCAATCTTCATTTGTGACAAACCGGCAACCGGTATTTTGTATGAACCGGTAATACTCTGTGATGAGTTACCAACCGACATTTTGTGATGAGTTACCAATCCACCGATTGTTTGACGGTGCCAACACATTGACGGTGATTCTTGTGTCGTGTTACTAAGTATATCTAGATTCATTGAACCTAGGAAATTGTAATGTAATCCTATTGGACCGACAGGAAATCAGATTCCTTTAAAAGGACATCATGTCTAGGGTTTTAAGTTGTTGCTGAAAGGGTTAATGTTGAGCTAGGGTTTGAGGTGGAAGTTGAGTTGTTGTGAGAACGATCTTATTTGAGAAGATTGAGTTGTAATTGTGAGAGAGAGAGAAGACTGAAGTAATGTTGGAATGCATTAGCTATGAGCAATACTGGATCTAACCAAGCAGTTTGTGCTATTAGATAGATCAAACATTTGTTGATTACTCACATCTTTGACAAGTCTGTAGCCCTTAATCAAGTAGGCCTCAAAGCCTTTGTAAAATCCTCTAACAAGGTGGTTCACACATGTGAATCTAAAATCCTCTAACAAGGTAGTCTTTAATCAGACTTATCTCCTAACAGAGATTGAGATTCCTAATAGGATCTGTTCTGGTGAAGAACATTGTAAGACCTTAACCGGTCTGGTTTCTATTCTGCAGATAGTGACTTGTGAGTTCCATCTCACCATGGTTTTTCCCAGTTGGGTTTCCACATCAAATATCCTGTGTTATGGTTGTATTGCTTTTGTGGGTGAATGCTTTATTCACATTTTGGTTTGCATGTGTGGTAACTGGTTTGACTGTCAAATTGCTTTACCAGTTTATCTTTATACTGTGTAAGTGTTTTTGTGCAGTAGTTTTTGGCATACTAATTCACCTCCCCTCTTAGTATTCATCAATTGGTATCAAAGCCAACCTTTCTATAAGTTTAACCACTTGGAAAGAGATATGGGGGAATACACCTTGAGGGAACTTACTCAACGGCTCACTAAGTCTGAGCAAGCCTATGATGATCTTATGGTCAAATACAAGGCATCTCAAGCAAAAAGAAGAGAACATATAGAGAGGCTGATGGAACTATTTGAAAGTAGTTCTGAAGATGAAGCTAACATGGAAGCCATGATTGCTGAAGTGAATAAGCTGAATGATTCAAACTCCAATCTAAGAAAGGAGTTGGAAGGATTGACTATTCGGTTTAGTCAAGAGCTTGAGAACTGGAGAAAAGTGGAAGATCTGGTAAAAGATAGAGATCATGAGATCTCCAAGTTGAAACATGAGATTAGTGCACTAACTGCTCGCCTTCATGAGAGCAGAATGGAAAAAGAAGACATGCAAGGAAAACTGAACATTGCCATCTCTGAAAATGCAAGTCTTATGCAGACAAACACTGCTATTTCCAAAGAACTCTTTGAGTCAAAGGAAATACTTGCTAAGTTTGGCAGAAGTACAGTCAAGCTAGAGCAAAAGCTTGAGTCATCTAGACTAGCAAAGAATACCAATGGTCTTGGTTTTTCTGGACATGAGGAAGGAGAATCCTCAGGAACAAATGCTGAAGCATTAGAGAAGCAACCGGCACTAAAAGGAAAAGGTAAGCAAAAATTCAAACTTGTTTGCTTTAACTGTCTTAAAGAAGGACACACTGCCAATGTATGTAGGAGCAAAGCCTACAATAATTTTCCTTATTTTATCAACAATGTACGTAGATCCAATAAGTTCAATGGTAATTGTTATGCATGCAACAAGTTTGGGCATAGAGCATTTGAATGCAGGTCTGTAATGGATAACACTGGAAGATATCCTCAGAGGACCCAAGGAACTGGTCCTGAACCTTTTATGAATCGGAACCATAACTGGTTTAATGTCTTCAATCATCAGTTAAGAAGCGGTGGTCATCAAGCGGCAAACGGATGGAGAGAATGTTGTATGATCTGTCATGGTCATGGTCACACTGCTACAACATGCAGAAGGAAGAATGGAGACATGTACAATGGACCCTGGAGAGCACCTGGACTTGTTTGCTATCACTACAACAAACCGGGTCACATTGCAAGATTCTGCAGAAGTAGAAAAAGTATATCTGATGATATACTGGTCACTCAGGAAGGAGAAATAGATGTTGAAAAATTTCAAGGAGACATGAAGAAAACATGGAAGAAGAAACCAATATTGTCAGAAGAGGAACCGATTTCTGCACCTAGTGTGGAAATATCGGAACTGGCAAACTAAGCCTCAAAGGCTTAGGGGGAGCAAATGGCGAAATGCTTTTGAACCCCTAATTGACACCGATAAAAGACCTTAACCGGTATGTTATACCTGTCGCTTGGCAGAAGACTGGAAACGATAAAAAGGCAAATTAGGGTTTACGCCCTAATAGAGGAGCATTAATGATGGTAGGTGAGAGACATGTATAAATGCAATTTTCAAATCATTTCT
The DNA here is from genome assembly GCF_030272615.1 of Cryptomeria japonica. Classification (NCBI taxonomy): domain Eukaryota; kingdom Viridiplantae; phylum Streptophyta; class Pinopsida; order Cupressales; family Cupressaceae; genus Cryptomeria; species Cryptomeria japonica. The sequence continues at coordinate 20,167,769 of NC_081415.1, read as the reverse complement.
CACTATCTGTTTTCCAGCGAAGAAAAATTTTCAAGTGCAGAGCGAAGAAAAGGCGATTTGAGCTTAGATTTCAAGAAATTGGATAACCTTGAAAGAGATTCAAATCTAGTTTGCAAGCGGTAGTGGAGAACTCAAAGCAATGATTTGGCATCCGACGGAGAGCGAAGTGAAGCAGAATCAAGAATCCCTAAATTTGCATTTGAAAGGTATTTTTCGTGTTCTTGAAATACTCTTCAATGGCTTCCGCATCTCATACCAGTTCAAGTACATCCATTGAGTCAAAAAGTTTTATTCAGAGGAAGTCCAAGTATAATGCTTTATCACAAGTTCCAGCTGGAGTCATAGTCGAAGAAGGAATTTCAGATTATATTGATTGCAAAATAGAAGACCTAGGGTCTTTAGCCATTCATACTCAGTTAGGTTTATTTTGCGAAAAGGACAAAAGGATCAAACCAGAATTTAGTGTCATAAAGAAGAAGAAATTCCACAATGCTGTATATTTCCTGGAAGACTTCACAGAGGATCACATCAGGATCATCTTGAGCAGAGTCCATGGTGACAAGATGTACCTGGAGAGAACGCATGATATCACACCTAAGGCAATTCATGCAGTCACCGGTTTCTGCAACACAGGGGAAGTGCCAGCCCTGAGAAAAGTGAGCAAAATGGAAATGACCAAGCTCACCAGTTCAACAAGTGATTCACGGAGCATGAAAGTCAATCCTATCAAGGATGATCTGGTGAAATACGCATGCATGGTGATTGGATACAAAACATTCTCAGCCAGCAGGATTAATTTTGTATCTACTGCAGCAGTAAATGCCGCTTACCGAATGATAAAAGAGGATGCATCTTTTGACTTATGCACCAACATGCAGAGGCAACTCCTACTAAATCTCAAGGCAATCAAGTAGGACAAATCATTGAGGTTTAAGTTTGGACAACTACTGGTAGGGTTGTTCTTTTATTTCCAAGGCTACTTTCTGGGTGTAGGAGATGTCCAGTGGTCACCTGACCAACCGGTAACCAAGCAGATAAAGGAAAGCGTGCAAGCCATTGGAACCAGCTACCCTGAGGTACTAGACAAATACTTTGATGAGTTCAGAAGAAAGATGAGTTAGAGGGTAAGAATCTCAGGTGACATAGTGAAGAAATACAAAGATGACATCTATTTCACTATTCAGGTGGACAAATGTCTAATGGAGGTTGTTGAGCCTAGAATGGAGGAAGTGGAGCCTATGGGCTATGAGGTCATGTTTGACATGCTGGAAGGGTATGCTTCAACCCTTATTGCCTCACCTCTTGATCCAAAGGCTAAGAGGACCGGAACCTACTTGGAGAGGATCGCACCGGTTGAAGAACCATCGGTGAAGAAGGGAAAAGAACTGACAACTAAGAAAGCTAAGGCAGTGCCTGTAGCATCGACACCAGCTACCACTACGACTCCAAGAGTGACCAAGCAGTCACCAGCAAAGAAGAAACCGGAGGTAACACCGGCAAAAGTCTTCGAAAGAAAGAGGAAGACTAAGGCAAATGAACCAGACTCCGAAGAAACCGAGTCTGATGAATAGCCAAAGAAGGCTAGATAGACCAAGAAGATGAAGAAGAATGAACCGGCAGCATCTGCACCGGTAAATATAGATATCTCCTCTTACAAACCTTTGACACATTGTCAAAGAACAGTAAAGAATATTAGGAGAAAGTTACTTCATGATTTAATAGATTATTATGATGAATTCAATAGTGAGGAAAAAGATGAAGTACTGTAGGAAATCATTCTTTATCTATGAAAAAATGACCGGTCACCTTCAGAGATTAAATCTCAGACACCGGATTCATTATTTAAAGCATTGGATAATAAATGGTGCATTGCCATTGAAAAGGAACAAGAGATTAGGGAGAAAGTTTTTGCATAGTACTTCCCCGAACTCTCAAATTCAGAATTGTTTGATGCCCTAGATCAAAATAAAGGTCTCTTCTTCACAAGGAGAAGAAGACTCTGGTTGTTGGAGGGGAGAGTTGATGATGTAGAAAAAGATACACATCAGCACATGGCCCATGCTATCAGCTCTCATAAATCACGAATGGCCAACCTCCAAGTGGAAAAGGAACCGGTTATTTCCAAACCGGATGAGGTTTTTGATGAGGAAGGAAACCTGGTGGAAGAACCAATCGACACCATAGATGTCAATGCCCTGGATGTAGAAGATGTCACTCAGGACATACCTTCTGATGGAACTGAACAGGGGCAACAGGCTAATCAGGGTGGTGAACAAGTTGTGGACACACAACAAGCAGCAAAAGAACAGGAAGAGAAAAGGAAGAAGGATGAAGATGAGAAATAGAGGAAAGAGGAAGAGAAGAGAAAAGAGGAAGAGGAGAAATGGAAAGATGAAGAAAAGAAGAAGCAAGAAGATGACAGGAAAAAGAAAGAAGAAGAAGACAAGGAAGAAAAGAGAAAGAAGGAAGAAGAGGAGAAGAAAAAGAAGGAAGAGGAAGAGAAGAAGAAGAAGGAAGCAGAGGAGAAGAAGAAGAAGGAAGAGGAAGAACAAAAGAAGAAGGAAGTGGAAGAGAAGAAGAAGGAAGAGGAGGAACAAAAGAAGAAGGTAGAAGCAAAGCAGAAGCAGAAAGAAGAAGAAGACAAGAAGAAGATGGAAGAGGAAGAGAAGAAATAGAGAGAGGAGAAAGAAAAGGAAGAGAAGGAGAAGAAAAAGAAGGAAGAAGTAGACAAGACCATTGAAGCAATGAAGACCACATAGATGGAAACTCCTAAGGTAACTGGTAGCCAAGCCAAACCGGCTGCTATCTTGAGCCCCATTGATCTCCAATCTGCAAGTGATTCTAAGCTTATGCAAAGCATCAAGGTTACCCAAGAGCGCCTTGAAGGCATTCGAAGGAAAAGAGAACAAGATATTATTTAGGCGGCTGTAGACACACTTATCGGTTTAATCCTCGATACTAATCTTCCTGACACTGATTCATCACTAGCACAACTCAAACTTCTGTGTACTGTAGTGGATGATCAGGTACAAAGTCTAGAAGAAGCAGCAGAGGCCAATGTAAAGAAAGAGCACCAAAAGGCTCTTAATGTTTCTCTAGTGAAGAAATTGAATGAGCTTAGGACTGAGCTGCTAAAGGATCAAAAGGACATAAGGAATGCCTTGGATGAGGGAAACTTGCTACTCAGCAAAATCTGTCAACCTCATCTATTCTGTGATGATGTGCTAGCCAAGAAGCAACAGCTTCAAACGGACTTATAGTCCTACTTGGGCACATTCAAGACTCCTTACGACTCCTTTGTAGCATATGGGCAAACCGTTCACCGGTTCCAGATCCAATCAGCCAAGATGGAGCAAGAGATCAGTACAAGGTCTAGGGATTTGCAGGAGCTTCAACTGGTATTACTTCCACGACTGCAAATTCTTCATAAGTGTTATCTGAACCTAGATGCCCTGACAGTCACACAAGAACTAAGCACAATAGATGCCATGGAGGAACAGGTATCACAGATGCAGACAGAGAAGGAAGTGGCAACCTCCCTACTTGAGTCCTGGTCCCTTTCCATGAAACAATTTTTACAGGACTATAAAGCGGTTTTTGACAAGTATTATTCATTATTGTCATAAACTCTTTTATATATATATGGAAACAGTTTTTTTCAACGGTACTTTGTCATTGTTGGCAAAGGGGGAGAAGTATATCTGGTTTTTGGTTTTAAATTTTGAAATTTTGATATATCAGGGGAGAAGTATATCAGAGGGAGAAGTATCTGTTTTGAAATCTTGATATATGTTGTGCTATATGTTATATGCTCTGATGATTATTCTCTGAATGCAAAATTACATACACTCTGTTGATTAAGGGATAGTGTATATGCTTAGGGGGAGCAATTTTGTTAATGGCCAATGTTTGTTGTAAAACACTTAGATGTCAAAATTTTACTTTCCTAAGTGTCGCCATCAATGCCAAAGGGGGAGATTGTTGGCATTTTTGATGATTATGTTGTGATTGTCATTAATGGACACACACTTGTATTGAGATCCCCTTTATATGTATGAGCTTGTGCTCAACCGGTATTTGTTGCGACCGGTATGATGTATACTAGTCTCTAGACTAGTGATTTTACAGAATGTGTTTCCCGGTCTGAAGCGGCATGTCAACCCCAAGCGGTTCACAGATCACAAGCGATATGAGGGAGCAAAGCAGCACAACACATTCTTACCAGTCTTCATTTGTGACAAACCGGCAACCGGTATTTTGTATGAACCAGTAATACTCTATGATGAGTTACCAACCGGCATTTTGTGATGAGTTACCAATCCACCGATTGTTTGACGGTGCCGACACATTGACGGTGATTCTTGTGTCGTGTTACTAAGTATGTCTAGATTCATTGAACCTAGGAAATTGTAATGTAATCCTATTGGATTGACAGGAAATCAGATTCCTTTAAAAGGACATCATGTCTAGGGTTTTAAGTTGTTGCTGAAAGGGTTAATGTTGAGCTAGGGTTTGAGGTGGAAGTTGAGTTGTTGTGAGAACGATCTTATTTGAGAAGATCAAGTTGTAACTATGAGAGAGAGAGAAGACTGAAGTATTGTTGGAATGCATTAGCTGTGAGCAATACTGGATCTAACCAAGCAGTTTGTGCTATTAGATAGATCAAACATTTGTTGATTACTCACATCTTTGACAAGTCTGTAGCCCTTAATCAAGTAGGCCTCAAAGCCTTTGTAAAATCCTCTAACAAGGTGGTTCACACATGTGAATCTAAAATCCTCTAACAAGGTAGTCTTTAATCGGACTTATCTCCTAACAGAGATTGAGATTCCTAATAGCATCTGTTCTGGTGAAGAACATTGTAAGACCTTAACCGGTTTGGTTTCTATTCTGCAGATAGTGACTTGTGAGTTCCATCTCACCGTGGTTTTTCCCAGTGGGTTTCCACGTCAAATATCCTGTGTTATGGTTGTATTGCTTTTATGGGTGAATGCTTTATTCGCATTTTGGTTTGCATGTGTGGTAACCAGTTTGACTGTCAAACTGCTTTACCGGTTTATCTTTAGACTGTGTAAGTGCTTTTGTGCAGTAGTTTTTGGCATACTAATTCACCCCCCCCCTCTTAGTATTCATCAATACTTAACTATCTATAGTTTGTTGCTGACTTTTTTTGAAATTTATGATGTTCTTCGTAACGATATAGCTTCAATTAGACTCATATAAGATATATGCAAATATATGCTTAATACTGCCTTGTTTAGATGTTTCCACCTTATCATATTATCTTAATTATGAATCAGGATAGTTGCATAATTTCATTATAAATGGTTTTCATAAATGTAGACATATATAGATTTTCATTTAATGGAATATATATATCACGATATGCATAAACACATAGATACATGCACGTATATATACTGCTCCACAGAGATGTAGAAACATCTACATATATGTGGATATACTTATGAAGATGTATATTGTTCACAGGTTAATATAACCCCACCTCTTATAGGTTTTTCTTTCATGTCATATTTATTTCTGGTAGCCCAATCCTAGTTATATCTTTATCAAGGGTTAGCTTTTAAATTAGATTAGTTTCACATCACTAATCAGATATCCTATAACTACTCTACCCTTGGTTCTTGCTTTACTGGTCTCCCTTATAAAAGTACTCCCGATCTACTTCGCGAGTTGGCTTACTCTGAGTTGTTATCTATCTCTTTCATTCTATTCTCCAATGGCCCACAATTGTAATGTCCCTGGTCTATTTCTTCTTATATTATTTTGGTTTCAGGCTCTTTTGATAAACGTTGATGCAGGTTTCAACCTTTACACTTACTTTCAGGGTAACTTAACATTGGCCAGTTCAGGACCATCAAGGAGCATTAAGGACACTTGACTCTATGTCCTGGATTGTTTTTTTTTATCCAAGCAGGCTTATTACCTTCCCTTGTTTTTTACATATTTCTAGTTAACTTTTCTTCAAATTAACTTGATCATCTAGACTGCAAGAGAACCATGTTACTATTATTCACAAGTTCCAGAGACAATTAGGAGCCTACTTCTTGATTAGAGCAACCAGCTTTGAAAGCATATCTCTTGGATACTTCAGACCGGCTATTCTCATCTAGGGGTTCTCGACCTGTGCTCTGGAATCTCACCACTGATGATCATGTTTAAAATTGATGTTAGAGGAACTAATGATATGTGTAATGATTTATGTAATTTCCCGAGCAACCAACGATTGACTACTTGGCTCTCGGGGATTTATAAGTTATTCTAGATTTATTCTTGGGCAAGACCAGAGGTTTTCTTCGTTCGGTTCTTTCCTACCAGTGCCCACATCGAACCAAACTTGTATAAACTTGTAATCATTTATTTGAATTAATAAAATATATGGCTACGACCCACTATCAAGCAAAAAATAATAATAATATGAACAATTAATTTTTAATTATTAAAAAATAATAATAATTAGAATCTATATGCAAACCTCACAAATTAATAGTTTACTTAATCTTCAAGTTCTTAATGGTTTAGCTTTTATAGGTTTTAGAAAGTAAAGATCTGATGCAAAATGTTGAATTTAGTGTCAAAGTTGGCCAAAAAGTGTAACCTAGTATTGTGAGATCACCCACCATCCTTACAATGTCCCCAAATTTGCATGCTCATATCTATCAATGCAGGAGAATGTCAAGCATTCTTTTTTTGGATTAATGACAGTCCCAAAGATACTAAGAGGGGGGTGAATCAGTATCTAACTGGTTGACAGAAGATTTCACCTTATTAAGTGTAGCGTCCTAAAATTGCGACACTTGCAATTTCGACCGCATTTGGGTCTTCACGATGGCGACGCAACACTAAACCTGAATGGAGACCCCGAAACTTGCTCATGACACCAAAAACTGCATTTTTCCAGCACACTGGCCTGATCCTCCTTGCACCCTGCTGTCCCGGGAGGTGGGACCAGAGCGCCCAGCGCCCTGGTCCTTCAGGACCAGGGCACCCAGCGCCCTGGTCCCTGGCCCTATTTTGGGCCCGGTCTCCTATGGGACTTCGGGCCTTTTTGTTTGCAAATTGGAAAATAGCATTTCCTGGTCGGCCTAAGGTCGGGAAAATCAGTCTTTTAACCCTAATCGGCAAGTATATAAACTACTTTTCCTCTCTCATTTTGAGGAGGATGGAAAAAGGTGGAAACGATATTCAAACATTCAAGCATTCAAGCATTCAAGCATTCCTTCAAGCAATTGATCATTCTAAGTCTCCATTCAAGGCTAAGTGTTGCATCCAAGACAAGGATTCAACCATTGAAGAGGAGATCACATATTACAACATACAACATACAACATACAACAAACAACAACATCTATACCTTCGCATATAAGGATACAAACATCCTTACAACAAGGTATTAGTACTTGTTTTACATTACATTTACAAGCATTTCTCATTTCTTGGTTAATTCCAAAACCAGGGTTTGACCTAAGGGCAAACCCCTAATCCCTAACCCCCCAATCGTCTTTGCTTTTCTGTGTGTAGGTTGCAGGTACGCGGCTGAAATTGAAGATCTGGAATCCTTGTGTAGAGACGAATAGATCCCCCTTCGTTTCGCGGATTTTTCGGAGGACCGTGTGCACGCCGGGAGCCATCGTCCCATCAACTTTCGCTCAAATTTGCAGAACAACACCGTCTCGACATTTTACTACTAATTCCAGGTCCGCAGCTTCATATCATATTCCTATCTCTATTTATAAGTGAATCTTGCCTACTTTGCATGCATTCCTAGCTTAATCACTCTATCCACATTCTTTACAAAAGAGGGTATCCTTGATATCACAACCCTTGAAACTCATATAGAATCCAATCTTGCATTGCGTGGGATTGGATCTTGTGGGTTTCAACCCCTCTTTTGAATGTAAAGTCTCTCCTAAGTGAAAACCATCAACCCTAGTGACTCTCCCTTCTCTCTCCTTGGAGTTGGGGAGGGGAGAACAACTAGGGTTCGATTTTTTCCGCTTTACATTTTGGTGAACCCGACGTGAACATCCTTTCTGATTATTCATAGTTAGATCTGAAAATTGGATTCCTTGATTACATTTCCATGTTTGATCTTTTGCAAAATTTTAGAGGTTAATTGCATAAAAACCCTAAATTTTCTTTTTAAGTAATTAAACTTGTGAAATGTTTAATTGTTAATGCTTGTTTCAGATCTGCCCTTCTATTACAAATTATCAATTCATATTTGTGCTTTAATTTTAAAAATTAAGTGGTTAAGTGTCAAAACCCTAATTTTTGAAACCCTCTTGATTCAACCTTTGTCCGACAATTTCACTGATCAAAACATCTCCAAATCAGCTGTAACTTGGGATTCCGCAATAAAATCATAATATCTTTCATCCCTAAAAATTTGGAAAAAAGTTGCGAGGACCGTGTGCACTCCGAGCGCCATCATCCCCGACATTTTTTCCGAAATTTCGGGAGCTAGATCTTACTGTATTTTTCTGCTAAAATCCAGAATTTTGGCTAATTTTATCAATTTTAACACCTTCAAAATTACAGTCAAAGTTGGTCTAGCGATTGCTTGGATTGAGGCTTCTAATCATTCAAAAATTGTTGAAATTGAAATCTGTGTCAAATTTGTGTTTCTTAAAGTCCTAAATCTGAAAAGTGTGTTATCATTCATTCGAAATTTGAGTGCCTTATTCAAATTTTTGCAATTTGTGACTTTTGAAATTAAGTGCTTAATTACAACAACTTTGATTTCCGCTTTCAAAATTGAATTTTTGCGTGAAATTGAGTCAACTTTCAAATTTCAAAACTTACATTGCTTTTGGTATTCCCTCTAAAATCATAAAATTTAAAATTTCAGTTTCCCTCTCTTTTTCAAAATTCAAATTTTGCATTTTTCGACAATCTTGGTAGGGTTCAATTTTGAGATTGCAACTTTAATTTGGCCTATCTACAGATCGTAAAATCATTCAATTTTTTCAGGTTAGCTGTAAAATCATCATAACTTTCATCCCTGCAAATTTCAAAAAAAGTTGCGAGGACCGTGTGCACCCCAAGCGCCACGGTCCCAGACATTTTTTCCGAAATTTCGGGAGATTGTCCTGATTGCATTTTACAGCTTAAATCTAGGAGATTGGCTGATTTTACTAAAATTTGCTACCTCTAAAATTTAAAATCTTCTCTCTTTCTTTAGTGCATGAGTTTTACAACAATAAGCCCTACTTACACTATTCTCGTTAGACGAAGCCTTAGAATTAAGTCCTTCCAAGGTTTAATTACCGAGGAGATGGAACCTAATTTGAATGGCCCTTTTAACGAGGACATGGGTAATTCCTCTAATCCTCTTAATGATGAAGAAGCTCTCCATGAGGTTTCTGTAGAACAACTTTCAAAATTGGATAACCAATTTGACGATTTTCGACAGTGGATGTCTCAAGAATACCCTGATAGTCAAGCTCTTCCTTTAATTGAGGGTCTAAAACGTATGCTTCAAAGTGATAAGAATGGAATTGATATTTTGCGTGGTATTGCACACATTGTGGATTCAAATGTGATGCCTATGAAAAGTTGTGCCGAAACCTTAGGTTATACACAACCTCCTACTCAAGACAATCATTCTATTCCTTTGACGACTCCTATTGCTAGTATACCTACTTTTACATCAAATATAATGACTACTTCAATACAAGACATTCCTCCTATGATCACTAGTCATGGGGGCAATCCTTCTTCTCCAATCAACCCTCTTCCTTCATTCAATCCAATTTCTTCATTCATTCCTTCAATGAGTGTGCCTATTATATCACCACAAATGAACATGACGCAAGGGGGCAATTCATTTAACCATTCCATTCCTCCTTGTAGTGTTCCTCCTATCCAATCATCTCCTATGACTAACTATCATAGTGTCCCACCACCTTACTCTCTACCTTCTTTCAATAACATAACACATCCATCACAATCTAACACGTCTAATATGAACTCTTTGACTGAAGCGCCCATTAACAATCTTGCACAAACTATCTCTTCTTTACAGCAACAAATTGCCTCTATGAATCAATCCAAGTTTAGTGTGCCCACATTTGATGTTGCGAGCCCACTTTCTCTTGATATTGTTCGAGCTATTCCCCCTAAACATGTTGAAATTCCGCATTTGGAGCTTTATAATGGTAAGGGTGATCCTCTAACACATGTTAAGACCTTTCAAACAATATGTACTGATTTTGCTTATGACCAAAGGTTGCTTGCAAAACTGTTTATTAGAACATTAAGAGACAAAGCCCTACAATGGTATTGCTCGTTGCCTTCCTATTCTATTACTTCTTTCGAACAACTTGCAAATGCTTTCATTCAACAATTTCAAAACAATATAAGTCCTAAAGTTACTTTGATTGATTTAATGCATTGTAAACAAGGTGTTAAAGAAAAAGTGACTGATTTCATTGGTAGATATAAGCATTTGTATGCTCAAATTTCTTTTCCAGTGCCTGACAATGATATTCAAAGAATCTTTATTTCTAATTTACAAAAAGACATTAGAGAAAAACTCCTGTTTTCTGAGTTTACTTCTTTCCAACAGTTGTGCGCAACTCTTCACAATTATCAACTGACTGTGAGTCAAATGGAACAATCACATCCTATGGCTCCGAGTGATAAGGGTGATAGTAGTCAACAACCATTTGGGAAGTTTAAACCGAACAGAGAGTCCATTAAATTCAATGAAAACATCATCAACAACAATGTGAATGCAGCATCAGGTGTGTCTCCTATTTCTAAGTTTTTCAAGAAAGAAAGAAAGTTTACTCCTTTGAATGAATCATTGCATAGTATTATGAATAAGTTATTGGAACAAAATGTGCTTACTCTTCCTCCTATAAGGCAAATTGATCCTGCAAAGATTAATTCACCCTATTTTGATAACAAATCTTTTTGTCAATTTCATCGTCAACCTGGGCATGATACTGAAAAATGTTTTGCTTTAAAGGGGAAAATTCAAGATTTGATTGATAATAATACTATCTCTGTTTCTGGTGTGAATGATAAAGGCAAAAAATCTATAGCTCTTCCTAACCAAAATCTTCAGATTTTTACTGATCCATTGCCTTCTCATACCTCTAATGCGATTGATACTACTGATTCCTCTATCTCACCTGATGATCTCATGTCTATGACTCCGAATGTGATTAATTTTGTGGAGCAACAGAAAATCCCTAAAGAACCTTCCATCACATTTGATTCCAGTGAAACTATCAGGGCACTTGATGGTCCTTTATATATAGTTGCAAAAGTCAAGAACACACCTTGTCGTGGAGTGCTTATTGATCCTTCTTGTATGGTTAATGTCATTACTAAAGAATTTCTTTTTACTTTGCAATTGAATCAAGTGATCTATGACAAAACAGATGTGATTGTGAAATTATTTGATGCATTTTCTTCTCCTACAATTGGTTCTATTACATTACCTATTGAGGTCTGTAACAAATCCCTTGATGTGAACTTTGCTATTATTCCATCTTCCGAACAATTTCGTGTGAAGCTTGGCTATCCTTGGCTATCTTCCATGAAAGCTATTGCCTCTCCTATTCACAAGTGTTTGAAATTTCCCCATAATGGTGAAGTTGTTACTGTCAATCATAGTCTCTTTAAACCAGCTGAAAGAACTTCTAGCGTTCCTATTGATTATTTTTGGCCTAAGCAATTCCAATCTCTTCCTCCGCGAAGTGATCATCTTTTCAAATCTTATCAAAAGTGGAAAAAAGATATGATCCTATCTCTAAGTGAACCTAGAACACCCAAACTTGACATTCCTATCATTCTTGAGAAGGAAGTTCTTCCTTTGAAAGATAAAACCAATGTCTTTCCTCAAGAAGATTCCCAACCCATTCCTATGGATGTGACTATGCCTATATCTAATAAACTTCCTAAGAGTAGACCTATACCTCCTCGTCATGATGGACTTGGTCTCCTTCCTAAACCAAATATTCCTCCCTTATATGGAGCAGTTCCTCCTCCTTCCTCTTATGGAGAGAAGAGACCTTCCTCTTCTCTTATTATTCAACCTAAGAGACCACAACCTAAACACCCAAGTGATAAGGATGAGAACATTCCTCCTCCTCAATCTTCTCAACTTCCTACTAAGACTAGACGAAATCGTTCTGCACGTGAATGCCGATGAAAGCGTCGTCTTAGAGCTCAGGCAGCTGCTTCTCAAACTTTGCAATCCCCAAAAACACCTTCAACAAGCATTATTCCATTTTCTCCTCAGCCGACGATTGAGCCGAAATCTCCTAAACATAAGATGCATGATGGTTTTGATCCTGTGCGGGTTAAAGATCCTATTTTTATAAATCTTGATGATGATATAGATGAAAATGTTATTCATGATGCAAATGTTACTCCTGTTCATTCTGATAGTGAATATGAACTTGTTGATGTTGATAACCATTTATCTAACGAATTTTCTAAAGCACTTATCCTAGCTCCTAGACAAGAACACCGCGGCTTGGGATATGAACATAGCCCTTGTTTGGATCTTGTGATAGCTCCATCTGCTGTGTTGGATGTTCCTCCTCTAGCGTGTTCCCTACCTTCCCGAAACATTGATCAGCAAGATCGGGGGGTAGATGACATGCTAGACTAGTTTCATTAGCATAGCAGATTCTCTCCTCCTCTCTTTTGTTACTTCTTCTATATGTTACTCTCATTCTTCTATTTGTTGTCCTTAGTGTTGTCTACTTGAGGACGATGCAAAGCATTGAGATGTCTCGATCTCTCTCATGTTGACTCAAAAGACACATGTGTTCCCTTCTTCTAGGTGACCTTCCTTGATTGGGGAATGAAGAACAATTATGCATACATACATATGATATACATGAATTATCATACAGCATACTGACCCCGAGGAAAGCGAAGTCACCTTGTGCTTTGTGTTTTGTGTCTATTATCCTTGGGCTTATCTCACACTTGGGGGCTAAATCCTTGTGATAACGTGCTCCTTTCTCATTTCTTATATGTATCACTACCTTAAAGAAATCACCCCCGGTGAGGCATGTGCGATCACTTTAACATAGGGGGGCATACATCCCGTTCATATCTTTTCAAGATACTTGAAAATTTCTTGGCAAATTTAGCCTTGCCTTGAAAATTTTTGATATCTTTCTTGCATGACTCATAGTGAGGGAACCTTACTACTGACAGTCATGGTTCTCCCTTGTGATCTTCCCTTTTACTTTGTCAATCGAAGTCGTAAGATCCTGAGTCCACTGGGGGCTTGGTGTATCTTGCCTCCTTGACGTGGTGAAAGTTTTTTTCAATGTTGTTTCCTTGTACTTTACCGGAAGTATGAGCATACGCTTATACTCCCGCTAAAGTGGGGGCTAAATGTAGCATCCTAAAATTGGGACACTTGCAATTTCAACCGCATTTGGGTCTTCACGATGGTGATGCAACACTAAACCTGAATGGAGACCCCGAAACTTGCTCATGACACCAAAAACTGCATTTTTCCAGCACACTGGCCTGATCCTCCTTGCACCCTGCTGTCCCGGGAGGTGGGACCAGAGCGCCCAGCGCCCTGGTCCTTCAGGACCAGGGCGCCCAGCACCCTGGTCCTTGGCCCTATTTTGGGCCCGATCTCCTATGGGACTTCAGGCCTTTTTGTTTGCAAATTGGAAAATAACATTTCCTGGTCGGCCTAAGGTCGGGAAAATCAGTCTTTTAACCCTAATCGGCAAGTATATAAACTACTTTTCCTCTCTCATTTTGAGGAGGATGGAAAAAGGTGGAAACGATATTCAAACATTCAAGCATTCAAGCATTCAAGCATTCCTTTAAGCAATTGATCATTCTAAGTCTCCATTCAAGGCTAAGTGTTGCATTCAAGACAAGGATTCAACCATTGAAGAGGAGATCACATATTACAACATACAACATACAACATACAACAAACAACAACATCTATACCTTCGCATATAAGGATACAAACATCCTTACAACAAGGTATTAGTACTTGTTTTACATTACATTTACAAGCATTTCTCATTTCTTGGTTAATTCCAAAACCGGGGTTTGACCTAAGGGCAAACCCCTAATCCCTAACCCCCCAATCGTCTTCGCTTTTCTGTGTGTAGGTTGCAGGTACGCGGCTGAAATTGAAGATCTGGAATCCTTGTGCAGAGACGAACAGATCCCCCTTCGTTTCGCGGATTTTTTAGAGGACCGTGTGCATGCCGGGCGCCATCGTCCCGTCAACTTTCGCTCAAATTTGCAGAACAGCACTGTCTCGACATTTTACTGCTAATTCCAGGTCCGCAGCTTCATATCATATTCCTATCTCTGTTTATAAGTGAATCTTTCCTACTTTGCATGCATTCCTAGCTTAATCACTCTATCCACATTCTTTACAAAAGAGGGTATCCTTGATATCACAACCCTTGAAACTCATATAGAATCCAATCTTGCATTGCGTGGGATTGGATCTTGTGGGTTTCAACCCCTCTTTTGAATGTAAAGTCTCTCCTAAGTGAAAACCATCAACCCTAGTGACTCTCCCTTCTCTCTCCTCGGAGTTGGGGAGGGGAGAACAACTAGGGTTCGATTTTTTCCACTTTACATTAAGTATTTTGCATTCCAAAACTGTGTACCGGTAAATAAGAGTTAATGCAGTAAAAAGGAACAATAAAGACAACATAGAAAACACACCATAACACAAGACGTTTAATGAGGAAACCCGGTGTGGGAAAAACCTCGGTGGGATTTGTGACCCACAATATTCACTCACTGGCCAATGAATAAACATTTCTTACAATGTGGTGCCTGCACATGCAGGAAGGCTAACTACCTAGAGCTCACTGCTCAATCTACAAAATAGAAGTCTCACTGACTTACATAATAGATTATAAGAATCCAATATAATGTACTACTATAATTCAACATCTTCTATTCCAGGTTCAGTATCGGTTAAGCTCATACTATAACCATAACCCTTATACAAAATCTGCCTTATGCATTCGCATATATCTTCCTTAATATTCGCTCATTCCTCCTATCTATCCTCTCTCTTACAAAACTATTTACAAGAACTCATACATATATGAGTCTATTAAAATATGTCATGTCGGCTTTATAAAGATAATTACAATTAAATACAATAAATAAAAGTTTGTTCCTATTGGCTGGGTTGCCGATATGCATTGTTGTCGCTGTCGGTGAAGTGCTTGCCCGTGTTGATGCCTGCCAGTGGTTTACCAGATGAATGCCACAAGGTTGACTGAAGGTTGCCACAAGGTTTCTTGAAGGTTTCCACAAGGTTGTCATCAATGACAACACCTTCAATTCTCATTAGAGTGTATAATGCCAACATTCTTCTGATTGACCTAAAATTATTTCTTTATCAAATTGGAATCAAAATCTATCAGACACATAACTTTTTGTGTAGCTAACATAATTAGCTTCAAACTAGATAGTACATATACATATGCCATTACCAATCCTGACTCCAAATACACACAATCAAATAATGCAATGTAGTAGGATGCGGAGTAAAAAACTAACCTGAATACGTAAGGAAACTCACTGTCACAACACTTCGATATTTTTCTTCAAACTTTCAATCATGAAACTGAACCAGGACTAGTATTATGATATCTCTAAGAATGAAAACTCAAACCACAGTGTATTCACCATGAAAATAATTCATAACATGAGAATTCACACATATCGATATTCTATCAGTTGATATAACTTCTAATTGTCTTCTATATCAATGAGAAATTTGTCAAGACATCTCTCAAACATCTCCAACATACCACTACCTAATACATTAGTATCCATAGTACATTCTCCATCTGTCGAAACTGAGTGACAACACATATAGTTAGACATCAGTGTTGACATTAATGACAATACAATTACCAACATTCTCTCAACATGTCTCCAATAAAAGTTTGATATGCGGCAAGAGATTCATCATTTTTACTCAATTTGTACCCAGTAAGCATGAGAGTACTTATTGGTTTACACTTTTTCATTCTAAACTTCTTCAACATTTCTTTCACATACTTGGTTTGAGAAATAAAAATTCCTTTATCTCATCGGGAGATTTGCAAACCAAGAATGAGAGATAGCTCACCTACTAATGACATCTCAAATTCCTTCTACATATTTGAAGCAAAATATTGGCACATCTTATCATTATCACCTCCAAAAAAATGTCATGTTGACATATTCCACAAAAAATAGTAGGTTATCTCCTTCACTCTTGATACACAAATTATTATTTGCTATTCCTCTTGTAAATCCTTTTTCTTGAACATATTTGTATAACCCTAAATACCAAGCCCTCAAGGTTTTCTTTAGTCTTTAGATGTATTTTTTATTCTACACACATAATCCTCATTCTTAGATAGAATGAATCCTTCAAGATATTCAATATACACTTCTTCTTCAATATTTCATTTAGAAAAGTTAATTTTATGTCACATTAATACACTTTGAAATTCTTGAGCCTTGCAAGATCTAGAAAAAATTTGATGCCTTATAATCTTGCAATGGGAGAAAATGTTTCCTCAAAGTCTATCCCTTCAATTTGTGCATAGCCTTTGCACACAAGCCTTTCTTTATTCCTTATGACTTACCCATCTTCATTCAACTTGTTACAAAAATCCCACTTGGGTCCAATAACATTATTGTCCTTTGGTCTTGGGAAAAGCTCCCAAATCTCATTCTTCTCTATACGATTCAATTCTTCCTATATAGATTTGATCTAGAGTTTATCTTCACTTGCTTTTGCAAAGTTATTTGGCTCAATTTTGGAAAGCAAACACAAATTTATATGTTATGTTGTATTTACAAATCTTCTTCATGTTTGAATTTCTCTTCTTTTGCCTCTGATAATTAAATCTTCAAGATGGTTCTTTTGAATAGATCTAGATGGTGCCTTTGATGGTGATTTTATATTTCCTTGCTCAACTTCTTCATTTTCCCTTTCTTCTTCTTTACAACTTTCTTCCTTCTAATAATCAATCTCTTTTACTATCTCCTTTTGATGCCCTTCTTTTTCAACTCTCACATTTAAACTTTCAACAATTTTTCGTAGTCTCTTGTTATAGCACCCATAAGCTTTTCTTCTTGTGGAATATCCAACAAAAATACCTACATCACTTTTGGAATCAATTTTTTTGCAAATCTTCACCATCCCTTCTTATGTAGCATTTCCTTCCACAAAATTTGCAATATTTATTAATGTAGGCCTTCCCTTTTTAAATTTCATAATATGGAGTTTTGTTATTTTTTACCCCAATTTGATCTTGATTGGAGATGTATACAATTATATGAACAACTTATTTCCAAAACGTGTTAGCTATCCTAGATTCATTGAGAATGGCTCTTTCCATACCTTGGAGGGTTATATTATTTCTCTCCACCAAGTGCCATTTTGTCGTGGACTTCTTGTGGCTGAATATCAAGTCTTCGTATCCCACACCTCTCATTATATTCTTCAAACTAATTTGATATAAATTCTCCTCCTTTGTCAAATCTAAGACACTTGATCTTCAACCCTATTTTATTCTCTGGTAAGGCTTTGATGTCTTAAACTTCTCTATTGCTTCATATTTTTCTGTAAGAAACATTACCCATATCATCCTAAAATAATCAACAATTAACAACATGAAATAATACTCACCTTGCAAGCTTTTTGTCATTGTGGACCCACATAAGTTAATGTGAACAAGTTTCAAAGTTTTTGATGTAGAATATTCCTTTTATTTGAAGCTCATCCTTATTTGTTTCCCATATTGACACTATTTACAAATAGTATTTAGTGGTTTTTCTATTTTTTGCATGTCCCTTATAGCTTGCTTTTTGCTAATCTTCGCAATATTGTAAAAATTTAGGTGTCTCATCCTTTTGTGCCATAGCCAATTCTCATCTTCTTGCCCCATGTAACAATTTTTACTTCTAACCTCATTAAGAATATAGACATTTCCATCCATTCTGTAAGTATTAGCTATTTGTTTTCCATTTTTCTTAATTTTACATCCTCTAGAATGAAATGTAAAGATGTGCCCTTTGTCACGCATTTAACTCACACTTAGTAGATCATGCTTGAGTCATTCTATATATATGTCATCTTTAGTTTTGGTTCTTTCATTGTCTAGACTTAGTGTACCTTTTCCTTTTTATGTTTTTTGCAGCATTGCCTTAGTATTTTATCGTTCCTTCATCCACCTTATTCAAGGAGATAAATTTTCTCATCATTAGTCATGTGCATTGAGCATCTGCTATCAACATACCATTGATTTCACTCATCTTGAGTGTTTAAAGTAACCTGTACAAGCATAGATCTCTCCTTTAACTCTTGCTCTTTTTTCTTCCAAAGATTATTTGGTTCATTCTTTTTATTGTCACAAACATCCTATTTATTTTCCTATCTTAGAGGCTCAAAAAAATTACTTCTACAAAACTTGGCTATGTGCTTGAAATTTTTACACTTATAACATATGAAATTATAATTCATTAGGGGAGAAAATGAGTTGAAGTTCCTTTTTGAAAAAATATAATAATTCCTTGTATGAACTCTACATTCTAATTCTCTATGACCATATTGATTGCATAAAAAATGATAGCCATGAAAGGAATAGTTGAACTTGGTAGTGTGTGGCTTTGTTTTAGGGAATGACCATTTGAGATTGGTTCTTTGTGAATATGACACACTATCCTCCTTAATTGCTTTGTTTTCACTTTCTTCCTTTTTAGTCTCTTTTTTGTTCACCTCATTTTTAATTCCTTGTTGAGACTAATGAGAGACAGAAAATAATTCTTACTATCCAAGTGCTTTGTTGTATGTGAACATTCGCCATTAAAAACAAGGCCACTTTTACAAAGGGTGATATTTATGAATTAATGTCTTCTAACATTTATGAGCTCTTGTCAAACTTCATGTTTCTTCTTAGTTGCACTTTAATATTTTCTACCTCCTTCCTTAGGGAACAATCTCTAATTTAAGCTTCTTGCATACCAAGAGTTCCAATATTTTTTACTTTAGCTACTCTTTCAAAACATCCTCAATATGATTGGTTTTTTTTAGCTTGAGTCTTTAAGTCCAAAATTGTCTTCTTATTTTTTTCACCATCCTCTCGAATTTGATGTTTTATCTTTGAGTTCCTTTTCTTGAGTCTTTTGATTTTGTCAATAGCAATAGTAAGTTCTTTCTCAAGATTTTCTATAGCGTCCTCCTTATTTCTAGTTTTTTCATTTTGTTTGTCTTCACATGTCTTAGAACTTCTTCATTTCCATGGCCATGAAGATAATTTCTTCTCTTCCACTTTCCATAAAGATTTCATCACTTTCAAATGAGCTATTACTTCCTCGAGCATATAGGCTCTTCCTTGTGTCTTAAAAAACCTTAATGAATTTTCCTTGATTGTGCTTCTTCTTACTATGATGATTTTTCTTTTATTTTCTCTTAACACAATATACTTTTTCCTCTTCTCTTATTTTACTTCTAACTTGTGGACATTTGGTAGGATAATGACCTATATTACCACAATTAAAATATTTAAGAGTGTACTTACCCTTGCACTTGTTGGATCCTTTATTGAATTTCTTCACAAAGTAGTATTCTTCCTCATTAGTTGAGATTTGATTTGATGTCGAATCTTTGTTCTTCATCTTTATTGATGCTTCAGAAGTGGCTTCTCTCTTTGATTTCGTTCCACTCTTTATCCTCATTTCATATGTTGTACAAATGTCATGCAACTCATCCATCTTCAAGGTATTTAAACCCTTCATTTCTTTGATGGCCAAAAATGTTGCATTGAATCTCATGGGAAGAGATCTTAATACTTTTTGCATGATAACCTTATCCTCAATCATTTATCTGGGATCACAATAGAGTTTACAACTTCATCCACATGTTGAAAGTAGGTAGCAACATTTTCTTCTTCCTTCATCTTTAAGCTTTCAAATTGCCTCTTGTGGGTATCGAGCTTAGCCTTTTTTACTTTGCCATCTCCTTCATAAGTATTTTGATTTTTTTTTCCATATTTCTTTTGGTGATGTGCATTACATGAATTTGACTAATTTATTTCTTGTTAGTCCTCTTAGAATTGCATTCATAGCTTTCACATTGTTCTTGAATGCTCTTTTTTGAGCTTGATTAGTAGATGGAGTAGATGGCATCACATGGTTATCCACAACTGCTTTCCATATGTCCAATCCATGGCCCATTAAATAGGTGCACATTCTAAAGTAATCCATTAAATATGAGAGAGCTACAATACAAGAGAAAACAATATCACAAATGCCCAATGGTTAAATTATGTGAAGCTCCTCTATGAAAGAACAAACGAGAAAACTAATCCACCCATAATTAACACTTCAACTGAGCTTTTCTCAATGGAAGACATCAAGCAAGTAAATAATTTGGCAAGTGGTAAAACATAAGATATTGATGGTTTGCAAACAAAATTTCTGAAGTGGGGAGCTAACCTTCTATCTCCACATATCAAGAAGATTTTTAACGGAGTTACCCAAAACATATTTCCAATTGAATAGACAACGAGTGTTGTTATGCCTTTTCACAAAAGTGGAGACATCTATAACCCTTCCAATTACCTACACTATTATGGTCAACCCTCTTCTTGGAAACATTTTTGGGAGCATGCTAAAGCATATAATTAGTAGATAGGCAGAAAAGAGGGAAAAGGAGCAAGAGGGAAGGTTGCTTTCAGACCTAAACACTCTATCATTGATCATTGCATCACTCTACGACATTTCATTGAAAAAGTTTCGGACATCTAAGGTGGACAAGAATTTTGTTGCTTCATTGATTTCAAAAAATCGTTTTCCATCATTCCTAGAGATAAGCTTTGTCATGTAGAATGGAAGAAATTAGGACCCCAAAGGTGCTTAGAGTTGTTGTCCATGAACTCTATGAGCAAGTCGGAGCTAAAATTAGAACTAAAGAGGGTATGTCTAAATGCTTCGGTAGTGACATCGGGGTCAAACAACGATGTGCTTTATCCCCCACATTGTTTGGTGTATACATTGATAAAATAAAAGAGTGGTTAAACAATACCATTGGAGAAGGCATCTAGTTGGTAGGATGGATGGTGAAGTTGCTTTTATATGTAGACGACCTTATTCTTATTGCAAAATTAGTGCATGGCTTGAGAGAGCATTTGAAATTCTTTGAGCTCTTATGTCAAGAGGTTGGGATGCAAATAAATATCGACAAGACTAAAGTTGTGGACTTTTCTTTGAAAAAGAAGTAGTATCAAGTCAATTTTATCTTTGAGGGCAACTCCTTGGAGGTAGTGGTGGAATACAAGTACCTAGGAATTGATTTTCGCAATAGGCTCAATTGGGAGACATGTAGATCAAAGAGGATTCAAGGATAGTGGAGAGATTTATACCTTCATCAAAACAGATGTAGGCTAACAAATTTGTGGGATTGGAAGACTTAGTTTATTAGTGGTGTTGGTTATCCTTTATGAGTGTGAGGTTTATGGGAATAACATGCCAAACTACAAATGGTGACAAATAGAAAGAATTCAAAAACATCTAATCACTAGTAGCCTCAAAATCAAATAAATGGTACCATGTGAGATTCTTTTAGCCAAGGCTAATATGTTCCCACTTAAAGCTTCAACAATCATTCATTTGTTATGCTACTTAAGAAAGGTCGAAAATATGAATAAGCATCGCTAGCGTAAAGTGATCATTGAAGAAGAGCTAAATTATAGAAAATGAATTTGAAGAAGTAGAATGGCAAGTGGCTAAACAAGTGAGAAACAAACCTACAATACTATCCTAAAACTAATGAGAAGATAAAAAGGTATCTAGAATTGATTTTCACAACAAGCCTAGTTGGGAGACATGTAGATCAATGAGGATTCAAGGAGGGTGGAGAGATTTAAACCTTCTTTGAAAAACCCTTTTTGGTTTATTAGTAGTGTCAATTATCCTTTATGGGTGTGAGGTTAAGGGGAATAGCATGTCAAACCACAAATGGTGACAAAAAGAAAGAATTCAAAAACATATAATCACTAGCAACCTCAAATTCAAATCAACAGTACCATACAAGATTTTTTTAGCCAAGGTTGGTATGTTCCCAATTGAGGCTTTAGTGATTATTCAGCTGTTATGCTACTTAAAAAAAGGTTGAAATATGGATAAGTATCGGTGGCCTCAAAAAATCATTGAAGAAGAGCTAAATTGTAGGAAAAAGACTTGGAAGAAGTAGAATAGCAAGTGGTTGAACAAGTGAGAAATAAACCTATATGATTGTCCTAATGCTAATGAGGAGATTAAAAAAGTGGGTGTTAGAAAAATTCAGGAATGCCATGTGGACAAAACACTTAGGCCAAAAAAAAGCATACTATATCAAATAATTTAATCTCACATGGAAGCATGATGAAAAAGTTTATTTCAAATCTATGATTAATGGAAAGGCTAAAATTTTAATTGCACAATTGAGTACTAGCTCTCATCATTTGAGATGTGGAACCAACAGATGGAAGATGCCTAAAGAAGTTTGGGAAGAAAGAACATGCACTTTTTGCAGCAAGGAGGTGGTGGAAACGGAATGACATTTTATCAAAGCGTGAGCAGCACATGAAGATATTCATAATCAATTTGATAGCAACTTAAAGGTGGACAGTTTGAATGAATTTTTGAAGAAACAAGGCTTCACAAGACACCAAGTTTCTTACTCAAGATCCATAACAAAAAACAATTTAAAGAACTTGAAAACAGATTAATTTGATGTCTCTTGATCCTTTAGACTGCTGAATCCCGTAGAAATCATTAAAATCCTTTCATCCATTCATATGTATATAAGCATCCCCCAACCTTTACGAACTTGTTTCATTTTGACTTCAATCTGCGAACAGGACGGTCTGGAACTACTACTTATATAGTCATTTAGCTGATTACTTTCTGCCACAATCTAACATAATCCTTTCCACAACTCAGTCTTTTGCTTCATTCTTTCTTTTTTCCTCTAATATCTTTGAGCATATCTACATATGGACCTCTTCTACGAGCAAGTTGGGAAGGAGGCAAACGATGACTATCTGAACAGGAAAAGGTGTGTTTGGGTAAATGGCCCTGCAATTGTTGGAGCAGGCCCTTCTAGTCCGGCTGCTGGAGCTTGTTTAAAAGAGCAAGGATTGCCCTCAATCATGCTAGAAAAAGCTGATTCTATAGCCTCTTCGTGGCAGCATAGAACTTACGATAGACTCAAAACCCATTTCCCCAAACAATTCTGTGAACTCCCCAGAAAACCATTTCCTGAACTTTTCCCCACGTCTTTCTAGTCTCAAAGCATGACGAGATCTGTGGTCTGTGGAAAGTTAGCACTAAGAGTTGTCCCAAGGGTGGTTTGGCTGTGCGTGAGTTTGAGTACATTTGCCATTGATTGATTGTTGCTTTTGGAGAGAATGCCGAACCAATGATTCCAGACATTGCTGGAATGGAGGCGTTTAAAGAATATGTCCATGGCTTCAGAACAGCACAGAAACTATGTACAGCCATTAGATGTGAAGTTTACTTGATTAGAACTGGGAGATGCATCTTCTATGACAAGATTTGAACTGATTGGTCTTGGTCTGCTTATTGTCATCCTTCCATGTCGTCCCTATATCCTTGGCTATACACCTTGCATCTATTGATGTGCCCAGCAATCCTCTTCTTGTGAATCCCACTGCATACAGACCACTTCCCCCTCCCACCCATTAGGAAAGGGTGTCTTGGGCATTCCACTTTTAGAAAACAAATCACATTTCTGCATGCAAAAATGAACACACCCACTTATTAGTTCAGAATTTACAACTCCAATTTAGTACTCAGTGCTTACAGCCCCCAACCCAAGTGGAAAAGATTCTGCAATCATAAGAAAAAGAAAAGGAATTTTTATCAGAGGAAAAAGATTCACCTCTAGCCAGTAAAGCATTCTACACTTACAGCAGACCTACAACCTTGATATGACCACTCCTTTATCTTTTTAAAGGCTCCGATGTCTGAAACAGGGCCAGTTTTGGGTTTTTGCAAGCCATATCTTCCAGTATTTCCAAGCATAAACCAGGCAATAAACAAAAGCAAGCGATCCACGAGCTATAATGGGAGCCATCTCATCATTGTCATCGCCATACCATAGTGCACTTTCCAAACATTTCTCCTGGCAGCACATGTACCTGCGCATTCCAAAGACTATATTTCAGTTCCACAATTCGTGAATAATCCACATGCCATAGTTTAAAAACATGTCAAAAATGAAAAAAGTAAAATGGCACGATTCAAAATTTTCAAAATTTATTGCCTTGTTTCGAGTGTCATATCTAGATTCGAAGAGAAATGCTGGAGAATTAGTTCTAAGATTTCAAACTTAGCAGATTCTTGATGTTACTTTGACTAAAACATGTGAGCTGTTAATAAGCTTTGATGACTATCCCATAAAATGCACCTTAAGAATGTAGGAACTGGGTTGTTTCTTATAAATTAGAGTACGATGTTAGTACAATATTTTTGAAGAGTTGAAATAATGAATGACTGAATAAAGACCGTAAGAGTTGGGCAGTTCCCTATAAAGTGCAATACGCTGGATAAACTTTTAACGTGACCAGTCAAGCAGTAAAGCTGACAAGTCCTAAAGAATTGAAACAATGATTGAATGGGTGCGAGAAATTTACCTGATCACAGACAACCATTGAAGAATTTGAATTGTGATTAGCAAGATCCAGACTGACTTCCATTCCACTATTACCACATCCCACCACGAACACTTTCTTCCTTTCATACCTTGCACCATTTTTGTACTCACAGGCATGAATAATCTGCCCTTTAAAATCCTCCGTTCCAGAGATGAATAATTGGAATTGTAAATTCTAAACTAATAAGTGGGTGTGTTCATTTTTGCATGCAGAAATGTGATATTTTTCCTAAAAGTGGAATGCCCAAGACACCCTTTCCTAATGGGTGGAAAGGAGGAAGTGGTCTGTATGCAGTGGGATTCACAAGAAGAGGATTGCTGGGCACATCAATAGATGCAAGGTGTATAGCCAAGGATATAGGGACGACATGGAAGGAAGACAATAAGAAGACCAAGACCAATCAGTTCAAATCTTGTCATAGAAGATGCATCTCCCAGTTCTAATCAAGTAAACTTCACATCTAATGGCTGAACATACTTACTGTGCTGTTCTGAAGCCATGGACATATTGTTTAAACGCCTCCGTTCCAGCAATGTCTGGAATCACTGGTTCGGCATTCTCTCCAGTAGCAGCAATCAGCCAACAGCAAATGTACTCAAACTCACCCACAGCCAAACCAGCCTTGGGACAACTCCTAGTGATAACTCTCCACAGACCACAGGTCTCATCATACTTTGCAGACTGGAAAGATATGTGGGGAAATCTTCAGGAAATGGTTTTTTGGGGAGTTCACAGAATTGTTTGGGAAGATGGGACTTAAGTCTATTGTAAGTCCTATGCTGCCAGGAAGAGGCTATAGAATCAGTTTTTTTCTAGAATGATTGAGGGCACTACTTGCTCTTTTAAACAGGCTGCAGTAGCTAGACCAGAAGGGCCTGCTCCAACAATTACAGGACCACTTACCCAAACACACCTCTTCTTGTTCAGGTAGTCATCATTTGCCTCCTTCCCAAGTTGCTTACAGAAGCGGTCTATATGCACTATATATGCTCAAAGACATTGGAGACAGAAAGAAAGCAAGAATGAAGCAAAAGACTGAGTTGTGTTATGTTGGACCAAAGGTTCACAATGATCACAAACCACAGTTGGGTAGTGCAGAGATTGTGGAGAAAGTAACCAGCTAGATGACTATACAAAAAGTAGTTCCAGAGGATTGAAGTCAGGATGAAACATCTTCGTAGAGATTGGGGTGGGGGGGAGGGAGCTTATGATGTGTGGGGTGAGGAGAGGTGGTGCTTATATAAGACACACGGACTATAAAATCACTGGAAAGGCTAAAATAGAAATGGAAAGAGACGTTGTAACATCTGGGCGTTGGACGAACTTTACTTGCCAGGGAAGTAAAATCTTAATTTGAAAAAACAAAGGATAGGACTGTAAAATGGTTCTAACAAGAGTTCAAGCACCATACGCAACGTGCCAACTACGAGACAAAAATGAAGCTAGATTCTTTTAATGTTTATAGGGCTTCGCCCTAAAGCAAATAGTGGGAACCACTTCTAAAATCATGGAGTGAGAATAGAAGAAAACAAAAGGCAAGTTGATGGAAAAAAGTATGCCCGAAATTCTTTTGACGTTGTTCAAGTACCACTGTCACCGCCTCCAGACAAATGACTCCTACGTACCTCTGCACTTTATCTCTGCCAATAATAATCAGCACGGATCATTGGATTATATGAAATTTAATGGATCAACTGTTTTGGCATATCAACCATGAAAATTGTTAAAGACCAATGCAAGACGTACAGGCCAAGGGATCTTGAGAAAACGGATTCACCTCTAGTTTCTTTGTATGCTGTGGCCTGCACCGCATCATCACATCAAAATACTGTCCGGTCTCATCGGCAAATTTGGCACCATGGGCTGTAAAGCAATGTAGAGCATGTACAAATTGCAATCTTTACATGACCGTCTATTTATCTTTTTCAAAAAAATTTTCTGCCACGTTCTTGAAATCTAAAGACCAAGTTTTGGGTCTTGGCAGGCTAAATCTTCCATATTGCCAAGTATAAACAAAAGCAAACTATCCACGAGCCATAGTGGGTGGCAGGTGAGATCTCATCATTGCCTTCGCCACACCGAAAAGTAGGCTTTCCAAATATTTCTATGTTTTATAATCTTTTTCTATTTTTTTTCGACCGTTTCTTATCTTGTTCAAGGGTTTTTTCTGCCACGTTCTAGAAATCTAAAGACTAAGTTTTGGGTCTTGGCAGACTAAATCTTCCAATATTGCCAAGTATAAACAAAAGCAAGCTATCCACGAGCCATAGTGGGTGGCACGTCGATCTTCATCATTGCCTTCGCCACACCCAAAGTAGGCTTTCCAAATATTTCTCTGTTTTTTAATCCTTTTCTATCTTTTTTCTTTATCTATTTTCCTAAATTCTCATATGTTTTCGTTATTATTGTACTACTTAACATCCATTGAAATTTCCTTTATGCTCTTCCTCGTGCATTCCTTGACGACTTGACCATCCTTGAAGCTTCGAATATATACGTGTCAAAGTTATTTGAGACCTTTATTTACTGTGTTAAAGATATTCGAAACTTTTATGTGCTTTTATATAAAAAAATTGTTTAAAAAACGTACTTTATATATATTATCAAATATATGTGTTAGTTGAACCTTAATAGCATCCTCAACAATATTAAAAAAAATTAGATATGAATGAAATGTTTCTATATTTTTAATTTTTTTGGCATGCAAATCATTTCATATTTTAAAGCTAAATTCTTTTTTTTTTTGTAAAATTAACTTGAGTTATATTAGTTTTTAAAAGTGAGTTGGTATTTTGGCCACGGTAGAGGAAAACAAAGCTAAATAATTATGGTGGTCTTATTGTTCAAGAGAAAGCCATATCAAAAATAATTATCCAAAAGCCAAAGGAGAAAGAAAAACAACTTTACAAGTTTAACTTAAAACAATATCGGTGGTATATTCTTCTTTTTTATTCTCATGCATTGTTTGTACATTTTTTGGTTATCTATTATTCTATTTTCTAGTTTATTTACCACCCTTTTTGTTTCCCTTGATTCTTGAACATTTCATGGGTTTATTTCGCTCGAAGTTGTTTATTTTTTTCTTTCTGGTTTGAACACATTTGTATGTTTTTAGAGCTTCTTGAATAGTGTGCATTAACCTCAATTTTATTTAGAAATATAGCAACAATAGCTTCACCCTCATTTGCCTTTTCCTATTGCTTGCTAAATAGTTAGAACCTCCTCACCAACACTTAATTCTTGCTCTTTAACCTGTTGTTCTAGATCATCATACTTATCATTTACCTATTGTAATTTTGATTTTTCTACTTCTACATAAAAAAATTAAATTGTTATTGAGAGAACCATCGGAGAGGTTAGGGTGCGGAGGAGGGTTGAGGTTCTCACAAGACAACAATTTAGCCCCTCGAGTTGAGAGGTTTGTATTAGACACAGACAGCGAGGTGAGTAATCTATTGTTAATGGGAGTCGAACCCTCCCCAATAGAGTCGCCAATTTTGTCAACACATATCGGCTATCACTACACCAAAAGTTTGAACTATTAGTGAGAGCACCACCAGAGATGTTAGGTTTGAGGGTCCCACATGACAACAATTTCAAAGCTATTATTTTCACTCTTCCATATTTTGGGGTGCTTCTTAGATTCCTTTCATTTTTTTGCATTTTCCTTTTCATTGTCCACCTTTGCATTTGCCGGACAATGGCTAGTTTTCTTTAAAATATCTGATTCAAACTACCTAACATTTACAAGATTTTATAGCTTTTCCAATTGAGCCTTGAGCATATTTTGGTCTTCTACTAGTATTACTTTGAAACTTATCATTTCTTTCATCCTCTAATGTATTTTATTTTCTCTTCTCATATTATCTATTCTCTATTTCATATTCATTAGCTCTTATGTAGATTTTGATACCTAGATGAGTGGGGTTATTCAAAGTTCAAGAGCTTTCTCTTGTATACTAGAGTAAATCAATTGGGTTGCACATGTGGGTAGTGAGGACTGAGAGTGAATTGTATTATTTTTCTTTTCATATTATCTATTCTCTATTTCAAATTCATTAGCTCTTATTGTAAAGCGGAAAATCGAACCCTAGGTGTTCCCCCACTCCAAGGAGAGAGAAAGGAGGTCACTAGGGTTGACGGTTTTCACTTAGGAGAGACTTTACATTCAAAAGAGGGGTTGAAACTCACAAGATCCAATCCCACACAATGCAAGATTGAATTCTAAATGAGTTTCAAGGGTTGAGACATCAAGGATACCCTCTTTTGTAAAGAATGTAGATAGAAGGGTTGAACTAGGAGTGCATGTAAAGTAAGAAATATTCGCTTGTAGACAGAGATAGGGACACGGGATGAAGCTACAGACCTGAAATTAGCAGTAAAATGTCGAGACGATGCTGTCCTGCAAATTTGAGTGAAAGTTGACGGGACGATGGCGCCCGGAGTGCACACAGTCCTCCAAAAAATCTGCGAAATGAAGGGGGATCTGTTCGTCTCTGCACAAGGATTCCAGATCTTCAATTACAGCCGCGTACCTGCAACCTACACACAAAGAAGAGAGGACGATTGGGGGGTTAGGGATTAGGGGTTTGCCTTTAGGTCAAACCCCAGTTTTGGAATTAACCAAGAAATGAGAATGTTGTAAATGTAAGTGTTTGTAATGTAATCAAGTACTGATACCTTGTTGTAAGAATGTTTGTATTCTTACATGCGAAGGTGTAATGATGTTGTATGTTATATGTTGTAGGTGATCTCCTCTTCAATGGTTGAATCCTTGTCTTGAATGCAACACCTAGCCTTGAATGGAGACTTAGAATGTTCAATTTCTTGAAGGGATGCTTGAATGCTTGAATGTTTGAATGTTTGCCTATCGCTTCCACGTCTTGCACTTGCTTACTTACTTACTACCCTTTCTAGGAGGGGAAAACTAGTTTATATACTTATCAATTAGGGTTAGGAGACTGATTTTTCCGATCTTAGGCCGACCTAGGAACATTATTTTCCAAATTGCAAACTTGAAGACCCGATGCCCAACAAGAGACCGGGCCCAAAATAGGGCTAGGGACTAGGGCGCTGCGCGCCATGGTCCTGAGGGACCAGAGCGCTAGGCGCCATGGTCCCACCTCCCGGGACAGCAAGGTGCAAGGAGGATCAGGCCAAGGTGCAGAAAGGTGGAGCTTTTGATGTCGCAAACAGGTTTCGGGGTCTCCATTCAGGTTCAACGTTGCGCCGCCATTGTGAAGACCCAAATGTAGTCAAAATTGCAAGTGTCACAATTTTAGGACGCTACACTTATGTAGATTTTGATACCTAGATGAGTGGGGTTATTCAAAGATCAAGAGCTTTCTATTGTATACTAGAGTAAATCAATTGGGTTGCATATGTGGATAGTGAGGACTGACAGTGAATTGTATGAGAGGGCCAACAAAGAGAGAATTTTGAGATCAAAATTTGTGTATATAACTATTGTAGCAGTCTTGATAAATCTTGCTCCTCAAGCTAAATAGAATAGCCAACATCTGCAATTTTTCATCACACTAGGGTTTCCTAGGTAGATCTATATTACTTTATTAATGTGATTGGTTTCATATGAATTTACTTCTACTGATTATTACTATTTATTAAACCGAAGTATTTGCTATTGTAGACGTATAAAAATGACCATATTCCTAAATGAATATTTTATGTTCATTTCTCTATTTAATTAAATCCAATTAAATTAAATTAACCGCATTCCTCTATTTAATTAAGTAAATTACTCAATTTATTTAAATAAAATTCACTATAATGAATAAATCATTTTATTCAATTAAATCCCCCCTATCCACTTTTAATTAAATTCAAATTTAATTAAATAGTTATCCTAAAATTGAATAAATCTAATTTATTCAATTTCCCCAGTTTGCAACCAAATTGAATTAAATTACTTTATTTCAATTAAATCCTATTATCCCTCCATCCACTTGCAAAATCCCAAACCCCTTTCTAATCCCTTCTAGAATCTTCTAATCACTTCTAATTAACCTAACCCCTCCTCTAAACTTTGTCACATCCCTAAGCAAAGGGAAGTCACTTCTCAAACCCTCAAAGTCTTTGATAACCATTAAAGGCTTTCAACCTTCAACCACTAAATTCCTCAAAGTCTTTGATAACCATTGAAGGCTTTCAACCTTCAACCACTTAATCCCCCAAAGTCTCCAATAACCATTAATGGTTAACTCAAACCCTCCCACATGGTTAAATTATTCCTTTTAACTCAACCTTTATCCAACCCAAGGGTCTCATCAGGCCTTTAATGCTTTGACCATGATTATCTCTTAATCATTTGCACAAAGGTTTATCCTTGGATTAATTCTTAATCCAATGGGTAATCCTAACTTAGACTTGACCCTTAGCCTCTAGATAACCATGAGGTCTTCTCAGGCATTCAATGTCTCCAACCCCTTCTCTCAAACTAACCCTATGTTGACACTTGTCATCATTTCATTGGTGCAAATCATGCACATGGATCCCCAACTTTCAAACCTAACCCTTGATTAAACCATTCAATCCTAGCCATCCATTGCCCTATTTTTGCTATAAATAGAGCTCTCATTCCTCCATGTTCACATATAGAATCCTTCAAATTTGTAGCATCACACTTATGCTCAAATACATTCAAGCTTTCTCATTTCATATATGCTCATCATTTAGCCTCTTTTAAATCAGGAATTAGACTAAATATACATGTTTAGAATAATTTCTTTATCATTTTAATTCAATCATAGACTAAATATAGTATACTAGGATAGTATTCATACTAACCTTGTCATCTTATCATTTAGTTTATTGCATTCTAGAATCATGCATAGCTTATAACACATCTCATTCTAAAATCAATCAAAGCATCCCTCGTTCTTGCATTTGCCATCCCTAAACCATTTTTCTTAGAGATCTGAGAGCAAAAACATTGGTTTGAGGGACATTGTGAGATAGAGAACCATGGGACCTACCTTGGGAAGCTGAGTAATACTACGTTACTCCATAGCTTGCACCAAGAAGTCCTCTGTGTGTGTGTGGATTAGTATTTGACAATATTTTCACATATTAAATTATATCAACCCACTTTTCCCGCATACAGCTATTACAAATCAAATTATTTTTGGTTCTATTTTGTGAAATTTGTTAAGCAATTAAATTGTAACTGGGTTATATATAAAATTTAATGTTCTCGCCATGGATTAGAAGGGTTTTGAGTCATTTTTGTCATTTAAGGGGCTACTACCATCAAGCTTTCTACATACTATATTTTCTCTTTTCTTTAAACCTCAAAATCAATGATGGCCTTATTCATATCATTGTGTTTCTTCCTAGGACTACAAATGGAGTCTTCTAACAAAATCCTACCTTGGAAGTATTTTCTCTTTTGTCTAATCCATTATATTACTTTAGGCAAGATCATGAGAATATCTAATGAATCAATTGACAAGACACTTGTATTGCAAAGTAGATCCTTGGAAACCCTACCTCAACATCGGTTTTGCCTATCTATACTCATGTCCCTGCTCTTCATATGTAAGAATATTTGTATTTCTTGGGCAAATAAACCATAACAACTCTTTGATGATAAAGTAGAGGCATGGAAGCATTTGCATGGAGGTAAACACAAGTTTATTGTAGCTTATCACAAGAAAACTTATCTCTTGATGGAAACACAAGATCAAAAGGAGAAACTCAATGTAAAATTGAAAGAAAACCTTAAGTGCCACATAGGAATATAGTTTCAACTTTTGTTTCCCTCCAAAATTTAAAGCATGAATCTTATTTGACTTCACCTAACGTGGAGAGCATAATATTTTTTTACATTTTTTTGAAAAAATTTGGCCATTAAAGGGAGATTTTAATTGTTGTAACTTATCTTTAATAAATCAAAGACTATTGTTTTGATATTTAACTCCTTTAACCATTAAAATTCTTCAATATTTTTACTATTAATACCTAGAACCTTGTGTGGCATCATTTTTTACCCGAAGGAGAGAAAATTGGTAACATCTTGGCAACCTCTTAGGGGTGTTTGTTTGATAAACATGAGGAAATAGTAGCCTTAGCATCTATTGGGCATATGAGTCAATACATTGCTTGGAAAATCTCAAATCATAACTTATATATAGTTGTTAGAAGCAGTGAACAATAATAACTAACCTACTTAACAAGACTAAAAACATGTGCAACAACACTTGGGAAAATGAAAACTTAAAAAAAAGCACGTGCTACAACACTTGATTGGCAAAACAAATCTATCCTACTCCTACACTAACTGACAGGGTGGGGACTCAAATAAAACCATTCAGTGGTTGTAGGAAATAATTTCCTCTTCTTCCTAACTGAGGGTGTTTTACATGCTTATGAGAAACTAAAAAAAAGATGAAGAATAATGAAGCACCTTTCTAGTTGTTGCAATGCTTCTTCAAGTATGATAACAATGTCTCCTATTTCTTTAAGATGATTATGCATGCAAGTCTCTTGTAGTGGATAGGTAAGTGGAGCTTGTTCCTCTTGAGCTACAACTTCATTCTTAGATGTAGAGACAAATGGTGCTTCTTTCTTGAAAGATATCTGATAGGACAACCCCTTGAGAAGACAAACTTTGAAACACCAGTACTAACCTCTTGCTCATTGTGAGATTTTGCGAGAAGCGAGAACCAAGCCAAGATCTGATGTTGGTTGTAGATCACATGCAACTCCTCACGCAACAGATGATCAAAGATCAAAATAGCAGAATGAATATAATTTCGATATGAAAGAGAAATAGAGACAAAGAAGAGAATTTGGAGAAGACTCTCACTGAGCTATCACTTAACTTGTGAAGGTGAGAGTATAGTGCTTATTATATAGAAAAATATAAGCATATACATCCGAGGGGTGCATTAACTCCTATTCCCCATAAAAAGTGGGAGGTTTTACCTTCTTGGTAAATGCCAAAACATGTGGCATAACCTCCTTACATGAAGACAAAAAAAGAGTTGAGAAAGTTCGCACATAAGGCCAAAAGAGGGTGTGTAACCCAACTACCCCATAACCCACTTAGGAAATGACAAAATAGTGGTTATGAGAGGTGGCACAACAAGCCAAAAGAGGGTGTGTAACTCAACTACCCATATGAGGTGGAGAGTTACACATGTAGCTGAAGTATTTCGCCATGTGTCCTCATATAAACCACTCCTATTAACCTAAGCAAGCTTAAATAATATATGTGTAGGAAAAATAAATACCTCCTAACATAAGGAAAATAAAAAACCTACACTAACGGCCCCCCTTAAGCGTAGCTTAGGTGGGTGAAAATATGGGTCCCGGCAAATGCAACCATGTTAGGTACCCATGTACATAGATAGCCCCCCCAAAAGAAGAAGCCCCCCATAAGAGGAATAGCCCCCCCTTAAATAAGGAGAGAAAGAAAGAAGGACTAAGAAGCCCCTCCTGAAGTAGACACCTGTTGTATCCCAAGCAAAGATTGCAAATGAAGGAACTTGCTTTCAGTGAAGGGTTTGGTGAAGATGTCTGCAGTCTGCTCCATTGTAGAACAATACTTAAGATCAATGATGCCTTCCTAAATGAGCTCCCAAATATAGTGCATATGTATCTCAATGTGTTCATTTTCTGGTGATGAACTGGATTTCTTGAGATTTGTATAGCACTTTGATTATCACAAAATATGATAGTAGGCTTCCTAACTGGAATACCAAACTCAGTGAGAATATTCTGAAGCCAAATAGCCTCAGTAGTGGCATTAACTGCCTCTTGATACTCAGCCTCTGTTGATGAAAGAGCAATAGCAGACTGCTTCTTACTCGACCAACAAACTGGACCAGAACTAAGTGAGAAGGAATACCCTAAAGTGGACTTGTGATCCTGAGAATCACCCGCCCAATCTGAATCTGTATATCCCACCAAGTCAATATCCATGCCTGTTGCATAATGAATTCCATAATTGTGAGTACCCTGAATGTAGTGGAGAATTCGCTTAGCTGCTTTCCAATGCAACTCATGTGGCTCCTGCATGAATCTAGAGACCATGCCCACTGCATATGAAATGTCATGTCTTGTATGAGTCAAGTAGATGAGGCTCCCAACAAGTTGTCGATATAAAGTGCTATCAACCAAGGGTGAAGAGCACTTAGCCTCAAGTTTGACCACAGACAAAAAAGGAGTAGGGGCAGGCTTACAATAAGCCATGTGAAATCTGGAGAGCATATCAAGTACGTACTTGGGTTGTCCAAGGAAGATGCCTGAAGAAGATTGAGTGATCTCAATTCCCAAGAAGTAATGTAGAAGACCCAAGTCTGACATCAGAAATCTATCATGTAGAGCAGTTTTCACTACCTTGATGGTGGATGAGTGACTCCCTGTGATCAACAAGTCATCAACATAGAGAACTAGAAATGTGAGAGTATCATCCTGCTGTAGAATGTAGATGTTCGGATCAAAGTGGCATCGATTAAAACCAACTGTTAGAAGGAAGGAGTCCATCTTGGCATACCAAGCTCGAGGAGATTGTTTGAGGCCATAGAGAGACTTTCGAAGTCGACACACAAGTGAAGGATCCTGAACAAACCCTTGTGGCTGCTCCATGTAGATTTCCTCCTGAAGGTTGTTAGGATTCCCAAAGATACTGAGAGGGGGGGGTGAATCAGTATCTTACCAATTAGTGAAATTTACTTCAATTAAAACATGAAAAGCATATCAATACTGTCTACCAGTAAACAGAAATAGTGCAGTAAACAAGAATAACAATAACCATAAGAAAACACACCATAACACAGTAGTTTAACAAGGAAACCCGGTGTGGGAAAAACCTTGGTGGGATTTGTGACCCACAATATTCGCTTACTGGCCAACAAGTGACCAAGTTCTTCTAAGCTTTTCTTGAATTTTTCCTTGTGTTGATTAGCAGTAGCCAGTTCTCTTTCCAAGATACCTTTCTATCTCATGAGTTCATTTGAGTCATTTTGTGCATGCATCAAATCTGTCTTCAACATATCATTTTCATAACTAGGTCTTGTGTTTTCATTGGCAGCATCATTCAGTCTTCTAGTCAAATCTTCTTCATTCTTCTTTCTATCTTCAATTTCTTTACAAAATCTCATAGTCATATCCTACATCTCATTCTTTGTTACCATGTTTTCTTGTTTTAGCTTGTTCATCAGATCACTAAGAGTTTCCTTTTCATCATTCTCATTTTGCATCTTTTCACAAAGTTCTCTTCGCTTGTTTCTTGCAATGGTAAGGTTTTCCTGAAGTGCTTGAATAATATCTTGTACAACCTTTAGATCATCTTCAAGTTTGATATTTTTCAACTTTTTTGCATCATAGTCTGAGAGAGTTGCTTCTAATTGCTTCATCAAGTTTTCCATCTCTACCGGTGTCAAGATCTTCCTCAAGTTGTTAGGCTTCTAAAAATAGAAAACCAGGCTCTGATACCAATTGTTAGGATTCCCAAAGATACTGAGAGAGGGGGGTGAATCAGTATATTACCGGTTAGTGAATTTTACTTCAATTAAAACATGAAAAGCATATCAATACTATCTACTGGTAAATAGAAATAGTGCAGTAAATAAGAATAACAATAACCACAAGAAAACACACCATAACATAGTAGTTTAACAAGGAAACTCGGTGTGGGAAAAACCTTAGTGGGATTTGTGACCCACAATATTCGCTTACAGGCCAATAAGTGAATATTACTCTTACAATAGGGGCCTGCACATGCAGGAAGGCCAAGTGCCTAGAGCTCACTGCTCAATTACAAAATAGGAAGTCTCACTGACTTACAAAATGGATTATGCAAATCCAATGTCTTGTACTGCTTCACAATAGCATCTACTTTGCCAGATCCAGTATCGGTTTTAGCTCTGCTTTATACATAAACCCTTAACCTATAATTCGCATAATAGGTTTGCCTAATTTCGCCTATCTACTTCCTTACAAATATTTTATAATGATCTCATACATATATGAGTCATTCTACAACTTGCCAAGTCGGCTTACAATGATTTTACAATAATTACAAAATATATTATAAACAAAATTCATGTCGGCCTGGGTGCCGGTATACTTCCTTTCACTGTCGGTGGTCTATATGTCGGTGTAGAGTCTGTCTTTGCTGGTGCCGATAAATTGTCTTGCCGGTGTCATAAGATTGCAAGGTTGCCATCAATGACAAAACCTTCAATCACCTACAATATCTCATTGGAGTGTGCATTTGCCAACAAAGGTCACCATGAAGAAATGCACTCTTCACATCCATCTGATTAACTTCCCAACAATGGGCTGCAGCAATAGCAAGGACAAGCCGGATAGAATTCATCTTAGCAACTGCAGCAAAAGTCTCAGACTAATCAACCCTTAGAACTTCGGAAAAGCCTTTTGCTACCAAGCGAGCCTTATACTTACCAACTGACCCATCTGCTACAAATTTTGTTCGATAGATCCACTTGCATCGAACAAGTTTCATTCCCTTGGGAAGAGAAACTAAATCCCATGTGTGATTCATTTCCAAGGAGTTAAACTTTTCTAGCATTGCAGCATCCCATTTGGGAACACCTGAATCTTCTCGAAAAGACTGTGGACCAGAAGCTGAAGCAATGAAGAGATGTGGAGCTTGTTGAAATTGTGACCTGGTCCTTCTAGTATCTGATGGATCACCAAGCCAATCTCCTGCTGACTCAAAATTTTGTCGAGCCCAAAGAGGCACTGAAGATGGAGAGTCTGGGGGAGAATCATCAACCTCTCAAAGATGATTATGAGAAGAATGTGAATCCTCACCATCACTGTCACCATCTGAAGTGGAGG
The DNA here is from genome assembly GCF_030272615.1 of Cryptomeria japonica. NCBI lineage: Eukaryota > Viridiplantae > Streptophyta > Pinopsida > Cupressales > Cupressaceae > Cryptomeria > Cryptomeria japonica. The sequence continues at coordinate 20,130,216 of NC_081415.1, read as the reverse complement.
AAGAAAACTCCTCATCAGGATTAGGAGGATTAAGATCCTGAGAAGAACTGTCACCATCATGCAATATCTCCAATGTGATAGTGGATGGAGAAGTGGTATGAGAAGAAATAGAAGAACTCTCCTCAAAACGAACACTCCTCTCAATGAACAACTCATGTGTAGAGGGATGGAGAAGTCTATACCCTTTGACATCATCTGTATACCCAACAAATATGCAAGGCTTGCTCTGCAGATCCATAGCCTTGCATTTCTCTGCTGGAATGTGGGCCCATGCAAGAGAACCAAATACTCTGAAATGCTTAATTGTAGGTTTCCGACCAGTCCAAGCTTGAAAAGGAGTTACCCCCTTCACAACTTTATGAGGAATTGGTTCTGGATGTAACATGCACAATTGATGGCCTCTGCCCAATACTGAGGTGCCAAAGACTTGGAGTGAATCATACAATTTGCCATCTCCTTCAAAGACCTATTCTTGCATTTTGCGACACCATTTTGCTGAGGACTGTATGGAACTGTGTGCTACATGTTGATACCTTCTGAAGCACAAAATTGTTCAAACTGATTATTAACATATTCACCCCCATTATCTGTACGTAAAATCTTGATGAACTTCCCAGATTGTTTCTCTGCAAAAGCTTTGAAATCAAGAAAATTCTCAAATACCTCAGACTTTTGTTTGAGAAAGTAAACCCATGTAAATTTGGAAAAGTCATCAATAAATGTTAAGATATATCTAGCCCTGCTGAAGGATGGTTGTGGAAATAGTCCTGCCAAGTCACTATGTACCAACTCCAATAGTTGTGTAGCTCTCCATGCTTTGCATTTATCATACTTCTCCTCGGGATTCTTACCAAGAATACATCCTTGGCAAACTCCATCAGAAAATCGAATAGAAGGCAACCCTAAAACCATGTCCTGTTGACTGAGTTGTTGCAAGTAATGATAGTTCAAGTGGCCAAATCATTGATGCCACAAATAACTAATCTCATCTGCATGAGTGAGTAAAACTATCGAAGGAGAGTCAGGAACAAAGTGAGAAAACTGATATAATCTGGATTGATGATCTTCTTTTCCCACAACAATAGTAGACCTATTATGTATTTCACTGATTACCACTGTATCTGGTGTGAACTCAACTTGCTTAAATGTTCCTTCACCCACATCAACATACCCTCTCCCATGTACTTCAACGGGAGTGTCATCACCCATTAGTATGGAAGGCATAGAACATGCCTCTAAAGAGGTGAAATCATCTTTCGAAGAATCCATGTGGTGTGAAGCACCCAAGTCAATTATCCAAGAATTGGGTTGTAAAGCAACAACAACTAGGGCCTTACCCTTTCCTTTCCTTTTACGCTTATATGTGTCCTTAGAAGATCCTTTTGATGAACTCTGTTTGACTGAATTAGGTACCTTGATATTATTCTTTTCAAGAAGATTTGAAAGGTGATCAATTTGTTTCTTTAAACACTTATGTTCATCATGAGGAGGCCTCTTACAATAAGAACACTTGACCTTCTCCTTCATAGGTTGTTCACCTTCTGATGAAGAGGTCTGATTATCTACTTTTGAAGTTGCAGATTTCTGATCTTTTTTCTTCTCTCCTTAGTTCTTTTGTTTCTTATCTTACTTACTAGACCCTTTTTGTTCTTTTGTGCCTTGATTTACAACTAAGGCATGTGACTTAGAGGGTTTTATTGTACCCATTTGAACCAATTTGTCTTTCTCCCTAGTGAGTTCTGCAGCAAATTCATCTAGAGAAGCCATTTTGAATGTGGTACCTAGGGCACATTTTATAGCATAGAATGTAGAAACAAACACTGAATAGTTAGGACCAAGCTTAGAAACAATACTCAAGATCAGTTGCTTATCATCTTTCTTAGTTCCACACCGTTCCAACTGCAATCTTACAGACTTAAGTTTAGTGAAGAATTCTTGTATAGTATCAAAATTGGTTGGATTCAACCCCATGAGTTCATTCTCTAACTGATGACCTCTTAGCTCATTCTACTTACCAAAGAGGTTTTCCAAAGTGGTCCACACTACATTGGTGTAGTGGTAGATTCAATGTGGAAAAAAAGGTCAGGAGAGACTGACATACATACAGTACCAAAAGCTTCATCACATTTATTAAACCATTTAATCTTTTCTGCAGCATCTTGAGGTTCAGTTTCAAGTCCCATAGTAACACGATGATATCCATGTCTTTTCAGATATATTATCATCTTAGATTACCATTCAAAGTAATTATATGGTGTTAAAAGTGGAACTATAGATGCATCCATGATAGCAGAAAAGAAGATTGCAAAGAATCAGGAAAAGTGCAAGAAAGAAGACACAAAAGACACCCCCCCCTTTTCACTAGTCTCAAAAAATCACCCCCCCCCCCCCCAAATATTACAAGGTTGGCACTTTATAATTAATGCATTTACAAGGTTTTTTATCAGATTACAATTCTTTTAAGGAACCAATAGGGATTTTCAATACAAATAATTTGAGACAATATCTGAAACAAATTATCCTTATAAATGCTTAATTTATCTCAATACCTTTCCAACAACTATTAGTTTTTGAAAAACGGAGTTGTGAGGAGAAAGATATGACCAGTTGAAGAGGAAAAGAAGCAGTTGATACAACCTTTAATATCTGATAGAAAAAGGCAAAAAAATTTAATTAGACCTACAATAATGGAGAGTGCTCATTTCCATCTTTCCATCAAATATTTGTTTGCAAAAATCCGACACCCGAGGCAAGAGTTGTGCAACTTTTAAGAAAGGTTCATGAATTTGCCTGATAGAAAAACATCTTAGGCCCTATTCAATCTTTATTTCTACAAATTTTGTTGTTTACTGGAAATACCATCCAAAACCTAGAATTTTTTCGATGCTGGGAAGAAAACCCAGAAATCATTTTTCCTGAAAATGAACGAAAGTTGGAAAAATAAAGCCTAAATTAAAACAGCTCCAGTAAAAAAAATTTACTCTAACTTTTTACTATGTCCTCCAAACTCTAATTTTGGTGAAGTAAAAGTCACTTTTGACTTTCTCAAGCCTTCTAGACACCCTGGAAACTCTTATTAAGCTTCCAATATTACCACAAAGCTGCAATCACCCATATCTTACAAGAACACATACATGTAGGGTATGTGCAAGATCATGGGGGGCCAAAAAGTGGCAATGGAGAAAAAAATGTGTTTTCAACCTTTCCAAACATGCCAAAATCCACTTTGACTTTTTGTTTGGGACAGGCAAAATTTGAATTTGGTTTGGTGATACCAAACCAACTTGGATATCCGATTTGTGATGTCACTATTGTGATGTTACCATTGTGATATCATACTTTTCAAATCGGATATCCGATTTTATCAACATAAAAAATATAGTTTAGTAAAATGGGCATAACTTTTGTGTTTCTTATCGAAATTTTGATTTTTTATAGGCGTTGGAAAGGTAATTCATAGACCTATCAAATGGATGAGGTAGTTTGATGATATTATGGACCAAAAATTAATTATAATAATTTGAAGTTAGTCCTTCAATTTTAAAACTTTAAATACTCACAAATTTTGCAAAGTCTCATTTTTTTTTCCTATCACCTCCTTTATCTATCACTTGTCTATCTATACTTGTATAATATATTTTATATATCTCTTTCTTCTTTACTTATGTCACTTATTTTCTCATTCCATGTAGATAAATAAATCCCCAAGTTACATGCATCTCTACATATATCTCCATCTTTCTATTCATATCTCTCCCTCTCCAACTCCATCATTATCACTCCTTATTTCTATATTCCTCTCTATTAATCTCTCTTCTCTCTATTTATCTCCCTCCTTTACCTTATCCTACCTACACTTATATATTACTTGTCTCTATCACCTCCTTTCTCTCCCTATCTTGTCCCCTCTCTCTCTATATCCCTAGATCTGTCTTTATGTATATTTATATCTCATTATCTCACTTATTCACTCCATCTCTCCGTCCATTTGGCTTACTCTCTCTATCACGTTCTATCCATATCTATCTCTATCTCCATCTTCACATCTCCATCTCTTTCCCTATCAATCTCTCTTTTTATATGTTCCTCTATCTTTATATATATTCCTCTATACATGATTAATCTACTTCTCTATCTCTTCCTCTATCGCCCTCTTGAAGTATCTTTCCCTTTCTCTACTTTTATCTCTTTATTTACTCCATCTTTATATATCTTTTTCTCTCTCCCCACATCCTTCTCTATAGTGCCTTTATATATCTCTATATCTTCCTCTTTTTCTCTCTCCCTCTCTATCTATCCCTATCTATAATCTCTATCTCTCTTTCTCACTCTCTTGCACTATCTATATATCTTTATCTATCGATATTTCTCTTCCTTTTTTTATCTCTCTCTTTACCCCTCTCTATCCATTTTTCTCCATCTCTTCATATATTTATCTTTGTCTTTACCTCTCTCTTTCTCTATATCTATTCACCTCCCTCTCCCTTTATCTTCATTTTTTATCTCTATCTTCCTCTCTCCTTTTCAATATCTAGATATGTCTACCTCTTTCTATCCATCCTTGTCCTTTAGTTTTTCTCCCTCTCACTTCATACTCCTTAATATCTATATCTCTATTTATGTCCTTGTCCTTTAGTTCTTTTCCCTCTCTTTAGTTTTTCATCTCTCTTCACCCTTATATCTCTCCTTATTTGAAAAATAGTATATATGGTCTCCTAAGGGGTTATATCATGTCCTAAGGAGTCATAGAACATCATATGACCCCTTAGGACACAATATGACCCCCAACAACACCATATGGTCTCCTAAGGGGTCATATGGTGTCATAATGGGTCATAAAACACCATATGACCCCTTAAGACACAATAAGACCGCTAATGACACCATATGGTGTCCTAAGGGGTCATAAGACACCAAATGATCCCTTAGGACACCATACAACCCCTAATGACACAATGTGGTGTCCTAAAGGGTTTTACGGTGTCCTAAGGGGTCATAGGACACCATATGACCCCTTAGGACATCATATGACTCATAGCACCATATAGTGTCCCAAGGGGTCATATGGTGTCTTAAGGGGTCAAAGAATGTCATATGACCAATTAGGACACAATACGACCCATGATGACACCTAAGGGGTCATATGGTATTATAAGGGGTCATAGGAAACCATATGACCCCTTATAACACCATATGATCCCTTATGACACCATATGGTGTCCTAAGGGGTCATATAATACCATATGACCCCTTATAACACAAGAAGACCCATAACGACACAATATAGTGTCCTTAGGGGTCATATGGTGTCAGGAGACACCATATGACCTCTTAGGACACAATATTACCCCTAACGATACCTAAGGGGTTATGGTGTCCTAAGGGGTTATATGATGTCCTAGGAACCTTTAAGACATAATATGACCCCTTAGCACACCATACAACCCCTAATGACACCATATGGTTTCCTAAGGGGTTGTAGGACACCATATAACCCATTAGGACACAATATGACCCCTAACAATACCTAAGGGGTCATAGTGTGTCCTAAGGGGTCATAGGACACCATATGACCCCTAACGACACAATATGGTGCCTTGAGGGGTCATATTGTGTCCTAAGGGTTCATAGGAGACCATATGACCTGGGTTATGGTGTCCTAAGGGGTTATATGATGTCCTAGGAACCTTTAGGACATAATATGACCCCTTAGCACACCATACAACCCCTAATGACACCATACGGTGTCCTAAGGGGTCGTAGGACACCATATAACCCGTTAGGACACAATATGACCCCTAACAACACCTAAGGGGTCATAGTGTGTCCTAAGGGGTCATAGGACACCATATGACCCCTAAAAACACAATATGGTGTCTTAAGGGGTCATATTGTGTCCTAAGGGTTCATAGGAGACCATATGACCTGTAACGACACAAAATGACACCTAATGATACCTAAGGGGTTATATGGTGTTCTAAGGGGTCATAGGACACCATATGACCCCTTAGCACACCATACAACCCCTAATGACACCATATGGTGTCCTAATGGGTCATAAAACACCATATGACCCCTTAGGACACCATACGATGCATACTGATACTATATGGTGTCCTAAGGGGTCATAGGACACCATATGACCCTTAGGAGACCATATGACCCATAAGAACATAATATGGTGTCCTAGAGGGTCATAGAACGCCATATGACCCCTTAGAACACCATACGACCCATAACGATGCCATATAGTCTTAAGGGGTCATAAGACATAATATTACCCCTTAGGACATAATATGACCCCTAAGAATGTCATATAGTGTCCCAATGGGTCATAGGACACCATATGACCCCTTAGGACACCATACAACATCATACCACCCTTTACGACACCATATGGTGTCCTAAGGGGTCATATAACACCATATTACCCCTTAGAACACAAGAAGACCCATAACGACACAATATGGTGTCCTAAGGGGTCATATGGTGTCATGAGACACCATATAACCCCTTAGGAAACAATATGACCCCTAACGATGCCTAAGGGGTCATATGGTGTCCTAAGGGATTATATGATGTCCTAGGAACCTTTAGGACACAATATGACCCCTTAGCACACCATACAACCCCTAATGACACCATATGGTGTCTTAAGGGGTTGTCGGGCACCATATAACCTGTTAGGACACAATATGACCCCTAACAACACCTAAGGGGTCATATCGTATCCTAAGGGTTCATATAACACCATACGACCCCTTATAACACAAGAAGACCCATAACAACATGATATGGTATCCTAAGGGGTGATATGGTGTCAGGAGACACCATATGACCCATTAGGACACAATATGACCCCTAACGATACTGAAGGGGTCATATGGTGTCCTAAGGGGTTATATGATGTCCTAGGAACCTTTAGGACACAATATGACCACTTAGCACACCATACAACCCATAATGACACCATATGGTGTCCTAAGGGGTCATAGGACACCATATGACCTGTTAGGACACAATATGACCCCTAACAACACCTAAGGGGTCATATTGTGTCGTAAGGGGTCATAGGACACCATATGACCCCTAACAACACTATTTGGTGTCTTAAGGGGTCATATTATGTCCTAAGGGGTCATAGGACACCATATGACCCCTAACAACACAAAATGACACCTAACGATACCTAAGGGGTCATATGGTGTTCTAAGGGGTCATAGGACACCATTTGACCCCTTAGCACACCATATGACCCCTAATGACACCATACAGTATCCTAAGGAGTCATATGGTGTCCTAAGGGGTCATAGAACACCATATGACCCCTTAGGACACCATATGATGCATAATGACACTATATGGTGTCCTAAGGGGTCATAGGACACCATATGACCCCTTAGAGGACCATACAACCCATAGCAACATAATATGGTGTCTTAGAGGGTCATAGAACACCATATGACTGCTTAGAACACCATACGACCCATAACAACACCATGTGGTGTCTTAAGGGGTCATAGGACACCATTTGCCCCCTTATCATACCATATAACCCCTAATGACACCATATGGTGTCTTAAGGAGTTAAATGGTGTCCTAAGGGGTCATATAACACCATATGACCCCTTAGGACACCATACAATGCATAATGACACTATATGGTGTCCTAAGGGGTCATATGACACCATATGACCCCTTAAAGGACTATACAACCCATAACAACATAATATGGTGTCTTAGAGGATAATAGAACACCATATGACCCCTTAGAACACCATACAACTCATAACGACACCATGTGGTGTCTTAAGGGGTCATAAGACACAATATTACCCCTTAGGACATAATATGACACCTAACAACATCATATAGTGTCCTAAGGGGTCATAGGACACCATATGACCCCTTAGGACACCATATGACCCCTTGTGACACTATACCACCCTTTACGACATCATATGGTTTCCTAAGGGGTCGTATGGTATCCTAACGGGTCATATAACACCATATGACCCCTTAGAACACAAGAAGACCCATAACCACACGATATGGTGTCCTAAGGGGTCATATGGTGTCATGAGACACCATATGACTCCTTAGGACACAATATGACCCCTAACGATACCTAAGGGGTCATATGGTGTCCTAAGGGGTTATATGATGTCCTAGGAACCTTTAGAATAGAATATGACCCCTTAGCCAACCATACAACCCCTAACGACACTATATGGTGTCCTAAGGGGTTGTAGGACACCATATAACCCATTAGGACATAATATGACCCCTAACAACACCTAAGGGGTCATATTATGTCCTAAGGGGTCATAGGACACCATATGACCCCTAAGGACACTATATGGTGTACTAAGGGGTCATATTGTGTGCTAAGGAGTCATATGACACCATATGACCCCTTAGCACTCCATATGACCCCTAACAACACCATATGGTGTCCTAATGGATCATATGGTGTCCTAAGGGGTCATATAACACCATATGACCCCTTAGGACACCATACAATGCATAATGACACTATATGGTGTCCTAAGGGGTCATAGGACACTATATGACTCCTTAGGAGACCATACGACCCATAACAACATAATATGATGTCCTAGAGGGTCATAGAACACCATATGACCCCTTAGAACACCATACGACCCATAACGACACCATGTGGTGTCCTAAGGGGTCATAAGACACAATATGACCCCTAACAACGTTATATAGTATCCTAAGGGGTCATACAAAACCATATGACCCAATAGAACACCATATGACCCCTTAGAACACCATATGACCCCTTAGAACACCATATAGTGTCATAAGGCATCATATGGTATCCTAAGGGGTCATATAAAACCATATGACCTCGTAGAACACCATATGACCCCTTAGAACACAAGAAGACCCATAACGACACGATATGGTGTCTTAAGGGGTCATATGGTGTCATGAGACACCATATGACCCCTTAGGACACAATATGACCCCTAACGATATCTAAGGGGTCATATTGTGTCCTGAGAGGTTATATTATGTCCTAGGAATCTTTAGGACACAATATGACCCCTTAGCACACCATACAATCCCAAACGACACCATATGGTGTCCTAAGGGGTCGTAGGACACTATATGACTTGTTAGGACACAATATGACCCCTAACAACACCTAAGGGGTCATATTGTGTCATAAGGGGTCATAGGACATCATATGACCCCTAATGACACAAAATGACACCTAACTATACCTAAGGGGTCATATGGTGTTATAAAGGGTTATAGGACACCATATGACCCCTTAGCACACCATACGACCCTTAATGACACCATATGGTGTCCTAAAGGGTCATAGAACACCATATGACCCCTTAGGAAACCATATGATGCATAATGAAACCATATGGTGTCCTAAGGGGTCATAGGACACCATATGACCCCTTAGGAGACCATATGACCCATAACAACATAAAACTGGTGTCCTAAGGGGTCATAGAATACCATATGACCCCTTAGAACACTATACAACCCATAACGATACCATATGGTGTCCTAAGGGGTCATAAGACACAATATGACCCCTTAGGACATAATATGACCCCTAACGACGTCATATAGTGTCCTAAGGGGTCATATGACACGGTATGACCCCTTAGGACACAATACAACCCCTTAAGACATAAAATAAACCCTAATGACACCTAAGGGGTCATAGGACATCATACAACACATAGCAAAACCAAATGGTATCCTAAGGGGTCATATGGTGTCCTAAGGTGTCATAGGACACCAGACGACCCATAGCACCATATAGTCTCCAAGCAGATGGTGTCCTAAGGGGTCATACGACACCATATGACCCATTAGGACATAATAAGACCCCTGATGACACCTAATGGGTCATATAGTGTCCTAAGGGTTCATAGGCCACCATATGACCCCTTAGAACACCATACGACTCCTTGCGACGCCATATGGTGTCCCAAGGTATCGTATGGTATCCTAAGGGGTCATATAATGTCCTAAGGGGTCATATGGTGTCCTAAGGGGTTATAGAACACCATATGACCCCTTAGGACACCATAAGAGCCATAAAGACACAATATGATGTCCTAAGGGGTCATATGGTGTCCTAAAGGGTCATGGGACACCATATGACCTCTTAGGACATAGTATGAGCCCTAACAAAACCTAATGGATCATATGGTGTCTAAGGGGTCATACGATGTCTTGTGACCCCTTAGGACACAATATGACCCCTTAGCACACTATACAACCCCCAATGACACCATATGACTCATTCGGACACAATATGACCCCTAACAATACCTAAGGGGTCATATGGTGTCCTAAGGGGTCATAGGATACCATATGACCCCTTAACACACCATACGACCCCTAATGACACCATATGGTGTCCTAAAGGCTCATAGAACACCATATGACCCCTTAGGACACTATAAGACTTATAACAACATCATATGGTGTCCTAAGGTGTCATATGGTGTCCTAAAGGTTCATGAGACACCATATGACCCTTTAGGACACCATATTCTCTCTCACATTATTTCTTTTCCTCAATTACCCTTGATCACCTCTCTCCTCCTATGGGTTTATAGATACTTCCCTCTCCCCCTCTACCCACCCCCTAATTACTCTCTATGTCTCTCTTCACCTCTGTCCCCATCTCTCTTCTCTCTTTGTTGATACTTTCCCCTCTCCCCCTCTCCTCCTACCCCCTAATAATCTCAAACTCTCCCTCTCATTCTCTCTTCACCCCAATCACTCCCTCCCTCTCTCTCTTAGCCTTCCACCTAATTACCTATAGCTATCTCTCACACACTCTCTCTTCCCCCCAATTAATCTCTCCTTCTCACCTCTCTCCCCCTCTCCTTTTTTTGATACTTCCCTACGCCTCTCCTTGTCCCCTCTGAATTTTGTTGCTAGAGATGGGAAGGAAATGCAGAGAGACTAGTCTAGATCTTAGGGAAGAGAGAGTGACATAGAGGAGGAAATTATGAAGAGGTAGAAATATAAGCACCTTGTAGAGCTTGAGAGATTTAATGAGGTATTCATTGATAGTTAGAGATATAGATCTAGAGAGAGATGTATAAATATGGACAAAAGAGAGGGAGGAAGAAACAAAAAGGTGGAGTGATAGGTTTAGGAGAGATGGGTGGAGAAAAGAACAAACATAGATAACATGGTTTATCAAAATTTATCGAACACAATAAAATTCATAAATTTTCTATTATTAATTAATTACTTATTTAGTTTATTTTGAGATGATTGTTACAAAAATTCATGCAATAGGGAAATCATATGAAAAAGTCATGAGTTTTTTATGTTTTAAAAATGAAGGATGAATTTAAATGAATTATAATTATTTTTTTAAAACAAATAATTTAAAATATACCTATTACATATCATATATCTCTTAATTATCTTTCCAAGGCCTATAAAAAATCAAAATTTCGATATAAAACGCAAAAGTTATGCCCAATTTACTAAAATATATTTTTTTATTTTTTCAAGAATCGGATATCTGATTTTAAAACATAAATTTTTCCCTCCATATTTTGGTTCGGGTTTGCTTTGGGATTTGGCTTGGAAGTGACAAGCCTGGAAAGTCAATTAAAAAAACGTGTTTTTCAGTATTCCTTGATTTTCCAGACTTTACACTGGTGGCTGACGACTTTTTTTTACAACCAAAATTGATAAAACAAAAAGGGTTTTTTAAGGACGTTCTCAACTTTCCAAAAATATAAGGCTTATCTTATTTAGACTCTAATAAATAATTATTATTTATTTTCTAATTGAATTCTGACAAAAGTCTTAATTGATAGACTAATTGAAAAATACTCATAACTTTCAAACCGCATAACATTTTTTGAATCTGAAACATGCGTCACATCCTATGCTTCATCTACTATATGGAAAAATTTAAAAGAAATGAATTTCATAAGGTTTTGACCAAGTTAAGGTGGTCAGACGTAGGAGTTTCTAAATTTCTGAAAAGCAGTAGTAAAAAATTCATAAACAATTATTTACTTTATAAAAAATTATAAAAAAATATGTGTCACATCCGGACATGAGTCTAATACTTATATTATAAATCTTAAAAAAAAATATTATGATTTGATTGTGATTAGGGTGGTCAAACATACACCTACTTCTTATCTTTTTCCTGAAATTTTTGTACCACTGCATTGAAATTTGAAATTTTCATCAAATAGGATATTTTTTTTCAAAAAACAACTAGTAGCTTAGAAACTACATTCAATTTTCTATAGATTCTCTTCTTACATATTTTAAAAACAATGTTCATAACTTATTCAATTTTACATGTCAAGTTGCATAACTCTCATTTTTTGAAATTTCATTGCCACTTAAGGGCCTGTTTTGGCACACCATGATCCTGCACATACCCTGTAAATCAGATTTAACTAGAAGCTATTTTCCTTTAAACTATTCTGATTCTCCAGATCACACGAGAATGCAGGAGAAGAGCATACTTAGTTTTTAAGGAGAATATTAGCTATATAAAAGTCTCAAATCCCTCAAATAAATCAGAAAAAGCAATTAGCTATACTAGACAACTTGGCTCTAATACCATGTGAGATTCTGTGAGAAGCGAGAACCGAGCCAAGATCTAATGTTCGTCGTAGATCACATGTAACTCCCCATGCAATAGATGATCGAAGATCAAAATAGCTAAATGAATATAATTTTGATATGAGAGAGAAATAGAGACAAAGAAGAGAATTTGGAGAAGACTCTCACCGAGCTATCACATAACTTGTGAAGGTGAGAGTATAGTGTTTATTATATAGAAAAATATAAGCATATACATCAAGGGGTGCATTAACTCCTATTCCCCATAAAATGTTGGAGGTTTACCTTCTTGGTAAATGCCAAATCATGTGGCATAACCTCCTTACATGAAGACAAAAAAGGAGTTGAGAAAGTTGGCACATAAGGAGGGTGTGTAACCCAACTACCCCATAACCCACTTAGGAAATGACAAAATAGTGGTTATGAGAGGTGGCACAACAAGCCAAAAGAAGGTGTGTAACTCAACTACCCATATGAGGTGGAGAGTTACACATGTAGTTGAAATATTTCACCATGTGTCCTCATATAAACCACTCCTATTAACCTAAGCAAGCTTAAATAATATATGTGTAGGAAAAATAAATACCTCATAACATAAGGAAAATAAAAACCTACACTAACACTCATGAAATGCTTATTTGATGTCATTTTCAGGGATAACTTTAATAAACCCCCCCCCCCGGGCAACTGTGTAAAATCCTGGTGAATCAGACATTATTTTTGGGGGGAAATTTTCATATTGATGGCGAAATTTTTTTTTTAAATGACGAAAAAATTATTTTGTATTGGCGAATTTTTTTCTAGTGTGCGAAAATGCCATAAATTTTTGGCGAATAATACCTTGTTCTATGGGGAAAATATTTATTGTGGGAGGCGAATAATTATTGTTAAAAGGAACAAATATATAATTGTATGAGCAAAAATTTTTACTTTGAAGGAAAAATTATTTAAATGTATTGGCGATTTTTATCCACCGCTTGAAAATTATTTAAATGTATTGGCGAATATTTTGTTATTTATGGTATAATATATAATTCATTGGCGATTTCATAAATTCATTGCCATTAATAGACAAGGCACATCACATCACATCAGTACATCACATCACATAATACATTGAGTCCGGACTCTACACGATGTATCAATAAGCGCGGCCTCTTTGACACGTAAAGGGTGACACATACCTAAAATCTATCAATGATTTTAAACCATTCAATGATCGTATATCAATGGTTGAAGTTTTATTTCGGCCCAATTTTCTGAAGAGAACATAGCTCACCAGAAAGTGCCCGGAATGGAATTGGATTCAATAGACACGTATCAAATGTCACGAATCACGATCCATAATTTCATTCATTTAATATATATCTTTTCACTTACGACAATCCACTCTGTCCCCATGACTTCCAATGTGATACTTGCCAATTTGGTACTAGTTCATAGCTGTTTCCAATTTCGCACACTCGTGCATTTATGGGAAAGATTTGCAGAGATATGAAAGATTTAAAATTTTTTATAGCAATTAATACTGTTAAAGAAGTAATTATTACAATCAAGAGCTTCAAAAATTTATATACAATCTCTGCTTCTTTCATCTTCAATTAGCCTTTGCCATTTAGTAGATAAATCGTCAGAGCTCACGGTATTTTAGGTTTATAGGCTTACTGCTCAGTGCTCAGGTTGTTTAATTTGTTAATCTATTTTCTCAAGATGGACACTCCCATCCACTTGAGAAGCATTTCTGCAAAGGACCAAAGGGCCTTTCTAGGCTCCATTAGAGACCCAACCCTCCAATCAGTCTGCAAGGAGGTTGGGTCGTTCACCAATGAAGTTGTGTGGATGGTGTTGGGCAGAGAATTTCTGCGAAACGAAAATAGGTATCGTGTTAACATGGACATTACATCCCGCTTCTTAGCATCTCTTTTGGACTTGGGAGGAGACAAGGTGGATATGTTGATGCTGTTGAGGAAGGTTTTTAAGGAAGACTTCCTCGGAGATGACATTACTCTTGTCGTTCTTGCAGAAGTAGGGGTGGGGATCCCTTGGGTGAGTGATTTATCTAAGCTTCTCCTCCCTGACCAAACACTGCCAGTGGCCAGACAGCCGTTTCTCCTAAACCTGAATGCGAAGCAGCTGACGCGTCACAGAAAATGGGTGCAGATTGGCAGGGACTTCCTCCGGAAATGGTTCCTCCTGGACGACTTTCCAAACTACATGTGGCTTGAAGAATTCTCTCAACTTATGCTGTCTGAAGAATTCTACATGGAAGGAGGGCCAGATTCATAGGGAAAAATTGTAAACAATTCCACTACCTATAGTTTTTTTTTCCTATGTCCTTGAACCCTAACAGGCTGAGTGCCAGAGGCTCACTCATTTTGGCTTTTAAGTTTTTGGGGGACTCAAGTCTCTGACGAAAAAATTGTAAATTTCAAAAGCATAAATAATTTAATGATAATTTTTCAAATTCCAGTTTGTTTCACTTTGCCTCTTACATTCTTATGGATATAAAAATGCTTTCTATAATTCTATTTCATTTTTATTAATTAATTTCTTTCAAATGCTTTTTGTATATGAGCTACCGGCTACATTATTTCAATTATTTGTTAAACAATGGAAATAAATTTAATACTGTGATCTTTTTATGTAATGCTATAAAAAAAAAATTCAATTCGTTCCATTAATTATTTGTACATTGATTATGGTTGATTATAATTTTATAAATATATACTATTACTATATAGTAATTCAAAATACAAAATTTCAAAAGTTGCAAGATACAAAAGTTTATCAGTCAAGGTTTTTTCATTCAATTAATTGAAACGTTTCAAGATACAAAATTTGTCCACAGCTTATAGCAAGCAAACAAAAAAATTAGTTCATTGTCGATAGGCCGCTCACTTGGTCTCACTATCCCCCTGGTCCTCCCAGTCCCTTCCCTCCTCAGAGGTCGATGCTTTGGCTTTCCCTTTTGCCGCTTCAGCTTTCATTTTTGGAATGCAGTTTAGGAACCTGAAGTCGAGGTCACCCTCCAAGCTTGCCAGTAGCTATATGGCCCTTCCTTCTTTAGCCCTATCTCTCAATGCCCTACCAACCTCCATCCTTGCCACCACATGCAAAGCATTCAGGACTTCATCCACCTTCGTTAATTTAACAAAGAGTTTCATCGCTTCCCACCCCACTCGGGCTCGTTCACGGCACTGGTATTTGATTTCATCCTCTGGGCCACGAATAAAAGGAAGCAATTCCTCCTAATCGTCCCCTTCCATAATTCGAATGCCAACTCCCGACACCACCCACTCCAAGATTGAATCCAAGTTAATCAAAAACTCCCCATCAATCAATTTGACCAATGTGAGTTTTACCTTTTCCAGCTCCGGTTCGAATTCACAGGCCCACGCCATAATCAGAGAGTAAACCTCCATGTTAGTTCAATACCGGTGATTGATATGTGCCACCTCCTCCGCAAGCATCAGTCGAGTTGCCGCCCACAACTTCTCCTCCTTAAACCTGAATAGTCCTTGCATTCGTTTATCAGATACTTTGCCCAAAAAGGGCACCAACTTCTTGTATGTTCAAAGTGTGAAATTGGCCTCCATTGTCTTACAGAAGGTATGATTCTACGAACTACGAACTACAAATTTGTTCTGCACTTGCAGCTGCTTCAAAGCAAAAAGTGGTACACAGATGAAAAGGTAAAAATATCTGCCTTCGTCTTAACTCTTATAGGCCGGGTAATGAATGTGCACAATAAGACATTAATGCCATGAGATCACGAAAAAGATTTCCTGCCATCCTCCCCTTCCTCCTTTCGTGTGGCATGCCGTAGACAACTCCTTGCGCAACAATTAATCGCCACCTTGGCATTTGTACTTTCCAAATTTTCTCGCCTTAACAAGTTGAGGACTGCAGTTGCACATTTTTTTAAATTAATAGACTAAATTTATGTTGAAATTTTATATATATTTTTTAACTATTTTTGAAAATGATTTATCGTAAACATATTTTCAAAGAATTTTGTTAAACGTTAAATTAATATTTTAGATTTAATATTGAATGTTTTCTTTTTAATATTGAATGTTTTCTTTTTAATATTAAACTTTTACCTTTCAAATTGCAGATCAAAATTTATATTTTTATTTAGTTATTTGTTTTATTCTAGAAACTAAGTTTCATGTTTAATACTATTTTTGAATTTAAAATTTTTACAAATAATATTAACATTATTTTTAATAGTTATCTCAAACTATTGTCCAATGCCCGGAATTGAACATTTTAAATTTAATTAAATAGAATTAAGTGAAAGTCTATACTTAATACTTATAGTCTATGACTCTATAGACTATAAATCTCTTTTTCGGGAGGAATTTTAAAATGATTTAGTAGACTTTAAAAACAAACCAGAAAAGTAACGAGTATGGTGACGTGCCAGAAAAAATGGCAGAAGTCGTGGGACCCACTTCATCGAAAAATAGGTACCATCGACTGTTGGATGAACAAAGATCAACGGCTAGGGTGGATTTCGGCCCGAATGTGGGAAGCGAACACGTTTCTGAGAACTTCGCCCGGAATTGGACATTTTAAATTTAATTAAATATCATTAATTCTAAAAATCTCTTTTTCGGGTGGAATTTTAAAATGATTAAATAGACTAAAAATCAAATCGGAAAAGTGACGAGAGTATGGTGATGTGCCAGAAAAATGGCAGAAGTTGTGGGACCCACTACATCTTAAAACAGGTAAGATCGACCCGCGACCGTTGGATGAACAAAGATCAACGGCTAGGGTGGATTTCGGCCCGAAGGTGGGAAGTGAACACATTTGGGAGAACTTCGCCCGGAATTGGACATTTTAAATGTAATTAAATACAATTAAGTCTATAAAGCTTTTTTTCGGGCGGAGGTTTAAAATGATTAAATAGACTAAAAATCAAACTGGAAAAGTGACACGAGTATGGTGACGTGCCTGAAAACTGGCAGAAGTGATGGGACCCATGACAACTGACAACAGGTACCATCATCCGTTGGATGAGCAAAGATCAACGGCTTAGGGTGGATTTCGGCCCAAATGTGGGAAGTGAACACATTTGGGAGAACGTCGCCCAGAATTGAAACGTTTTAAATTTATTTAAATTTAAGTCTGTAAAGCACTTTTTCGGACGAAAGTTTAAAATTATTAAACAGACTTTAAAAACTCACCCATAAAGTCACAACAGGTACCTTGGTCCCTCGTCCATTGGATGAGCAAAGATCAATGACTTAGGGTGGATTTCGGCCTAAATGTGGGAAGTGAACACATTTGGGAGAACTTTGCCTGGAATTGAATGTATTACATTTAATGTCCTTAGAAATTCAGAATTTATACTGAAGTATTGAATGTTTTGTCCTTCGGCATCGAATAATTAATAATAATTAATAAAATTACAACATGATTCTTAATGTCCTCATAATTTATACTGAAGTAATGAATGTTTTGTCCTTCAGCATCCAATAGTTATTAATAGTAATTAATAAAATTAAAACATGATTCTTGATATTTTGCCCTTTAGGTTTTACTTTTCTACTTTTTAGAGTTTTCAAAATAAGAGACTCGTAAATCATAATCGTCTTTCATTTCTTGGATAAACCTGTAAATCGAGGGAGATTCAGAAATAGCTACTAGATTGAGGAATGCAAGTTGCAACAGAGACTGTCTGCGCCAATCTAGTGAAATAGAAATTCCAATTTCCGGGTAACATCTAGAACACCTACATCCCACCTTTATTGCTTTTGGTAATCTCGTGGTCCAATTTGAGGGTTAGCATTTTCAGGTTTTTATCTAGCTGCCTAGCATTATTTTGAATTATTAACAATAATAGTGATGGGGAAAACGGGAAGCAGTAGTTCAACAAGAAGCCAAGTGAAAAACAAAATGTACCTAACCGAACTAGTTAAAACACCAGGTTTCACTGATGAATACCATGATATTTATGACCCTGCTATCCATGGTGAAAAGCGTATCATAGATATTAGATATACATTGTCTAGTAAGGCGGCAGATGCATCCAGGGCAAAATTTTCTATTTTCGACCCAATGTTACAAAAAATAACAAATAAAATCACATCGTGGGATGTTGGATTGGGAAGCATGGTGTTACCTGAAGTATTCCCTTGCCCTGATTTTGTCATGGTCTGCGCCGAAAATTATGATGAAGATAAAAAAGCAATTGTCAATAAAAATACAAAAGAGGAAATTCTATCCATAAACAAGGGAGAATTTGCTCGTTTGTTGAACCTAGAATTTGAAGCCCAAAATTCAAACGTCCAAATTGACCTTGAAAAGCTGGCAGGGAATTATGA
Source organism: Cryptomeria japonica (assembly GCF_030272615.1). Taxonomy (NCBI): domain Eukaryota; kingdom Viridiplantae; phylum Streptophyta; class Pinopsida; order Cupressales; family Cupressaceae; genus Cryptomeria; species Cryptomeria japonica. Next base: position 20,111,263 of record NC_081415.1, on the reverse strand, counting down.
GAGTCTCGATCCAAGTCGTAGAGATTCATTTATCAAAGGTCTAATAAAGATTGGTACTAGTATTGTGTTGGATCAGAATCATAAGCCTCCTTATGATTCTAAAATTTTTGTTCCATGGGTTGAGGACAATATTTCCTTGCTGTCATTTTGCTTGGGATTGGAAAATGATAGGGAAGTGGGTGCAAGCCTTCTTGAAATGATTTATAATATCCATTGTGCAAGTCAGCCAGTAAGATATAATTTTATTGATCACATTGTAAAATCCATGCAAAAACAATTACTTATGATCAAAAAAGGTTCCTGTAAGACATTTAGGTTCTCATCCTACTTGTGCTATCTCCTTCTATCCAAGTATCGTGCAATATTTGAGACCAACAAGCTTCAAATTGTGAGCTATAAGATTGATGAGAAGACTTGGAAGAGAACAGACTGTCCAATATATGATTGGACCCCAAAGATAAGGATGCATGATAACAAAAAGAACTACAACCATTTTGTAGACTTCTTTTTGGCACCAATGTATAATGAAATTACAAGCACTCCAATGCCTAGGTTTCCTATGTCTTGTAGAGATTGCATTCAACTCGGAAGTCAAATAGAATTGGCTGACTGGTTCTTCATGGAAGAATTCACTGTGTTAAGGTTTTACAGATCGGTAGTAAAACCATACAGACTTCCAATACATGTGACAGAGAGGGTATTTGCATTAGAGTATGTACGGAAATTGGAGAGCACAGATAGGCACTTCCATGGTCAGTAAAAGAAGAGCATATTTCCTTCCTTGCCTTTCTCATCTGGAGGGTTCACATTTGAGAGAAAAACATTCATTGTGGCACATGATTTCTTGACAGTTTTTAACTTTGGTGACGAGGGTCTCTGGCAGTATGATCCAATCGGTGTAGTTCAAGCAGGGCTTAAGAAAAATGGGAACTCTTTAGCATTATGTCAACATGAAAGTAAACCATTGCTAGAAAAGCTTAAAAACAAGGACTCCTGGGATGAGGTTAAAAAAGAGATGGAGAAAATTACAGCTGACAATAACATTTCAATAGAAGAAATTTCATCACAAATTATGGAGGGCCAGGGCAATGAGGGCATCCAAAATAGGAGGTCCTACAATTTATACATAAAATCTGCTAATCCATCTAAGAAAACTATTCCCAAATCAATTCTGCACGAATGTAAAGAGAATTGTTGGACTCAAACCAAAATAAATGATTTTTGGACTATGAGGAGGAATCTCGGTGAACCAAAGACAAGTGCATAATTTGAGAGCATCGACGAGGATGTAGAGTTTAGCAAATTGTGGGATATGGAGCATGGTGGGACTGAAGGTGATGATGATGAGCATGAGGTTGTCGTTGAGCCCCCTCCAACAACTACTACAGTGCCTAAAATATTAGGTGGAGTCAGTGAGTCCATGAAAGACAAATATAGCAAAGGGGCAAACCTTGTGGAAAAAATGGGTTTTGAAGGTGGTGGTCTAGGTCCCAGAGGAGAGGGCATTTGGTATCCACTTTAGGTACAACTTCCATCACAGTCAAAATCAAAAGGTCCTTATAAACCAGTCATTGGACTTGATTCTTCAGATTCATCAGGGATAGGTACTACTCATTACCCTTAGGGTCCACCTACATTTGTTTCTGGTTCAAATCCACAACCACCACCACATCATGGTATTCCCATTGGTGGTGAATTAAGTGCCACTGCCACTGGTGGGGAATCTGGGGATAGTATTCCTATTATTGTTCAGTCAAGTGCCACTGTGATTGGTGGGTCAAAATCAAAAGGTCCTTATAAACCAATCATTGGACTTGATTTTTCAGATTCGTCATCGATAGGTACTACTCATTACCCTCAGAATCCACCTACATTTGTTTCAGGTTCAAATCCACAACCACCATCACATCATGGTATTCCCATTGGTGGTGAATCAAGTGCCACTGCCACTGGTGGGGAATCTGGGGATAGTATTCTTATTATTGTTCAGTCAAGTGCCACTATGATTGGTGATGTTGGCATGGGTACTACTACTGATACTAGTTGTCTTGGTGTTGGACAAGGGCAACAACAAAATATCTCTCGCAAGAAGCCACTAGAGGTAGATACTCAATCTCATACTATTGAGAATCCTATATCAAGTGCCACTGACACTACAAATCAATCATTTCCAGCTTTAGATCACACACCTCAAAAGACTATGAAAACTACACATGAAAGTGTCAGTGGGAGTGGGACAGCATCAGGAACTATTGTTGGTAATCCTAATCCTAGTCAAGCATTAGTTAAAACCACAAGAATAAGTGGAACTAGAGTCTATGGTATTCCTATGTCACCTTTCAAACATTCAATTGCTTCAGCAAGCCCAAATTTTCAATTTCGTGATTACTATGAAAAATATGAACACACAACAAAAACAAATAAAGAAAAAAAGAAAGCATTTCATAGGAATTTCGTGTCTAAAGTTGTAAATGAACAACCTGCAAGGAATAGGGTATTTCCAACATATGACCCACAAAAAGATATGATGGAGTTCATGGTTGTTATGCCCCCGGACACATCTAAAGATAAAAATCCACCACATAGTCAGATAGATCCCTCTCAATTTCAAGTTAGCACCCTCCAAATGGATTTTTCCAAAGTACATAATGTGGAAAAAATTAGTGTGTCAAAAAGGACTAACGAAGTGGTCTACACTTCACTACTAAAGGTGGAGAGAGAAAAAATTAAACTGGAGAAACAAATAGAAAAGTTACAGGCAGACCTGGAAAATGAAAAATCAAGGAGGAAAGCAACAGATAGCAAGTGCGATGAATTACAGAAAAGGATAAAAAATTCGGGCTCTGCAGTAGAAATTGCAGAGCAGGACAAGAAGGATGCAGAATTGAAGGACCTAACAGAAAAATTGGCTAAAAGCAGTAAAAAAATTGTTGAGGAAAAAGCCAGTTTTCAAAAATTATACAGAAGCTATGAGTCTGCTGCTGCCGAAATGAAAAAATTACAGGACCTATTGGATCATGGGAAGGAAAAAGAAAAACATTTGCAAGAGGAAGTAGAGGAAGAAAGAAAAAAATGTGCACAAATGAAAGAAGACTTGCACAATGCAAATGATAAAATAAAAACTTTGGATGATAGATTCAAAGATAATATGAAAAATACAATGAAGTATATACAAGAAAACATTTGGTGGGAAATAATACAGAGGAGTGAGAAGTTGTGTGAATGGTTTCAATTGACTAAAAATATGAGACAAATTTTTATAAAAATCAAACGGCACTATGAGAAGAGCACACATGTTTATTCAAAAGAGGAAATGGCAAAAAAGATTCTGAAAGTAGTCTACAGTTCTAGTGACAGCTACTTGGCATCTAAGGGAATTAAGAGTCGCATTGATGCCACAGTTAAGACATCATCTATCATTCAAAAATGCCAGAAGCTAAGGGAAACATCAGAAGTTATGGACAGTTGTGGACAAAAGATAATGAAGCTGCAAGAAAAGAAAAATAATTTGATTAAACTTGGTTTGCCTAAGCCTGTTGACACAGAAAATAAATTCATTGGAGAAGAAGCTTACAAAGAAATCATGGAGAAAAAAATGAAGTCTGATTTAGACTTGCTTCCAAAGGACATAACTCCCAAAAGCTTTCTGGAATTCATCCAACCATTTACAACTCTAAATTCGCTATTGGATGAAACAGTGATGTCAAGTAAATCTTCTAAATATGGAATGTTGACGAAGTTGGAGTTGACTTTCCATAGTTTACGGAATATTGACCTTCCATCAGACGAAGAGTGGAGCACCCTACAAAAACTGGCATAGAAATCTTAAGAATCATAGTATGTATTGCACAATTTTCTTCTTTTATTCTTAATTTCAAGGTTTTTTTTTTCCTGTTTGCTATTTTGCTAATCCAGCCTATGAATCTAATTTATGAATAGGAAAAAAACAGCACTCGCTATTGCTATTTTGCTAATCCAGCCTATGTATCTATGATGCACACTGCAAAACTTCAGCCAGTAAATTTGTATTCTCAAATTCTCCCTTGCTTTAACATTTATGCATTTCTCTATTTCTGATTAGTAGGTTTTAGGCACTCCTATAGCTAGTATCTATGTTTAATTTGTCATGACTCATGGCGTGAATTAATATTTAATTTTGAACTCTGTTTTTTGAACAGGAGACATCAAACATGTAGCAGATGTTAAATTGCTAATATGGCCTGTGATGGCCATATAAATATTTGCTAAGTTTGTGATTTTGATGTTCAGTGTTCACATGTTGCAAACTTGCAATTCGACCTGAAGCTGTTGTTGCTCCCTTATTTCTATAAAAGGGAATTCAGGGTAATTTGCTATTTTGCAAAGGGTTCTGAAACTTTGTATTCACTTTTGCATGGACATTGGAGAATCACACAGGAGTTGTTGTTGCTCTCTTGTTTCTATAAAAGGGAATTCAGGGTCATTTGCAAAGGGTTCTGAAACTTTGTATTCACTTTTGCAATTGGCATGTAGAATCACACAGATTGGTGTATTACTATTGAATGAAATGTATCATATGGCTATATTTTGAAAGAATTAATGAAAATCTAAGTTCTCGACATGTGTATTACTATTGAATGAAATTTATCATATGGTTCTGAAATATATCACACAGATTTGAGACTCAAACATGTATAAATAAACAATAAACATCTTTGTATCAATAAACACATTATGGTTTTTTTTTATTATGCTATTTTAAATCTGGAAATAGAAAGTTGAAAAATAAAATTACAAATCAATATTAAATTCTAATTGCAAAAAGTAATATGCTTTTGTAATATGAATGATGAGATACAGTAATAAGATTAATAAATACCAATCTCTTACAGTTGCCATTCATCCTCATCAAATTCAGTGCTTTCTTGATTCTCGTCTGTGGTTTCTTTACTCTAAGACTGAGTCTGCATATCTTCGCCGAACAGCATCTCAATGCTACTAGTAGGTCCACTAGTCCCACTGGCACTTTGGTTTGAAGTGTTGCCCAAACCTCTTCTTTCACATTTGGACCTCCAGATTTGCAGTGCCCTATCGTAAGGACAAGTGTGGACATCATACCTAGATGTATAGAGCCTCAAGCAATTTTCCAAATTTTTGTCTAGTTTGTTTCTTAGCTTTGATTTTAGGAACCCCAAAGCACTGAAAACTCTCTCATCTTCCACCAAACCCAATATCATGGTAAGACATAAATCAGCAAGCTTCACATATTCTGGCATTGAATCACGCAAGGATGCGTTCTCAGCTATATATTTCCAAACCCTTGTTACTGATCCCTCTTCGCAAGGGTTCTCCATTTTGGCATATTGTTGTTTCATAGTGTATGCAAAACGAGATGATTTCTCTCGAAGATGAGTTTCATCTAATATTCCATTTATAGTTACTCCATTCAATTCTCTAGATGTGCAAAAAAAATTTATCAAAGTCAGTAGCTTAATTCGAAAATCAGATGCACTGTTGAGGCTCCAATAATGAGGAAACACAATAGACATGGCTTCGAGTAGGTTGTCAGGAGGGAATCTGCTTCTAATTTCTGAGGAAAGATCATATGCAATTTTCTTCACAGAAGTAGTTACAGTCTCAACAATCTTGTCGAAATCTTCCTTTGTAACTCTTGCTAGTTTCTTCCTGGGGCGCTTTCCTGGTTCCTTCGGGTCAACCGTGGCATAGAAGTGCATTGGTATCTCAACTCCCCATACATTGGCACATACCTCCTCGTCTACACCGATTTGTAAAAAGTTATCAGGATTGTTCAAATCTGTGAGTGTCCGCCACTTAACAAATTTTTCATCAGATAGTGTTGGTTCATTTCGATAGAGATTGTCGAGGGTCATGCATGTCATCTTACGCAACGTAGCATGTTCTACAATATACAGAGCTCTTTTTTGGGCAGCCTTCATAATATTCCTCATTTCCTCTAGCATGGGCAGAAGAGCCGCTAAAGTTAAGAGTGTCTCTAAATTACTTAACCTGCCAAGAAGTTCAGGAAATTTTGGTTGATCCGATTCGTCGCGAGTTGTGTGAAATAGTCCAATCAAGGATGGATATTCTAAAAACACTCGATGCGCTCGACCATCCAAAGAGATCCATCTAGTATCATTATCCTTGAGAAGCTTGATCCCATCAGTTAATCCATCAGCAAAGTGTTGAAATTCCATAAATCGCTTGGGACTTCGACAGAAGTGTGAGTAGAGCTCTCTGATTAAAATTTCATTTTTTTTAACCGAAGCAAACTTGCTCACAATTCCAAAAGCTAGATTCATTCTGTGAGCCATGCAGTGAATTGCAGTAATGTACGGTGCAAATGAAGTTTCAATCTTTGTACAAAGACCGTTCCTGTGACCTTGCATTACTGAAGCTCCGTCTGCTCCAACACAAACCAATTTTTTGGCTACCGTCATGTCATCCATACCTCCATATTCAATTAAACTTCTCTTTACTAGTTGAAATAAATTTTCCGTTGTCACACTCTTCTTCATTTTAGCAACAGATAGTAGATGAGGTTGGCAGGTATGATTCTCTACAGTATAAACATGCATGCATACCCATGAAGTATTGTCTACTGCCGTAACTTCGTCTAAAGAAAATGCAATGAAGTTTGACTCTCTTATTTTTTCCTGTACATCTTCTATTTCAACCTCAGCAAGACAACTTGCCCATTCCCATCCACTGTTTACTGACCAGTGTCTATTAGGATAGTTAGGAACTTTCAAAAAGTGTAATAAACCACTAGTTGATGGGAAATCTGTCATAGCACGCCCTCTGCTCAAAATATGAAAAACAACGCTTAACTAAACAACTTTTCCTAGTTGTTCTATTTGCATTGCTTTTCCAAAAACAGCTTCAATAGAACCTTTAACTTCAGCAGGCTTCGTCTGTAATTTCTCATGAAAATAATACTCTTCGGCATTCCTCACATGCTTACATTCATTCTTTGTTTTCCATCTTATCACTGATTTTTCAACCCTGTCTATCATTTGTTTTTCATAAACTTTACCCATATGCTTTTCTATGGTGTCAAATTTTAGCTCCAACCTAAATTCCTTCTTATTTTTCCAAGTGCAAATCTTACACCTACATTATATTGGAGGCTCGCCTTCAATTGGATTCTCCACTGGTTCAATGAATGGATACTTCGATGCCCAATTAATTTGAAAATTCCTGACTGATATATCCCACTCCCGATCCTTTTTTGATTGTGGTTCACCGTTTTTTGATATGGCTTTTCTTTTCCCCTTCCATGCATTATCATCAATGGAATTATCACCCAAGTCGATTATATCATTCCGGCTAACTTGGGTATCTACCAAATAATCTTCTTCAAGATCATCCTGATCTAAGATATCAGGTTCGCCGCCATCTTCAACATGCGGTGCAGGTGGCGAATTTTGTACTTGTACTTGTGATGATGTACCTTCCTGATTTTCACCTGTACCACAATCTTTTCCAATGCCAAAGTATGAAGACAACGTTCTGCTTTTTGTTGGCCTCTCCTGGCCTTCCCCACATTCAGGTTTCCTACCACTCTTCCTGTTCGACATCTCCAACGAAATAAAGGCTGCCAAAAAAATATCAATTTGTTGAAGAAGCAATAATAGACTATAATGTATAATATACCAGATCAAAAATATGATCGCTCACCTTTAGGCTTTAGGTAACAGGCAATCGCCAATACAGTCAACAATAATGATTTTCCTTGGTCTGAAACTTCGCTATTGATTAGAATTCAGAGCCTAGAACCCACCAGATTGTGTTGAGATAGATCTGATCTTTGCATGTATTTATACCAATCCTTATATGGCAAATTCCACGGGAATTTACCAGTATACAAATATTTGGCGAATCCCATGTAATTATAACATGACTTATGTAATTTTTGAGGCGATTATAGGTCGTCCAAATACGACTTATGTAATTTTCGAGGCGATTATAGGTCGTCCAAATAATAGGCGAATAGCGAATACAATATAGTTGGCGAAAGTTGGGGTGACTGGAGACACGCGTCGGCAAGATGTCGGGTGAATTGGGTCCCCCCAGATAACAAATCTTCACATGCCTATAGGCGAATTAAGGTCATCTATTAAGGCAACCTCAGAGAGTGTAGGCGAAATAATTAAGTTTACCGTGTGTCCACCATATATTGTATTGGCGAAATCATCGCATAGAAACATTTAATTGCATAAAACATATGGCGATCGTGCCGTGACGTTGACAAAAATTGATAATGTTCTGGCGACATGGCCACCCCCATACGGTACAAAATATTCACCATTTCCGACAGGGCCGACGTGAAAAATTCGCCATTGGCGAATATTCGCCACTAAAGTAATCGCTGGTCATTTTGCTGGTCTGGAACACTTATCTCATTTGGTTCAAATGGAAACATGGTTGCATCCACACTTTTCCCTTGCTGATTAAGGACCTCTCCATTTCTTCTTTTTTCATGAATTATATCTTTAGGAGAAGTTGGCATAGTGTTGAAAGTTGAACAAAATCTTTCCAGCTCATCTCAAAATGAATCTTCTTCACTATTCTGCACAATGAGACTAATTTTCAACTTATAGCTCTTCTCAAGATTTGATGAGACATTAAAAATATCAACTTGAGGCACAAGCTCTTATATGTGAATTTATTCACAATTTGCATCAATCTTTGATAAATTATCCTCTATTATGTCTAAGAACATATTCTCATCATGATTAGCTTCTTCAAGCATAATATGTCCTATTTCAATCTTCTGATTGCTTTCTTGAATATTAACGATGTATTAAAGCTTTTACCTTGACAAATGAGCTCTTGTTGTTGAGAAATAAGATCTTGTATTTTATCTTGTTCAACTTGAATTAAACATTCATCCATATCATCTTTCAAAATCATGCTATCTTCATTTGTCTCTTGATGAATTAGCACCCTAACAAACTAATTTGCATTCTATTATTGTCCCAAACTCATTGTTGATGTTGGTATAGATGTATTCCCTTCATCATCAACAACATACAAAGGATGTTCATGAAATAAATCAAACATTATCTTATCATCTTGTTCAACATAACTAGGTAGCTAATTAAATAAAATAGTTAGAACCTCCTCATTAGAACTTAATTCTTTTTCTTTAACATGTTGTTCTAGATCATCATACTTATCATTTACCTGTTGTAAGTCTAATTTTTCTACTTCTACATCAAAAGTTTGAACAATTAGTGAGAGAGTCAGTGGATAGGTTAGGGTGTCGAGGAGAGTTGAGGGTCCCACAAGCAGAGAGATCCATATTAGATGTGAAATCAACCATGAGGCGAGTAAGTTGTCGTCGGTGGGAGTCAAATCCTCCCTAGCAAAGTCGCTAGTTTTGTTAACACAAACCATCTGCCACTACACTAAAAGTTATAACTGTTGGTGAGAGAACCACCAGAGAGGTTAAGGTTGAGGGTCCCATGTGACTACAGTTTCAAATCTATTTTTCTCACTCTTCCATATTTTGGGGTGCTTCTTAGATTCCTTTCATTTTTTTACATTTTCCTTTTCATTGTCTACCTTTGTATTTGTTGGACAATGGTTGGTTTGTTTAAAAATACACCACTCAAGCTACTTAACATTTACAAGATTTAATAGCTTTTCCGATCGATCCTTGAGCATATTGTTGTCTTCAAGTCTAGTATTACTTTGAAACTTAACATTTCTTCTATCCTAGTGCCTTTTATTTTCTCTTATTTTCATATTTTCTATTCTCTAATTCAATTCATTAGCTCGTACATTTATATAGATCTCGATAGCTAGATGAGTGGGGTTATTGTCATATTTAAAATCTCCGCATTGCCTTGGATCCCGTCTCAAGCACCTCCATCTCTAGAGTGATGTGCTTGCTTATTTCCATCCATAGTTTTTAACATTGTACAATTTTGGTACTACCCTTTACCATTTCTTATTATGAGCTTTTTTTATCTCCTAAATTCTATTAACTTCTACTTAAATATTATCTTTATTCTATTATTATTTCTTTAGCTTTCAGATATGTTCACCAATAGTAGTTTAGTTTAGGTTGTTGTATACTAGTTTCTCCACCACTTCTGAAACTGCTACATCAATTTGTGACACTAATGCATTATTATGTAGATATGCTCTATTGGATACAAATATTCATGAATTTATACTTTTTAATCCCATATTTCCATATTTCCTCCTATAACAAGTTTTATAAGTACATGCATGTAGGTGCCAATTAGTTTTTTCCTATACTATCTAGGATCAAAGATATTTTTTGTCAACCTATGATTCAAGGAGTATGACCTATTCTTTGAGACTTAGCTTTTGTTATATATCAATAATTTTATATTTGGTCTATATTCTTCCATAAGAAGAACCTCTTTAATTGGAGAAAAAAACATACTGCTTATGTTTTCTATCTTTAAGAAGTTGAGATAGAAGAATTAATAATTATTTGGTAGGGTAATGATTGAAATACAATTTAAATAAAGTTTTAACTTCCAATAAATTATGAAAAGGAAGTGAAGTCAAATGAATACAAATAGAATATTTCACTCACTTAGGCCCTTATGTAAAGAATAGGTCAAAAGAATGAGAGATAATTTCTTGCTAAAGAATGCTAGTTCCATGTGTTCTATTCTTTCCCAATCACAAGACCATGTGGCCAGTGTGTGTCTACCCCTACCTAATTCTAGACTCCTTTATCTACTCTCACTGTGCCCATCTATCCTTATTGAACTAAACCTTTTATATAGTTCCAATTTGATTTCTTTAAATAAATAATTTAAGAATTGTATCTTTTTATTTTAATTTAATTATTTAAAAAAAAACTCTTCTAAAGTAAAAGCTGTTATTTCAAATTAAATGATTTCATATTGTAAAAATATTAAGAGTCAATGTTTAAAAAGAATGAGAGTTAATTTCTTGCTAAAGAATGCTAGTTCCATGCGTTCCATTCTTTCCCAATCACAAGACCATGTGGCCAGTGTGTGTCTACCCCTACCTAATTCTAGACTCCTTTATCTACTCTCACTGTGCCCATCTATCCTTATTGAACTAGACCTTTTATATAGTTCCAATTTGATTTCTTTAAATAAATAATTTAAGAATTGTATCTTTTTATTTTAATTTAATTATTAAAAAAAACTCTTCTAAAGTAAAAGCTGTTATTTCAAATTAAATGATTTCATATTGTAAAAATATTAAGAGTCAATGTTTAAAAAGAATGAGAGTATATGTCTAAATTTGGTTTATAGGTAAAATTATTTTAATAATTATTAAAATAATAATGTTTTTGAATAAGGGAAAACATGTTTTAAGGGGACCATAAACCCCATACAACAGGTTTTGAAGGGACCCAAAACCCAAAAGATTTTACTAGGATCTAGAACCCAACAAAGCAGGCCATGCAAAGATATTAACAATGAAATCCACAACCAAAAACCAGTACAGCTAACCCAACAACTTCCAACAAAAGCAACGAAGCTGTGAAAAAGAATAGACATAGAAAATCAGCAAGCCTACCAGATAAAGAAAGGGTAGAAACCCCAAAGAGACAAGTTGTCTGATGAACTATAGGCACCCCAAAACAAACAGAGCACAACTGCCCACAAGGGTTAAGACAACCCCCTCACTTAAGATTTCCCTTTGGGACCCTTCATGTGGGATCAAAGGGTCATGTCAAAAGAAGGTGAGGACCTCTTAGACCGTTTACCTTTTACCGTTATCCAGCCATCTTCAACTTTAGCAGCCTCATCTTGCCACTCCAATGAATTTAACGCAGGGAAATCAGCAGCTGAGGGATAGCTAGCAAGCTATTAAAATAATAATGTTAGAATCAAATAAACCAATAATAGGAAAGCTACTTTTATTAAAATGAATTATCTTTAAAAATGATAAATATAAATAAATCATAAAAGTGGACCAAATAAACTTTACATCTTTAGTTTTTTAGAAATAAAAGAAGTAATATTTTAATAAAATTTAAATGTAATGAAAGTCATAAAGCATGTCATAGACTTTCAAATTAATATAAACATTTCAAAATTTATTAAGATTGTATGATAATATGGCAATCGAACGAGGCATTCTTAGCGTAAGGTTGTAAGTGAGCACAATTGATGAAGATGATGGTATGTTTCTTAATTACCCCATCCATCAAAGTTCAAACCTCTAAAGGTATGATATAAGAAATGCAATTGAGATTATGCCTTAACTACTTTGACAAATGAATACTCCTAAATCCTTGACTCTTAACCCAAAAATCACGCAATTGTATCTTTAAAATATGAACACACAACAGAGCCAGCTTCATAAAGGCAGTGTTCAATAGAATGCTTGCAACACATAAAAAACACATAGATAGATAAAAGGAGATCTCTGCCATCACAGTAAGCTATAACAGAAATAAAGTCTTATCTCTATGCAACAATGGAAACATTCTAAACTATTAAATTGAAAATAGAGATTATTACTATGCCCATTTAAGAGACTTCTGGGAATTTCTGAATGCTACCAAAATAGAAATTGGAGAGATGGCAATCGGCATTCAGGAATTGTCAAACAGATGTTGTCAGTTGCCAACAACTGGGAGATGCATCTTCTATGACAAGATTTGAACTGATTGGTCTTGGTCTGCATATTGTCTTCCTTCCATGTCGTTCCTCTATTTTTGGCTATACACCTTGCACCTAGCGATGTGCCTAGCAATCCTCTTCTCATGAACCTCACTGCATACAGACCACATCCTCCTTTCCATCCATTAGGAAAGGATGTCTCGGGCATTCCACTTTTAGGGAAAAAAAAATCACATTTCTGCATACAAAAATGAACATACCCACTTGTTAGTTTACAATTTACAACTCCAATTTAGTACTCAGTACTTACGGCCCCAATACTGGAGATATAAACAACCCATCAAACTAGGGCACTATTATGGTTAACCTCTTTTTGGGAAAACATTTTGGAAGCATGTTAAGATTAGCAGTTGGTAGAAAAAGAAGGAAATAGAGCTAAAGGCCAGGTTAGTTTTAAATCAAAGTATTCTACTATTGACTATGGCGTTAATCTTAGATTTTTGGTTGAGTAAATATGGGATACACAAGGTGATAAGGGCTTTTGGTGCTTTGTAGACTTCAAAAAAGTCTTTGAAAAGGTGCGACACAACAAACTTTGGTATAGAATGGAGGAACTAGGAGTTTCAAATGAGCTTAGAGCAGTGGTTCATAGGCTTTATGAACATGTCAAGACTAAAATCAGAACTATGAATGGGATGTCAGAGTGTTTTGGCAGTGATATTGATGTAAAGCGAGGTTGTCTGCTTTCCCCAACTTTGTTTGAATCATATATTGACAAGTTAGAAGAATGGTTAAACAAGAGTAGTGGAGGATTACAACTGGCTAGTTACGTAATAAAATTACTTCTATATGCAGATGACCTCATTTTAATTGCAAAAACTGAGGATTACAACTGGCTAGTTACGTAAAAAAAAATTACTTCTATATGCAAATGACCTCATTTTAATTGCAAAAACTGCTTATGATTTGAGAGAGCACTTGAAACCCTCTGTCATGAGGTTGGGATGCAAGTGAAGACTAACTAAACTAAAGTGACGATCTTTTCTTTGAAAAGAAATAGAAGACTCAAAATAACTTTCTTTTTAGAGTAATCTGTTAGAAGTGGTGAATGAGTACAAGTACCTAAGGATCAATTTTCACAACAAATTCAATTGAAAAACATGTAGAACAAAAAGAATTCAAGAAAGATGAAAAAAATATATTCCTTACAAAATAGATGTAAAAATGTTGAATTATAAAATTGAAAAACCAAGATTTGAGAAGAAATGCTTGAGAGTTTGTTCTAAGACTTCAAACTTTCGCAGCTTATTGATGTTACTAAAACATGTGAACTGTTAGTAAGCTTTGATGACCATCTCATAAAATGCACCTTCTTAAGATTGTAGGAATTGGTAGTCTCTTATAAACTACATTGTGTTAAGTAAATTTTTAATGTCAGTACAACATTTTTAAAAGATTTGAAACATGAATGAATGAATAAAGATTGTAGGAATTGGATGGTTTCCTACAAACTGCAATGTGCTAGATAAATTTTTTTAATGTGACCAATAAAACTGACATGATACATTTTAAAGAATTGAAATAATAAATGAATGAATGGAAGAACTTTACCTAACTGCATACAACCATTAAAAAATTTGCATTGTGATTAGCAAGATCTGGACTGACTTTTAAAAGAACAAGGAGTGCCCTCAATCATGCTTGGAGAAGCTATGTTACCACAAAGAGGCTATACAATCAGCATTTCTAGTATGATTGAGGGCTATACTTGCTCTTTCAAAGAGGCTGCAGTAGCAAGACCAGAAGAACCTGCTCCAACAATTACAGGGCCATTTACCCAAAAACGCCTCTTCCTGTTCAGGTAGTCATCGTTTGCCTCCTTCCCAACTTGCTCACAGAAGCAGTCTATATGTACTACATAAGCATTCTTTTTTTAATGGAAGTCATTGCAATAAAGGGCTTTGCTTCTCAAACAACTCCATCCCCATTGATATGCAGAAACTAAACTAAGCAAGAGCTTCCTCCAGAAAGCAGATTTGGGATGCTCCCTCTGATTCACAATCCTCCATGTATTATAGACCCTGAAGATGCAGAGGCAGGACAAGAACAGAGAGGGACAGGGGGGAAGACCCACCAGGAATCTAGACAACACAGCAACTTATGAACTCCAATAGAATTTCTGAAAGGTGGTTAGCTTTTCTTGATTTGACACCACTCTGAGGGAATGGATTCTAGACAACACAGCAACTAATGAACTCCAATAGAATTTCTGAAAGGTGGTTAGCTTTTCTTTATTTAATACCACTGTGGGAGGACCCATATGAACAAGATCAAAGGAAAACCAAGATTTATGCTATCTGACGATGGTAGTGGGAGACGAAAGATGTACACAAGAAATTTAAATGAGTCAGGAGGCATTTGCAAGGCGGTGGGGAACATTTCAGATGCGCAAACTTGATAGGCTCCTCTGTTTGGTGCGTATAGCGGTGAAAATGATTGAACATTTTCTTCAATCTTCATGAAAGACTGAATGACTCCTCCCTCTGACAGAGACAAGATGTGGAAGCACTAAGTGCCCACTCCATGAAATTTTTATTCCCTTTTGCACACTAAAAATTTGATCTTGTTTGCTGAATCCATCAACACTTGCATAAAAAAATATGATTTTTATATGCCAGAGAATCATCAAACACTGAAATTTCACCGATTACGCCATGAAATTATTCCCTAATGGGAAGGGACCCCGAGTTTGTTTAAACTTTTTCTGATTGCTTGTGATTTTCACTTAAAGAACCATTGATGTCCTAACCAGAGCACAATTTCATGATTTGAAATGACTAATCACATGGGTTTTGTGTATTTTTTTATTGGAAAGCTTTAGAAATCATGTTATTCATCATAAAAAGTAATCTTGTTTAGTAAGTGGTAATCATGTAGTAGGTAATCATTTCGCAGAGAGGCAACCATGGGAACAGAAGTTTATCATGGCTGAGTTTTTTATTTGTTATTTACGTGAACTGTTTTTTCATTCCAAATTATATATATTTTATATGTTTCAGAAGTTTTTGGATTTACCTGCCTATATTCTGATGAAGACAACAAAAAACAAAACATACAGAGTTGAGAGTTTGAAAGTGCCTATAATATTTCATGGACTGTAAAAAAATTACATTGGAAATTATCAGTTAAATCTTACATTAAGAATTACTAGTTAAATATGACATTAATAGTAGAGGAAAACATTGAGCAATTAAATGAATATAATGAATTTGGATTTTTAATGTCTCGAGGTGGTTGATCAATCAGACAGTCCTTTCGAAATTATCTTTATTTGGGTGGACAGTTCATATAAATGGAAGTTATTAGTTCAATCGTACATTAAGAATTATTAGCTGAATGTGGCATTACTGTTATGATTTTGTGTAGATTCTTTTCTACGATTGATTGAATATAGTTTATAATGTTCGGTGAAGGACAGTTCATATAGGTTATAGTGGTGAATGTTAGGACTTTACTTTGTGGCTTTCATTATCATTAGTATAAATGTATTAAATAGTTATATCTAAAAGATACAAAAGATGTCATTTTTAAATTAGATACATTTACGATATTTATGTTTGATAAGCAAGAGATATTTTCTATGGCAAGTTAAATGGGGTAGCATGCTAAGTGGGCTAAACATTGGGGGAGAATCCATGGCTAAGCGTGCTTGAGTGTGATTAGCACTGGGATGGATGACCGCCCAGGAAGACCCAATGCTTCGTCTTTGTGAGCATCACCTAGATGCAACGAGTGCTAAGTGTACCATTCATTCTCATGAGCGATCAACCACTACTCATTAAACGCAGGTCAATAAGTTTGACTCAAAACCTAGAGTTGAATTGTGGCTAAGTGCGCTTGAGTTGGAGTAAAATTGGGATGGATGACCTATGAGGAAGGCCCAATGCTTCACCTCTGTTAGCATCACCTAGATGTTAATGAGTGCTAAGTGTGTCATTCATTCTCATGAGAGATGGACAACTACTCATTAAACATGGGTCAATGAGTTTGACTCAAAAGCTATACAGTTGAGTCCTTACAACAATCAAACACCAATATCATATTTATACTTATTAAAAATACTCATATTATTACACATTATTTCAAATATATTTTATTTATTACTATATATATAATTAAGATAAATATATAATTATAATACTAAATGTATAATTTAAAAAGAGATGCACGCTTGCAAAGAGATACATGTTTACACAATAATAGATATACATGTTTATTATAATTACTTAGCCAATAGGCTATCTGTGCAGGCTTTTTCCTACCAAAGTGTCATCCTTTCGGTGATCGTTTAATTTCTAGCAACTTCCTGACAAACCTCTGTTTTCCGATCGATTACTGATGTGTTGGAGTGATACGTGGCGATCAATTGACATACCAACAACCACATCCTACTAACCTTTTTTTTTTGGTCGATGAAAAGACAGCTTGAAGCACGTCCTCTGGAGTGAGACGTGGCGGTGAAGTGACATACGACTAACCATGTCCTCTATGGATGGCTTTGTTGAAATGTGGCGACTGATCAGCAAAGTACTGTACACTCAGCATGTATCCTCGCCAAGGTCCGGGGCCGGGCCGGGCTCCGGGCAGGGGTTCGAGGGCGGCAGCCCCTGAGAAAAAAAATTTTGCCGTTTTTTGTTGATGAAAACTGACATTGTAATAAAACCCTAAAAAAGGCCGACTTTGTTTGTTGCCCTAAAAACGCATGTTATAAGCGGCTGGGATGCTCAAGGCATTGTAAGGTTGATGTACTGTTTTTGCTGGATAATAAGAAAGATTGGACGGTTGTGTATGGTGGACGTAACCCATTCTGGGTGAACCACGTTAAATCTCTGTGTTATCTGTGTCCTGTTTATTTCTTTATCTTTTGTATTTAAATTTGCATGTAATTGTTAGTTCATATTTGCTTCGGATCTGCTTGAAACCCTAACAATTGGTATCAGAGCGAGGTTTTTTGTAAATTGGCAGGACTTTCAGATTTGAGTGGGAGCAATGGAGGATTCCAAATTCAAGGTCGAAAAGTTTAACGGCCAGAATTATCAGTTATGGAAAATGCAGATGGAGGATTATCTGTATCAAAAGGATTTGTGGCGGCCATTGGAAGGAAAGGCAAAGAAACCAACCACAATATCAGATGAAGAGTGGGACATTTTAGATAGAAAGACACTGGGATCCATTCGATTGTGTCTTGCAGCGTCTGTAGCATTCAATATAACAGAAGCAAAAACGACTGTAGATTTGATGGCAACATTGGCTAAGCTGTATGAGAAACCCTCGGCTTCGAATAAGGTATTTCTTATGAAGCGTTTGTTTAATTTGAAAATGAGTGAGGGAGGATCTGTAGCGGAGCACTTAAATGAATTTAATACAATTACCAGTCAATTGTCTTCGGTAAAAATTACCTTTGCAGAAGAGGTTAGGGCTCTCTTGATTTTATGTTCTTTGCCAGAAAGCTAGAATAGCTTGGTTATGGCTGTAAGTAACTCTGTCTTTAGTAAAAATACTTTGGTATTTGATGATATTGTTGGTGTTATCCTAAGCGAGGAAATGCGAAGGAAAAGCACAGGTGAGACTCCAACATCATCGGGTAGTGTTTTGAATGTGGAGAACAGAGGAAGATCAAAGGAAAGAGGAAAAGGCCCTGGGAATGAGAAGTCACGAGGGAAGTCAAAGAAAGGACGCTCTCAATCTAGAGGAAAGAAAGATTGCTGGTACTGCGGAAAGCCTGGTCATCTAAAGAAAGATTGTTGGTCTCGGAAAAGCAAAGAAGGAGACAAAAATGAAAATGACAGTAAGGAAGCTAATATTGCAAGTAATACTTTACAAGATGCTTTAATCTTATGTTTGGATAATGTTAATGATTCCTGGGTAATAGATTCTGGGGCTTCATTTCATGCTACACCCCATAGAAAATATTTTCTAGATTATGTTCAAGGTGATTTTGGACAGGTATATTTGGGTGATGATGAGCCCTATCAAATTGTTGGAAAAGGAAAGATAAAGATCAAGTTGTAGAATGGTAATGACTGGTTTCTGCAGGAGGTAAGACATGTTCCTAATTTAAGAAGAAATTTAATTTCTGCAGGGCAACTAGGTAGTGAAGGTTGCATAGTTACCTTCTCAGACAGTATGTGGAAGGTCACTAAAGGATCATTAGTAGTAGCTAAAGGTGCGAAGGTAGGCACATTATATCTATGTACTGGTAACACTTACTCTACCTTAGCTGCTACAGATAAAGTTACTGCAGGGACAACAACAATAAATGTTGCAAGAACAGATTCGATAATGTGGCACCATAGGCTTGGGCACATGAGTGAGAAAGGGATGAAAATCCTTCACTCCAAAAATCTATTGCCAGGACTAAAGAAGATTGATTTAGAGTTCTGTGAAAACTGTGTTTATGGTAAACAGAAAAGAGTCAGATTTCTCAAGGTTGGGAAAGAGAAGAAGAGTGAGAAGTTAGAGCTTGTACATTCAGATGTATGGGGACCAGCTCAGGTATCATCTCTTGGTGGCTCCTGTTATTATGTTATTTTTATTGATGACTCAACCAGAAAAAACATGGGTATATTTCCTAAAACAAAAATCAGATGTTTTTGAAACTTTTAAGAAATGGAAAGCTTTGGTTGAGAATGAGACAGGAAAAAAGTTGAAGTGTCTCAGATCGGATAATGGAGGTGAGTATTGCAGCAAAGCATTAGAAGATTACTGTTCCTTAAATGGGATTCGAAAGCAGAAGACAGTTCCAGGAACTCCACAGGAAAATGGTGTGTCAGAGAGAATGAATAGGACCATCATGGAACGTGTGAGGAGCATGAGATTGCATGCTGGATTGCCCTTACATTTTTGGGCAGATGTTGTACATACTGCTGTCTATTTGATAAATAGAGGACCTTCAACCCCTTTGGATGATGGTATTCCAGAGGAGGCATGGACTGGTAAAAAGGTAAATTACTCTTTTTTAAAAACTTTTGGTTGCGAAGCTTTTGTCCATGTTGATAAAGAAAACATAACCAAGCTTGATGCTAAATCTCAGAAATGTACCTTCATTGGATATGGGATAGATGAATATGGCTATCGGTTATGGGATTTTGAAAATAAGAAAATAATTAGAAGTAGAGATGTTATATTCAATGAGAAGGTTATGTATAAAGAACAGATGCAGGAAAAGAAGCATGAACAGGACAAACAAGAATATGTGGTGTTGGATGAGATTCTTGAAAATGAAATGCCACAGGTACCTGATGCTCAGCAACAACAGATTGTCCCACAAACTCCTACAAGTGTTAGACGTTCTACGAGGACAAGTAGACCCCCTGAAAGATTTTCTCCTTCTTTGTATTCTATTTTATTAACAGATTCTGGTGAACCAGAAGAATATGAAGAAGCAATGCAGGTGGATGTCAAACAACAGTGGTAGCTAGGCATGAAAGAGGAGATGGACTCCTTGATGAAAAATAAGACTTGGGACTTAGTTCCTTTACCTGCAGAAAAAAGAGCCTTGCCTAACAAATGGGTTTATCGACTGAAGGAGGAGGAAGGAGGTCAGAAAAGATATAAGGCCAGACTTGTGGTAAAAGGTTTTGCACAGAAAAAGGGTATAGATTATGATGAAATATTTTCTCCAGTTGTAAAAATGACTTCAATTAGAACTGTACTTAGTCTTGTGGCTGCAGATGATTTACATCTTGAACAATTAGATGTCAAAACAGCTTTTCTCCATGGAGATTTGGAGGAGGAAATTTACATGTTGCAACCACAGGGATATGAGGTCAAAGGTAAGGAGAACTTGGTGTGCAGGTTGAAGAAAAGTCTGTATGGCCTAAAGCAAGCACCCCGACAATGGTATTTAAAATTTGATAGTTTCATGGATGAACACGGTTATCATAGATGTCATTCTGATCATTGTGTATATTTTAAGAGATTTGATAATGGCAGTTATATTATCCTGTTGCTTTATGTTGATGACATGCTTGTTGCTGGGTCTAACATGCAACATATAAATGATCTTAAACAGAAATTAGCCAGGTAATTTGCTATGAAGGATTTGGGTGCAGCTAAGCAAATTCTCGGTATGAGGATTACACGGGACAGGAAAAATAAAACCTTGAATTTGTCCCAAAGTGAGTATATAAAGAAGGTGTTGAAAAGATTTAACATGCAAGATGCAAAAGCAGTTAGTACACCTTTGGCTAGTCATTTCAAATTGACTAAGGAGATGTGCCCAAAGGCACATGAAGAGGTTAATAAAATGTCTAACATCCTGTATTCATCAGCTGTTGGCAGTCTGATGTATGCAATGGTATGCACAAGGCCAGATATTGCACATGCAGTGGGAGTTGTGAACAGGTTTATGAGTAATCCGGGTATGGAACATTGGAATGCTGTGAAATGGATTCTTCGGTATTTGAAATGAACTACTACGAAGGCATTATGTTTCAAAGGATCTAATGCTGCTCTAAGTGGATTTGTTGACTCTGATCTGGCGGGTGATATTGATTCACGGAGGAGTACTACAGGGTATGTTTTTACTATAGGGGGAACTGCAGTCAGTTGGATTTCTAGGCTGCAAAAGGTTGTTGCACTTTCAACCACTGAAGCTGAGTATGTTGCTGCTACAGAAGTTAGCAAAGAGATGATTTGGTTGCAATGTTTTCTGAAGGAATTGGGTCAGACACAAGAGGATAGCCCATTGTATACTAATAGCCAGAGTGCCATTCATCTTGCGAAGAACTCTGCTTTTCATTCAAGGACAAAGCACATTCAGCTTAGGTACCACTTCATCTGGACTATTTTGGAAGAGGGTCAGTTACGGCTTGAGAAGATTCACACAAGTGAGAATCCTGCTGATATGTTCACAAAGGCAGTTCCACAGGAGAAGCTGATTTCTTCATCAGTTTCTGTTGGTCTTCTTGATTGATAATTGTGGAATTTATACCAGTCAAGTCCTAGTGTTTTATCCAGCGGATGTTGCATGTATAGTGGTGTCATGTAGTATCAGTCTCCAAGTGGGAGACTGTTGAAATGTGGCGACTGATCAGCAAAGTACTGTACACTCAGCACGTATCTTCGCTGGGGTTCGGGGCCGGGCCGGGCCCCGGGCAGGGGTTCGGGGGCGGCAGCCCCCGAGAAAAAAAATTTCGCCGTTTTTTATTGATGAAAACCGACATTGTAATAAAACCCTAAAAAAGGCCGACTTTGTTTGTTGCCCTAAAAATGCATGTTATAAGCGGCTGGGATGCTCAAGGCATTGTAAGGTTGATGTACTGTTTTTGCTGGATAATAAGAAAGATTGGACGGCTGTGTATAGTGGACGTAACCCATTCTGGGTGAACCACGTTAAATCTCTGTGTTATCTGTGTCCTGTTTTATTTCTTTATCTTTTGTATTTAAATCTGCATGTAATTGTTAGTTCATATTTGCTTCGGATCTACTTGAAACCCTAACAGGCTTTGACAGTGACGTGAAGAGCATGCATTTAATGTGGCTAAAGATTTGGCTTCTCTAAAATATGTTTTTGTCCTTGGCTAGTGCGCCCGTCACTTCCATTGTACCAAAATGAAGTCCACAATTAATTGTGGGTTTTCATTCTCTACATTTTCATTGTACATCTCCTCGCAAATGAGGTTCACAATTAATTTTAGGTTTTCATTATCTGGATATCCTTTTTGGCTCTCATCTTCTACCTTGTGTTTTCATTGTGTGCAGATGCATTATGGTTCTTAGCTTGTTCTAGGCTTCTTCTCTGAGTTTGGTTCAAGAGGCGTTATTGGAGAAGCGAGGTAATTGTATCTTTCATGTTTCGGCTAGACTAGCACGTTAACTCTTACTATGATTTATGTTATTCGTTGGTAATTAAAAATTCATTGTGTGGGTTCTTAATCTTTGTTTGCATATTTGTCACTTGATAAATTTATGGTTTACATTGTTGTTGTTTGCATAGTTCCATTGTCGTTGTTTTAGTTGTGTTTTGGGGTTACTCCCCAACTGAACAAATTTAGGTTTCCATTGTCGTTTTGCGGCGTCAGTCAGCTTTTTGGGTTTATAGTCAATGTATTAAGGGTTCTCATTGAATTTAGCATTTTCATTATTTGCATTTGTGACAAATCTACGGTCTTAATTGTTTGTGTTTGTAAAAACTTTAGGGTTCTCATTCTTTGCGTTTGCATTCTTCATGTGCATTATTATGTCACCAGATTAAATTTTAGGGTTTTCGTTGTCTTTATTTTTATTGTGTATCTTGGTTTTGACTTGTCGTTCTGCGGGTTCTATGAGATTTTTGTTTTTGTAATCGATCTATTGAGGGTTCTCATTGATTCTAGGGTTTCCATTATCTACGTTTGTGACAAATTTAGGGTTCTCATTGAATCTAGAGTTTCCATTATCTATGTTTGTGACAAATTTAGGGTTTTTGGTCGATGTCTGTAATAAATTTAGGGTTTCCATTCCCTATGTTTGCATTCTCCATGTACATTACTATGGCGTTGAATTAAATTTTTGGGTTTTCGTTGTCCCTGTTTTCATTATCTACCTTCGTTGCTTTGTTAGTTAGTTATTTTGGAGATTTTATTGTCTATATTTTTATTGTTAATACATTGGTGTGATGCTTAATTAATTGATGTCTTTTCATTGTCTGTGTTTTATATATATATGGCTTTAGATGTGTATTGATCACTCTGCCACTTAGCAAATCAAGGGTTTTAATTGTTTAGGTTTGTAACAAATTTAGGGTTTTCATTCCCTATATCTACATTCTTCATGTATGTTACTATGTTGCTTAATTTAATTTTAGGGTTTCCATTGTCTCTGTTTTCATTACCTACCTTGGTTGCTCTATTAGTTAGTTCATTTGGAGATTCATTGTCTACATTTTTATTCTTTGTATACATTAGCCTATTGCTTAATTAATTGGCTTCATTTCATTGTGTGTGTTTTACATATATATGGTTTTATATGCATATCAATTACTCTGCCAGTTGATAAAATTATGGTTTTCATTGTTTGCATTTGTATGCTCCTATCTCTATGCATACATATAATTTAGGGTTTTCATTGTTTGCATTTACATTCTTTGTCTGTGTTGGTGTGTCACTTAATTAATTGATGAATTTTCATTGTCTATGTTATATATATATATATATATATATATATATATATATATATATATATATATATATATATATATATATATATATGTATGTATGTATGTATGTATGTATGTATGTATGTATGTATGTGTATGTGTATATGTATATACATATGCATATACATATACATATACATATAGAAATATACATATATATATATATATGTGTGTGTGTGTGTGCGTGTGTGTGTGTGTGTGTATATACATACATACATACATACATACATACATATATATACACACACACACACATACATATATATGTGTGTGTGTGTGTGTTTATATATGCATATATATGTGTATGTACACACACACACACGTATGTATGTATGTATGTATGTATGTACATATATGTGTGTGTGTGTGTGTGTGTGTGTGTGTGTGTGTGTGTGTGTGTGTGATGGTATGATGAAAGAATAAGTATCTGGTAGAATACTGAGGCGGGGGGGTGAATCAGTATACTGAAAAATTGATACAAACTTCCCAATCTCAAATTCAAACTCACAAAGTAAACTTTCACTATCAAGATCAATACTCAACATCAATCGATTAACTTTTATAACAACTTAACAATAAACAACTTCAATCTTGTAAACATCAAAATGCTTAATCATATCTCAACATATTCAATCTCTCAATGCTTCCAATTATCATGCTTTATCAGAATAGTTAAGTAATCAATCAAATAAGATCATAACCACAAAAACATTCACCACTTGACACAAATGTTTATACGTGGAAAACCCAAATAGGTAAAAACCACGGTGAGATGAGACTCACAAGGATAGCTATCTAAACTCTTTTGAAGTTCGCCCTATTAGCAGCCAAGCCTGTTAAAGCTTTTACAATAAGTCATGTTAAGAACTGATTCTGTTAGGAATCACTTGGTTAAGGGGTTTACAAAATGCCTTGATGAAAAAGCAAAATACCCTGTTAGGAGTAACCTCAGTAGAGGGTTTGAGAATCCAAGCTAATGGACCACCTTGTTAGAGGATTTAATAAGTAACCAAGCTTGTTAGAGCTTACCCGGTTAGGGGATTTCAATTCTGTTGTGATTTTTAGAAAGCAACATGTTTTCTTGATTTGTCTGAATAGCACTACATTTGCTTGATCAGATCCTTTTAAGCTTCAATTTGACTTTACACAAACTGCACATCCATTCTCTGGTTAGGCAACCACACACTCAACTGGTTTTCAGCCAATACTTTGCCAACACTCTTACAAACAATATCATCGACCTTAAATACAAATAAATTAGGTCGATAACACAACAAAAACCTAATTCTCTCATAGAGATTACAAACAAGTTGGTTCAATCTTGACCATTAAAAATCATAACAATCTTTTCACATTCTTCAAGAAAATTCCAACCGCTCCATGATCACCGCTTCATCGGACTTTGTAACTCATCACGCACTATGCATTAGATTCAATCCACTTTGCTCATTCCCTAGACAATCAAACAAACAAACAACATGCCAAAAACAATATGAACTTATCCTCATTCAATGATCACGTGTGTCTCCATCATTACTGCTCATCATTAGATCTTAAACCAACAAACTTGATTAGTTAGGGTTTAACAAAAAAACAATTAGTAGGGTTTACCGGTTACATTGCATAGAAAAGGGTTTAACCTTATACACCGGTTTACCGGTTCAACTCACAAACTAACATACCAATTTACAAAATCTTCCTCAAAGCTCTTCCTGCTGGTTACAAGCCAATACCAAAAATAAAAACAATATCAGCAATATCATAAATACCATTACCGGATCAATTGACATTAATGACAACATAGCATATCATTAATGCAATCTTCATGCAAATGCCAACAATCTCCCCCTTCGACATTGATGGAAATACAAATATCAATGCCTCTGATTGCTACTGTGATTGGTGAATAGGAATCTTGGTTTACATTACTAAGTATTCACCATGCTCTGTCTGTCATTGACCTGTTGTTGGTTTCCCTTTGCCAGTCACATAATTCTTTTTCTCAATCACATAATTCTTCTCCCCCTTTGATAGCAATGCCAAATTGAAAGTAAAACATGTAATGTCAAATTTTCATTGTGCATCAACAACATACTGCAACTTGATGCTCCCCCTGTGGAATACATCCACTTCTTCATTAATCCATGTAAAATTTTACAAGTAATTCAGGGACTGATGCAATCAGCATCATGCTCAACTAACTTCATGAAGAGGGACAACCCCCAACTGACTTCTAAGATACTCAAAAGTAGTCTTAGACAGAGGTTTGGTAAAGATATCTGCAAGCTGCTCCTGGGTAGAAACATTCTAAGATAACATCTTTACTTTGAGCTTTTACCCTCAAAAAGTGATACTGCAATTCAATGTGCTTGGTGCGAGCGTGCAAAACATGATTCTTAGAAATATTAATGGCACTTGTATTATCAAATAAAATCTTTATAGGTTCTGAGATCTTCATCTTAAAACCTTCAAAAATGTGCCTCATCCAAATAGCTTGTGTGTAATTCATGTAAACTGCAACATACTCAGCTCCAATAGTAGATTGTGAAGTACAACTCTTCTTTTTACTACTCCATGAAACTAGCCTTCCTCTTGGAAAGAATGCTCCACCGGTAGTACTTTTCCGGTCATCAATATTTCATGCCCAATCAACATCAGTGTATGCCTTCAAATCAAAGTTTCCTCCATATGGATACCATAATCAACTGTACCTTTCAGATACCTAAAAATTCTCTTTGTTGCTATCAAGTGTGCTTCCTTTGGATTCTTCTAAAATCTTGCAACTATACCAACCACATGGGCAATATCTGGTTTGTTGTGAACAACGTAGTGTAATTTGCCAATCATCGATCTGTATTCCTTTTCATCAACAGACTTAGATGCATCCTCCTTGGACAACTTACAACCTGTAACCATTGGTGTTCCAACTGGTTTACAGTCACTCATGCCAAAAGTCTTCAAAACCTCTTTCACATACTTAGATTGAGTAATGAAAATACCATTCTTCATTTGTTGTATCTGCAAGCCTGTGAAATTTTTTATTTCCCCTACTAAAGACATTTCAAATTCATTTTTCATTTCATCTGCAAAACTGTTCTCATGACATCATTACCTCCAAAAATAATATCATCAGCAAATACTTCACTGACCAGTATTTCATCTCCTTCAGACTTGAGATAAATATTACTATCATCACTGGTTCTTGAAAAGCCTATCTTCATTAGATGTGTATGAAGTCGTTCATACCATGCTTTGGGTGCCTACTTCAATCAATACAAAGCTTTATGCAATATACATACCATGTCTTTCTCATCTGTCAATGCATAACCATCAGGCTGCTCTATGTATACCTCTTCTTCCAATATCCCATTCAAAAATGCATACTTAACATCCATCTGGTATACCTTTAACTTCTTATGGGATGCAAATGCAAGTAAAGTTCTGACACCTTCCAGTCTTGCTACTGGTGCAAATGTTTTGCCATAATCTTCTCCTTCTTCTTGACCATAACCCTTGCAAACTAATCTTGCCTTGTTGCGAACTACAACACCATCTTCATTTAACTTGTTTCTAAATACCCATTTAGTGCCTATAACATTATTGTTTACCGGTCGAGGTACTAGTGTCACAACCCTCCTTTTCTAAATATTGATAAGACTCGTTAATTACTACTATTATTATTATTATAAATGTCTATTGTTGAATGAA
The DNA here is from genome assembly GCF_030272615.1 of Cryptomeria japonica. NCBI lineage: Eukaryota > Viridiplantae > Streptophyta > Pinopsida > Cupressales > Cupressaceae > Cryptomeria > Cryptomeria japonica. The sequence goes on along the minus strand of NC_081415.1, from coordinate 20,083,762 downwards.
ATAATCCATTTACCATCTTGAAGCTAAATATAGCTAATGAAATAAAGCGACTATGCCTGCCTAACAATTAAGTAGAAGTGATAGCAATAAAGGAAATCAATAAATGATTAACGCAAGGTGAGTTGGTGGAATACAATGGCACAAGTGATAGGGGGAATAGAATCTATCAAAAACGTTATAAGGGAGTGCACGTTAATATGTCAGAAGTGTGGACACCAAGAATAGGGGTGGTAGAAAATTAAAAAATGGAGAATGCAAGGGGGAGGAGGGCGGAGAACCGACAAAAGGAAAGAAGATCGATCTAGTTCAAATAGGGGGCAGATCGCTATCCTGAAGGGGGGGATAGAACGACACCATGGATCTAGTTCCTTCGAAGGTCTTCGATGTGGGACATTACCTGTTTAAAACTGTAACTCTTAGAACTAAATCGGGTTGGTAATTTAGATCTATGTTGCTATGAACCCTCATGTCTCATTCTATTTAAGGATTGGGGGTCTCAAAGCAGGGGACGAGGGGGTGTGAGTCCTGTGCAAAAGAGCAGGACTGTGAAACTATTATCTTTTTTTGTTGAGAAAAGGATGGAGTGAAGCACTAAGATAATGCACGTGGGTACCAAGGAGTAAATGGAGACAAAGGGAAAAGACAAAATTAAGCTCTGCATCGATCCACCATTATTTTAGAGATAAGTTTATGTTCTTAATTTTTTTTTTATTATTGTAGGAATAATATGTGTGTAGTAGATGAGTCGATGCTCATTCTATTTCTTTCTTTGCACTAGGAATGTCCTTGCATTTATCAAAGGTCTCGTACCTTGTTTTCTTTCAATTACTCTGTCCACAATCTTTAAACTTAGAGTTCTCATAGCGTTCATCATGGCAATAATATGTATAAAGGGCCAAGAGTTTCCTGTTGGGAGATTGTTTTCAGGAATTCCCTTGCAGCAGTAATTTAACATAGTTATGTGTGCATGTGCAGCCAAGGTTGAAAGCATATATTCTCATCTACGATGTGTTTAATTAAGTAGAGCCTGGTCGTAATTTCTTTACCAACTGAACGTTACGTTTGTATATGGTATATGGTATATCACGATTTTAAATGCTTTGCATATATCATTTTTTTCCAAAAAATATTTCTTCTTAGAAGTTTTCCTAGACTTTTTCCTCATCGGATTCTATTTTGGTTACCCCTTTGAATCTTCATTCCATGTAATCCATACGATTCTTGTCAGCAGTTCATAGGCCTTGCTTATGCCTTCCCTTTCAGTGTGACTTGTAAATATTGTGATGATCTCTCATATGTATGAGACTTCTTCTACATGTCTGTTAGATTTTGGGGGTAGAGTCTATTAGTGCCTTCGAATGCCCATTTCCTTATAATAGTTTAGGCATCAATTTGCTTGTTTATATTAGTAGTAGTACTGAGACATACTGTGCGAAATCTGTCTGCTGAGATTGTTTCAAAATTTACCGTTGATGCATTATATTGATACTTCATCAGCTATTTTTGTTACATCTCTCTTAAACTTTATTAGCGTGAGGTATAGGGATCTTAATAAGTACACTGATAGCGTGTAATATTGGTTTATCCCTACATGGTTATTATTGTTTGATTTCAAATTAGCTAATCATTCCATCTTTAATACTAAACTGCTAGCATTATATGACTTAATTTAATTGTCATCGGTACTATGCCTTTAGGAAATAATATAACTCATGATTTCATTTTATTACATATGATATATTGGGTTGTATATGTATTTGAGCACTGCCATTTAGAGTACTTATGATTAGTAGAGAAGTTGATTTAAGTTGTGAATATATCTATGTATTTATACAATGGTAAGAAACAAAAAATAAATAAAAATCCATTTTATATACTGACTTGAGAAGTCAACAATTTGTGAGTAAATGTGAGGCCCCATTTCTATGTTTATACTCTAATGCTACCATGAAATGGTGTACTTGAGTGTGATGGTAAAGAGATTATTTTATAGTTAAATCTTAAGTATGACTATGTTATCCATTTAGGATTGTCTTGTGTTGAAGATATGGTATTCTTAAAGGAAGATTTGAAATGTAATATGTTTTTTTTTTTAAATGCAATATTAACCTTCAATAAACGAATACTTAAAAGGATAAATCATAGTACTTCTACCTATGATGTATGAAGTGAATGAAAACATCTTATGTTAGGCGATGGTTGAATGGTATAAGTGAGCTATGAACACTTTTCATGTGAATTATGACTTCATCAATGTGGGGGATTGCGTTAGGAATTAGATTTTATTAATGAAGAAAGCTTAAGATGATGCAAGTGAAAATTGTATTTAGATCTATGAATTCATCACCTTGGTTGCAAATGAGGTATTTCCAACATGCTCATAGGGTCAAGTTGTGCAAGTAGGATCAATGCTCATATATTTTTGCTACACTTCACAAACATATATGTACAAAGATAAGAATATTTGTTTTAGAATGAGTTACTCTATCTTGTTTCATCTTCTATTTTCTTCTTAGAAAAGATTGAAAAATTATCCATTCTTATTAGATGGGATTTTGCAAAAAAAAGGAAAATAGTAAACTTGAAGCTAAGAGTCAATTAAGTGACGATACTTATAAAAAGCACTTTTTTAATCTTTATAAAAATGGCACATTAGCCATGTGAATTTCATAGTCAACCATATAGTAATGTAGTGCAATAATTTATTAAATAAAATGAGAAGATTGTAGGAGAGACAATGAAAGCAAGCTTGTCACTACTTGTAGGATGTGTGTCATTCATGTATGTAGTTATATCTTTGGTTGTTGTGTATGGTCTCCACCCCTCCTATCATATCACTCAAATATGTCCATGTAAGTCCTTGAGTTGATGGGTAGTAGTGTAGTGTGATCATAATGAATATTAAAAGAAATTAGCCACAAGGTTGTGTATACATCTTGATATTCAAGTGTTTTACCAAATGGAGACGAAACAAAATCTGAAATCTTCTTACACAAGAGTATTAAACTTGACTTATCTTGCAAATCTCAATCAAGTACTCATCCTCTGTTGTAATGAAACTTAGTTTTGAAGGTGAAATAAAGTAGAATTTCGTTGTTCTAGAGTATTGGATCCTTATCCTTATCAAGCAAATGAGTTCAAGAAAACCTATCCCATGATCACTTAAAGAATTAAATAATAATTTTAATTGAAGTAAATTTTAGGAGGAAACATTAGCTCTATTCTAAGAATTCGAAATTGATAAGGACAGATATCTAAAGATAAAATTAACATGAAGGAATAGATTAGAGCTCAACAAGAAATAGATTGATTAATATTATTTATTAGGGAGCCTTATTATTATTTTTCTTGGTCAACTAGCAAGTGTTTAGTCTCTTTCCTAATCTCTTTTCAAACAATTAGTAATAAAATAATAATAATAATAAAGTGGTCATTTGAAGCTTATTGTTGACTAGTTTTCCCTTCAAGCAAGTATTAAATTCATTTCCAAAATATTATTATTTGATAATTTGATTTCCTTTCAAGTATTAGGATTCATATTTAAGTGAGGTTATCATTTGTAGAAAATAATTAAAGATAAAATTTATGTTACTTCAAATGGAAGAATTAGTCATGGTTATTCTCAAGCTTATAACTAAATAGCTTTTCCCTTCAACAAGTAAATGTTAAATTATTTTCCAAAGTCTTTCTATTTAATCATTTAATTTTCTTTCAAGCAATTTAGTAGCTTTCGAGTATTAGGATTCATTCTTAAAGTGTAATGGTCATTTTTATAAGCTATAAAAAAATAGAGGATAAATCTTAAATGAATTTACATCCACTCAATTAAACCTTAGAAAACCCCATTGGGGTTGGTTGTGTGTAACATTTTAGAATTTATTTATCTTGATGGATTTTGGCAGATGATAATGGGTTAAGGGTGACGTATTTAATAGGAAATAGGACCTAGTTGTTTTAGGCCACAAGCATGAGGCCACTTTGAACCTTTTTGCTATAGAGCTATCATCGTGGGTAGCAATCGTAGAAAAACTGTTTGGGACATTGACCCTAGAAAGGGTTGCGTACCCACCAAACAGTTTACATTAAACCATAGTTAGAAACCAAAACTACATACTTTACGCCTTGATCTCGTGCCGAAACGGGTATGTAGGCAGTCTAGGGATAGAGTTGTCCCTTGTACTCAGGCATTCGGGGATGGGGTTTAGGATTTGGTTTTGGGTGAGTTGTTGGTTCCCAAAGCTCCTTGGTATTTTAACCACATTGTGTAAATACTAATTGAAAGGTTTAAATTAATTCAATGCATACTCAGAAGGAATCTCGTATGGATTCGCTTGACTTCCCGAGGCTTTAAGTCGAATTCCGAGGCGGAACTCAAGCTTGTTTATGTAATTATCTTTATACTCCTAAGGACGGTGACCTCGGTGCACTCCTAGTAGGGGAGTGTAGTCTTTAGAGAGTGGCTCAGGACCCGGTTGGTCCCAATGAGTCTAAAATCTTTGGCCAGAGCATATCTTATTCTTATGAATAGATGCCTACCCCGTTTGGGTAGATGCCTATCCCGGATTGGATTGATGAAACCTATTGTTCCATATGGATAAATGCCTAACCCGTATGGTTAGATGCTCATCCCGGTTGGATGGATGCCTATCTCGTTTCGATAGATGTACCTGAGTATGCGATTAAATCAAACAATATTAAGAATAAGTGATTTCAAAAAAAATAGACAAAATTTTTGGGTTGAATGAAGTGGGTTATTACAACTAGGGTCCAAGTGTTGTTCTTCTCAATTTGATCCAATTCCTCCTCCATAACTTTAACCCAATAATCATCACCAAATGCCTCCTTAGCACTTCTAGGTTCAATGGTAGTGGGAGACAAAAGATGTACACAAGAAATTTAAATGAATCAGGAGGCATTTGCAAGGCGGTGGGGAACATTTCATATGCGCAAACTTGATAGGCTCCTCTGTTTGGTGCGTATAGCGGTGAAAAATGACTGAACATTTTCTTCAATCTTAATGAAAGACTGAAATGACTCCTCCCTCTGACAGAGACAAGACGTGGAAGCACTAAGTACCCACTCCATGAAATTTTTATTCCCTTTTGCGCACTAAAAATTTGATCTTGTTTGCTGAATCCATCAACACTTGCATAAAAAAATATGATTTTTATATGCCAGAGAATCATCAAACACTGAAATTTCACCGATTACGCCATGAAATTATTACCTAATGGGAAGGGACCCCGAGTTTGTCTTTACCCAACAATGGCGGAAGCAGTCCAGATCATAATCAATAATTCAGACTAAAAAATTTCTGGTTGCTTGTGATCTTCACTTAAACAACCATTCATGTCCCAATGAGAGCACAATTTCATGATTTGAAATGACTAATTACATGGGTTTTGTGTATTTTTTTATTGGAAAGCTTTAGAAATCATGTTATTCATCATAAAAAGTAATCTTGTTTAGTAAGTTTTAATCATGTAGTAGGTAATCATTTCGCAGAGAGGCAACCATGGGAACAGAAGTTTATCATGGCTGAGTTTTTTATTTGTTATTTACGTGAGCTGTTTTTTAATTCCAAATTATATATATTTTATATGTTTCAGAAGTTTTTGGATTTACCTGCCTATGTTCTGATGAAAATAACAAGAAACAAAACATACGGAGTTAAGAGTTTGAAAGTGCCTAAAATATCTTCATTTACTGTAAAAATAATACATTGGAAATAATCAGTTAAATCTTACATTAAGAATTACTAGTTAAATATGACATTAATAGTAGAGGAAAAAATTGAGCAATTAAGTGAATATAATGAATTTGGATTTTTAACGTCTCGAGGTGGTTGATCAATCAGACAGTCCTTTCGAAATTATCTTTATTTGGGTGGACAGTTCATATAAATGGGAGTTATTAGTTCCATCGTACATTAAGAATTATTAACTGAATGTGGCATTACTGTTATGATTTTGTGTAGATTCTTTTCTACGATTGATTGAATATAGTTTGTAATGTTAGGTGAAGGACAGTTCATATAGGTTATAGTGGTGAACGTTAGGACTTTATTTTGTGGCTTTCACTATCATTAGTATAAATGTATTAAATAGTTATATTTAAAAGATACAAAAGATGCTATTTTTAAATTAGATACATTTAAGATATTTATGTTTGATAAGTAGGAGATATTTTCTATGGCAAGTTAAATGGGGTAGCATGCAAAGTGGGCTAAACATTGGGGGAAAATCCATGGCTAAGCGTGCTTGAGTGTGATTAGCACTGGGATGGATGACCGCCTAGGAAGACCCAATGCTTCATCTTTGTGAGCATCACCTAGATGCAACGAGTGCTAAGTGTACTATTCATTCTCATGAGCGATCAACCACTAGTCATTAAACGCGGGTCAATAAGTTTGACTCAAAACCTAGAGTTGAATTGTGGCTAAGTGTGCTTGAGTTGGAGTAAAATTGGGATGGATGACCTACGAGAAAGGCCCAATGCTTCACCTCTGTTAGCATCACCTAGATGTTAATGAGTGCTAAGTGTGTCATTCATTCTCATGAGAGATGGACAACTACTCATTAAACATGGGTCAATAAGTTTGACTCAAAACCTATACAGTTGAGTCCTTACAACAATCAAACACCAATATCATATTTATACTTATTAAAAATACTCATATTATTACACATTATTTCAAATATATTTTATTTATTACTATATATATAATTAAGATAAATATATAATTATAATACTAAATGTATAATTTAAAAAGAGATGCACGCTTGCAAAGAGATACATGTTTACACAATAATAGATATACATGTTTATTATAATTACTTAGCCAATAGGCTATCTGTGCAGGGTTTTTCCTGCCAAAGTGTCATCCTTTCGATGATCGTTTAATTTCTGCCAACTTCCCAACAAACCTCTATTTTCCGACTGATGACTGATGTGTTGGAGTGATACGTGGTGGTCAATTGACATACCAATAACCACATCCTACTAACCTTTTTTTTTTGGTCGATGAAAAGACAACTTGAAGCACGTCCTCTGGAGTTAGACGTGGTGGTGAAGTGACATACCACTAACCATGTCCTCTATGGATGGCTTTGACAGTGACGTGAAGAGCATGCATTTAATGTGGCTAAAGATTTGGCTTCTCTAAAATATGTTTTTGTCCTTGGCTGGTGCGTCTGTCACTTCCATTGTACCAAAATGAAGTCCACAATTAATTGTGGGTTTTCATTCTCTACATTTTCATTGTACATCTCCTCGCAAATGAGGTTCACAATTAATTTTAGGTTTTCATTATCTGGATATCCTTTTTGGCTCTCATCTTCTACCTTGTGTTTTCATTGTGTGCAGATGCATTATGGTTCTCGCCTTGTTCTAGGCTTCTTCTCTGAGTTTGGTTCAAGAGGCGTTATTGGAGAAGCGAGGTAATTGTATCTTTCATGTTTCGACTAGACTAGCATGGTAACTCTTACTATGATTTATGGTATTCGTTGGTAATTAAAAATTCATTGTGTGGGTTCTTAATCTTTGTTTGCATGTTTGGCACTTAATAAATTTATGGTTTACATTGTTTGTGTTTGAATAGTTCCATTGTCGCTGTTTTAGTTGTGTTTTGGGGTTACTCCCCAACTTAACAAATTTAGGTTTGCATTGTCGTTTTGCGGCCTCTATCAAATTTTTAGGTTTATTGTCAATGTATTAAGGGTTCTCATTGAATTTAGCATTTTCATTCTTCGCATTTGTGACAAATTTAGGGTCTTAATTGTCCGTGTTTGTAAAAACTTTAGGGTTCTCATTCTTTGTGTTTGCATTCCTCATGTGTATTATTATGTCAACAAATTAAATTTTAGGGTTTTGTTGTTCTTATTTTTATTGTGTATATTGGTTTGGACATTGTCGTTCTACGGGTTCTATGATATTTTTGGGTTTGTAATCAATCTATTGAGGGTTATCATTGATTCTAGGGTTTCCATTATCTACGTTTGTGACAAATATAGGGTTCTCATTGAATCTAGGGTTTCCATTATCTACGTTTGTGAGAAATTTAGGGTTTTTTGATCGATGCCTGTAATAAATTTAGGGTTTCCATTCCCTATGTTTGCATTCTCCATGTACATTACTATGTCGCTGAATTAAATTTTTGGGTTTCCATTGTCCTTGTTTTCATTGTCTACCTTGGTTGCTTTGTTTGTTAGTTAATTTGGAGATTTTATTGTTTACATTTTTATTGTTAATACATTGGTGTGATGCTTAATTAATTGATGTCTTTTCATTGTCTTTGTTTTATATATATATGGCTTTAGATGTGTATTGATCACTCTGCCACTTAGCAAATCAAGTGTTTTAATTGTTTAGGTTTGTAACAAATTTAGGGTTTTCATTCCCTATATCTACATTCTTCATGTACGTTACTATGTTGCTTAATTTAATTTTAGGGTTTCCATTGTCTCTATTTTCATTACATACCTTGGTTGCTCTATTAGTTAGTTCATTTGGAGATTTCGTTGTCTACATTTTTATTCTCTGTATACGTTAGCCTATTGCTTAATTAATTGGTGTCGTTTCATTGTGTGTGTTTTACATATATATGGTTTTATATGCATATCAATTACTCTGCCACTTGATGAAATTATAGTTTTCATTGTCTATGTTTTGCACACACACACACACACACACACACACACACACACATATATATGCACAAGTGTGTGTGTGTGTGTATATATATATATATACACACACACACACTTGTGCATATATATGTGTGTGTGTGTGTGTGTGTGTTTATATATGCATATATATGTGTGTATGTACACACACACACACATATATATATCTATGTATAAACATACATGCATACATACATGCATATATGTACATACATATATAAATATATACATACATACATACATACATACATATGTACATGTATACGTATGTGTGTGTATGTATGTGTGTGTGTGTGTGTGTGTGTGATGGTATGATGAAAGAATAAGTATCCAGTAGAATATTGAGAGGGGGAGTGGGTGAATTAGTATACTGAAAAACTGATACAAACTTCCCAATCTCAAATTCAAACTCACAAAGTAAACTTTCACTATCAAGATCAATACTCAACATCAACCAGTTAACTGTTATAACAACTTAACACTAAACAACTTCAATCTTGTAAACATCAAAATGCTTAATCATATCTCAACATATTCAATCTCTCAATGCTTCCAATTATCATGCTTTGTCAGAATAGTTAAGTAATCAATCAAATAAGATCATAACCACAAAAACATTCACCACTTGACACAAATGTTTATACGTGGAAAACCCAAATAGGTAAAAACCACGGTGAGATGAGACTCACAAGGATAGCTATTTGAACTCTTCTGAAGTTCGCCTTGTTAGGAGCCAAGCCTATTAAAGCTTTTACAATAAGTCATGTTAAGAACTGATTCTGTTAGGAATCACCCAGTTAAGGGATTTACAAAATGCCTTGATGAAAAAGCAAAATACCCTGTTAGGAGTAACCTCGATAGAGGATTTGAGAATCCAAGCTAATGGACCACCTTGTTAGAGGATTTAATAAGTAACCAAGCTTGTTAGAGCTTACCCAATTAGGGGATTTCAATTATGCTGTAATTGTTAGAAAACAACAGGTTTTCTTGATCTATCTGAATAGCACTACATTTGCTTGATTAGATCCTTTTAAGCTTCAATTTGACTTTACACAAACTGCAGATACATTCTCTGGTTAGGCAAACACACACTCAACTGGTTTTTAGCCAACACTTTGCCAACACTCTTACAAACAATATCATCGACCTTAAATAAAAATCAATTAGGTCAGTAACACAATTAAAACCTAATTCTCTCATAGAGATTACAAACAAGTCAGTTCAATCTTAACTGTTAGAAATCATAACAATCTTCTCACATTCTTCAAGAAAATTCCAACCGCTCCATGATCACCGCTTCATCAGACTTTGTAACTCATCATGCGCTATGCATTAGATGCAATCCACTTTTCTCATTCCCTAGACAATCAAACAAACAAACAACGTGCCAAAAACAATCTGAACTTATCCTCATTCAATGATCACTTGTATCTCCATCATTACCACTCATCATTAGATTTTAAACCAACAAACTTGATTGGTTAGGGTTTAACAAAAAAACAACTAGTAGGGTTTACCGGTTACATTGCATAGAAAAGGGTTTAACCTTATACATCTGTTTACCAGTTCAACTCACAAACTAACAGACCGGTTTACAACATCTTCCTCAAAGCTCTTCGTATCGGTTACAAGCCAATACCAAAAATAACAACAATATCAGCAATATCATAAATACCATTACCGGTTCAATTGACATTAATGACAACATAACATATCATTAATGCAATCTTCATGCAAATGCTAACAATCTCCCCCTTTGGCATTGATGGCAATACAAATATCAATGCCTCTAATTGCTATTGTGATTGGTGAATAGGAATCCTAGTTTACATTACCAAGTATTCACCATGCTTTGTCTGTCAACGACCTATTGTTGGTTTCCCTTTGCCAGTCGCATAATTCTTTTTCTCAATCACATAATTCTTCTCCCCCTTTGACAGCAATGCCAAATTGAAAGTAAAACATGTAATGCCAAATTTTCACTGTGCATCAACAACATACTACAACTTGATGCTCCCCCTATGGAATACATCCACTTCTTCATCAATCCATGTAAGAATTCACAAGTAATTCAAGGACTGATGCAATCAACATCATGCTCAACTAACTTCATGAAGAGCGACAACCCCCAACTGACTTCTATGTTGGCATTCTACACTCTAGTGAGAAATGATGGTGTTGTCATTGATGACAACCTACCGGCAACCTACAGGCAACCACCTGGCATTCATCTGGTAAATCACCGGTAGACACTTCATCGGTAGCAACAACAATGTATACCAGCACCCCAGTCGACAGGTTTTTGTTGATGATTAATCGAGGGCCATTCATGCAATTACATGATGAAGACTCAATTATTTATAAAATTCTGATAAATTAGTTGATACAAGAACAATAATTGCAGGAGTTGGTACCAAATATTGCAGATTTAGACTTTCCTGCAGCCACTGATGTATTGCATACTCTTTTTTCGTAGGAAGTCTGTACTTCTCATTTTTCTGATATGTCCTAGATTGATCTTACTACCAAGATAGAAGTTGATTTGAATAAATGTTTAAATATCAATAGAGATCTTTTAGATACTCAAAAGGGGGCCCTTGTGCACTTGCTGAAATGTCATAAAAATGCTTTTGCATGGGATTACAAGGATATGCATGGAATAGATCCAATAGTTTGCACCCACGGTATCTATATAAAAGAAGAATGTTGCCCACTCAGACAGCCACAAAGAAGAATCAATCCTGCATTAAAAGAAATAGTTAAAGAAGAGTTGCAGAAGTTGTTAAAGGTTAGGTTTATCTATCCTATCTCTGATAGCCAATGGGTATCACCTTTGGTAATAGTTCCTAAGAAAGGAGGAAAATGGAGGGTATGTGTTGATTATAGAGCCTTGAACTTAGCAACAAGAAAAGATCATTTCCCATTACCATTTGTGGATCAAGTATTGGATTCTTTGGTTGGTAAAAGATATTTTTCATTTCTTGATGGATTCAGTGGTTACAATCAGATTCAGATAGCCCCGGAGGATCAAGAAAAGACAACATTTACTTGTCCTTGGGGCACATATGCATATTTTGTTCTTCCTTTTGGGTTTTGTAATGCTCCACTTTTCAAAGAGCAGTGATCAGTATCTTTTTTGATATTTCTCAAGAAATCATGGAAATCTATATGGATGACTTTATAACTTATGGTTCTGAATTTGAACAAGCATTGGGGAACCTGAAAAAAGTTTTGCAGTGATGTGAGGACTATAGTTTGTCATTAAATAGTGAGAAATGCTTCATCATGATGAAGGAAGGAATAGTCCTTGGTCATCATATCTCTATAAAAGGAATACAGGTGGACCTAGCGAAAATTGAAGTCATTCAGCATATCAATGCTCCTGTGAAGCAAAAATATGTAAGAAGTTTCCTTGGTCATGCTGGATACTATAGGAGGTTTATAAAAGATTTCAACAAAATTGCAAGTCCCTTATATTCACTACTTACCAAGGATATGGAATTTAAATGGACCTCTACATGCAATGAAGATTTCTTGAAGCTTAAGCATGCCTTGACCCAAGCACCAGTTGAAGAAGAAAATATTGTAGAACCCTCTTCTCTTGTAGTTTATGCAGAGGATGATTTGCTCGTTGCCGAAGGAGCTGTGATTACTATGGAAGAAGAGATGGTTGAGGCAAATGTGGAGCAACCCTCCACTTCTCTTCAAAGAGATTCACCATTTGCTAAGAGAAAAGGGAAGGAATTGGAAATAAATGAAACAGATGAAGAACCTATGGTTTAGCCGCATGCAACTCAAATTTCTCCTGCAGCCAAGAGGCGTAGGTCAAAAAGAAAAACTCCTACAGTAAAGCCGCAGGTAGAAACCATTCCTATAGCCACTCCAAAGGTTTATGTGAGAAGAAGACGGAGTAGGACCCGAAAGGCTCGTCCAACAGGTGATCCGATAGAGGTTATTTCAATGGAAACATCAGAAGAAGGGAGCCCTGCAGATGTTGAAATCCAGGAAGAAGGTGATGTAGATATACCATCAAATCTTGCTTATGTGGCAGAGCAGCTTGAGGAACCTGTCAGAGAGATTCCAGAGCAGCTTGAGGAACCTGTCGAAGATATTCCATAGTAGCTTGAGGAACTTGTTGAAGAGATTCCATGGCCTAAGGTAACACCTATTAGACCTCCATCATCCCTAAGCAGTTTATCTATTGCGTTAGCATTTTATAGACAATGGGATATAGAGAGGGCTAGATTGCAAGAGGTTATTGACAAACAACAAAGAGAAATTGAAAAGAGGGATAACAAAATTGAAGAATTAAAGGCTAAGGTTGAAACAATCACTAGTATGGTCCCCAAATTAATGCAATGTAGGGCACCTCCAAGGGTTTATGCTTTGCATTTAAGGGAGTGGTATTTAAATTTCAAATTGAACCGCATTGTTAGGGACCTTAGCCCCTCTTTGGAAACCCCTGAGGAATTTTATGATGCTTACCAGACTTCTCCAACAACTGTGAAATTTTTTTTATTTGAATTCTATTTACATAACTATGTCGTACCCTCAGATAGTGAGTAAAATCCTTTGTTATATATTGGTGATAACCATATAAAAGCTTTAATGTCATGGATTCAAAATGGGATCATCATGGGGGCACAAGCCAGAGCATACAAATTTTTTGAATTTGATTGTCCATTGCCATTGAGGAAGGAAGCAAAAGAGCAAAGAGTTCTTTATTATGAATGGTAGAAATTATTGGTAAGAGATCATGTTAGGAATCTAGTGCTTCCAATGAGGGAGGAAATATACCAAGTATATGAGCATTTAGTTCAAACTGATAGTTCAGCTGCAATAGATGGGTTAACTCAGCACTGGAATAACTTACCAGAAAAATTGAAGCAGGGAGAACCTCATTCACTGCAAAATTTTCAGGCAGCTATGCAAAGAGCCCCCAAATATATACAACTGGGCAAAGAGAAGACCAATAACTGGTTACCACTGATCTTTCAACCTCCTATTCTTATGTGGCCACTATTTAGATGTAAGACTACGGATCAGCCCTATGAAGCAGTTACAGAAGAATCAACCAGATGGTCCAGGCTGGAAAAGATGAAGGGATTTTATTGGAATTTAGCTTCAGGAGGAACAGGTCAAGGAACCATTGGTGATCTAAGAATTAGGGCAAGAATCAGAAATTTTCCTTTTGTTGTAGGATCAGCAAGCTCTTAAAGTTGGGGGGCATGATGAGTTGAGACATTGTCATATTTCTATCCTATAAACTCTTGATTTTTTGTCATCTTTTGGTTTGCATAGTAATAGTGATGTATTGGAAGTTTACTATATGTATTCCATATGTTAGCCTGAACCTATTAAATCATGTTTTATCTTTGCCAGTTTATTCTTGCAGCCATGCCATTTATTCCTGGAGCCATGTGATTTATTCCTGTTACGATGTGGATTGTTTAGGGCAATATCATATGTGAAATTAATAGATGTCCTGATTAAATAAAATGTGTATGTATGTTCTTGTATGTTATTTCTTTTCTAGTGCAGGGAATAAGTGATGCTGCGGTGGATGTTCGTTTATCACCCTAGTTGAAGTAAAGGATACTCAAGAAGATGACTAAAGATTGAACATAAAAAAAGATGAGAAGCGTAAGGAACGGCATAAGCAGAGCAATCAAGCAATACTACCGATGTCTAACTTAGGTGGACATTAAAGTTGTAAATACCGCCACAGTATGTTATGACTGTGGTTCGGTTTAGATCCGCATTTCCTATAGCATAACTCCATCTATCTACTTTCTCGATCAATTATCTGCCTCTTCTTTTCTGCGTGATTTGTGTTGTCTGTTGTAGATGATTTCTTTTTAATAATAATCTCTTTATCTTCTCAAAGAGATATAGAAAGAGAAGAGAAATAGAGCAAAGGATTTTTCCTAAGTATTTTTGAGTTTTCTTTTCATATTGAATCATGTAATGACTTCCGAAGAATGATGAATAAAAATATGTTATTCTGAACTTTTAGAGTTGTTTTTGGTAAGCCTGGTATCACTCATCCAAGGGGGCCCACTTGGTGAGTGTTCCTGTGCATTTGTTAAGATTAGTTTTCTTTCCTTAGCTGTAGTAGACGTTCTTGCATTGACTATTCTTGCAGCCACTAGAAATAGATCCACTGACTGTTCCTACAGCCAAACCAAAACAGAGTAATTTATGTTTATCAACATTGAATTTATCCAGTATTGCTTTTATGAATTTATGCAAAATTTTTCATGTAGCCTTTCTATAGTTTCAAATATTTCTTATCTTTTCCGCATAATGTTAGTTGTTGCAGTAATGTAGAATAGATGTCACAGGAACTTAGTGCATATATAGTGCAGACCCATTTCAAGTATTACGTCCCTAGGTTGACAATAAAATGGACACTAGCTATGGAAATAGTGACTTTACCAAATGAATGTCCAAACTTCGGGTTGAGACTTCAACTAGAGTTATTATTCTTATTGTTGGGTTGAAAAATTTTGGCGTCATTGTCGAGGATGGTGTCAAACTAAGAACCTGTTATGGTTATTGTCTTTTCAGTTTTCAGTTAATTATTTTTTTTGGCATACTTGATTGTTCGAAAAAAAAATTCATGAATCTGCATGCATAGGCGAAGAAGAGATGTTCTAGGTAGATTTATGCCCAATCATCCTAATCATACAGAAAATAATTCCTCAGATATAAACCCTTTTGCTCAACTTTATCAAACCCCAGAGAATTTGAACCATCCTGAATCTGAATCTCCAGAAGGTAGTCTTCAATTCCTCTTTGGACCTCAAGAAGAATAATTTCATATAGTAACTACCCCCACAAGTCGAATGCAAGGAAACCCACCTCTTGGTGGAAACAATCCACCACCACCACCTTTGGACCCAACGTTTGAGTTCCCCATATCTGATCAGCATGATAATTCTAATCTCAAGAACATTCCAGCTTCTTCCCTTCCTAAATTCTATGGATTGGTGATAGAGGATCCAGACACATTTCTGTTTGAGTTTGATGTTCTCTATAGGAGTTTTGACTATACTACAGATGCCCATAGACTCAAAATATTTCCTTCCACCTTGAAGGAATCATCTTTAAAATGGTTTATGAGCTTGGGTAGTAGCATAATCAATACATGAGATGAGATGAAATGATTGTTTCTTGCAAAATATAAAGAGTATTGTAGAGGCATTGGTTGTCATGGGGATGATATCTTTAGAATGACACAGAAAGAAGACGAGATTCTTGAAGATTATCTGGAGAGGTTTCTGTTTAGTGTCAAAAAGTCCAAACATAGTACTCTAAATGAAGATTCCCTCAAGTTGATATTTTTGAGGGAAATCAGTGATGAATGCACTAATTCTTTGGATCTTATGGGAGGAGGTGACATTACACAATCCACTTGGGCTGAAATAGGACAAATTTGTAAGAAGTATTCTAGATCTGCTTCTAAGAAGAACAGGCGTTTCAATCCAAGAACATCTTCATCAGCATCTGGTACTGGAGTTTTTAGAATGGAATTTAGCCATTTATTGAAGGACTTTAAGGAGGACATCATAAATGATATGGCTACTCAGTTGGATACACTTTTAGCTAAGACACCAAAAATGTTCAACCCAACAATAAGAAGAATAACTCTAGTTGAATTCTCAACCCGAAGTTTGGACATTCATTTGGTAAAGTCACTATTTCCATAGCTAGTGTCCATTTGATTGTCAACCCAGGGATGTAATACTTGAAATGAGTCTGCACTATATATGTACTAAGTTCCTGCGACAGCTACTCTGCGTTACTGCAGCAACTAACATTATGCGGAAAAGATAAGCAAGAATTGAAACTATAGAAAGGCTATAGGAAAAATTCTGCATAAATTCATAAAAGCAATACTGGATAAATTCAATGCTGATAAACAGAAATTACACTATTTTGGTTTGGCTGCAAGAACAGTCAGTGAATCTGTTTCTAGTGGCTGTAGGAACAATCAATGCAAGAATGTCTACTACAGCTAAGGAAAGAAAACTAATCTTAACAAATGCATAGGAACACTCACCAAGTGGGCCCCCTTGGATGAGTGATACCAGACTTCCCAAAAACAACTCTAAAAGCTTAGAATAACATATTTTTATTCATCGTTCTTCGGAAGTCATTACATGATTCAATATGAAAAGAAAACTCAAAAATACTTAGGAAAAATCCTCTTCTCTATTTCTCTTCTCTTTCTATATCTCTTTGAGAAGATAAAGAGCTTGTTATTAAAAAGAAATCATCTACAACAGACAACTCGAATCACGCCGAAAAGAAGAGGCGGATAATTGACCGAGAAATGAGATAGTTGGAGTTATGATGCAGGAAATGTGGATCTAAACTGAACCACAATCATAACATATTGTGGTGGTATTTACAACTTCAATGTCCACCTAAGTTAGACATCAGTAGTATCACTTGATTGCTCCGCTTATGCTATTCCTTACGCTTCTCAGCTTCTCTACAGTTTGATCTTTAGTCATCTTCTTGAGTATCCTTTCTTTCAACTAGCGTGAAAGGCGAACATCCACCATAGCATCATTTATTACATGCACTACAAAAGAAATAACATACATACACATTTTATTTAATTAAGACATCTATTAATTTCACATATGATATTGCCCTAAACAATCCGCATGACAATAGGAATAAATCACATGGTTGTAGGAATAAATGGCATGGGTGCAAGAATAAACTGGCAAAGATAAAATATGATTTAATAGGTTCAGGCTAACATATGGAATACATATAGTAAACTTCCAATACATCACTACTACTATGCAAACCAAAAGATGACAAAAGCTCAAGAGTTTAGAGGGTAGAAATATGACAATGTCTCAACTCATCATGACCCACGTCATCCTTGAATAATCATCAGTGAAGATCATGAAATATCTAACACCTTGAATGATTCTTGTTTGTATTAGTCCACATAGATCCGTATGAACCAAATCTAACAAGTGCTCTACTGAGAAGGACTTGCTCCTGAAAGTTCAAGAAGTCATCTTTCCTAACTGGCATTCTTTATAAAGAGCATTAACCGGTTTGTCTAGCTGAGGCAGACCTATTACTGTCTTGGACTTTCTCACTTTAACAATGTTATCAAAGTTTATATGACAAAATTTCCTATGCCAAAGCCAACTATCATCTATCTTTGCAATCAAGCAATTGCTAGCTTTAGAATTAAGATGAAATAGATTACCTTTGGTTTGTTTCCTGGTTGCAATCAATTCACCTTTGTTGTCAAAGATTTTTCACATACCATTTCTAAACTCTAGTGGGTATCCTCTGTCATTAAGTTGTGCTACACTTAGAAGATTGTGTTTTAGGCCTTCAACCCAATAGATATCATCAACACTGCTCTTCCCATTAAGAGAAATAGCTCCCTTACCTTTAACCATACAGGGTGAGTCATTGCCAAATCTGACAACACCGCCATCAAATTCCTTCAAGGAAATAAATTTGCTTCGATCACCGGTCATGTGATGTGAACAACCACTATCAATGATCCAATCATCAGAGTTATACATCCTGGACACTAGTGCCTTCTAATCTAATATCTCTTCCTTAATAGCTAAAAACACAATATCTTCACTAGAATCATCATCAAATTCTTCATCAGTAATACCAATGTCAACCGCTATAAGACAATCTCTCTTGCCTTTGCCCTTATACTTCTTGAATTTGTCCCTCTTGTATTCATTTTCACCATTAGGACAGTTAGCTACTATATGACCAATCTTGTTGCATGTAAAACACTTTAAAGGTAGCTTACCTCTATATTTCCTAGTGCCTCTAGGTAGTCGTTTTGCCAACAATGCTTCAAGCTCCACTAAGTTGTCTTCATCATCAGCATCTTTGTTGGATCTAGATTCATAGCTATGACAAGTATCTCTATTTTTTCTCATAGATGGGTTAGAGACAGAAGCTCTGAATGCAGATTTTGATTTCTGTACACTACTATCATAGCCATTTAATTCAAAAGCAGTAAGTTTGCCAATGATAAAGTCAAGAGTTACCTTTGTTCTGTTAATGGATTTTAGCTCCTGAATAGCTGCAACTCGGATAGCATAGACAGGTAGCAGGGTTCTCTATACCTTATTGATCACTGTGGCATCTTCCACCTTCCCTCCTGCACTCTTTATTTCACCAACTATCTCTTTTATCCTTTGACCATACTATTGGATATTCTCACCTTCAGACATTCTCATGTCATCAAAATTTCCTCTTAGGCTCTCCTCTTTAGCAATCTTAACATGTTCATCACCGCTATAGATCTCTTCAGGATTTTTCCATACTTCATATGCAGTTTCAAGACCATGAACATCTACATATTCAACATCAGACAGGGAACTGATAATAGCCTCCAATGCTTGATGATTTTCTTGTTGTTCTTTCTTCTGATTGTCAGTCAGGGTTCCAGTAGGTGCAATATACTTAGTTTCTACATGATCCCAATACTAACTTCCAAGACTCTTAATGTAAATCTTCATTCTATCGCTCCATGTCCTATAATTATCTTTGTTGAACTTCAGACCTTCTTTATTCATCATGATCTACAAGACCTTTTCCTCAAGTTGTTAGGCTTTTAGGTTAAAGAGGACCTGAGACACTCTGATACCAATTGACAGTATGATGAAAGAATAAGTATCCGATAGAATATTGAGAGGGGGAGGGGGTGAATCAGTATACTGAAAAACTAATACAAACTTCTCAATCTCAAATTCAAACTCACAAAGTAAACTTTCACTATCAAGATCAATACTCAACATCAACCCGTTAACGGTTATAACAACTTAACAGTAAACAACTTCAATCTTGTAAACATCAAAATTCTTAATCATATCTCAACATATTCAATCTCTCAATGCTTCCGGTTATCATGCTTTATCAGAATAGTTAAGTAATCAATCAAATAAGATCATAACCACAAAAACAATCACCACTTGACACAAATGTTTATACATGGAAAACCCAAATAGGTAAAAACCATGGTGAGATGAGACTCACAAGGATAGCTATCTGAACTCTTCTGAAGTTCACCCTATTAGGAGCCAAGCCTATTAAATCTTTTACAATAAGTCTTGTTAAGAACTAATTCTATTAGGAATCACTCGGTTAAGGGATTTACAAAATGCCTTGATGAAAAAGCAAAATACCCTGTTAGGAGTAACCTCGGTAGAGGGTTTGAGAATCCAAGCTAATGGACCACCTTGTTAGAGGATTTAATAAGTAACCAAGCTTGTTAGAGCTTACCCGATTAGGGGATTTCAATTCTGTTGTAATTGTTAGAAAACAACAAGTTTTCTTGATCTGTCTGAATAACACTATATTTGCTTGATCAGATCCTTTTAAGCTTCAATTTGACTTTACACAAACTATAAATCCATTCTCCGGTTAGGCAACCACACACTCAGCTGGTTTCCAACCAACACTTTGCCAACACTCTTACAAACAATATCATCGATCTTAAATACAAATAAATTAGGTCGGTAACACAACAAAAACCTAATTCTCTCATAGAGATTACAAACAAGTCTATTCAATCTTGATCGTTAGAAATCATAACAATCTTTTCACATTCTTCAAGAAAATTCCAACCGCTCTATGATCACCGCTTCATCAAATTTTGTAACTCATCACGCACTATGCATTATATGCAATTCACTTTACTCATTCCCTAGACTATCAAACAAACAAACAACGTGCCAAAAATAATCTGAACTTATCCTCATTCAATGATCACATGTGTCTCCATCATTACCGCTCATCATTAGATCTTAAACCAACAAACTTAATCAGTTAGGGTTTAACAAAAAAACAACTGGTAGTGTTTACTGGTCACATTGCATAGAAAAGGGTTTAACCTTATACACCAGTTTACCGGTTCAACTAACAAACTAAAATACCAATTTACAACATCTTCCTCAAAGCTCTTCCTACCGGTTACAAGACAATACCAAAAATAACAACAATATCGGCAATATCATAAATACCATTACCGGTTCAATTGACATCAATGACAACATTACATATCATTAATGCAATCTTCATGCAAATGCCAACAGTGTATATATATGTGTGTATATATATATACATATATACATATATGTATATGTGTATATATATATATATATATACATATGTATATGTATATATACACACATATACATATATATATATGTGTGTGTGTGTGTATCTATATATATACATATATACACACACATACATATATATGTGTACATACATACATATATACATATACATATATATACATATATACATACAAACACACATATGTATGTATGTATGTATGTATATGGGCTAAAATACATATATATATTTTTCGAGTTGAGTACTTGTCGATTTTGTGTGTTTGAATATTTTAAAAAACCTATTGAGGAAAGGGGTGTAAAATCAAATTATGGACTTTTATCCTATGTGTTCCTGGAATTGAAATTCACAATTTCCTTTTAACTTCTTATTGTCTGCATTTCCAGTGGTTTGTCCCCTTGTTCTCTACATTTGCACTTGGCAAAGCACTTTCTTCATTATTTCAAAGAATTACCATACTTGTTGTTTTGTTCTTGAATGGGAATATTGTCCATGTATCCAAAATGATGACATCCACCTTGCTACTCTTTTTTATGGTTCCCTATTATATTCTATGTGGAGGACTTCCTTTTGTTAGTTTTGGAGTGAATGTAATGAAAAAACAATAATCTTCTTTCTTATTGTGGCATTGAGCTTGCATTCTTCCAATTTCCACATAGAAATCAATTGGTGTGGTTTAGAGAATAATTATTTCTATGTCAGCTAGCCCAATCTCTGTACAGACTTCGTAGGAACCTTGTATAGATGATTCTATAAGAATATATTATCTTCCATTGGATCTTACAAATCACTTCTCACTTTATGGAATATGGTTGTAAGAATGTATCTGTCGCTCTTTTTTGTTTGTACATTTATGGAAATATACATAGGAATACATTCTAGGTATAGATAGATCAGAGATTACTTTAGTGGCGAATATTCGCCAATGGCAAATTTTTCACGTCGGCCCTGTCGGAAATGGCAAATATTTTGTACCATCTAGGGGTGGCCATGTCTCTAGAACATTATCAATTTCCGTCAAAGTCACAGCCCGATTGCCATATGTTTTATGCAATTAAATGTTTCTATGCGATGATTTTGCCAATACAATATATGGTGGACACACGGTGAATTTAATTATTTGCCTACACTCTCCGAGGTTGCCTTAATAGATGACCTTAATTCGCCTATAGGTATGTGAAGATTTGTTAGCCAGGGGGACCCAATTCGCCTGACATCTTGCCGACACGTGTCTGCAGTCACCCCAACTTTCGCCAACTATATTGTATTCGCCTATTATTTGGACGACCTATAATCGCCTCAAAAATTACATAAGTCGTATTTGGACAACCTATAATCGCCTCAAAAATTACATAAGTTGTATTTGGACGACCTATAATAGCCTCAAAAATTACATAAGTCGTGTTATAATTACACGGGATTCGCCAAATATTTGTATACCATATAAAATTCCCACGGAATTCGCCATATAAGGATTGGTATAAATACATGCAAAGATCAGATCTATCTCAACACAATCTGGTGGGTTCTAGGCTCTGAATTCTGATCAATAGCAAAGTTTCAGACCAAGGAAAATCATTGTTGTTGACTGTATTGGCGACTGCTAGTTACCTAAAGCCTAAAGGTGAGCGATCATATTTTTGAAGTGGTATATTATACATTATAGTCTATTATTGCTTCTTCAGCAAATTGATTTTTTTTTGGTAGCCTTTATTTCGTTGGAGATGTCGAACAGGAAGAGGTGTAGGAAACCTGAATGTGGGGAAGGCCAGGAGAGGCCAACAAAAAGCAGAATGTTGTCTTCATACTTTGGCATTGGAAAAGATTGTGGTACTGGTGAAAATCAGGAAGGTACATCATCACAAGTACAAGTACAAAATTTACCACCTGCACCGCATGTTGAAGATGGCAGTGAACCTGATATCTCAGATTAGGATGATCTTGAAGAAGATTATCTGGTAGATACCCAAGTTAGCCAGAATGATATAATCGACTTGGGTGATAATTCCATTGATGATAATGCATGGAAGGGGAAAAGAAAAGCCATATCAAAAAACGGTGAACCACAATCAAAAAAGGATCGAGAGTGGGATATGTCAATGAGGAATTTTTAAATTAATTGGGCATCGAAGTATCCATTCATTGAACCAGTGGAGAATCCAATTGAAGGCGAGCCTCCAATAGAATGTAGGTGTAAGATTTGCACTTGGAAAAATAAGAAGGAAATTAGGTTGCAGCTAAAATTTGACACCATAGAAAAGTATATGGGTAAAGTTTATGAAAAACAAATGATAGACAGGGTTGAAAAATCAGTGATAATATGGAAGACAAAGGATGAATGTAAGCATGTGAGGAATGCCGAAGAGTATTATTTTCATGAGAAATTACAGATGAAGCCTGCTGAAGTTAAAGGTTCTATTGAAGTTGTTTTTGGAAAAGCAATGCAAATAGAACAACTAGGAAAAGTTGTTCAGTTAAGCGTTGTTTTTCATATTTTGAGTAGAGGGCATGCTATGACAGATTTCCCATCAACTAGTGGTTTATTACACTTTTTGAAAGTTCCTAACTATCCTAATAGACACTGGTCAGTAAACAATGGATGGGAATGGGCAATTTGTCTTGCTGAGGTTGAAAAAGAAGATGTACAGGAAAAAATAAGAGAGTCAAATTTCATTTCATTTTCTTTAGACAAAGTTACGGCAGTAGACAATACTTCATGGGTATGCATGCATGTTTATAATGTAGAGAATCATACCTGCCAACCTCATCTACTATCTGTTGCTAAAATGAAGGAGAGTGCGACAGTGGAAAACTTATTTCAACTAGTAAAGAGAAGTTTAATTGAATGTGGAGGTATGGATGACATGACGGTAGCCAACAAATTGGTTTGTGTTGGAGCAGATGGAGCTTTAGTAATACAAGGTCACAGGAATGGTCTTTGTACAAAGATTGAAACTTCATTTGCACCGTACATTACTAAAATTCATTGCATGGCTCACGGAATGAATCTAGCTTTTGGAATTGTGAGCAAGTTGGCTTTGGTTAAAAAAATTGAAATTTTAATCAGAGAGCTCTACTCACACTTCTGTCAAAGTCCCAAGCGATTTATGGAATTTCAACACTTTGCTGATGGATTAATTGATGGGAACAAGCTTCTCAAGGATAATGATACCAGATGGATCTCTTTGGATGGTCCAGCACATCAAGTGTTTTCAGAATATCAATCCTTGATTGGACTATTTCACACAACTCGCGATGAATCAGATCAACCAAAATTTCTTGAACTTCTTGGCAGGTTAAGTAATTTAGAGACACTCTTAACTTTAGCAGCTCTTCTGCCCATGCTAGAGGAAATGAGGAATATCATGAAGGCTGCCCAAAAAAGAGCTCTGTATATTGCAGAATATGCTACACTGCATAAGATGACATGCATGACCCTCGACAATCTCTATCGAAATCAACCAGCACTATCTGATGAAAAATTTGTTAAGTGGAGGACACTCACAGATTTGAACAATCCTGATAACTTTTTACAAATCGGTGCAAATGGGGAGGTATGTGCCAATGTAAGGGGAGTTGAGATACCAATGCACTTCTATGCCACGGTCGACCTTGAGGAACCAGGAAAGCGCCCTAGGAAGAAACTAGCAAGAGTTACAAAGGAATATTTTGACAAGATTGTTGAGACTGTAACTACTTCTGTGAAGAAAATTGCATATGATCTTTCCTCAGAAATTAGAAGCAGATTCCCTCCTGACAACCTACTCGAAGCCATGTCTATTGTGTTTCCTCATTATTGGAGCCTCAACAATGCATCTGATTTTCGAAGTAAGCTACTGACTTTGATAAAACAATTTTGCATATCCAGAGAATTGAATGGAGTAACTATAAATGGAATATTAGATGAAACTCATCTTCGAGAGCAATCATCTCATTTTTCATACACTATGAAACAATAATATGCCAAAATGGAGAACCCCCACGAAGAGGGATCAGTAACAAGGGTTTAGAATATATAGTTGAGAATGCATCCTTGTGTGATTCAATGCTAGAATATGTGAAGCTTGCTGAATTATGTCTTACCATGATATTTTGTTCGGTGGAAGATGAAAGAGTTTTCAGTGCTTTCGGGTTCCTAAAATCAAAGCTAAGAAACAAACTAGACAAAAATTTGAAAAATTGCTTGAGGCTCTACACATCTAGGTATGATGTCCACACTTTTCCTTACGATAGGGCACTGCAAATCTGGAGGTCCAAATGTGAAAGAAGAGGTTTGGGCAACACTTCAAACCAAAGTGCCAGTGGGACTAGTGGACCTACTGGTAGCATTGAGATGCAGTTCGGCGAAGATATGCAGACTCAGACTCAGAGTAAAGAAACCACAGACGAGAATCAAGAAAGCATTGAATTTGATGAGGATGAATGGCAACTGTAAGAGATTGGTATTTATTAATCTTATTACTGTATCTCATCATTCATATTACAAAAGCATATTACTTTTTGCAATTAGAATTTAATATTGATTTTTAATTTTATTTTTCAACTTTCTATTTCCAGATTTAAAATAGCATAATAAAAAAAACCATAATGTGTTTATTGATACAGAGATGTTTATTGTTTATTTATACATGTTTGAGTCTCAAATCTGTGTGATACATTTCAAAACCATCTGATAAATTTCATTCAATAGTAATACACATGTCGAGAACTTAGATTTTCATTAATTCTTTCAAAATATAGCCATATGATACAATTCATTCAATAGTAATACACCAATCTGTGTGATTCTCCATGCCAATTGCAAAAGTGAATACAAAGTTTCAGAACCCTTTGCAAATGACCCTGAATTCCCTTTTATAGAAACAAGAGAGCAACAACAACTCCTGTGTGATTCTCCAATGTCCATGCAAAAGTGAATACAAAGTTTCAGAACCCTTTGCAAAATTGCAAATGACCCTGAATTCCCTTTTATAGAAACAAGGGAGCAACAACAGCTTAAGGCTGAATTGCAAGTTTGCAACATGGAACACTGAACATCAAAATCACAAACTCAGCACATATTTATATGGCCATCACAGGCCGTATTAGCAATTTAACATCTGCTACATGTTTGATGTCTCCTATTCAAAAAACAGAGTTCAAAACTAAATATTAATTCATGCCATGAGTCATGTCAAATTAAAGATAGATAATAGCAGTGCCTAAAACCTACTAATCATAAATAGAGAAATGCATAAATGTTAAAGCAAGGGAGAATTTGAGAATACAAATTTACTGGCTGAAGTTTTGCACAGTGCATCATAGATTCAGAGGTTGGATTAGCAAAATAGCAATAGCGAGTGCTATTTTTTTCCTATTCATAAATTAGATTCATAGGCTGGATTAGCAAAATAGCAAACAGAAAAAACATAAAACCTTGAAATTAAGAATAAAAGAAGAAAATTGTGCAATACATACTATGATTCTTAAGAATTTTGTGCCAGTTTTTGTAGGGTGCTCCACTCTTCGTCTGATGGAAGGTCAATATTCTGTAAACTATGGAAAGTCAACTCCAACTTCATCAACATTCCATATTTAGAAGATTTACTTGACATCACTGTTTCATCCAATACCGAATTTAGAGTTGTAAATGGTTGGATGAATTCCAGAGAGCTTTTGGGAGTTGTGTCCTTTGGAAGCAAGTCTAAATCAGACTTCATTTTTTTATCCATGATTTTTTTGTAAGCTTCTTCTCCAATGAATTTATTTTCTGTGTCAACAGGCTTAGGCAAACCAAGTTTAATCAAATTATTTTTCTTTTCTTGCAGCTTCATTATCTTTTTTCCACAACTGTCCATAACTTCTGATGTTTCCCCTGGCTTCTAGCATTTTTGAATGATAGATGATGTCTTAACTGTGGCATCAATGCGGCTCTTAATTCCCTTGGATGCCAAGTAGCTGTCACTGGAACTATAGACTACTTTCAGAATCTTTTTTGCCATTTCCTCTTTTGAATAAACATGTGTGCTCTTCTCATAGTGGCCTTTGATTTTTAAAAAAAATTGTCTCATACTTTCAGTCAATTGAAACCATTCACACAACTTCTCACTCCTCTGCATTATTTGCTGCCAAATGTTTTCTTGTATATACTTCGTTGTATTTTTCATATTATCTTTCAATCTATCATCCAAAGTTTTTATTTTATCATTTGCATTGTGCAGGTCTTCTTTCATTTGTGCACATTTTTTTTTCTTCCTCTACTTCCTCTTGCAAATGTTTTTCTTTTTCCTTCCCATGATCCAATAGGTCTTGTAATTTTTTCATTTCGGCGGCAGCAAACTCATAACTTTTGTATAATTTTTTAAAATTGGCTTTTTCCTCAACAATTTTATTACTGCTTTTAGCCATTTTTTGTGTCAGGTCCTTCAATTCTGCATCAAGCCCGAATTTTTTATCCTTTTCTGTAATTCATTGCACTTGCTATCTGTTGCTTTCCTCCTTGATTTTTTGTTTTCCAGGTCTGCCTGTAACTTTTCTATTTGTTTCTCCAGTTTATTTTTTTCTCTCTCCACCTTTAGCAGTGAAGTGTAGACTACTTCGTTAGTCCTTTTTGACACACTAATTTTGTCCACATTATGTACTTTGGAAAAATCCATTTGGAGGGTGCTAACTTGAAATTGAGAGGGATCTATCTGATTGTGTGGTGGATTTGTATCTTTAGATGAGCCTGGGGGCATAACAACCATGAATTCCATCATATCTTTCTGTGGGTCATATGTTGGAAATACCATGTTCCTTACAGGCTGTTCGTTTACAACTTCAGACACGGAATTCCTATGAAATGCTTTCTTTTTTTCTTTATTTGCTTTTGTTGTGTGTTCAAATTTTTCATAGTAATCATGAAATTGAAAATCTGGGCTTACTGAAGCAATTGAATGTTTGAAAGGTGACATAGGAATACCATAGGCTCCAGTTCCACTTATTCATGTGGTTTTAACTAATGCTTGACCAGGATTACCAACAACAGTTCCTAATGCTGTCCCACTCCCACTGGCACTTTCATGTGTACTTTTCATAGTCTTTTGAGGTGTGTGATCTGCAGCTGCAAATGATTGATTTGTAGTGTCAGTGGCACTTGATATAGGATTCTCAATAGTATGAGATTGAGTATCTACCTCTGTGGCCTCTTGTGAGA
Organism: Cryptomeria japonica; assembly: GCF_030272615.1. NCBI lineage: Eukaryota > Viridiplantae > Streptophyta > Pinopsida > Cupressales > Cupressaceae > Cryptomeria > Cryptomeria japonica. Next base: position 20,055,748 of record NC_081415.1, on the reverse strand, counting down.
GATATTTTGTTGTTGCCCTTGTCCAACACCAATCACAATGGCACTTGACTGAACAATAATAGGAATACTATCCCCAGATTCCCCACCAGTGGCAGTGGCACTTGATTCACCATCAATGGGAATACCATGATGTGGTGGTGGTTGTGGATTTGAACCAGAAACAAATGTAGGTGGACCCTGAGGGTAATGAGTAGTACCTATCCCTGATGAATCTGAAGAATCAAGTCCAATGACTGGTCTATCAGGACCTTTTGATTTTGACCCTAATGGATTTTGTACCTGAAGTGGATACCAAATGCCCTCTCCTCTAGGACCTAGACCACCACCTTCAAATCCCATTTTTTCCACAATGCTTGCCCCTTTGATATATTTATCTTTCATTGCCTCATTGACTGCACCTAATATTTTAGGGACTGTAGTAGTTGTTTGAGTGGGCTTAACCTCATGCTCATACTGAACAACATCTTCACTCCTCTCATATGATGTTGTGGGATGCTCCATATTCCACAATTTGCTAAACTCTTCATCCTCATTGATGCTCTCAAATTCTGCACTTGTCTTTGGTTCACCAAGATTCCTCCTCATAGTCCAAAAATCATTTATTTTGGTTTGAGTCCAATAATTCTCTTTACATTCATGCAGAATTGATTTGGGAATAGTTTTCTTAGATGGATTAGCAAATTTTATGTAGAAATTGTAGGACCTCCTATTTTGGATGCCCTGGCCCTCCATAATTTGTGATGAAATTTCTTCTGTTGAAATGTTATTGTTTGCTGCAATTTTCTCCATCTCTTTTTTAACCTCATCCTAGGAGTCCTTGTTTCTAATATTTTCTAGCAATGGTTTACTTTCATGTTGACATAACACTGAAGAGTTCCCATTTTTCTTAAGCCTTGCTTGAACTACACCAATTGGATCATACTGCCAGAAACCCTCATCACCAAAGTTAAAAATTGTCAAGAAATCATGTGCCACAATGAATGCTTTTCTCTCAAATGTGAACCCTCCACATGAGAAAGGCAAGGAAGGAAATATGCTCTTCTTTTACTGATCATGGAAGTGCCTATCTGTGCTCTCCAATTGACGTACATACTCTAATGCAAATACCCTCTACGTCACATATATTGGAAGTCTATATGGTTTTACTGCCGATCTGTAAAACCTTAACACAGTGAATTCTTCCATGAAGAACCACTCAACCAATTCTATTTGACTTCCGAGTTGAATGCAATCTCTACAAGACATAGGCAACCTAGGCATTGGAGTGCTTGTAATTTCATTATACATTGGTGCCAAAAAGAAGTCTACAAAATGGTTGTAGTTCTTTTTGTTATCATGCATCCTTATCTTTGGGGTCCAATCATATATTGGACAGTCTGTTCTCTTCCCAGTCTTCTCATCAATCTTATAGCTCACAATTTGAAGCTTGTTGGTCTCAAATATTGCACGATACTTGGATAGAAGGAGATAGCACAAGTAGGATGAGAACCTAAATGTCTTACAAGAACCTTTTTTGATCATAAGTAATTGTTTTTGCATAGATTTTACAATGTGCTTAATAATATTATATCTTACTGGCTGACCTGTACAATGGATATTATAAATCATTTCAAGAAGGCTTGCACCCACTTCCCTATCATTTTCCAATCCCAGGCAAAATGACAGCAAGGAAATAGTATCCCCAACCCATGGAACAAAAAATTTTAGAATCATAAGGAGGCTTATGATTCTGATCCAACACAATACCAGTACCAATCTTTATTAGACCTTTGATAAATGAATCTTTGCGACTTGGATCGAGACTCTCATAATTCCCTGCCAGCTTTTCAAGGTCAATTTGGACGTTTGAATTTTGGGCTTCAAATCCTAGGTTCAACAAACAAGCAAATTCTCCCTCGTTTATGGATAGAATTTCCCCTTTTGTATTTTTATTGGCAATTGCTTTTTTATCTTCATCATAATTTTCGGCGCAGACCATGACAAAATCAGGGCAAGGGAATACTTCAGGTAACACCATGCTTCCCAATCCAATATCCCACGATGCAATTTTATTTGTTTTTGTTGTAACATTGGGTTGAAAATAGTAAATTTTGCCCTGGATGCATCTGCCGCCTTACTAGACAATGTATATCTAATATCTATGATACGCTTTTCACCATGGATAGCAGGGTCATAAATATCATGGTATTCATCAGTGAAACTTGGTGTTTTAACCAGTTCGGTCAGGTTAAGGTATATTTTGTTTTTCACTTGGCTTCTTGTTGAACTACTGCTTCCCGTTTTCCCCATCACTATTATTGTTAATAATTCAAAATAATGTTAGGCAGCTAGATAAAAACTTGAAAATGCTAACCCTCAAATTGGACCACGAGATTACCAAAAGCAAAAAAGGCAAGATGTAGGTGTTCTAGATTTTACCTAGAAATTGGAATTTCTATTTCACTAGATTGGCGCAGACAGTCTCTGATGCAACTTGCATTCCTCAATCTAGTAGTTGTTTCTGAATCTCCCTCGATTTACAGGTTTATCCAAGAAATGAAAGACGATTATGATTTACGAGTCTTTTATTTTGAAAACTCTAAAAAGTAGAAAAGTAAAACCTAAAGGGCAAAATATCAAGAATCATGTTGTAATTTTATTAATTACTATTAATAACTATTCGATGCCGAAGGACAAAACATACATTACTTCAGTATAAATTCCAAGGACATTAAGAATCATGTTGTAATTTTATTAATTATTATTAATAACTATTCGATGATGAAGGATAAAACATTCACTACTTCAGTATAAATTCTGAGGACATTAAATGTAATATGTTCAATTCCAGGCGAAGTTCTCCCAAATGTGTTCACTTCCCACATTTGGGCCGAAATCCACCCTAAGCCGTTGATCTTTGCTCATCCAACGGACGAGGGACCAAGGTACCTGTTGTGACTTTATGGGTGTGTTTTTTAAGTCTGTTTAATAATTTTAAACTTTCATCCGAAAAAGTGTTTTACAGACTTACTTATATTTAATTAAATTTAAAACATTTCAATTCTGGGCGAAGTTTTCCCAAATGTGTTCACTTCCCACATTCAGGCCGAAATCCACCCTAAGCCATTGATATTTGCTCATCCAACGGATGATGGTACCTGTTGTCAGTTGTCATGGGTCCCATCACTTCTGCCAGTTTTCAGGTAGGTCACCATACTCGTGTCACTTTTCTGGGCAAAGTTCTTAGAAATCTGTTCACTTCCCACATTCACCCCGAAATCCACCCTAAGCCGTTGATCTTTGTTCATTCGACGATCGATGGTACCTATTTTAAGATGCATTGGGTCCCATGACTTTTGCCATTTTTCTGGCACGTCACCATACTAGTGTCACTTTTCGGGTTTGATTTTTAGTCTATTTAATCATTTTAAACCTCCGCTCGAAAAAAAGCTTTATAGACTTAATTATATTTAATTAAATTTAAAATGTCCAATTCCGGGCGAAGTTCTCAGAAAGGTGTTCACTTCCCACATTCAGGCCAAAATCCACCCTAGTCATTGATCTTTGTTCATCCAACGATCGATGGTACTTGTTTAAGATGAAGTGGGTCCCACGACTTCTGCCATTTTTCTGGCACGTCACCATACTCGTGTTACTTTTCAGGTCTATTTTCAAAGTCTATTTATTCATTTTAAAATTCTGCCCGAAAAAGAGATTTATAGTCTATAGACTATAGACTTAATTCTATTTAATTAAATTTAAAATGTTCAATTCCGGGCAATAGTTTGAGAATAAAACAAATAACTAAATATAAATATAAATTTTGATATGCAATTTGAAAGGTAAAAGTTTAATATTAAAAAGAAAACATTCAATATTAAATCTAAAATATTAATTTAAAGTTTAACAAAATTCTTTGAAAATATGTTTATGATATATAATTTTCAAAAATAGTTTAAAAATATATATAAAAGTTCAACATAAATTTAGTCTATTAATTTAAAAAAATGTGCAACTGTAGTCCTCAACCTGTTAAGGTGAGCAAATTTGGAAAGTACAAATGCCAAGGTGGCGATTAATTGTTGCACAAGGAGTTGTCTGTAGCATGTCGCACAAAAGGAGGAAGGGTAGGATGCCAGGAAATCTTTTTCCTGATCTCATGGCATTAATGTCTTATCGTGCACATTCATTACCCGGCCTATAAGACGGAGGCAAATTTTTTAACCTTTTGATCTATGTACCACTTTTTGCTTTGAAGCAGCTGCAGAACAAATTTGTAGTTCGTAGAATCATACCTTCTGTAAGACATTTTTTGCAGGAAGTGATTTTGAAATTGCAGGTGACAATGGAGGCCAATTTCACACTTCGAATAGACAAGAAATTGGTGCCCTTTTTGGGCAAAGTATCTGATAAACGAATGCAAGGACTGTTCAGGTTTAAGGAGGTGAAGCTGTGGGCGGCGGCTCGAATGATGCTTGCAGAGGAGGTGGCACATATCAGTCACCGGTATCGAACTAACATGGAGGTTTACTCTTTGATTATGGCATGGGCCTGTGAATTCGAACCGAAAGTGGAAAAGGTAAAACTCACATTGGTCAATTTGATTGATGGGGAGTTTTTGATTAACATGGATTCAATCTTGGAGTGGGTGGTGCCGGGAGTTGGCATTCGAATAAGGAAGGGGACAACCAGGAGTATTTGCTTCCTTTTATTCATGGCCCAGAGGATGAAATCAAATACCAGTGTCATGAACAAGCCCGAGTGGGGTGGGAAGCGATGAAAGTTTTTGTTAAATTAACGAGGGTGGATGAAGTCCTGAATACTTTGCATGTGGTGGCAAGGATGTAGGTTGGTAGGGCATTGAGAGATAGGGCTAAAGAAGGAAGGGCCATATAGCTACTGGCAAGCTTGGAGGGCGACCCCGACTTCAGGTTCCTAAACTGCATTCCAAAAATGAAAGCTAAAGCGGCCAAAGGGAAAGCCAAAGCATTGACCTCCGAGGAGGGAAGGGACTTGGAGAAGGTGTCCCAGGGGGATAGTGAGACCAATTGAGCGGCCTATCGGCAATGAACTAGTTTTTTTGTCTGCTTGCTATAAGCTGTGGGTAAATTTTGTATCTTGAAACTTTTCAATTAATTGAATGAAAAAACCTTTACCGATAAACTTTTGTATCTTGCAACTTTTGAAATTTTGTATTTTGAATGACTATATAGTATATATTTATAAAATTATAATCAACCATAATCAATGTACAAATAATTAATGGAACGAATTGAATTTATTTTTATAGCATTACATAAAAAAGATCACGGTATTAAATTTATTTCCATTGTTTAACAAATAATTGAAATACTGTAGCTCATATACAAAAAGCATTTGAATGAAATTAATTAATAAAAATGAAATAGAATTATAGAAAGCATTTTTATATCCATAAGACTATAAGAGGCAAATTAAAACAAACTGGAATTTGAAAAATTATCATTAATATTTATGCTTTTGAAATTTACAATTTTTTCGTCTGAGACTTGAGTCCCCCCAAAACTTAAAAGCCAAAATGAGTGAGCCACTAGCAGCCTGTTAGGGTTCAAGGACATAGGAAAAAAAAACTACAGGGGGCGGGGCTAGGGCACAGGTAGTGGAATTGTTTAAAATTTTGCCCTAAGAATCTGGCCCTCCTTCCATGTAGAATCCTTCGGACAGCATAAGCTAAGAGAATTCTTCAATCCACATATAGTTTGGAAAGTCGTCCAGGAGGAACCATTTACGGAGGAAGTCCCTACCAATCTGTGCCCATTTTCTGTGACGTGTCAGCTGCTTCGCATTCAGGTTTAGGAGAAACGGTTGCCTGGCCACTGACAGTGTTTGGTCAGGGAGGAGAAGCTTGGATAAATCACTCGCCCAAGGGATCCCCACCCCTACTTCTGCAAGAACGACAAGAGTAATGTCGTCTCTGAGGAAGTCTTCCTTAAAAACCTTCCTCAACAGCATCAACATATCCACCTTGTCTCCTCCCAAGTCTAGAAGAGACGCTAAGAAGTGGGATGTAAGGTCCATGTTAACACGGTACCTATTTTCATTTCACAGAAATTCTCTGCCCAGCACCATCCGCACAGCCTCCTTGGTGAATGACCCAACCTCCTTGCAAACTGATTGGAGAGTTGGGTCTATAATGGAGCCTAGAAAGGCCCTCTGGTCCTCTGCAGAAATGCTTCTCAAGCGGATGGGAGTGTCCATCTTGAGAAAATAGATTAACAAATTAAACAACCTGAGCAGTGAGCCTATAAACCTAAAATACCGTGAGCAAAGGCTAATTGAAGATGAAAGAAGCAGAGATCGTATATTACTTGAAGCTCTTGATTGTAATAATTACTTCTTTAACAGTATTAATTGCTATAAATTGTTTAAAATCTTTCGTATCTCTGCAAATCTTTCCCATAAATGCACTATTGTGTGAAAATGGAAACAGCTATGAACCTGTACCAAATTGGCAAGTATCACATTGGAAGTCGTGGGGACAGAGTGGATTATCATAAGTGAATAGATATATATTAAATGAACGAAATTATCGATCGTGATTCGTGACATTTGATACGTGTCTATTGAATACAATTCCATTCCAGGCACTTTCTGGTGAGCTATGTTCTCTTCAGAAATTTGGGCCGAAATAAAACATCAGCCATTGATCTACGATCATCGAACGGTTTAAAATCATTGATATATTTTACGTATGTGTCACCCTTTAGGTGTCAAAGAGGCTGCCCTTATTGATACATCGTGCAGAGTCCAGAATCAATGTATTATGTGATGTGATGTACTGATGTGATGTGATGTGCCTTGTCTATTAATGGCAATGAATTCATGAAATCGCCAATGAATTATATATTGTACCATAAATAACAAAATATTCGTCAAAACAAATTAAATAATTTTCAAGCGATGGATAAAAATCGCCAATACATTTAAATTATTTTCAAGCGGTGGATAAAAATCGCCAATACATTTAAATAATTTTTCCTTCAGAGTAAAATTTTTCGCTCATACAATTATATATTTGTTCTGTTTAACAAAAATTATTCGCCTCCCACAATAAATATTTTCCCCATAGAACAAGGTATTATTCGGCAGAAATTTATGGCATTTTCGTACCCTAGAAAAAAATCGCCAATACAAAATAATTTTTTCCTCATTTTAAAAAAAAATTTCGCCATCGGTATGAAAATTTCTCCCCGAAAATAATGTCCGATTCGCCAGGATTTTACACAGTTGCCCGGGGGGGTTTGTAAAGTTATCCCTGAGATAGATACATCCATATAGGCATGGTCATAAGTGTATTAATTTTTTTTAAGAAAAAGAAAAACTTATCTATATGTATAGACAGAGGTTTGGATATAGCCATAACTATATTTCTCTTTGGACCACTGGTAAAAAGAAAACGTACTTGCCCAATAAAAGAAGAAAAAGAAAGCACAATAGCCATACTCGTTGATACAGGTCCTCCCTATTGTGCATGATTTTCCCTTTCCTATATATGCTTCTAGATCAACATATATGTTTGTGCATGCAACACATAAAAAAAATACCTCCCTCCTCTTGTCTTCCTCTAATGCATAGCACCATGTGAATTTGTGTATGCATTCAAAAACATGCACATGTATCTATACTAATTTATGGATTAAAAAAAAATAAGCAAGTGTATATATAGGTGTGCATGTATACACAAGGAAACGTATATAGCCATCCCCATATCAAAGTACTAATAGATGGAACCAAAAAAAAGTATTTATATAGCTACGTAGGCATACAGAAGGACACATATATGGCCATGTTATAGAAAGGGATACCCTCTGATACCATGGTTGGATGCATTCCAATATCTCCATAGACATGCAGACAAAACATAAACATGTATATATTGGCCACACTTATTCATGTATCAAATTGGGAAAACAATCAATTGCTTGCATACGTGAAACATGTACACATGGATATAGACATGCTCATGCATGTGTTTGTATGCAACAAAGAAAAAAAAGATTTCCTTGTCTTGTCTTTGTGGGATGCACAAGAACATGTGCATTTGCATGGCCATTCACATATATGCACACATATCTATACCGATCCATGGATTTTAAAAAAATATAGACATGTGTATATATAGGCATATGGAATACATATACGTGTTGTCATAGTGATATATGTGTTCATATGAGAATAAATTTTTTGATACTTTATGTTGTCTATGTAGGATGTACATATGCAACTAGAATTGACTACACATGCAATTCGTTCGATAAACATTGGAGATGATGTTGCATCCCCAGTTGTTCAACTTTTGTCATTTACAAAACTTCATGTTGAACAAGATGAGGATGAGTGTTACAAAGTAGTCATCTCTAATGGTACCCATATGCAACTAGGTATAATCCACCCAAGTACAAAGAATTGTTCTACTCAGAGACACTCGAAGTAGGCTCAGTAGTGTCCCTAACAAGCTTTGTTTATAGAATCATCTGGGATCAAGGTAGCCTCCTCCATGTGCTCTTTTATTTTTTCCTTTGATGTTGCTCCATTTATGCTTACAAACAACACATAATGTTAAACATTTGTTTTCCCCTCGTGCCACAGGACTATAATAATTTTCAGTCTAGATGTCAAAGTCACAGATTGCCACTTACTCGGAAGCCCTAGGTATCTTTTCAAAGAGCAAGAGGATCAAATGATGGGTTCAAGTACACCTCCATTTAAACGATACCTAAAATTTGGGATACACTTGCCGCTTGTGCAAGATGAAAAACCTAAAAATATTAGCCCTATCAAAGGTCTTAACCCTTACCAAAATAAGTGGACAATTAAAGGGCATGTCACAAGCCAAAAAAATGCATCAGTTTAATATGCAAAGGGGAAAAGGCCAATTTTTTAGGTTTGACATGATTGACGTTGAAGGTACTAAGGTCAAAATTACTTGCTTTAATGGCGATGCAGAGTTGCATCATGATAGAGTTATAGTCGAGGCATCCTATTATGTCTCTAAAGGGTACATTAAAGAGGCTAACCCAAAGTTTAATAAGTTGAATAGCTGTTTGGAAATAACTTTGGACCAAACTTCAATACTCAAACACTGTGATGACCCAACCTCAACCCTTGAAGAAGTTTCCAACTTCACATCAATGAATGAAATTCCAAATTACAACAACTATACTTTAGTTAGTATTATTGGGGTTGTCATTGATGTTGGAGACACTTCAATAGTGCAAAATAAAGATGGTACTGAAGTTATGCACAAAATCCTAAAGATAAATGGAATTTCCCATTTTACTATTGATGTGAATTTATGGGGTGATGTGTGACAAATGATGGGTGATGAATTGAAAAATAGGCATGCTTCTGAATTGGTACTTGTATTTTCTATCATAAATAGCCATGGAGGATACTTCAACCTGAAGGTTGTTAATAGCACTATTGCAACAATTTTGAATTTGAATCCTTCCATCCTTGAAATAGAGGCCCTTAGGAACAAAGGAGAGTTTCATGTTGATTTGATGTCATTACCATGGACTCTTGGGCAACTTAATCCATCATACAACAAAATGGCAATAGCATCAATTTTGGAATAGTCTAGTGTTCTAACAAGAGCCATGGAAACCACTATTAGAGCAAATGTTAAATTTATCAAATCTGATGCCTTTTTCTACCCATCTTGTCCATTGAAAGTCAATGAAAAAGAATGCAAGAAAAAGTGTGTTCAATAAAATGACAATGTTGTTGGCATTATAACAGACAAAGGGAGATTGTTGGCATTCCAATTACAATGAGAGATTGTTGGTATTTCAATAAGGATATTGAGAAGGTTGTTGATGTCTATGGATATAACTGATTAAGGATGTTCACTGTCTTACTATTATTATTTTGTCATTGATGTCAAGAAATCGATTTTCTGATTCAGTATGATGTTGCCATATCTTAAGAAGTATGTTTTGAAAAGAGTTAAGATGTCGATAAAAGACACAGAAAGAATGTAATGAATAAGGGGAGGAATAAGTTATTCAATGGGCAACTATTACCGAGTTAGACAATGATGAGATCATGATGTTTAGATTGTTTTGGTATCCTACATATGCTATTGTTTGTAAGGTTAATACTATACTATGTTACCGAGCAAAGAACCTAATCGGTAAACCCTAAGGAACCTAGTCAGTAAACCCTAAGGTTATCGCTATCGGTTAATGAAGGCGGAATGTCTACCGAGTGAAGTTTAGTATTTACCGAGTTGCAACCGAGTAATAACATAATGCATTAAATGTATAAATGCATTATTTAATGAAGGAAGCTGATGAGCTGGAGTTGACTAAATGATTGGTAAGTCGTGCATGAAGTTTGTTAAGGATCTATGGCAATGGAAGATCGGCAGGAAGATCTACAGCTCAGATTGAACCGCAATACCTTAGCACAAGTTCCAAGAAATGTATGCAAGTTCCAAGGCGAGGTAAAAAAATTTCAGATCGAAGGATACATTGAACTTGGTCGAGTTTGAAGATCTGATGGCTATGACTAATCATGGGAAATGTGATCAAGGAGATTAAGTAGTTGGCAAATTGTTTATAAATAAAGAATTGTTGATAAACAATGTATGCGGGCAAGTGTAAGCACATGAATGCTACATAGTGATTACCGAGCACAGAAGCTTGAAGACTTGTTTTGATAACAGAGTATAGAGCCCAGCAAAGGGACAAGATAGGTCCTATGACTAGATTGTATTGAGCAAATAAGAATTTGCTTTAGCATTTTTAGATGTGAAGTTGCAGATATATTTTTTTATTGTTATTTTGTGAAGTAACAGAAAATCTCTTAACCGAGTGGACTTAACAGTCTTATTTGTAAAACCCTCTAGCAAGGTGACATTCAGATTGAGTGTTTGAAATCCTTTAACAAGGTCACCTCTAACAAGGTGAAGATCCTAACAGATCTGAGGGAAATCCCTTAACTGGGTCACATCTAGCAATGTGTTTGTAATCTTTAACATGATTTTCTTTTAACCGAGCATACTCTAGAAGAGTATATTTCTTAGTGGGTCTGAAATCCCACAATGGTTTTTCCCTATTTGGGTTTCCACGTTAAATCTGGTGTTTTATGTTGTATGATCTTATCTGTTTATGAGTCTGTGTGCTTTACAGTTTTTCTGATAAGTTTATCGAGGTTGAATCTGTTATTTTTATGGAAGATTAAGTTTGTATGATTCACCCCCCCCTCTCATCTTGTTAGCTTGGCATTTGTACTAAACATTTAGTGTCAGAACTATCAATTGGTATTAGAGCATTGGACTCCGAGAGAAAAAGTTTAAAGGTACTTGAGGCAAAGATCCAAATATGTATAAGAGGGATGCACCGAAGCTGAACAAGTCAAGTTTCTCTACATGGCAGAAAAGGATGAAGCTGCACTTATCAAGAGTTGGAGAATATGTTGTATATTATCTGGAAAATGATTTCATCACACCGAGCACCTATCCATTGACAATGGAAGAGATAAAGGCAAAGCAAGAACATATCCAAGCAATGATTGAAATAACATCTGCATTGACCGACTCAGAGTTTAATGACCTAGAAGGTTGCAATGATGCAAAGGCAATGTGGGATAAGCTCATATCTGTGTATGGTGGAGATGAACATGTTCAAAGAGAAAAAGTGGATAGTCTAAGAGGACAACTTGAATCTATGAGGATGAATGAAGGTGAGAACATAACCCAGTACAGTACAAGACTAAAGGAGACTATCAATCAAATCAAAGGAGCAAGTGGAACTATTGAAGAAAAGGATGTAACAAGTAAGTTGTTAAGAACCCTTCTACCAGCTTATGCAATCCGAGTCTCTACAATCAATGAATTGAGGTCTGTACCCAATATGCTAGTTTCTTTAGATGTTGCATTTGAGCTAAGTAACTTTGATAATAGTGGGTCATCGGTAAATAAAGTTGAGTCTGCATTTAGTTATTTCCATCTTGATGAATCTGATAATTACAATGATAGAAAGTATAAGTATTCTGAAGGGAATCATAGTGGAGCAAGTGAAAGATCTCACAAAAACATGGAGGAGGTACACAAACTGTATGAGGAAATCAAAAAGCAAGAAGAGTTTGAAGCACTATTAGCTAGAAGGTTACCAAGAGGAAAAGGTAAGTACAAAGGAAAGTTGCCCTTGAAATGTTTTAACTATGATAGAATTGGACATATGGCTTCTAATTGTCCTGACAAAGAATCTAGTGAAAAGAGAGATTACCAAAATGACAGATAGAAAGATAATCATTACAAAGGGCACCGAGACTTCAGGAGAAGAGATAAAAAGACATGCCTAATAGCTAATGACGAATCTAATGATGATAAATCAAATGAAACTGATACAAAGGAAGTTGTTTATGTGGCTATCAAAGATGGATCAGATGAAGAAAGGTATGAAGAAAAAGCTTTAATATCTCATATAAATACTAATGATTCTTGGATCATAGATAGTGGATGCTCACATCACATGACAGGTGATAAACACAAGTTTGTTATATTAGAATATTATGATGGAGGCTATGTAAGATTTGGTAATGATGTACCATGTTCGGTAAGAGGTAAAGGATCCATAACACTTCTTGACAATGCTAAATGTAATGATGCTTATTGGGTTGAAGGTTTGAAATACAATTTGTTGAGTGTAGCATAGCTAAACAACACAGGTTACCAAATAGAGTTTCAAAAAGGAATTGTCAAAGTTCATGACAAGCATGGAAAGTTAGCTGCTACCAAGACACAAACAAAAGGTAACACATTTCACCTTGACTCAACTCGGAATAAGTGTCTATATGCAAAGATAGATGATACCTGGTTATGGCATAAAAGGTTTTGACATGTAAATTTTGATAATCTGATCAAAATAAGTAAGAAGCACTGAGTAAGAGGTCTACCGAGTCTTGAAAAACCTGAGAATGCTATGTGTCGAGGATGCCAGATGAGAAAGATGACAAGATCAAGCTTTACAAGTAAGTCCTACACTTTTAAGGGAATTTTAGATCCTGTGCATACTGATATTTGTGGTCCTATGAAAGTTCAGAGTTATTATGGTGATAAATATTTCATATTATTTGTGGATGATTACTCAAGAATGATGTCAGTAATGTTTTTAAAAGAAAAATCAGAAGCTTTTCAAATGTTTAAATGGTACAAGGAAAGAGTTGAAAATGAGATAGGAAGACAACTGAAATATCTTAGATCAAACAGAGGAGGAGAGTTTACATCTGATGAGTTCAACTTGTTCTGCAATGATCATGGTATTAAAAGACAAGTCTCTACACCGAGAACCCCACAGCAAAATGGAATTGCTGAGAGGAGAAACAGATCTATTGTGGATTGTGCCAGAACCCTAATGATTGAAAAGAAAGTGCCCCAAACATTTTGGAGAGAAGCAATAAGCACAACAGTTTACACCCTGAACCGAGTACAACTGAAGAAAGGAACTTTGAAGACACCTTACAAAATCTGGTATGACAAGAAACCCAATGTAAGTTATTTTAAAATCTTTGGAAGTAGATGCTATGTACACAAAGATGATAGAAATGGTAAGTTTGATCAGAAAAGTGAAGAAGGAACATTTCTAGGTTATTCTTCTAGAAGCAAAGCTTATAAATGTCTGATCAAATCATCTAACAAAGTAGTAGAAAGTGCAAATGTGAAAATTGATGAATTTTCAGAAATAAATGATGAAGGAAACTCCAAAGAACCAGAAGATTATGAAGAATTTGTTTATGTTCAATCGAGAAGTCCTACCGAGAAGACTGCTGAAGGAAATGAAGAGAATATCCAGTTACCGAGTGATGAAGAAGAACATGCAGAGTCTACTGATCCTGTATTAGCCAAGTATGTCAGAAGGAATCATGCATCAAGTCAGATTATAGGAGATAAGGATGATCCAGTGATGACAAGGAACAAACTGAGACAAAACACATGTCTGATATCTGAATTTGAACCGAGGATAGTGAAAGAGGCATTTAATAGTGAAGATTGGATAAATACTATGACATAAGAGATTGATCAAATCAAGAAGAATGACACATGGACACTGGTCCCAAGACCGTTGGACAAAAATGTAATCGATACAAAGTGGATTTTCATAAACAAGCTAAATGAAAAAGGTGAGGTCATTCGAAATAAAGCAAGACTAGTTTGCAAAGGTTATGCTCAAGAAGAAGGAATTGATTATGGTGAGACTTTTGCACCTATGGCAAGACTTGAAGGAGTAAGAACATTGTTGGCATATGCTGCATTCAAAAATTTCAAGGTATATCAAATGGATGTCAAATCTACATTTTTGAATGGTATATTAGAAGAAGTTTTCATTGAACAACCTGAAGGATTTGTTGAAAGAGAAAATAATGATCAGGTATGTAAATTGAACAAAGCTTTATATGGTTTAAAACAAGCACCTAGAGCATGGTATGAGAGATTGCACTCATATTTGATCAAAATTGGTTTTATAAGAGCAAGTGAAAACAACAATATGTACATGAAGAATGATGAGAATGGAATACTGATCTCAGTCATATTTGTTGATGATATTATCTTTTGTGGAAATGACTCTCTATGCAAGAACTTTGGAAATGAAATGAGCAAAGAATTTGAGATGTCATTAATCGGTGAGATAAAGTATTTTATAGGTTTACTGATACTGCAAATGAAAGATGAGATTTTCATTACCCAATCCAAGTACATAAAGGAAATCTTGAAGAAATTTAGAATGGAGGATTCAAAACCAGTAAGTACTCCTATGACTACCAATTGTAAACTATCAAAGAATGATGAATCTGCATCTGTTGATGAGACACTTTACTGATCTATGATTGGAAAATTGCAATATGTTGTTCACAGCAGGCCAGATATAGCACATGCAGTAGGAATAGTTGCAAGATTCTCTGCAGATCCTAAGGAAACACACATGACAGCAATCAAAAGAATTTTCAGATACTTGAAAGGCACCGAAGATTATGGCTTAGTATATCGGAAAGGAAATGTCTTTGATTTAAAAGTTTATACTAATGCTGATTAGGCAAGCAACATTGATGACAAGAAAAGCACAAGTGGAGGAGCTTTCTTTTTAGGAGAAAGGCTAGTGAGTTGGCTTAGCAAGAAACAAGGATGTGTTTCACAGTCAACAGTTGAAGCTGAATATGTTGTTGTAGCATTGAATTGTACTAATATAGCATGGATCAAACAACTGTTAGAAGGCATAAATGAGCAAGTTACCGAGCCAGTAACCATATTCTGTGATAATACTAGTGCCATAAACATTTCAAAGAATCCTGTAATGCACTCTAAGACAAAGCACGTCTCTATCAAATATCATTATCTTAGAGAAGAAGTTCAAGAGAAGAAAGTGGTGTTGGAGTATGTTAGCACAAAGGAGCAAATAGCAGATATCTTCACCAAGCCACTACAAAGGGACACTTTTGAGTATCTCAGAAGTCAGTTAGGGGTCCTACCCCTATCTTCCATTCACTGACCGAGTTCGGTGAAAGCATCAATTCGATGACTCTATAGAATATCTTTTAGGAGTTGATGCTGATTTACACACTTTAGGAGGTTTTTCTAAAGGTGTGCCAGAAACAATAACAAGGAACAAGAATTGAAGACTAAATGCTCTGACCGAGACTGAGTAGATACATAACAGCAAGGAATTCACTTCTCAGTGGAAGAAATTATGTTTTAGTTCTTTTCATTTTTGGCATTGTTGTCAAAGGGGGAGAAGACTAATGAATGGGAGAGAAGTCCGAAGGAGAAGACTACATTTCAGAACTAGGGAGAAGACTAATGACAGAGGGAGAGCATTTCAGCATTTCAGTAATCTAAATCTGAATCATTTAGGTCAAATCAATTGGTTTTGCCATCAATGCCAAAGGGGGAGATTGTTGGCATTATAACAGACAAAGGGAGATTTTTGGCATTCCAATTACAATGAGAGATTGTTGGTATTTCAATAAGGATATTGAGAAGGTTGTTAATGTCTATGGATATAATTGATTAAGGATTTCACTATCTTAATATTATTATTTGGTCATTGTTGTCAAGAAATTGATTTTCTGATTCAGTATGATGTTGCCATATCTTAAGAAGTATGTTTTGAAAAGAGTTAAGATGTCGGTAAAAGACACAGAAAGAATGTAATGAATAAGGCGAGGAATAAGTTATTCAATGGGAAACTATTACCGAGTTAGACAATGATGAGATCATGACATTTAGATTGTTTTGGTATCCTACATATGCTATTGTTTGTAAGGTTAATACTATACTATGTTACCGAGCAAAGAACCTAGTCGGTAAACCCTAAGGAACCTAGTCGGCAAACCCTAAGGTTATCGCTATCGGTTAATGAAGGCAGAATGTCTACTGAGTGAAGTTTAGTATTTACCGAATTGCAACCGAGTAATAATAGAATGCATTAAATGTATAAATGCATTATTTAATGAAGGAAGCTAATGAGCTGGAGTTGATTAAATGATTGGTAAGCTATGCATGAAGTTTGTTAAGGATCTATGGCAATGGAAGATCAGCAGGAAGATCTACAGCTCAGATTGAACCGTAATACCTTAGCATAAGTTCCAAGAAATGTATGCAAGTTCCAAGGCGAGGTAAAATGTTTTTAGATCGAAGGATACATTGAACCTGGTCGAGTTTGAAGATCTGATGGCTATGATTGATCATGGGAAATGTGATCAAGGAGATTAAGCGGTTGGCAAATTGTTTATAAATAAAGAACTGTTGATAAACAATGTATGCGGGCAAGTGTAAGCACATGAATGCTACAAAGTGATTATCGAGCACAGAAGCTTGAAGACCTATTTTGATAATAGAGTATAGAGCCCAGTAGAGGGACAAGATAGGTCCTATGACTAGATTGTATTGAGCAAATAAGAATCTGCTTTAGCATTTTTAGATGTGAAGTTGCAGATATATTTTATTACTATTATTTTGTGAAGTAATAGAAAATCTCTTAACCAAGTGGACTTAACAGTCTTATTTGTAAAACCCTCTAGCAAGGTGTCATTCAGATTGAGTGTTTGAAATCCTTTAACAAGGTCACCTCTAACAAGGTGAAGATCCTAACAGATCTAAGGGAAATCCCTTAACCGGGTCACATCTAGCAATGTGTTTGTAATCTTTAATAGGATTTTCTTTTAACCGAGCATACTCTAGAAGAGTATATTTCTTAGTGGGTCCGAAATCCCACAGTGGTTTTTCTCTATTTGGGTTTCCACGTTAAATCTAGTGTTATATGTTGTATGATCTTATCTGTTTATGAATCTGCATGCTTTACAGTTTTTCTGATAAGTTTACCGAGGTTGAATCTGTTGTTTTTATGGAAGATTAAGTTTGTATGATTCACCCCCCCCCCCTCTCATCTTGTTAGCTTGGCATTTGTACTAAACATTTAGTATCAAAACTATCAAATGCATGGTTTTTCCCTAGGTGTAAAGTACAAATACTAGACTTCAATTATCGATACTTGTTAAAGTTGAAACTTTAGGATCATACTGATAGCGTGTGGGTTTTTTCTTTCGATGAGGTTGCAACAAAAATGTTGTGAATGCCTACCTAAGAGCTTTACATGCTTCAATATGACAGTGAAGCTAAAACAACACCCTAGGCTCTGATCAATGTTCTCCATTCTAGTTGTTTTGTCTTCACTCTTGTGTTGAAAACTAAAATGTACAACTCAGAGAGTAGTCTAAAAACAATGATCACCGTAGCTGTAAAGGTTGATTTCCAGATTGAGTCGCAGCTATTACTTTCAAAGATTGCTCATATGGTTTGTTTTGTGTAGTGGCTCTCTAGCTTGAACACCTTTCCCTCAATTTTGTTTTTTTTTATATCTTTACCCAAATGACTTCTTCCCTTCATTTCGTATGGTTGTTCAACAAAAACTCTGTTGTTAGCTTCCATGGATGGTTTTCTTTTTAATGTGGATTATTATGCACTAAGAACACCTTGAAGTATTATCAAGCCTACAAATTTTTATTCGCACCATACTTGGTATAGTTTTTTTGCTTAGAAGTTTACATTGTCTTGTGACTACAAATTATCTTTTTACTGAATATGCACATACATTCCTATGTTGCAAAGAAAATATACTTTATTCTACTACATTTTATCATAATTGAATTTATAGATGCTTTCACACACTCATATTCCACTTTTTAAAAAAGTTTTAAATTGTTTCATTGTACACACTTAGCATCTCTACTTTGTATTCAATCATTTCATTTTATGTTGCAATCGTGTAATATGGCCTTTCTAATTTTTGAGTGTATCATGCAAATCATAATATTAAAATTTAAACAGACAATGAAAATACAGACAATGTCAGCCCAAAACAAATAATTGTGCAATTCCTTTGTAGGTTCTTGTGTAACCATAAATATGCATTATTTTAGTTTTTTTAACCCCAAAAAATGCATGGCATTTGCATCTATATAAGACTTTACGTCTAAACATGCATATATATATATATATATGTGTGTGTGTGTGTGTGTGTGTGTGTGTGTGTGTGTGTGTGTGTGTGTGTGTATTTTCATATGTATATACTTCCATACACATATACGTTTATGTACATTGATACATTGCTTTAATGTATATATATGTATCTGTACATATATGTGTATGTGTGTGGGAGCTTATGTCTATGTATACATGTGGAGATATGTACATGCACTCATAGATATATGTGTATTTATATGTATAGAGCTTGTATTTATTGTGAAGAGCATGCAAATAGAAAAAGCTACAGACACCATGCAAATTCTGAAGGCCTATATGTTTTTTGCATCTGTATATACTAAATCTATAGATGCATACACATCTTCTTTTAGCTTGACATAATTAATAGAAATGTAGACAATGAAAACTAAACATTAGAATGTGCATAGGCCCTTTATGGATATTGATTGTGGTTGCAAGTGGTGTATATTTTTGCATACTTATGGATATTTATGCATATATCCACAACAAATGTACATACTTGCAAGTGGTGTATATATGGACATATATGGGCTTTCAATGATATATTTATCTATGCATACATATGTCACTATGAAACCCATATATGTCCATATGTGATATATACATAGTTATGTGTAGGATCATGGTGGACCAAACAGGCCCTTAGGTGGCAATGAAAATGAGAAAAACAAAGTTAAGAAACATGACGTAAAAAAATTTAAATAAGTTACCAACGTTATTTCAAAAATATGTAAGAATAGAATCTATAGCAAATTGAATGTAGTTTCT
Organism: Cryptomeria japonica; assembly: GCF_030272615.1. Taxonomy (NCBI): domain Eukaryota; kingdom Viridiplantae; phylum Streptophyta; class Pinopsida; order Cupressales; family Cupressaceae; genus Cryptomeria; species Cryptomeria japonica. The sequence goes on along the minus strand of NC_081415.1, from coordinate 20,036,457 downwards.
AAGATACTAGGCGTTTTCATCAAATATATATATATATATATATATATATATATATTTGATGAAAATTTGAAATTTCAATGCAGTAGTACTAAATTTTTTAGGAAGAACATAAGAAGCGAGTGTTTGTCTGACCACCCTAACCACAATCAAATCGTAATATTTTTTAAAATATTTTAGATATAAGTAGAAGACTCATGTCTAGATGTGACACATTTTTTGTATTTTTTTTTTGAAATAAATAATTAATTATAATTTTTTACAACTTTTAAAAAATAAAAAACTTGTATCTTTGACCACCATAACTTGGTCAAAACTTTATGAAATTCATTTTTTATTCTTTTTTAATCCTATAGTACATGAAGCATAGAATGTGAAACATGTTTTAGATTAAAAAAAAGTGATACCATTTGAAAGTTATAAATATTTTCCAATTAGCGTATCAATCAAGACTTTAGTCAGAATATCATCACTTTTTGGCCCCGCATGATCCTACACATACCCACATATGCATAGATATATATTTCATTATGGATAGACACAATGAAAATGCGGATAATGAAAACCCTAAATTAATTGTGAACTTTGTTCCCAACAATGCAAGTGACAGACACACTTTTGAATTGCAGCAGAAATGCATGCTCCTTTCATCGGTATATGACTATATGTCTACACACACATATACATATGTATATATGTACAAAGATACATATTCTCATTACTATAAACATCGATCCATATATAAGTATGTATGCATGGATACATGCTTTAATATGTATATATTTATCTCTGCATATATATTTATGTGTACAAAATTATTTGCATGTTTATTTGTCAGAATATGTACATGTAACATTTGATGGATATGTATATGTGTGCTTATATATATACAATTTTTATAACTTGCAAAGAGCACGCGCACACAAAAAGATATGTATATATGTGCATGGGTATATATGTCCTTGTATATGTGTGATGGAAGTGACAAACACACTAGTCAAGGATAACAAGCATGCTTTAGAGCAACCAAATATTTAGCCACATTAAACAGAGGTTATTCGTGTCATGACCGAGCTCATCCATAGAGGTCGTGGTTCGTGGTATATCTTTTTATCGACTGTTAAACGAAGCTTGGCTGGAAAGTTGTCAGAAACCAAATGATTGTTGCACTGCTGACACTATGTAACTAGAAACATGCTTAAATGTATTTATAATTTTTTTGTCCATATCAATGTATGTATATGATAAACTATTCACTTATATATTCTTGCAAATATATACATATGCTAGCACCTATGTATACATATGTTTATCTATACATTTGCTAATGCCTAGGAACAAGCAAAATGCAAACAATGAAAAGCCATAATTAATTGTGAGATTCCTTCCTCGCAATGGAACTTTCAGACACACTGGCATAGGACACCCCAACAAGATAAAATCTAGCCACAAGAAACATCTTTTCCTTGCACCAAAATAAAATGATGTTGTGGTGTGTGTCCTTTGTGCCTAGTCAGCTATATGTCTAAATATACATATACATATATATATGTATATGTTTACATACATATATATGCCAACTTAAAATTGCACTCTTGCATATTTGTATTTTTGTGCATAAACACGTATTGTCCTTTGTGTGTATGTATGTATGTATGTTTAGATATATGTGTGTGTATACATATTTAGTGGGGGCACACGATAAAGACATAGATAATGAAAACCTTAAATTGATTAAGTGACAGAGTAACCAAGACAAAGGATGGAATTGCAAGCAATCAAAATATCTTCTAGATTTCATGTGCAACTATAGATGTATATACATAAATATTTGTGTATGAAAATATCAAAAATAAAATAAAAAAGACAAATTGAAAAGTATTCCACAATTTTCATTCTTGCAAAACATTGCTGATGTTTTTTGCCATTGTGTATGTCACTTTGTTTCCCTATCACTATCAAACACATTCATGGATATGTTTTTGTTGTTCCTCAAATACCAATACTATCATGTTCGTCTATCTGTTCTTTAATATGTACATACATGAATGCTTTTCTACAATGTATGTCTCTGTTTTTATGAGTTTTCACATTTGATAAATAATATATACATACTTCTATATATTTAAATGTTTCATAATATATATACTATTTATATGTGCTTTAATTTGCATCTCTTGATAAATGCTTGCACCTATGCATGGTTCTGTGCATGAAATGTACCTTTCTTATTTAAATGTAACTTTTTATACAACTATATAGCTGAATTGCACGCACATACATGTAACATATTATCAATTCACCAAAGATAAATGAATAGGTACAAATGGCTTTGGCCTCATGCGCAACTTAGAGTTATAATTGTTCTACAAAACATGGGAATATAAAGTCTTTTTTCAAAGCTATGCTCAAAACCTACATGACCATATTGGTAAAGTCTATGATTTTGTGCCTCATTTTGTCTTATGCTACTCATTTAGTTCACTTTTGCCTCCATGCTATAGCTCCCTAACATTTTCCATGTAGATAATCTCATCTGCCTTTGCACCCGTTTTGGCCAATCTGCTCAACAAACATGTCATATTGCAAGGGCCAATAGACGATAAATGGCGAGTCCACCTCCTTGCAATATAGTATAAATTAGAATTTCACCATGGTAGGCATCAATTTGTGACTAATCATAACCTGGAGCATGGAGATTTCCTTTTGTTCAAATACATACAAAACTCCTACTTCAAGGTTAACATCTTTGGCAAAACTGGGTGTGAAAAATTCAACCCTCCTGCTAATTATGACCATAATCGTTTGACTATGAAACGTAACTTGACTGAAAAAATAATACTTGAACTTAGTGTTAATTTGATTTGCAACCATGGAAATAGAAATAAATATGGTATCCTCAAAAAAAAAAACATAAATAACCATCTTCCAATCATGGTCAGTACAATTCCCTCACTTCCTGATTGAAAAATAGATACCCCATTTGTAACTTGCATATTCAATTGCCTTGTGACTTTTCCCATTGGCCCTCACTGCTTGTTTATTTTTGTTAAGTGTCGATGAATTCAGGACACAGATGTTGTAATGTTCAAGAAGCCCTACCTAAACCTATAGCTCTCTTCATATCCAAAAAACCTTTCTGTATAGTGGTTATCTGATGGGATGGGGTTAGGGATAGACTAGCCTAGTCTATGCTCTTGGATCCTTTCCTTGGATCACCTGGTGTTCTCTACACACCCTAGGGTCTCTAGGACTTCCCTTTTCTTGAGGAATCCCCTAACCATGCCCAATCCACCCACCAATGAGTTGCAATGTTGCTCCTAAGGTCTCACCTACTCATGAGACTCAAACCCCTTACTATGGCTAATAAGGGCTAAGCTTGTTCCACACCTTCCAAGGTCTTAGCAAGGTTGTTTCAGGTCTATTTCATGGTCTTTTCACCCATTCATGTGCCCCCAAGAGGTTTCAAGATCCTAACCCCTTACCGATTTCACAAATCTGAGTTTTTGCCTTCAAATAGGGCTACAAGGATTAGGACCAATTAGGCCTCCTAATCGGTCTTCTAGGGCTCCCTCTCACAAACGGTGCACAAAAAACCCAATCTCCCAAAATGGACTACCATTCATTTGGCAAGGACTCATGGATTTTCTAGGTTTTAGGCCTCCAAGTGTCCGTACAGTGTCCTAGGTGGATTTTAAGGGTTTAAAGGGCTTTTGTGAGGGTTTTCAGAGTCTGCTTGGGTCACAGTGAGTGTTTTGAGTTTTAGCCACCTTGTTTGGATTGGTGGAGGCTCCTCCTTCACACCAATGATTCTTTACTCACTCCTCTGAACTTCCTCCAAAGGATACACTCTCCACTATTCAATCTTGCTCTCCAAGACCTCTGCACCAACAACCATTCCTAATCGGGCACTGTCCAGTCTCGCCTAGGAATGGGTATTTGCTTGGCCTCCTTGAATTTCCAAGGGCCCTTATTTCTTCGGACTATAGTACAAGGTCTTCACATCCATTCCCCATGGTTTCATGGTGGTTCCACAATGGGGAATGGAGTTAAGACTTCATTTGCTCAAACCGGTCCAAAACTGGACAGTAAGACTGCAACTTACAAATTATTTACAAACACACTCAACCGGTAAACAAACAGATAATCTAATCACCCACAATGAAGATATATACACCAAAGAAGACTTTTCACACAGGTTTGCTTGCAAATCAATCCATTAGTTTACTTGGTAACTTCATTCAAATTGACTGGTAACCCAAAAATAGTCACAGTCAAGCTTTTCTTCCTTGGGCCGTACAATGTCTGACATCCAACCCATTAATTTAGGGTTTGCAAATATGTATACTACCCATACCTTAGTCAGCGTGCCAAAATTAGGGCTCTCCATGCACAACAAGGGTCTATGACCATTTTGGGTGGAAAAGTTGCTTGACAACTTTTAAAAGTTGCAACTTTTGCATCTTTTGAGCAACTTTGCTATTGTTGCTTTTCATGACTCCTAAGCCTATTTTGGGCTATCCTAAGGAAGTAAACATGCCAATAAGGCCTAACACACATTCCAGGCACACTCAACCTCTCCTGCATAAGAAATCACAAAAAAAAACACTAAGGACCTAAAATTGGGACCTAGACTAGCACACATGAGCTCATGGCTCTTACTCAAGTACAATGGCTTCATAAGAAGAATAACACCAACAAAACAAGAAGGAGGAAGAGCTTGAAAGGGTTCTCCTACACCATACTCCCCCTCTACACATAATTAAGAAATAGGAGAAGAGATGAGAGCTGGGTCTATGCCAAGCTTCTTGAACTTGCTCTCCTCCACCCATGTAGCTTCAGATACTAGTTGATCTGCCCATTTCACTAAGTGCTCCATGTAGACCTGGTGTCTAGTAGACTTCTTCACTCTTGATTCCAAGATCTCCTCTACTTTAGGCTTCTTCACTTGAGGTAAGGTGTTTACATCCAAGTCTTGTAACACCTTGGCTTGGTTCTCAGTCTGCTCTGTTATCTCTCCCTTGTACATTACCAAATCAGCAACATTAAAGACTGGTGAAATGGCTAAGTCTGAAGGTAAATCAACCTTATAGGCATTCTCACCATATTTTGCTAGAATTTGACAATGTCCTACCCTCTTCATCTGCATTTTGGTAGGCTTACCATTTTACATCCTAGCTTTGCTCAAATGGACCATCACATAGTCACCCACCTTGAACTGAACTTCTCTCCTTTTCTCATCCACTTTGGCTTTCATTTTTTGAGTGGATTCAAGGATGGCCTTCTTAACCTGCTCTTGAACTTCCTTGATGGTTTGAGTGAAGTCCTCTGCTTGCCCACTCTTCATCTCCAAAGTACTAAGATCTCTCAACTCACATACTCCCCTTGGATGTCTGCCATACACAACCTCAAAAGGGCTTCTACTAGTGGTTCTATTCACACTGTCATTATATGCATACTCTTCTTGAGGAATGATAAGGTCCCATGTCTGACCATACTCCTTAGTTACACACCTCAACAAATTGCCTAACACTCTATTGATGACTTCAGTTTGACCATCTGTTTATGGATGGTAAGTTGAGCTAAATGACAAGTTAGCTCCTAGTCTCCTCCATAATATTTGCCAAAAATAACCCATGAACTTGTTGTCCTTGTCTGAAATAATGCTTAAAGGGAGTCCATGAATCCTAACAATCTCTTCGAAGAAGAGATGTGCAACATAGCTAGCATCATGTGTAGTCTTACGTGGTATGAAATGACTCATCTTGGAAAATCTATCTACTACCACATAGATGTTGTCCATACCTGTTTTAGTCTTGGGAAGTCCTACTACAAAGTCCATGCTGATACATTCCCAAGGTCTGTTAGGAATGGGCAATGGTTGATAGAGACCGGCATTGCTTGATCCCCCTTTTGCTCTTTGGCATACACCACACTGCTCTACATATCTCTTCACATCCCTTGGCAACTTTGGCCAATAGTAGTACCTCTGCACTAATTCTAGGGTCTTATTAATCCCAAAGTGTCCACTCAAGTTGCCATTGTGTTTCTCTTGGATGAGATTCTCCCTCATGGATCCTCTTGGTACACACAACTGGTTACCCTTGAACAAGAGACCATTTTGGAGAGGGTAATCTGCATACTCACCATGGAAATGGTTCTCAAACTCTTTGAAAACCTTGTAAGCTGATGAGAAGTCTTCATCTCCTTCATAGAGGTCCCTGAAACCTTCTATCCCCATGCTCTGCAACTGTAACTCTTAAATAATCAACAACTTCCTGCTTAAGGCATCTGCCACTTTGTTAAGTTGCCCCTTCTTATGCTTGATGGTGAAGGTGAAGGATTGGAGGTATTCCATCCATTTCAAATGTCTATTTCTGAGCTTCTCTTGAGTATTAATGTAACTCAATGCCTGATTGTCTGTGAACACTACAAATTCTTTTGGGAGTAGGTAATGCCTCCATTTCTTTAGAGACTGCACTAATGCATACAACTCTAGGTCATAGGCTGAGTACTTCTTCGTTGCTTCATTAAGCTTCTCACTAAAAAATGCCACAGGTCTTCCCTCTTGACTCAATACACCACCTACTACAATTCCACTTGCATCACACTCCAAAGTGAATAGCTTATCAAACGTAGGTAGGAGAAGGACAGGTTTTGTGGCTACTTCTTGCTTCAACATTTGAAATGCTTTGTCAGCTTGGTCAGTCCATTTAAACTTGGTTTAAAGACCTCCTTTAATGGTGCTAAGAACTGGTGCACATATACCACTAAAATTCCTCACAAACTTCCTATAGAATTGAGCTAATCCATGGAAACTTCTAACTTTAGTCCTTGTTTTAGGTGCAGGCCAATTCAAGATTGCCTCCACTTTGCTTGGATCCATCTTCAAGGTCCTCTTAGACACCACAAATCCTAAGTAAACAAGCTCTTGCTTCAAGAAGTCACACTTCTCTAGGTTGATGGATAGCTTCTCTTCATGCAACCTCTCTAAGACTAACCTCAAATGCTCAAGGTGCTCTTCTTTGGTTTTGCTATAGATGAGAATGTCATCTAAGTACACCACCACAAATCTACCTATGAAATCCTTCAACACCTCATTCATCAACCTCACGAAGGTTCTTGGAGCATTGGTGAGTCCAAATGGCATCACAAGCCATTCATACAATCCCTTTGTGGTTTTAAAAGCAGTCTTCCACTCATCACCCTCCTTAATTCTTATTTGGTGATAACCACTTTTAAGGTCTAGCTTAGAAAAATACATAGCCCCTCCTAAATAGTCCATTAGATCCTCTATTCTAGGAATAGGAAACCTATACCTTATGGTAATCCTATTAATTGCTCTCGAGTCAGTGCAAAGTATCCACTTACCTCCTTTTTTTGATGCTAGCACTACCAGTTGTGCACATGGGCTGATGCTCTTCTTAATCAGTCCTTGTTCCAATAACTCCTGCACTTGCCTTGCTACCTCCTTATTCTAATCAGGTGTGAGCTTATATGTAGCCTTGTTAGGTAAGGATGCACCAGGAACAAAGTCTATTTGATGGCTTATAGACCTTCTTGGTGGGAGTGTTGCAGGTGTTCCATCACTCACTATGTCCTTATACTCTTGCAACATTTGCTTCACCTCCTTGGGTACTTATGCCTACAACTTGTCTTCTTCCTCCTTTGGTTTCACAAAGATGGCACACTTCACTATCTCCTCCTCATGTAGCAAGTTCAAAAACTCTTTATCGGTAGCCTTTAAGACACTAGGTGTCTTTGAAGTTCCGTCTTCATTCTCTGTCAAAGACTGAATCTTGAAGGTCTTGTTGTCCTTCTTAAAGGAAATGGAGTTCTCCTCTCCATCATAGATCACCTTCCTATCAAATTACCAGGGTCTTCCTAGCAATAAGTGACATGCATCCATAGGTAACACATCACAAAGGATCTTATCCTTATATCCTCCAATAGAAAACTCTACCCAAGTCTGTTCATTGACTAACACACTCTGCTCATGATTCAACCATGTCACCTTGTATGGGTTAGTGTGGGGTATCCTTGTGAGTTTCAACTTCCTAACTGCCTCTTCTGATATGATATTGTCAGTTGAGCCTGAATCAACTATCACCTTGCAAACTTTACCAAGAATCTTGCATCTCACCCTAAACAATGCTCTCCTATGCTTAGGTTCATTCTTGACTAGCTGTCTTATCAAGACCCTATTAAACATCAGATTTTCTCCAATCTCTGATTCAATATGGTCCACCTCAGGTGTCTTGCTGCTTGAAGAGTCTTCATGTGCATAAGCAACCCTCTTTCCACTGTTTGATGATGTAGGTTTGTCAGGACATCTATAAACCGGGTGTCCCAATTGTCCACAATTGTAACACTTCATTGTTGCAAAATAGGAGTTACCTCTACCAGTACCTCTGCCCCTACTTGGACCACCTTGTGCACCTCTTCCTCTAGAATGTCCTCCTCTAGGATTGGTTTCACTACCATGCTCAGTCAGTTTGGCTTCTCCTTGGTTCCTCTGCTCATTTGACTTGCTTTGGTAACCACCTCGGTGATTCACATGGTCTCTACCTCTGCCTCTACCCCTGATATTGGAGTCTCCTTTCCTTTTGTTCCTCTCTTCTGCCTTGGTAGCAAGCTGATGACATTTTTGAATAGTAGTAGGAGTCCATAGGCTTATCTCCTCTTGAATGTTCCACTTTAGGCCGCTTAGATACCTAGCCACCTTAATGGATTCATCTTCTTGGACTTTGGACCTAAGACATAGCTTTTGAAACTCCTCTGTGTAGGAGGCCACATCAAGATCCTTCTACTTCAATCCTTGTCTCTTCTTATGAAGTTGGACTTCATAATCCTCTGGTAAGTAGTTCTCCTTAATCTTACCCACCATAGCTTTCCAATTTGCAATAGGTAGCTTCCCCATACTAACTCTTTCTTCTTGCAAGTACTTCCACCATGTCAAAGCTACTCCCCTTAATCTTGATTTGGCAACTTTAACCTTATGAGCCTCTGTCACTCCATCACACTCAAAGTGGTTTTCCATGCCCCCAATCCATTCCATAACAGTCTCTATGTCCATTCTTCCACTAAAATGTGGCAATCCTTCAAAAGCTTTGGTGTTCAAAGCCTTGATAGCCTTTACAAATGGCTCTTCATTGAACAAGGGATCTGGTTCAGGGATGATGTCATCTATGTCTATCGTCTTCTTTCCTTTACCCTTGGTGTCTTCATCCCAAGGTCCTTGTGTCCTCTGATCCACCACTTCCTACAGTTTATCCCTCATCTCACTCACAGCTTCTTCAAGGCGTTTATTTTTCTCCTCCTGTTCTTCCACCTCTCTAGCCAGCTCTACATTAGTAACCATTCTTCTCTCCCCTATTGATTCACCAGTATATAGAGACTTACACAGTCCAACAAGTCTTTAACCTACTCTGATACCAATCTGATGGGATGGGGTTAGGGATAGACTAGCCTTGTCTATGCTCTTGGATCCTTTCCTTGGATCACCTGGTGTTCTCTACACACCCTAGGGTCTCTAGGACTTCCCTTTGCTTGAGGAATCCCCTGACCATGCCCAATCCACCCACCAATGAGTTGCAATGTTGCTCCTAAGGTCTCACCTACTCATGAGACTCAAACCCCTTACTATGGCTAATAAGGGCTAAGCTTGTTCCACACCTTCCAAGGTCTTCGCAAGGTTGTTTCAGGTCTATTTCATGGTCTTTTCACCCATTCATGTGCCCCCAAGAGGTTTCAAGATTCTAACCCCTTGCCGATTTCACAAATTTGAGTTTTTGCTTTCAAATAGGGCTACAAGGATTAGGACCAATTAGGCCTCCTAATCGGTCTTCTAGGGCTCCCTCTCACAAACGGTGCACAAACAACCCAATCTCCCAAAATGGACTACCATTCATTTGGCAAGGACTCATGGACTTTCTAGGTTTTAGGCCTCCAAGTGTCCGTACAGTGTCCTAGGTGGATTTTAAGGGTTTTAAGGGTTTTTGTGAGGGTTTTTAGAGTTTGCCTGGGTCACAGTGAGTGTTTTGAGTTTTATCCACCTTGTTTGGATTGGTGGAGGCTCCTCCTTCACACCAATGATTCTTTACTCACTCCTTTGCACTTCCTCCAAAGGATGCACTCTCCACTATTCAACCTTGCTCTCCAAGACCTCTGCACCAACAACCATTCCTAACCGGGCACTGTCCAGTCTCGGCTAGGAATGGGTATTTGCTTGGCCTCCTTGAATTTCCAAGGGCCCTTCTTTCTTGGGACTATAGTACAGGGTCTTCACATCCATTCCGCATGTTTTCATGGTGGTTCCACAATGGGGAATGGAGTTAAGACTTCATTTGCTCAAACCAGTCCAAAACTGGACAGTAAGACTGCAACTTACAAATTATTTACAAACACACTCAACCGGTAAACAAAAAGATAATATAATCACCCAAAATGAAGATATATACACCAAAGAAAACATTTCACATAGGTTTTCTTGCAAATCAATCCATTAGTTTACTCGGTAACTTCATTCAAACTGACTGGTAACCCAAAAACAGTCACAGTCAAGCTTTTCTTCCTTGGGCCATACAATGTCTGACAGCTAACCCATTAATTTAGGGTTTTCAAACACTAATACTACCCATACCTCGGTCGGTGTGCCAAAATTAGGGCTCTCCATGCACAACAAGGGTCTATGACCATTTTGGGTGGAAAAGTTGCTTGACAACTTTTAAAAGTTGTCATGCAACTTTTGCATCTTTTGAGCAACTTTGCTATTGTTGCTTTTCATGACTCCTAAGCCTATTTTGGGCTTTCCTAAGGACATCAACATGCCAATAAGGCCTAACACACATTCCAGGCACACTCAACCTCTTCTGCACAAGAAATCACCAAAAAAAACACTAAGGACCTAAAACTAGGACCTAGACTAGCACACATGAGCTCATGGCTCTTATTCAAGTACAATGGCTTCATAAGAAGCATAACACCAACAAAACAAGAAGGAGGAAGAGCTTGAAAGGGTTCTCTTGTACCATTATCAAATGTTGGAATGTTGATGGCCCATTTCTCATGGTAAACCAGATCCTATCTTTTGTCACAATAAACATATAATTCAACATTTATATATCTTGGAGTTGTGAAATGGAATTTACACTTTTTCTTTGTTTGGTTTGATCAACTAGTTGTTTACATTTAATAATGTTGTTTTTCATGTCATTTGCACCAGTAGAAATTTCTAAAAGTAATAGCATCCATATTGTGACTCCCTTGGCAACAAACACAACTTGCCCTCTACATTGTCAATGGACATTCGTGGGATGTCAAATGCATAATTTATAACAACACACCTATCTTTTTTGCAAGATTGAGGTATTTTGTAAATGAAAACAACTTAATTGAGCATGTTGTCTACATCTTTAAGCAACATAGTAAAACTACCTTTCAAGTTCATATCTTCCCTATCCAAAACAAAGGTACACCTAAAAATTTATTTAGGTTGATTATTCATACATAAATGGATCTACAATTAATCGAAACTCTTATGTCTACTTAATTCCTAACAAACCCAACATTTCCACATGATTGCAGGGTAGTACACATGGTGACACTAGTACATTTGGAGCAGTTTTCCGATGATCGTTCATTGGAATTCAAACAACTAAACATCATAATTCTGACATATTCGTTCGTTGCTATTTTTTCATCGATGATTCTGACGATAGGTTTCATGCCAAAAATCAGACGAAACTATTAGGATAACCAGTGAACAACTCAGAGGGGGGGGGGGGGGGTGAATCACTTGTTAACAGATTATAATGTTTAATCCACAATACAACCTTAAACAAATCAAATATCGGTAAAGCACATACAAATGTCGGTAGGGAAAGATACTAATAAACAATACAACTTAACAATTAACGTGATAATTAATCCAAAGCAACCATACCACATAACACCATGATTTGTACGTGGAAAATGCGGAAAGGGAAAAACCATAGTGGGAAGCCTACCCACAGTCAGATGATACTTCTGCAGAAAGTATGTGTTACAATGAGGGGCTTGCACTTGCAGGAAGGCACACTGTCTAGAGCATACTGCTCATTACAAAAGAGTCTCACTGACTACAAAGAGGCTACAACCATCTGAAGATAAATGGACAACAATCCAATAGAGTGAACTAATAGAAATAGCATCTACCATGCCTGATTACAGTCCCGGTTAAGCTCAATGTCAGAGGACTAAATCCTCTTCTGAATCCAATTCGATCACCAATGATCGACCAAAACCTATGCCTGAATGATATTACAATATTTGCACATTACATTCCTTGACCATGACCTTTCCAATAACCATGAGACTTTACTAAGAGTTTCTACCTCTTATTTATACAAACCCTAAGGCCTAAACCGATTAGGTTGGCCACCTAAAAGATATTACAATAAGATCATTACATAATTCCATATGACAATTATATGCCATGTCGGCTTAAGACCAAAACAATAATAACAAATACATAAATCATCTCGAGACATCTCGGTAATGTGTAGAGTACATGTTAGCATGATACCGATCCATAATCTAGATAGGTACCGGACCTATTCTAGGTCCACCATGCCAAAGCAATGTCTTGAAAAAGTTGAAGCACGATCAAAGAACATCTTCAGCATCCTGAAATCCATGAAGAAGTTGCACCAACACCAACTATGCATCCTGTCACAATTCCTCAATGAAAGCTCTGTCGGTAAAGCCTTAAACCAGTGTCGGTAAGGGTTTACCAAAGTGTATGATAGCATTCGATTACCAAGACAATACCAAATGACCAAAACATGCTCATGGAGCATATAACACATGAAATCAAATATACTTCATTGATCCAAACATGTCGGAAGTGTCCAACGAACAGTCTCTTCTGCTGGTAACACTAGATCTTCTACTGGTAACCAAAACTTGTTTGTCGATAACCAATCATAACAACTAGTGTTCACATCAATAACAAAACATCAATGCAACACATAATCAATTCGTCCATAATGCCAACAATCTCTCCCTTTGGCATTGATGGCAACACTAGATGTGAAAAACATCTAAGTACCAAGAAATGCCAAACAAGTCTCCCTTGTGAAAGACTAAAGAATAATGATGAACAACAAATACCCTAATCAATAGTGAGAGGGGGGGTGAATCAATACATACAAAAACTTCTCAACAACTTATCAATTTAAAACAATACTAACCGGTTGTCTTCATCACTGAACTTAACCATGGCAATACCAGTTAAACACAGTAAGACTTCAGACAGCTAAACTAGTAAAACTGAATACTTCAAATAACATTTAACACTTGATAACTACTTCACCAATATACTCATGCATGTGTTGTATCAATAATACAATAACCATTAGCTTTGCATTCATATTCACCTAAAAAAACATTGTTCAATCATCACATGAAAAATGCACAACACATAACACACATATTTTTCACGTGGAAACCCAAATGGGAAAAACCACGGTGGAGATGAATACCCACAAGCTTGCTTTGAACTCTTTTGAAGCTTGCTCTGTTAGGATCCTAGTCTGGTTAAAGACTTTACAATAAGGTTATGTTAGGAACCGATCCTATTAAAGATCACCTAGTTAAAGGATGACTATATACCCGGTCAAAGGTTGAAACCCTGTTAAAGGTTACCTCGCTAGAGGATTTGAAGAACTCAATGATCCTGAGTCACCTGCCTATAGGATTTGCAATAAGCCTGTTAAAGCTACCCGGTAAAGGGATTTTCCTATTGCTGAAATGGTTAGAAGACAATCGGTAAAGCTCTGATCTGATAACAGCACTACATGCTAAGGCAAATCTTTTCAGCTCCTCTACTCTGCAATCACACTTTACAGTTTTCCACTCACTGGTCTGGCAAGTATCTCATCACTCGGATACAAACACAACATTTACCAACACAAATAATAACAAACATCATCGATCTTATAGACAACAATTAGGTCGGTAGCATAAACCCTAAACCCTAAACATTTTAGGTTTACAATTACAAGCGGTCCAATCCTGATCGTTCAAACACTTTGCATAGAATAAAACAATCTCAAATATATCACAAGTCATTCTGCATCGTCCATTCTTCACCACATATGGAAATCAGTAACCCGTCACGCTCTCTTCACATACCGTTAAGAAGAATGTTCATTCCTGAGGTAGACATTTAATGCAATCGATCTTCACATGCAAGATCCTCAGGAAATCCTTCATGTGCACAAAACTGATGTGGCCTCTCGATCTCATCCTTAACTCTTAGCTAACTCATCATAAAATGTCACTGGTTACATCGCACAAGCTAGATTGCCAAACTGGAAACCTTGGAGCTGAGACTACCAACCGATAGTCACACTTAGTGAAACCCTGACATCGGTCCACTTCATCCCTTCATACTAGTTCTCCTAATTGAACATCAATAAAAACTTCTTCCAATCTTCATACCGGTTCACCTGCAGTTATTGACATCAATGACAACCTGCATTATCACCATACCGGTTCATCATATGCCAACAATGTCCCCCTTTGGCATTGATGGCAATACTCAATGTAGCATTGCAACTATAAACAACATAGACTAGTGCAACTATAACATATATCTTCTCCCATATCATATATCTTCATCATCCGATATCTTCTCCCCCATACATCAAATATCTTCTCCCCCTTTGACAACAATGCCAAAGTGGAGGCACAAGCTTCCATTCTCCACTATGTTGCTCCCCCTATGGAGTAGCATCCTTCAACACATCAATCCTGAAATATTTGAAACTGTAGTACCTAATTGATGTGGAGCACACATTTTTAATTTACTTCATGAAGGGGCAAAACCCCTAATTCACCTCTCAAATAGGTAAATGTAGTTTTTGGTAAGGGCTTAGTGAATATGTCCGCTAGCTGCTCCTTACTGGAAACATGTTCTAATACAACCTCTTTGTTTTGAACCTTCTCTCTCGAGAAGTGATACTTGAGCTCAATGTGCTTAGTTCTAGCATGCAATACCGGATTGGAAATATTTTTTGCACTTGTGTTGTCACAAAATATACTCACTGGTTCAGATATAGGTACTTTGAAACCATCCAATACATGTTTCATCTAGATTGCTTGAGTGTAGTTCATAAATGCTGCCACATACTCCACTTCAGCTGTAGAGTGGGAAATACAACTCTTCTTCTTACTCGTCCATGAGACTAGTCTTCCACCAAGAAAGAATGATCCACCAGTTGTGCTCTTCCAGTCATCCACATTACCTTCCCAATCTACATCGATAAATACTTTGAGATTAAAATCACCATTGTATGGATACCACAATCCATAATCAATTGTCCCTTTCAGGTATCTAAGAATCCTCTTGACTACTACCAAGTGGGATTCTCTTAGATTTTTCTGAAAAACGGGCCATAATGCCCAGTGCATGAGCAATATCCGGTCTGTTGTGTACCACATAGTGCAACTTACCGATCATTGACTGGTACTCCTTCTCATTCACCAACATTGAATCATCTTCCTTAGTCAATTTGGAGTCGGTCACCATCAGTGTACCAACCGGTTTGCTCTCCTCTATGCCAAAGGTCTTCAATACCTCTCTGACATACTTGGACTGGGTAATAAAGATACCCTCTTTCATATGTTGAATCTGTAGACCAATGAAGAACTTTATCTCTCCAATCAGAGACATCTCAAACTCTTTCTTCATTTCATCTGCAAATGCATGGCTCATTTCATCATCTCCTCCAAAGATTATGTCATCTACAAACACTTCACAGATCAAAATCTAATCACCTTTAGATTTCAAGTAGATGTTGTTGTCCTCACTTGTTCTTTGAAATTCTATCTTCACAAGATGAGAGTGTAACCATTCATACCATGCCCTTGGTGCTTGTTTCAATCCAGACAGGGCCTTGTGTAATCTACACACCATGTTACTATCTTCTAATAAGGCAAACCCATCTGGTTGCTCAATATACACTTCCTCTTCTAAGATTCCATTCAAGAATACAGACTTCACATCCATCTAGTATACCTTAAATCCCTTAAATGCTGCAAATGCAAGTAGCATTCGGACACCTTCCAGTGTAGCCACTGGGGAAAAGGTTTCTCCATAGTCTTCTCCTTCTTCCTGAGCATATCCCTTGCATAAAAGTCTTGCCTTGTTCCTTACAACTGTGCCTTGTTCATTCAGCTTATTCTTGAAGACCCATATGGTACCTATATCATTCTTTTGTTTTGGTCTGAGTACCAAAGACCATGTCGCGTTCTTTTCTATCTGGTCCAGCTCCTCTTCCATTGCCTTAATCCAGTCTTCATCTGTAAGTACCTCTTTAGTGGTCTTAGGCTCTAATTCAAAAATCATGCAAGAGTTTTCTTTCACCTTTCTTCTTGTGATTATCCCTGCATCTTTATCTCCTATGATCCACTTCAGATCATGATGTAGTTTCACTTATCTAGGAATGACTCTGGTTGGTTCTGCTTGCTTTTCCTCTTCTTCTTCTTCTCCATCTTATTCTTCACCTACTGCAACTTCTACTGGTATAGGAATACTGAGGTCTTTGCTTGTTTCTTTCTTAGCTGGTTCCCAGAATATTACACCCGGTTCATCTTCCACTTGCTCGTTGTTGGTTTCCTCAGGTTTCTTAGGGGATTCATCAATCCTAACATTGATACTCTCAACAATTTTCTGAGTCCTATTGTTGTAGCACTTGAGAGCTTTTCTTTTAGTGGAATATCCCAGAAATATTCTTTCATCACATTTAGCATCAAGCTTGCTCAAGTGCTCACTTCTCTTGATATAACATTTACTATCGAATACTTTAAAATAACTCATAGTGGGAGTCTTCCCAATCTAGTACTGATAAGGGGTTTTATCTTTACCTTTCTTGATGAGTACCCAGTACATAGTATAGACTGCAGTGCTCACAGCTTCTATCCAAAAAGTGTGGGCAACCTTTCCTTGGATCACCATTGTTCTGGCCACTTCAACTACAGACCTGTTATTCCTTTTTGTTATGCCATTATGTTGTGGTTTCCTTGGGGCAAACAACTGCCTCTTGATACCGTTCTCTTCACAGTACTTGTTGAATTCATCAGAAGTGAATTCACCTCCTTGATCAGTTCTTAGGCATTTTATCCTTTGACCACTTTCCTTCTATACCAATTCTCTAAAGGCTTTGAACTTTCCAAATGCCTCAAACATTTCTTTCAAGAATGTGACCCACATCATTCTTGAGCAGTCATCAGTAAGAATCATGAAATACCTATCTCCTTGAATACTTCTAGTTTTCATTGGACCACACAGATTGTTGTGCACAAGATCAAGTAAGTTCTCTACTGAAAAAGACTTACCTTTGAAAGTTGAGGAAGACATCTTCCAAAGTTGGAATTCTATGCACAAAGAATTCTTCGGTTTGTTAAGCAAAGGCAATCCTCTTACTGCCTTGATCTTGTTGGATTTTACAATATTGTCAAAGTTTATATGACAAAGTCTCCTATCCCATATCCAACTGTCATCAAACTTTGCCATCAGACACTGACTAATATTGGCATTCAAGTTACCTCTAGTCTTCTTACTAGTGGCAATAAGTTCACCACTCTTTCCAATTATACTGTAGACTCCACCTTTGAACTCCAGAATGAGTCCTTTGTCATTTAGCTGAGCAACACTCAAAAGGTTATTCTTAAGACCTTCTACCCAGTAGACATCATCTGCACTACTCTTTCCATTCAGTGAGATGGATCCTTTACCTTTCACCAAGCATGGTGCATTGTTGCCAAACCGGACAACACCTCCATCATATTCTTCCAGAGACAAAAACTTTCTCCAGTCACCAGTCATGTGGTGAGAACACCCACTATCAATAATCCACTCATTAGAGTTGTCAATGCGAGAGACAAGGGATTGCTTGTCAGACACTTCTTCCTTTACAACTACAAACATTATGTCCTCATTCTCTTCATCCTCAGATTCTTCATCAGTAACACCTTCATCCACTGCAACGACAATTTCTCCTACCTCCTCCTTTATACTTTCTAAACCTCTCTAGTTTATCCTTATTATCATTGTTAGGACAGTTAACATCTATATGTCCTATCTTATTGCAAGAAAAACATTTTAAAGGAAGCTTACCTCTGTATTTTTCGGTGCCTTTTGGAAGTCTCTTGGCAAGAAGAGCTTCAAACTCCATCAGAATCTCTTCATCATCCATATCTCTGCATTGTCTGGATTCATAACTAGTACTTCTTTTCCTTTTCTGGTTGGTGCAGCAGATGCTCTAAAGGTTGACTCAGTCTTTTGAACACTACCATCATAACTATTCAACTCATATGCAGTCAACTTTGTAATGATAGAGTCTAATGATACCTTGATTTTTTCGATAGACCTTAGAACCTGAATAGCAGCAACTCTAATTTCATAGACTGGTAACAATGATCTCAAAACCTTACTGACAATGATGGCATCATCAATTGTTCCACCTGTGCTCTTGATATCTCCAACCACAGTCTTGATCCTTATGCCAAATTTCTTAATGGTCTCTCCTTCAACCATCCTCATGTCTTCAAATTTTCCTCTAAGTCTTTCTTCCTTAGCCTGCTAGACATGCTCATCACCACCATAAATGGTTCCCTGAGTGTCCCATACATCCTTAGGATTTTCCTTATCTTGTACATCAATGAACTCAATATCGGATAGGCTGCTAATAAGGGCTTCCATGACTTGCCCATTTTCTTGAATCTCTCTTTTATGATCATCAGTTAAAGTGCTAGTGGGGATTACATAGGCATTCTCAACATAGCTCCAGCATTGAGCACCCAAACTCTTGATATAAATCTTCATTCTGTCCTTCCATATTTTGAAGTTATCCCTATTGAACTTAGGACCTTCCCTCTTCATCATTAAAGCAGGATCTTTTGCCTCAAGCGGTTAAGCTTATATCACTAAGGACCTGGAGTTTCTCTGATACCGGTTGATGAATAATGATGAACAACAAATACCCTAATCAGTACGAAGGGGTCGGGGGGGTGAATCAGTACATACAAAAACTTCTCAACAGCTTATCAAGTTAAAACAATACTAACCGGTTGTCTTCATCATTGAACTTAACCATGGCAATACTGGTTAAACACAGTAAGACTTTAGACAGCTAAACCAGTAAAATTGAATACTTCAAATAACATTCAACACTTGATAACTACTTCACCAATATACTCATGCATGTGTTGTATCAGTAATACCATAACCATTAGCTTTGCATGCATATTCACCTAAACAAATATTATTCAATCATCACATGAAAAATCCACAACTCATGACACATATTTTTCACGTGCAAACCTAAATGGGAAAAACCATGGTGGGGATGAATACCCACAAGCTTACTTTGAACTATTTTGAAGCTCGCTCTGTTAGGAGCCTAGTCCGGTTAAAGACTTTACAATAAGGTTTTGTTAGGAACCGATCCTATTAAAGATCACCCGGTTAAGGGATGACTATATACCATGTTAAAGGTCAAAACCCTGTTAAAGGTTACCTCGCTAGAGGATTTGAAGAACTCAATGATCTTGAGTCACCTAGTTAGAGGATTTGCAATAAGTCTGTTAAAGCTACCCGGTAAAGGGATTTTCCTATTGTTGAAATGGTTAGAAGACAACAGGTAAAGCTCTGATCTGATAACAACACTATATGCTAAGGCAGATCCTTTTCAGCTCCTCTACTTTGCAATCACACTCTGCAATTTTCCACTCACTGGTCTAGGAAGTATCTCATCACTCGGATACAAACACAACATTTTCCAACACAAACAATAACAAACATCATCGACCTTATAGACAACAATTAGGTCGATAGCATAAACTCTAAACCTTAAACATTTTAGGTTTACAATTACAAGTGGTCCAATCCTGACCATTCAAACACTTTGCATAGAATAAAACAATCTCAAACAAATCACAAGCTATTCAGCATCGTCCATTCTTCACTGCATACAGAAATCAGTAACCCATCACGCTCTCTTCACATACCACTAAGAAGAATGTTAATTCCCAAGGTAGACATTTAATGCAATCTATCTTCACATGCAAGATCCTCAAGGAAATCCTTCGTGTGCACAAAACTAATGTGGCATCTCAATCTCATCCTTAACTCTTAGCTAACTCATCACAGAATGTCACCGGTTACATCGCACAAGCTAGATTGCCAAACCGAAAACCCTAGAGCTGAGACTACCAACCGGTAGTCACACTTAGTGAAACCTTGACACCGGTCCACTTCATCCTTTCATACTGGTTCTCCTACTTGAACATCAATAACAACTTCTTCCAATCTTCATACCGTTTCACCTGCACTTATTGACATCAATGACAACATACATTATCATCATACCGGTTGATCATATGCCAACAAAGACAACCAACAATCAATAGCTCTCCCCCTGTGAATGATATCTCTGTAAGGTTCTAAATGATTTTTCACATTACTATCACCCCTCCCTTTGACATCAATGCCAGAAATCTAACAAAAAATATCAAAGCAATGATATAAACATCTGATTCTCAAAGCTGACTACTCCCCCTGAGTAGTAGCACCACTCATCAGTGCCAAAATGAATAATGTCTCTAGTAATGCATGTCAAACTGATGACAAGCTTCATCAATCAATTCTCTTTCAGAGGGGCAGAAACCCCTAACCTATCTCTCAAATACTCAAATGATTCCTTAGACAATGGTTTAGTGAATATGTCTGCAATTTGTTCTTTAGTGTTCACATAAACCAATTTGACTTCCTTTGCTTTAACCTTGTCCTTTGGAAAGTTATACTTTATTAAAATATGCTTTGTCTTAGAGTGAAATATCGGATTCTTAGACATGTCAATAGCTGTAGAGTTATCACAGTAGATAATTATCGGTTCACTACAATTTACCCTGATATCCTTCAACATTTTCTTCATCCGCAAGACTTGAGTGCAATTAGTTGTTGTTGCAACATAGTCAACTTCCGCAGTAGATAAAGAAATGCATGACTAGTTTTTGTTGATCCAAGAAAGAAAGCTCCACCAGAAGTGCTCTTCCTGTCATCAGTATCACCTGCCCAATTTGAGTCAGTATATGCATATAAAGTGAAATCATCATTTCTGGAATACCATAAACCATACTTTGTTGTTCCTAGCAAATACCGGAATATCCTCTATACTGCACATTCATGATTTTCTTTAGGATTACTTTGATATCTTGAAACAATACTTACTGCATTCATAATATCAAGTCTAGTCTGAGTTAGATATAATAGACCACAAATCATAGACTTATACCATGTCGGATTTATCGGTGTAGAAGTATCCTTGATAGATAATTTCTCACTTGTAGCCATACGAGTACTTACTGGTATGGAATTCTTCATACCAAAAATTTTCAACAATTCCCTCATATACTTAGTTTGACAGATAAAGATGCCTTTGTCAGTTTGAGTAATCTGCAAACCTAAGAAAAATTTCATCTCACCAATCATGGACATTTCAAATTCATTCTTCATGTTGTTAGCAAATTCCATGCACAATTTATCTTCTCCTCCAAAAATGATATGATCGACAAAAACCTCAATAATCAGAATATCATTATCAATGATCTTATAATATAGATTACTATCAGCACTACCTTTAGTAAAACCAAGCTTCAAAAGATATTTATCCAACCTTGCATACCAAGCTCTAGAAGCCTTTTTCAATTCATATAAAGCTTTCTTCAATCTGCAAACCATATCTTTATCATTTGTTAGTGAAAATCCATCAGGTTTCTCAATGTAAACTTCTTCCTCAAGCTCACCATTCAAAAATGCACATTTAACATCCATTTGATAAACCTTATAGTTCTTATAAGCTGCATAGACAAGAAATAGTCTAACAGCTTCAATTCTAGCTACAAGTGCAAATGTCTCACCATAATCAATTCCTTCCATTTGAGAATATCAGTTACAAACCAATCTAGTTGTGAGGCCTCACCTCGACTCAGTCTGACATTCAGTGGATTTTATATTTTAGACTATTATGGATACTTTATTTTGATGCATTTTGAGACTTAGAACTTTTATGATTTCAGGATTTGGATAACATTGCTATGATCTGATGATTTACTTATATGCTTTATGAGATAGAACACTACATGATTATTAGATAGAATGATATTGCAATGATAGATGTCGTTATTGAATTTGCAGGACTTTATTCTGAATATAGAACTATGATGTATGTTTAGTTTATGTGAATTGGGATGAAAATTGCTTATGTGAATTTGTTTGACAAAAGATGTATTCAATCTGTGCAGATGAAAATTGTATGCAAGTGATGATGTGCATTGTTATATTATTGAATTATATTATATTTGGATATTTGGAAGTACTAATGTGTAAATTGAGATGCGCAGGAAATTTACCATGTGACCATGGAAAATTACGGAGAATCAAACCTAGACTTATGTATGTTCGTAAAGCCAAGGTTTGTCTATTTGGAGAGACAACATCCCGTTTGTGTTGTATTTTATTCGTAACAGTATATGTTGCATGAGTGTTAAGTGTTAATTAAATTTTAATGTGTAAAAACCTCAAGAGACAATTTCATGTTTTACTTTTGTAAAATTATTTTATTAGTGTCACTTGACATGTGTGTATTTAAATTTAAATGTTTTATGTTGTCTCTTGGTGGGAAAGTGTTTAATTATAATTTATCTTAAATAAAATAATGTGTTGTCAAAAATATTTTGGGAATATAATATTTGGGGTGGTCAACTTATGTTTGACCCGAAAATAAACTTCAGAGGGGTTTAAAATGGGTTAAATGAACACCTAGGGGTAGTTTAATAGGCTTTCCTAAAGCCCATAAGGTATACCTAGGGGTTAGGGGTAATTTTAGGCAAGTTTCTACTTTATAATGATCTTTTTAACGCTTTAAAAATTGGTTTTTTTGAGTTGAGCGAAAATTGAAAATTGAAGTTAAATCAAATCAAGATTTTTCCTTTTGGAAGGAGAGTCTTTTTGCATTTTGCTTTCTTTCTTCTTTTTTTGTTTTTTTTAGAATCCTGTGAGAACTCAGAGAGTGAGCTTCTTAAGGAAGATTTTTGGGAATAACAGGGTAATCACCCACTCTCCATCTTTGGAGACAGAAGAAAATTTAGAAGAAAAATAATGTTATGGAATAGAGGAATTTGAATAAGGGTAGAAGGAAAAAGATTTGTGGATTGGGCAGCTCTTCATCAAATATCATAATAACCTTTGGGCAGATTAAGGTTGGTTTCAATTTATACTTTTAATATCTTCTTCTTGTTCATGTCTGGAAGTTTATTGGCGTAAGAAATCTGTATTCTTGGAAGTTTATGTTTGAGAATCTTTTGATATTTTGTTTTATGAAATGATGTGTTTTGGGAGTTTTCTCAAAATCTCTTACTCTTGGGAGAGAAGAGGATCTTGAGGGTGGTAGCAGTGACAGCCCTCAAGTGAGAGACTCTCTTTTGAGAGCGATCACAAGGGATCTTTGTGTGACCCTTGCTGCATGGCCTGTTTGTGCAATGGGGGTCATAAGGAGGGTTATAAGGCTAGAATGCCTTTGGGGGGCATAAGGAATAAGGGGTTGAGAATTGTTGATATTTTTTATTGTGCCATGAGGTGGCTTCTTGTTTGTATCATACTTGCAGTTCTCCTCAAGGTATTTGGTCCACTACCACCCTTTGAAAATATTCATCACCGAAGTGTGGTGTTGTGAAAGCCAGGTTGGGAATGTGTCTGGAATATCTGTATGCTTTGCTTTCTATGTGTTTGCCTGTTTGTTACCCGTCTAGGAATTGGTTCTCCGAGCTCGGGGGTGGCTACCAGTTAGCCTAGGCTGGGAGGTGAGCACTCCGTGGTCATATTTGTGTTTCTATTATGCAGGAAATTCAGAGGAAAGAGATTAGGAACCATGAAAGAGATACAGAAGATTGTTATTGAAGATACTTGAATTCAGTTGCAGATGTTTGTTAAAAGTTGTTATAGAAATATGCCTCATTCATAGAAAAGAGAAGCAAGTTGTAAATTGTGAAAGTAGACTTGAAGTCTTATTGTTGTGACTATTCAGAGAAAACATTCTATAAATTGGTAGAATATGTTAGAGATATTTTAAAAAAGAAAAGCTTGTTATTTCTACTTCTGGTTTATTTGAAAAAGAAAAGTTAATTTGTGTTGCCTGCAAAGCTTCTTGTATTATGGAAAGGAATAAAAGAATTGTTTTCATTTAGATTTTACCTATATTTTTACTTGAGGCAAAATAGAAGTTTTTATATGCTGAAAGATTTTAAGTATTTAAAATGGAAAAAAGTAGTTTTATGTAAATATTAGATTTGAGGAGAAAAATCAATGAAAATTCTTTTTATTCTAGAAAAGTATATTGTATCTTTTTAAAAGTATTTTAAATTGTATTTTAGTTAGCATTGATTTAAAAGCTTATATATATATATATATATATATATATATATATATATATATATATATATATATATATATATATATATATATATATATATCTGATTTAACTTAATGTTTTTCCTTTTATTAAATTAGCTTAAAATTTTGCATGCAAATTCTCTTTTAAAAATTTATATATATTTATATTGAAATAAATTTCATCCTTTTAACTATGCTTATTTAAGTTATGTAAATATAAATATATATATATATATTATATTTTTTTTTTTTAAATGTTTTGGGTCCCCACGGACTCCATTGTGTGTACGCACAGTGGACGGCCGCGCGGCGCCCACTGTGTGCACACACAGTGGAGCCGCTTTCGGCTTCCACTGTGTGGGCACACAGTGGACGGCCACGGCCGCCACTGTGTGGCCACACAGTGGGGAGCCACTAGCGGTGCCCACTGTGTGGGCACACAGTGGTGCGGCGGTGCCACTGTGAGCTCACACAGTGGTGCGCGCGGCCAGCCCGCCTCCCAAAACTCCCGTGACCTGCAAACAATGAAATCGTGGCCGCCTTTAGGGTCTTCGGCCCAGCATGAAACTTTGACAGTTAAAAACAAATTTATGGGATAAAACCCTAGCCCGGATGGGGCTAGGGCAAATCGGTTTTTAAAAAAAATAAAAGAAAAATATTAATTAGTTTAGTTATTATAAATGTGAGAAAATTGGAACCCTAATTAGGGTTGGGGAAAAATATGGTTTAATAATTAGGAAGTTAAAAATGGCTTTTGAGTTAGAGTTAAAATATTTAACATATAAGTAATATATATATATATATATATGAATTTTGAGCATTTTGAATAAGTAATTAAATTATAAATATATAAATATATGCATATTCAAATATGTATATATGTATATATTTATATAATCCTGATTCTAATTTGGGATAAATTATAAAGAGAAATATAAAAGAATTGAAAAGACTATATAGTCTTATGGGAGAATAAATTAAATTTTTTTACTCCTATTTCCTTTAGTTTGATTTACTTAATAAACCTATTGACTAGATATCTCTTGGAGATAGAATTAAATCAGTAGGTTCTCCGCAATTAAAATTTAACAATTTATCGATGCTTAGTTCGTTTTTAGAATTAGCTTGAATTTAATAATGGAAATTTCATTAACGTTTGGCGCAAGAGTGAACTTGTTAATTAATTTAGTATGTTTTAAAAAAAAAATTGTTCCGTTTTTGCCCTAAATTTTGGGCATGACACTAGCCTTGTTCCTTATAACTTGACCATACTCATTCAGTTTATTCCTAAAAACCCATTTAGTCCCAATAACATTCTTATTTTTAAGTTGGGAAACTAAAGACCAAGTTTCATTCTTCTCTATTTGATCTAATTCATCTTCCATAACCTTTAACCAATGTTTATCCTTACAAGCTTCAATAATAGTTTCCGGTTCAACTTGAGAAATAAGACATACCTCTTCATTTGCCAGTTTTCTTCTTGTCATAACTCTCTTGTTTCTATCTCCAATAATTTGATCTTCGGAATGATTTAATCTTACATACCTTGGTGTCTTTTGAACTTCAGGTTCACTACTCTGATCATCAGTCACAGTTTAATTTTCTAATTGTGCCGATGTAACTATCTCAACTTCCTGTACCAATTGAGGCATTGTTGGTTTAGTTATGATCATTTCCACTGTTGGTTCCCTATCATATGATATAGAATGATTTATGTACTATTCATCCACTTTCACATTAGCACTCTCCACAATTTTCTGCAATCTTTTGTTATAACATCTATATGCTTTGCTCTGAATTGAATAACCAAGAAATATCCCTTCATCACATCTAGGATCAAACTTTCCTATTGAATCATCCCTTTTGATATAGCATTTACTTCCAAAAATTCTGAAATACTTAACAGTAGGTGTATGCCCAATCTACTGTAAAAGTTGAATACATTGTTGTTGCTAGCAATTGTACTCAGGTAGTTTGGATGAAGCAAATGCTGAAGGACATTAGAGTTATTTATGATAAGCCTAATGTTATATATTGTGATAATTTAAGTGCTATTAATATTTCCAAGAATCCGGTGTCGTGCTCTAAAACAAAGCATATATCAATTAAGTATCATTTCTTGAGGGAGAAAGTCAGTGAGGAAGAAGTCAAATTGGAGTATGTAACTACAAAGGATCAGATTGCATATATCTTTACTAAGCCTTTGCGTGCAGATACATTTGTATATCTAAGATATGAGTTAGGGGTTTCTGCCCCTTCTGATGAGAACTAGATGCATTAAGATGCATCAATCTGGTGGACTTCATAGTCTTATCTTCTTGTTTGGATTGATGAGTGGATGTTGTTGCTTTGGGGGAGTAGTCAGTGTATGATTCAGATGTTCAAATTTGTGAGTTTGTTCCAAGGGGGAGAGATTATCTGGTAAAGGGGGAGAAAATAATGATGTGCATGTGTCTTTGGCATTGTTGTCAAAGGGGGAGAGAAGCATCTAAAAACGGTCTTATTTTGGAAGCTTTGTATGCATGATCTCAGAGGGAGATTGTGTGTGTTGATTTCTTTCTTTGCATTGACTGTTTTTCACATTCATACGTTGTCATCAATGTCAAAGGGGGAGATTGTTGGATATTTTTTCTACTAGGATGTGTTGTTGTCATTGATGCCAACAAATTTTGTGTGTTTTGGTGATCCAGTGATTGCAGAGATTGATCTGGTTGGTTTATCTAGTTGATATGTTGAATCAACTAGAGATACTTCATTCAGTGTTTCTTTCATGATGTTATGTGGTGATTTGATTGATTTATGGATTCTGAAATGAGGATTGGTTTTTCAATATTCAATGTTGCAATGTTCTAGTATTTGATTAGTTGTGCTCCAGAATGATTATATCTTGAGTTGCAGATTTGGGAGAGTGTTTGGGATGTTCATGTGTATCTTCCATTTAGATGGTCCGTGATTTGGTGCTCCACAAGTTATCTTTCTAGTCCCAGTTGTTGTTGTTGAATGCTCTTGAGTATCAGTGTGTTGATCGATGAAGATTTGATTAAGTGGTGTTGGTGCAGCTATTGTGGATGGTTCTAACGTGCTTATTGGTGTTTCCTAATCGTTTCCTATTTGTTTTATTGATCCGGATTGATTATTGTGCACGTTATTGAGGATCTTATGGGTCTGATGATGTTCTTCATGTTATGCAACATTTTCGATGGTGTAGCATGTTGCAGATGATCTTGGCGATATTTTTGGTGGTGTTGTGTGTTCAAGGATTTGATTTGAGTCCATGCTATGTCGACAATGGCATTGTATTGGTCTAGTGGTTGATCTATGCATCATGTGATATAATTTTGTAATTAGGTTTGAAGGGTTGAGTTGACCTTTTAGTCAAGGTTGATGGTTTGTATAAATGGGTGTTATATTTTGTTGGCATTGGGTTGTCATTGATGTCAACCGGTATGGGATGTCTACCAATATGAGAGATGTATGTGCAGCACTGTCAAGGAGGAGTATAGGTTGAGATATCTTTGATATCACCTTCGAATGCAAGACACCAATAAGGTAAGGAAGAGAATGTCACCCATCATGACCACTGGTGTTACCGATACACAAGTTACCATCTGACTTGTGTGGAGGAGATGAATAGGTTACCGGTACAGTGTATCACCAGTAAGGAAAGGATGTCAACTGGTAAGCAATGTGTTGACATGGAGAAGTCAGATCAACTAAGTGAGTGGTTGTCAGTCGGCAAAGCTCATGACTGGTGTACAAGCGGGATGGGCAAAGTGCTTGAGCTATTGTTTGTGATGAAGAGGCAGAATGTTACCTAAATCACATCAACACTGGAGAAGGATGAACAAGTCACCGATATGTTGTGAGGTTGCAAAACAGCAGGACTCCCACCAAATGAAGATGCAGTCACCATGTGAAGAGATGATTGACAATGAATGTGCCAACACAGGATCACATGTGCATATTTGAAGATGTGTTACACAAACAGGGAAGCCACATGAGTGCACTACAGGATGTAGATGACAAGGACTCACTCTCACTGGTAAGTGGAATTTATCTCCTATTATACATGGTGTGCATCATAGTTCCATGAGATAAGGAAGATGAGGTAAAGGTAGGTGTTTGAAGGCTCACACCGGGTCTATTGGTGAAGGTCTACCAATGAATCAAAGGAATGCCTCAAGTGCATGAAATCAGGGATATGCACTTGACTAATTGAGAAGGAATGTTGAGATGTCGGTACAGATGAAGAGTGATGAGTTTGTCACTTTGACAAACTGGTTGTGATATGGTCAGAGTTGATCAGGGAGAAGGAAAGGCTAAGCAGATGCAGTCAGAGGAGAATGGTCGGATTGAAGATGGAGTCTGGTGAAGGTTGATGACATGGTGTCATCAAGAGTGTTTACTAATATGTAAGTCCACCGGTAATATGGACAAGGTGCAGATGCAGAAGACCTCCCACTTGATGAGAATGAGCATGCTATGGATAGACATGTCTGGCGACCGGTTAAGGTGTTCCACCGACAATTCAGCAAAGTGAAGACATGAGGAGTTAACCGGTAAAATATAAGATATCAGGAGGGTTAGTAAACCGGTAGAAGAGAAGAACCGGTTGTGTGTTTGGTCGGTGATTCCTGAACCAACACACCGATCCAAGCTGACAGTTGGTTGACTTGGATTCCATGAAGAGATGAAGTGGCAAGCATGCAGAGGTCAGTGGAGTGTCATGTAGAGATAGATGTCTCTACTATTGTGCATTCAATATGGATCCCGTGATTTGTGGATCGGATCAAAAGAGTGCGGCTCAAGGAAGAATGAGCAACTGAGACAAATCAGGGAGTTGTTGGTGCCTGGATCAAAGTGAGAAAATCAATTTGTGAGAAGACCTCGAGAAGGAAACAACAGAGGTATTAATGGTGTTTTGACAAATGTAGGTCAAGATAAAGGGTCGTGTTTTCTATATTTGAAAATTATGTATTGGAAGGCGTGACAATGGCGGAGTTGAACAGTTGGTTGTCTTGGAGATTAGATTGGACAAGATCTGATTGGATTTGGTTTTCCTCGAGGTTGATGAGGAAACCCTAATAACCCAATGTTTGAATTGGCTTTTGGCGGGAAAACCAGGTTATAAATAGGGAAGCCAAATTCATTGAAGGGTGTTGTTGAATAAAATAAAACAGTGTTGTTGCGAAGTGATTAAGTGTTACTTCTGCATGTGAGAGCAAAGCAGTGTGAGGGAGAACAAGGTTGAAGTGTTCAACCGGTAGAAGTACAGAATCGATAGTGTCCATATCGGTAGAGCAGAAGTGAAGGAAGTTGCGGAAAAGGCAGACACAGAACCGGTAGAGCATAGTATCGGTAAAGTGCAGATCAGAGAGAAGGAGATCCAGTAGAGTAGAACAGAGGAGAGGTGAACCGGTAGAGTTTACCGACAGTGTAGCAACATATGAGAGCAATAGACAGAGTGGTGTATCGGTGTAGCAGAGAAGGTGTCTCACTGGCAGAAGGAAGTTGTGTGTAGAGGTTGCAAAACTCTTTTGTAACCAAGATATTACTTTTGTATTTGAATGTTTATTGTGATCATTGAGTTGTAGCTCGATGCAGGGGTTGTAGCTTCTTGGGTTGGTGCCCTAAATCAGGGGTTGTAGCCCTAAACATTGTAACAGAGATTTGATTGTGAGGTTGGATTGGAGCAGTAGACTCCAACAGCATTACTCACCGAGGTTTTTCCCATCTTGGGTTTTCCTCATACATATTGGTGTTATGTGTTGTCCCTTTGAGTGTGTTTGCATTTGAGTTGGTCTCCCCACTAACCGGTAAGTTTGTCCTGAGTTAGATCTAATAACCAGTATGCTCACGCAGGATGGTTAAAGGGAAAAGTTTGAGAACCACTGATTCACCCCCCTCTCAGTGGTGCATTGTGTCTAACATATTCATGTGATTTGGTGATAGGTATTGTGTCTGCATTATCAAAGAGTGGTGTATGTGCGAACAAGCGAATTCATCTTTCGATGTGAAGAGTTGAGCAGAGAGTGTTGCAAGGTAGACAAATGTTCTTAATAGGACTTGTCATCAGGCATTTGGAGATGTTATTCTTCTAGTTCATGTAAACTAGATTGTTGTCTGAATGTTCTTGTAAGGTAGTGAACCTTCCTGGAGGGTTGTAGCCTTCTGGCTTATTATATTCTAAGTAGTGAGCTCTAGGAAATGTGCCTGAATGCATGTGCATTCTCCATTGTAATATTTTCACATACTACTGCAGAGTATCATCTTATTGTGGTTAGGTTCCCACTGTGGTTTTTCCCTTAACTGGGTTTTCCACGTCAAAACATTGGTGTTATGTGTGTTGTTGTTATTGTGCTTATCTTTGTTCTTACTGTAATTGATCTAATAAGAAGTTGTGCTTAAATTGTTTAATCCGGTGAAAACTGATTCACCCCCTTCCCTCTTAGTTTTCCTTCATTGTTGTTGCCAACATTAACACCATAGGAGATCTTGGTGAAGAAGTGGAGGAATCCACAATAGTTCAAAACATATTAAGGTCCCTCACTAATAGATTCAATTCTAAAGTCTCTGCAATAAAAGAAATGAAGGACTTGGACAAATTATCCATGGATGAGCTACATGTTATCCTTACAGCTTACGAAATTAGGACTAGAAAGGGGGATACATCAACAGGCGAATCAACATTCAAAGCCACAAGAAGATTAATAAATAAGGGACCTATGATAAGTAAAAGCTCCAATGAAGAAACAAACAAAGAGGAAGCTCTTTTTGCTCGAAAGTTAAGAAGAAAGAACAAAGGAAAATTAACATTTAAATGCTTTAATTGCAAAGAAGTTGGACACTTTAATAAAGATTGTAAATAAATAAGAGAAAGTAATAGTGAGAAAGAAGAAAAGTCTTATCCAAGGAAGCTGAGAAAATATAATCACAAGTACGAGAAGAACAATAAAAAGAAATCTTATGACTACAAGAAAAGCCTCTATGCTTATAGAGATGTTAGCTCCTCCAATGAAAGTGATTGGGACAACTATAACAAATCAATGCTCTTTATGGAATTTGAGACAAAAAGAAATGACATTGAAAACAATAATAAAGAGAACAAACACTCACATGAAATTAAGAAGATCATATCTAATCACGATGATGAAGATATCTTTGAAGAATAACTATATCATGTGATAGATGAGATTGAGAGCCTTAGGAAGAAGAATTCAAAATACAAGCATCTATATCAAGAGGAATGCAAGATGACCAAATCATTTAATGAATCAACAATTATCAATTTGAAAGTTCAACTTGAGGAAGCAAAGAAAGTTGAGGAAGTAATCAAATCTCAACTAAAAATGAAGGAAGAAAAATGTGAGCAAGTAGAAGCTGAGACTGTTTCTCTAAAGGAGGAAATAGAAAACACAATGAACACAAACACAAATTTGATGAGAGCTCCAAAATTCTAAGTGATATCATAGTCAAATATCACATTTAAACAAGACAAGATTAGGTTATCAAGAAAAACAAGTTTGAGAAGAAGTTTAATAAGAGCTCTAAAATTCTACGACTATGCACTATGCACAAGTTTGAGAAGAAGAATGAATTTAGAAGAGCTTATCATTGCAATATCATTCATCTCTAAAGAAAAGACAAAAGATGAAGAGAAAGAGAAGTAATGGTTGAAGAGAAGATGAGAGCTCTATTATAGCTATAGCAAACTAATTACAAGGTAACCATATAACGAAGAGAAAGTGTATCAATGTCAATATTATAAAGATTCAACAAGACTTAAGATAGTAAGAGAGTTTTTCAAAAGGCTGACAGGTGGATAAGAACAATCCAGAGAAGTATGCTTGTATATTTACATTTGATAAGCGTGTGTTGGAAAAAAATTAATAAAATTCATAGAGAAAAGATTTGATGTTTTTGTTCAACCTCACATTAAAGAGTTCCTATTAATGTAAGGATCTCATAGAAGACATGAATAAAAGTATGTTGAGCATCTCTTCACCATTAATGTCAAAGAAGAAAGTCACAACAAGGGAGAGAGTTACAAGAATAAGAAGAATGATGATATTGATGTTAAGCAGAAGAATCATGAAAGGAATCTCCAAATGAAATTCAACGCATAAAAAGAAAAATTCACTTGTGTAATAAATCAGCAGTAATAAGCATGTATATTTACATTTGATAAGCGTGTGTTGGAAAAAAATTAATAAAATTCATAGAGAAAAGATTTGATGTTTTTGTTCAACCTCACATTAAAGAGTTCCTATTAATGTAAGGATCTCATAGAAGACATGAATAAAAGTATGTTGAGCATCTCTTCACCATTAATGTCAAAGAAGAAAGTCACAACAAGGGAGAGAGTTACAAGAATAAGAAGAATGATGATATTGATGTTAAGCAGAAGAATCATGAAAGGAATCTCCAAATGAAATTCAACGCATAAAAAGAAAAATTCACTTGTGTAATAAATCAGCAGTAATAGAATGAAGGCTACATATTCAAGATCCTAGAAGAGGAAAGATTGCATACTCTAAACCCATGCATATGAAGAGATTAAAGATTTTGAAAAGAAAATTACCTTAAGAGACAAGGGAGTCAAGGTATAATATAACCAATCTAAATCTTTTGTGAATGATAGCACTAGAAAGGAGTATATTGCCTTGAAAAGTAATACAAGAAGAAAAGCTTCAAAAAGAACAACACTTGAAAAGAGAGAGATCATTCATAGTACATAGAAGTCCTTGAAAGAAGAGTTACCATTTGAGCAGCTACAAAATCATTCAATTTTGGCAATCAGAAAACTAGAAGAAGAGAAGGAAGGTAAGAAGACTCTCACAAAGAAATCAAAAGGATGATCTTCATTTAACAACCATGAATAGAAGAGGAAGATTTGAACATACATAAATAAGTGATGGAATAGATAGTTTTATAACTTTTGAAACTCAAGAAGATAATGCAAATTCTTTTGAACAATCATAGAGGAACTATGTCACCCATGCAAATCAAAATACAAAGGATCAAGAAATAAAGAAAGATGAGCATTAGAGCAACGAGGGGCACTAGAGAATCTCCAATAGGGGGAGAAGTATATTCTTGTGCATTTGACGTAAGTATACAATTAGATGTTTCTCACAATTCATTCATGAACAAAAGCTTGATGAGCATCCCATTGCCATTGATGTCAAAGGGGGAGAGAAATGGAATGTGGGAGAGTTAGAAGATTTATGTTGCCATCAATGACAAAGTGGAAGATTGTTGGCATTGTTGTCATTCATGTCAAGAGCACTCAATTGAGGTTGTCAAAGTTTGTTATTGATGTCAATAGTGGCAAAATAATGTCATTGATATCAAGAGCATATGAAAATGAGAATAATTGACAAGGTAAGATTTGCATGTTTGCAAGCATGATCTCATTGCTATTATGAATATGTTGGCATGTTTACAAGGTGGAGATTTATATAAAGTATCAATGAATAATGCAAAATCATAATTTATATCAAGAAGGCATAAAACTACAACTGATTTTTGGTATTCATGTTTGAAGATACTTCATGTTTATACAAAACTGATTGTAGACAGAATGTTGAAGACACTTAAATACTTGTTGATCATGTAAGGAGATGATTCGACTTCATCATATATATTTATGCTTGATATGTTTGGAACCATGAACAACGATCCATGTGATGTATCATTTCATATAGAAATCTACATAAAAACAATGGCAAGCCAAAGTCGACCACAAGATATATGATAGCAACTACATGATGATGCAGCTCAAACATTTGTGACAACAAGGTGATATAAAAGATTGTTTATATTAGAAACAAATGCAGTTATTAGAAAAAGAAGACTATATTAAAAACAAATCAAGATATTAGAAAAATTCTTATGGCTCTCTTGGGCACATGGTGTACTGTAAAGCCTCTCGTACTGACCTTTACCTCCACTCATATTCACATCACCACCCAAGCCAAAAACTTGGACTCCTCAAAACCCTTGCTTTACAAACCTACTGCAAATTTGTGACGATGATTACCTAAATCCGAAGCGTATCCTTCTTCGCCAAGTCTTCCAATTGAATGGCTATTCAAGGAAACTTATCGCCAAAGCTTTCAACCAAGCAAAGTTGAGATAACTCTCTGAATTCACACCTCTTTTTCTCTCCTCATCACCCCTAGTGGCATGCTTGCCTTCATTGATGGCCTCTCCTTTAGCATATCCAATATTCTTCTTAAGAAAGGCCTTTGATGTGCCTTTCAGCCTTGTTTGACCTTGAGAAATTGTCTTGCACAAAAACCTTACTACAACTTAAACCACAAATAAGATCTGATACTTAACAATTAAAGAATGAAAAAACACCACATCAATAACACACATAACACCAAGATTAATGACGTGGAAAACTTGATTAAGGGGAAAACCACGGTGGTAACCTACCCACAATAAAATGATACTTTGCAGTAATATGTGAAAATATTACAATGGGGAATGCACATGCATTCAAGCACACTGCCTAGAGCTCACTGCTCAAAATAAGAAACTCAAAAAGGCTACAATATTTACGGAAGGTTCACTACCTTACAAGAAGTCTCACTGACTTACAAAAACATTCGGATTACATCTAAAGAATCATGAACTAATGAAATAGCATCTCAACATGCCTGAGTACAGTTTCGGTTAAGCTCATTGTCTGATCTTCTCTACAACACACTTCTTCGCTCAAATTCACACAACTTCCCTGCTACTGAATGGTCAATACAATATTCGCACATAGCATGATACATCTCAATAATTATTACATATATTTATACAAGTCATCAACCTCTATTTCAAGGTCTACTCACCACATACTACATATTACAAAAATATAATCACAAGCTACAATAATGCATGCGGGCCAAAAGGATGTTGACTAAGACATAGTTTGGACCTAAACAACCACCATAAATATGAAACACCTCCAAGAATTATGCCTCCATCATCCGCAACACACTAGATCACCATGAATGTCACATAACACAAAGAATATCACGGATTAGGAAAATCTCCAATTACGCGCACAACGATCAATGCGGACTACTAATATGCATAACACATAATCTAGAAACATTCACAAGCAACATGAATTGCACCATAGCAACCGCAACAACTCGGAATACAAGAATCATCATCATCTCTTTACCAGACCTCAAGAACACTCACAAAACTAACTATCAACCTAAAAGATTCGCTTGTGGATTTCCAAATCATGAACCAATTGAACTGGAGACACACATTAGCGTCCCAAACTCATCCCACACATCCGCAACTAAAGATATTGCAATTCTAGAGCAACACACGAATTTACCAAAACCTGTCAATATTGAATAACTGAAATATCAACTGCAATACGGGACCACATAACTCGATCAAATCTCCATGAAGACCTCTAAAACTTCTATTGAATCAACTAGAGATACTTATCACAAAACCCATTAATCTACATCAACTCATCTGCAATGCACAGGCTAAACCAGCTTACTTAATATGCCTGCAATACTGAAACACACAGATATGTTCTCTATCAATCAATCTCCTCATATATGTTGACATCAATGACAACATATCAGCTAATATCTTACAATCATATCTTGTCTTGTTAGGATGGTTTCAATGTAGAACATCCAAGGTTCAAAAGTAAACACATTTGGAAGACCTACAATGTTGCTCAATAGTGTTACAATATCTCCAATCTCATTTTGGAAATCACTTCTATGTAAAACTTTGGTCATCTTAGAAGACTTCTCAAGGTGTTCCATACATTTCATGTTGATGACTCCTTTACATTCCTTCATTTCAATGTTAAATTGTTTCTTAGCATCTTTCATGTCTATGTATCTCACTCTAGTGAAAAAGGGCAACGTTGAAGGTGTTCTTGATTGCCTCAATGCTCAAATCAGTAAAACTTCTTCCTCCACCAACTAAATGTCTCTTCTCTATGTCATAGTACTTTATGCACTCTAGCACTAATTATGGACATTGTGTGGAAAAAGGAAACATTGAAATCTTGTCCAATCCCTTCAAAACAAGTTTTCTTGCCCAAGCAATTGTATCATTGTTATTCACTCTCTAATGGAATTCATCCATATTGGCATGCCCTAAGTATGTGTCAACTATGGCTCCCTATCCTCTAATGGTTTGGGAAGGGAGAGGCATCACCTTAAACTCATACTTCATGTTCTTGGGTTCGGCATCATTTAAACTATGGAAAATATATAAGCCCTGAGTTACAAGCCTATTTGTCTAGGGTTTTGATTAGTTTTTGCATGGTTAATTGTCTCTTAAACTGATGAGCTCATTTTAATTGATTTGATCACCCTTTTCATTGTTGTTTTGATGCTAAGGTTTCAATTTTGTGACTTATTACCATTGTTGACCATTCAACCTTCAACTAAATTCAAGTGAAAATGTTACCAAAAAAATGCAATAATCCAAACTAGGGTTTTGTTGACGTGGTTTTTGTGACCACACCAACACAAAATAAAGTTTCCAAACAACTACCTTATCCTCTCTTGGTCAAAATCAAATGTATACTAAGATTGCAAGATCATACATTGACTCCAAGGTTCCAATTGTGTACTAGCGACTTTATGTGGATATAGGCTCGTTTGGCTTGATGTTGTTGGTAATCCAAGGGGATTACGTTTGGATCATTCTTTCACTTTTTTGTTGTGGTTAGAACTTCATCATCAAATATAGCAATTTTGTGATGCTTCTGCTTCGAATGAATTGAACTTGAATGAACTTAAATTAAAGGGTAAAGGATTAGAAGGATCTAAATCTACTCCTAAGGGTAGTGATATCAATAGATAGTGTTCTAATGGACGAATTCCAAATAAACCAAATTTTGTTTTGCCAAGATTAAGTACAACTCCACGAAAACTAGTGCAATCTCCCAAAGATATTGAAGGATTTTCACATCAAGTTAGTGCATTTGAATACCCAAAACGATGCAATTCACAATCGAACTTAGCACAAATTTAGTGGCTCGAGCTAACTTTACACTGCAACTTATAATCAACAAGATGCAAAAAGCATGAATAGTGGAAATTCATCAAACACCATTACATTCTTCATTGAAATCAAAGCACTACTCTACTAATCTAAGTCGGGAAGGTGAAACCATGCAAATTTAAAAAAATAACTTAAGTGGACACCATCAGAGAACATTGTTTCATTGTTATTATCTCAAAACTTATCGCAACAATTTCATACAAATCTTCCTCCCTTTACAAATGAAGGGGTGACCTTTTTTATAGGCCTCTAGCCTTGATTACATACAAACCCTAATTAGGGTTTGACCCAAAAGATTCCACACACATGATGCAACAAGGTGGGAATAAACATTAATGACCCATCATGTCCATTATCAATTAATTACATTACTACCAAAAATGGTGTCCATTGTGCATTAAATGCACCACTTCCTTCAAATTTGCCTAATGTGTAATAAATGCACCATCGCCTCAAAAATCGATTACACATAAAAGATGTTCCACCACTTCATTAAGTATGACAATTGTCATGCAATGAATTAGCTGCCACCTTGGTCAAATATTCCAACAATGAACACACCACTATGCCTTCATGTAATCAATATATTCTTGCCATGCAATTGGACCCGCCATCATTTATAATTTTCCTGATTGTGCTTCATTAATAAGGAATATTCTCTTTGAATGTCGTCGACTCATCCTTTACAAGAATCTTTCCAATTTGGGTTCACAAAGGACATTTTGGCAGAATTTTAGCAATCTTTTCTACTTTTGAAGGAATCCTAAATGCTTGGAAATTTTGGAGAGAAAATCTCCTGAAGAGAGAAAATTTTATCCACGAAGAATTTTTTGTGCTTTTTGAATTTACCATGCCTTGAGGTAGATTTTTTATTAATTTGCCATTTTTCCTATTTTTTTGGAATTTTTTCCATTATGAGTTTCGGAATTCAAAAGAGAAAACTCTCTTGGCCAATTTTATTTTCATCCTGAAATTTCTTCACGATTTTTGTTCCTTGGGCGAATTTATTCTTGAGAGAGAAATTCTTTGAATTTCTTCCTTTGCCATGGATTCTACATTCAATCCATCCTTGGGCGTCATTTTTATGCCATGGAGGAATTTTCATACAGAGGAAGAACCCTCCTTTACCCTTGTTTAGTGCCATCCACCTAACTCTGAGCGTTGAATTCATGGTATGCAAGAATTTTGCTTGAGGAAAAATCCTCCACAACCTCAATTTAGCGCCCACCCTCCATGCTTTAACATGGATTTCATGGTCTACAAGAATTTGTTTGGAGGAAGAATTCCTCCATAATCCCATTTTGGCACTCTATCCCAGACTTGGGCAGTGAAATGACCACATTGAGGATTTTTTCCTTGGAAGGAAAATTCCTTCCTTACCTTAGTTTAGCACTCCCTGCCCAAACATGGACGTTGATTGCATGCTCTAGAGGAATTTGGGTGTGGAGGACAATTCCTCAACTCCTATTTGGCACTATGCTTCATGCCTTGGGCACTAAGTGACCTAGGTGAAGGAATTTTGTCATGAAGAGAAATTCCTCCATGACCTCACTTTGGCACCCATGCTATCTTTGGAATCAATTTACTGCCAAGTTAAGAATTTTCTTGGACTGCGCCAAACTTAGCCAATTCTTTGCCCTTTCCAAATTGGGAATACCATTTTTGGATTGAAGTGATTTCTCTGCCTTGGGAGATTTTCAATGCTTTCCTCTTCAGGAAAGAATTCCAGACGGCCATTTTGATCAACTGTTTGCTTTCCAACTTTTTTGGATTTAAGCAAATATTTAGGAATGTTCAGTCTTCGGTGTCAAGACCCTTGCCTACGGTAAACCTACCAAAAATAGACTTACTAAAAATAGTAATTACTTTAAAATGTCAAAATTAAGGCAAATTGGAACGAGATGACACACTAAAAATAGTAAGTTTGATTTTTGGCAAAATAAAGACAATCCGAGAGGCAATGAAATTCCCTAAAAAAATGACCTTTCCAAACATAGAAAATTGCTCAAAATTCGCTCAAATTTCATTAATAGCTTCCTTTAAGGTTCCTAATTCCAATGCAATATTCAGCATTTTCAAAACCCTAAGGAAAAGACCTCAAATCTAAATCTAAATCTAAAGGGTGAAACCCTAAAATGGACCAAACGAGTTCCAAACTTACCCAGATTTGCTCAAACGACTTGCAGACTTGATCAAATTCACCCAAAACACTTGCAAACCGAGGAGACTGAAAAGTCTTCCACAAAAGGACCCAAAGAACCACAACCAAAAGACCAAGAGGATCTAAAAAAAGTAGGTGGTCCCCATTTGCAATGGGGCGCTATGTGAAAACGTCACAACAGGGTTTTTTGCATACATTCATGTATCAATAAAATCAAACCTTTGGTAAATATGCATGATGAAAGACTAATAATTCTAATAACCATTCATTCTCTTTTATTTGTCAATGCTTTGCAATTGCTTGCTGAAACAATTCCTTCAACAAAATTTTATTTTGGTTTGAAACTTGCTCATTGAATAATTTCTAAGCTCTCAATATGTTTTTGAATTCTCAAAATGCCTTTGGTGATGAATGCATTGTGGGATTTCATTTTAAAACTCGCAGAAATATGGAGAAATTGCCTTGCAATCAATGCGCAAAGAAAGTTTGAGAAATTAATGCTAATGCTACGGGTGAGTGACTTCACGTAAATTTGAATTGGAACCACACTTTTCAAATTTTGGTCTTTTATAATATCATATTCAAAAAGGAGTCAATTTTCTATAGGATGCCTTTTATTACCTTTTATATTTCTTCTAGGAACCTTTTAAAGTGAATCAGCCTTTTATATGTTGCATTTATTATCCAAATAGGCTCAACTTCTCCACAAACAAACATTTCGTAATAATTCTATATTTTCAACCGATCATGCAAGGGATACCAAGTGAACCAATTCTTTTCTATGTTAGATATTAAGTTCCAATGAACTGTTTTGATGATGACATAAGCAAAAGGATATGATAACATTAACATGTCATAATAATGTGTCAAAAGCAACGGTTATATGGATAATGTTTGTGTGATGTCGTGTTGACATCAATTGTAAAGATTACAAGAAATTCCAACTAAATCGGTTATGGGAATTGTTTGCAGAGACCATGTTCAATTGGCAAAGGAATCTCTGCATTGAAATGATGATCTAAAAATGATAATGTCGCTAATGTGCGATATGCAGAAATTTTCAAGTAAACCAAGTGCTAAATGGTTATCGGTCGGGTTCAAATAGGCATTGGATTTTTGCAATTATTTATGTTTGGTCTATTAGTTATAAGTTCAAAGAAAGTCGAGTGAACCAGATAATAGGATTTCAAAAGGCAGTTCACTTGGGTGCCAACCTTCTGCAAATGTTGTTTTGCAAGGTTTCTTAACTGAACCAGCCATGAGACAAAACTAGGTGAAGTAGCCTTTGAACTGATTGGTAGCATGAACTCTGCAAGAAAAAATCTTCCTTATCTTGGCGAATTTGGAAAAAGTTTTGAAAGGACCTGAGCTTAATTTTGGATGATCTATCCAACCCTAATGAAATTTTGACACTTCAGTCAGCCAAATTTGGGAACTTGGCTGATTTTAGACAATGCTGACTCTCAAGGAACAGCCTAAACTTAAGAAAAAAGGGAGATCCATATTTTGTTTGAAGCAAATGGGTGTGTTGAGTAAGAAGCACAACAAATTGGATTGTACTTGTTGCAGCACTTTACCAGACTCCCTTCAAGAATGTTGCTGAATATCCACTTTTGCTATGATTTAACTGATCATGTTGAGGCACTTACCTTACAGCAAATATATTTTGCCAGTCTCTTTCCTGGACATTTCCAAAGGAACGCTACCCATGATGGCTAGGTTAAAAACTAAAAACAGAAACTATACTATGCAACAATATCACAAGTGCAGATT
Source organism: Cryptomeria japonica (assembly GCF_030272615.1). Taxonomy (NCBI): domain Eukaryota; kingdom Viridiplantae; phylum Streptophyta; class Pinopsida; order Cupressales; family Cupressaceae; genus Cryptomeria; species Cryptomeria japonica. The sequence continues at coordinate 19,994,971 of NC_081415.1, read as the reverse complement.
ATCTTGCCAATCCAATACCTGTAAAAGCTGTTTTTGTAGCCTTAGCTAAATTGACAATCTTTGATTCTGACAAGAAGTAAGTCAAACCCATGTAGAAATCAAGCAACCCTTGTCCTCTTCGGATTATGAAAATAAAAATTGTTTTATTCCAGCAAAGTTGAATTTAATTCTCTTAACATTTCTACCATGACACTTGAAATTCACACGACATTAAATGCATTAGGTAAAATGAATTAGCAGAGTATACTTTAAAAATAAATCACTAATATTTCCTGTAAACCACATCAAAGTCTGGCCGAACTGATTCTTTCTTAAAGATATGGTTTGAAACTTCATGCCTGGAACACTAGAGTAATGCTAGCCTTTTCAGAGGATAGATCCCAAAAAGGTGAATATGATGTAAATAAACTTGTCCATTGCCTATGACATCTGTTGTCATGAATACTAGCACTTCATGCCAGCAACAAAGTCCCATTCCCATGGACAATTACCCTTCCTTTCAGCCATTCCTCAAAACAAGGTCATAAAAGTAAACTTTGAAACCTTCCCATCAACCCAATGACAATCATTTAAATCAGTCCTTGTCGCTGCAGATCAGTGTAAGTCTTCTTGTTATAGATGTTCCCCTCTTGATCCTCATATTCTTCCTCTAGGTCCGGCCGCCATTTGTTAAGCCCTTGCCTCTCCTGTATTCTTTCCCACAAAACCTTTGCTTCCTATACACAACAGGATGAAGCAACCCATCTAGATTATCTTAGTGAACAACCAACAAAGCAAATCATTCAATGACATTATAATAATAAATAAATCCAAAACAAATTATTGCTACATATTTTCCAACTGTCACAGAAACTTTGGTTTGTGATTATTTAGTTGACTGCTTCATTTGACTGTAGATGATCCAGTGCAGATAACAGGAGAACCAGGAAAAACAACAAATAAGCTTTCCATTGGGGTGCATAATGCAGATGATAACAATGAACCCCACCCCAGTGGGAAGAAAGAGGCATTATTTCCAAACAGATGTGAGATAGAGCATGACATATAAATCAAAACAGAGTTGCCAGTGTCCAGCACTAAAAAAAGGGCTTTCTCAGGAGACTATATTACATACACAAACTGAAATATTGTCCATGTACAGCTGAGAAATCCAGATGCAGATAAACTTTCTGCTGGGTGCATAATGCAGATGTAAACAATGAATGGCAGTAATGAGAATGAGGCTGTATTTCGAACTGATGCATGATAGTGCTTGATGAAAAAATTGAAACAGAATTGCCAGTGTCTATCACAAAAAAAAACTTTCTCAGGATACTATATTATATACAAAAAACTGTGAAATATTGTCTATGTACAGCAAAGAAATGTCACTCGTAAAAAGTTAAAGAACCTTCTTTATGTAGTGAACACCTTTGATGAATGAAACAACCCCTCTTAAGCAATCGATAACCTATCACTTATAAGTCATTTTTTGTGTAATTATTCTACTAAAGTACACAGTACATAACACTGTAATATGCACTGAATCGGGAATCCTAATGAAGCATTCTTGATAAAATGGATTAGGAAAAAAGATTTAAAGCAACACTAACAAAACTATTTTACAGAGGATACTAAATAGCACAAACCTTAATTGAGGTTATCTCATTGAAGTTCTTTGTGTTTGGTATCCCAAGGCAACGCATTCCATGCTGATGACGCCACTCCTTAAAATGCCTTTCATAGGCCCTTCTGCCCCAATAGCTGTGGTTGCCACATATTTCACATTTGAACTCCTAACAAGCATAAGGAAAAGAATCCAACTCTATATTAGACAATTCTAAGACAAAAGAAAGTCACCTATTGGATTCAATCAAAGAATTATGAGACAAGTTGAAAGTGCATTTTAAATCACTTGGATTTGATTCCTGGATATATACCTGACCCAGACCATGAAGTTTATAGAGCCAGTATGGAATTGGCTTTCCATCCCATCCCATAGGTAATTTCAAAGGATTGTAAACTAGCTGATCATCTTCATCACTCTCGCTCTCAGCTTGTATTTCCTCCTATAAAACAAACATATGTATATGAAACAGGATAAGTACCATCTTACACTCGTCTGTAATCATTAGTTAAAACTTAAAGGCCAATTTCTTCTGTAATTTGCTCTTCCCCTCCTTCTACTTGTATAAAATAATGCAATAAATACATCCAAAAATACAACATGCAAACAAAATTTTTGGTGTACTCGAGCACATACTCAAATACTCATCACCAGGGACCACTATGAGCACTTGCTCTTCCCCTCTTTCTACTTGTATAAAATAATGCAATAAATACGTGCAAACAAAAATTTCGATGTGCTCAAGCGCATACTCAAATACATTTCCATACATAATCAATGGATTCCTTAAGACCCCAGTACTGTAACGAACTCAGAGATGCATCAAAAATAAACTCCTTACTTGCTATATGTTGAAATGTTGTCAATAATGTCATTATGGCAAGGGTTGATATGACAGGATTGGAGACAAACAGCTATGAAGACTGATAAGTGGTCAATACATTTATACTTGCTGATCAATAAGAAGAGCAGCATTTAACACACTCATAACAAGCAGCGACCAGCATTATGAGCATTCCTGTTAGTAGTTGATTATAGATTCGGTTATAGAGCAGATCGAATGAAGGAAAATAGTACGATCATCTTCTTGTGACTTCAGTAGCAGGTAAGACTTCTCAGCATTCTTATGAATTAAGCAGACTTTAGATCATCTTCTCAAACCAGCAATTAAGAATAACAAATATTGTCTAGCAAGTAATATTCCAGAATATCACTGATTAAAAGAGCACGGGTTTGATACAGCAAAAGTCTTATTTGAAATCTATTTCCTATATAACTAATGACATTGAATAACTAAACAAGCAAATATGGTATGACTAACAAATCCAAATCAGGTGTGAGTCATTAATTATATTGTTTTAAGAAGACACCGCTTCATGAAGGGTGCAATTACCTTTTAATGGTCAAAAGTTGCAAATAACAATATATAGAAAGGATACAATTCTATACAAAAATAGGGAGAATAATTAATAACATGACTAGTCGATTAGAAGTTTGTTTCCAAGAGATATGTGGCTCTTGAGACTCGATGGTATAAATAAAGAATAATAGGGATACAAGTGAGTTGATGTGTATCGTGTGTAAGAGCAGAACTGAAAGCTCTTCGATCTAAAATTATCAGACTCAAGGATTCAAAAGAAGAATCAGTAATGAAAATACAACAGATATAAAGTAGACTTTGATGCTGACTGAGAAGAATATTATGTGCAGATTTTCGAAGGAAGAAACTATGATTAGTTTGTAATCAGAATTTTGACAGTGTGAAGAAAAGTGTGGTAATCAGATTTGTGAAGGTTGGAATCATCCATTGTTCTTGAAAAGGTGAACTCCAGAATGAGGGGTTGGTGCCTCTAGTGAGTTGGTGCTCACAAAGTGAATGAGGGATTGGTGCATATATCAATTGTATAATAATACTTTTACATAATAATATATTTAAAGTTTTTGTTTACATTAAATACTTGTGTTGTAAAATAAGTTGAATTTTGAAAAAGTGTGTTATACTGATTCTAACTTGTGTGTGCACTCTATGTTGTGTGGTAGTTGATAGCTTTTGCACGCAAACTTAACTGGCACATGTTGCTTTGCTTGTCTAGGCAGTTTTGATGTCCTGTACACCCTATGCATGCTGTTACAGCACCATGAATCCTTTCACAAGCCTTGTTGTTTTGGCACATTATTTTTTGAGTGCATCTCAACCTTAGCTCAATGCCAACCTTGCCCAAGCTCTTGTGCATCCTCACACAACCCGTGCAACCCCACACACTAGGATCTCACACCATGCAACTTGGTTACATTCACGTAACTTGAAAAGGTCAGTGTATGTCAAAATGTTAGAACAGTTGGTCAGTGTCAGGCACTTTTTATCAAACGGCAGAGAATAGAGTTTCTGATGGTTTTTCAATTCTGGAATGTTGCAGAAGCATTAGGTTCAATTTATTGAGGAATAGTCTGATTGTTCAATTTGCAGACTGCACCCTTTTTGATTAGTTTTCTTCCTGACACACATTAATGGCAGGATGGCTTGCATCAGTCCTCAATACCTTCACAAATCAGGTTTTCTGGTTGGCACATATTCATTATAGATGCTTGGTAATACATTAGCAGGTTAGCGAACTCAGCTAACTGTGTCACTTGGTGACAATTGGCATTTAAATGTGCATATTTTTCAAGCGTTGGATTCTTTATCCATTTTTAATCCATCCATTTTCTACAAATGAATTTATCATTTGTCTTGCTTGATCTCTAATTTCTTCCTTTGGGCTTCCATTTGTGTGCTCTGCACGCCTATTTATTGGTTGTTCATTTGACCCACATTCACCTGCTGCAACATGAACCAACAGCAGTGTTCTAAAGTTTGACTATTTAAGTGTGATCCAATGTAGACATTAAGCCATCAGTCACACTCAGCTGACTGTTGTACTTGTCTTGATCTTCAGGCACGGCCTGATTTCTGCATTTAACATGTCTAACTCATGCAGCTGCCAATAAGTTAATATACTCCCTTAGAATGATTTTAAATAAATTAACAACAGGACACAATCAGATTTCATCTCTATAATAAGAACAAATTATGCTAGAACAGAGATACATCTCAACATCCAGAAGTATAAAGGCAGATTCCTCTTATAAACAACATTGCTAATAGCAGCTAAGAATGAAATGTGCAGTATAGGTCCAACAACTGGGAGAGAACTTGTCTTATATATTAAATAGGTATATGCCAGGGAATATGTGAATGTTCTAATATTGAATATGTGAGGAACATAAAACATATGACAGGTAAGAAATGGAGAGATAGGGTTTATGAAGGTCATACACGTAAGTGCATGCATTTACACTGCAACTCTTGCTAATTAATAGCATTAATTAGATGTATTACATTTTTCATATTTGGAATATAAACTGAAAAAAGGAAACTAAAATGATTAGCAACAACTATACAAAATTATGGCAGAAAAATCTGTTGTCTACTATTAATTTCTTGTGCAAGGAAAGATGTAAAGTAACCTTTCACGGAGATACTTACCATATGAAAACCAACTCTTATTGGAAACTGTTCAGCTTTTCTTATTTAAGGCAAGATTATATAGTTCTGTAAAGATGTCTCAGGCTTAGTACTTGCTATCATCAGTTCTGTATTAGAGGAAGTAGTGGAAAATCAAATTCCTAGAAATCCTTAAATCACTTGTTTGATTCCATCAGGTTGGAATTTCATGTACCATGAGTTTAAGTGGATTGTATTCTGGGTATAAGTTGACTGGTAAAGTTCAGTTTTAGTCATGAGATCAAAACCCAGGGATACAAAATTGAGCAACATACAAGGTATATGAAAGGAAAATTCCTAGAAATCCTTAGGTCACTTGTTTGATTCCATCAGATTGGAATTTCATGTACCATGAGCTTAAGTAGATTGTATTCTGGGTTAAGTTGTTTGGTAAAGTTTACTTTGAGTAATGAGATCAAAACCCAGGGATACAAAATTGAGCAACATACAAGGTAAATGAAAAGAACTTCTCTGGGGGGCTTCCATAAGGAGGGTTGTATATGTAAATTTAGCATCTAGCTTATCCATGACCTCAAAAAGCAACCAACCAACTCAGGAAAATATTATCCTTGCTATACAGTTAATGTATGTTCTTGTTGAATAACATGTTATAATATGCATCTCTCCAAATACAAAGACCCCTCAGAAAAAAAAAAAAAGAAACCCTGCAGACAAACAGACAGAATATAACACAATTTGACAGAAGATGCGTTCATTAGAAGAATATCAAATTTGGTGGCATAAAAGCAGACAGAATTATAATACAGAAAAGCATGAAACCAATCCAATTGCATAAAGCCATTCTGAAAACTGGCAGAGAAGGCTTAAGCATGTATGAAATATATTATAATTCAATACCTCTTCACGCTCTGCTTCCATTTCTTCATATGTCAATGCTTGTTTTTTCTCAACATTTGCTTTGGTCTCAGCAAGCGTCTACACTCAGAACCCAACACATATATAAGAAAAAACTTCAAATAATAAAAAGCATGGTAGTGCGAACAAAATGCCCCACAACATATCTCAACAATTGGAAATGCCATATATGAACAATTTGCTAACTACAGTTCCTGCGCCTTATGATGTATATACTATATAGAATGAAAAGCAGAAATAATACATTATTTAAACTAGCATTATAATGAATTTGTTGAATACATAAGGCACTCAGGGAAAATTTGATATCTTGATTATTATGTAAATCATGAATCTAACCTTAACAGTTAATGATAGATCTGATAGTCCTAACCTCATATAAAAGTTCAACAAACCGTTGCATCTTAACCTCCATTAGAGCAACTTCTTTTGATGCATTAATCTGCTGTTGAAGCTCTTGATCTGTTTTTCTTCCCAAAGGCCAGTTGCCCTTTGCAAAATGCTTTCGATCAAGCTGCTCCAAGGGAGTGAACTGCAATTGTAACAGAAAAAGTTTCTTGTAAATAGATTTTCAGTCTTGACATACAAAGAAATGGAACATAAATATTAATTATGAAATACCAACTACATAAACCACAACAATGTTAACTACAACATAAGAAACAATTCCATCACACGTCTTCCTTTGAAAATCCGTGAGATTACAAGTTTCTGTATTAGAGGTTTCATGGAAAAAACTCTTAACCTACAAAACGATATCATCCAAACCTAAACCAACATAATACCTGAAATCTGTCTTCTTAACTTATAAAAACTGCTGTAATTTCTTCCAATTTAAGCAAGACATTTACTTCACTGTAGTAGATTAGAGACATGAAAATTCCACAGTCCACCATTGTGAAATTGAAAGATTCTAGATTAAAACAGGGTAGGAGTTTTCTGTATCAACTATATGGATCACACTCCATGATGATATGGGATCCATCATCAAGATGAGGAGAGAAACACAAGGATAGATTGCATACCAGGCCAATAAAAGAATAGGAAAGGCCTGAGAAACAAGAACACAAGCAAATTACTAAAGACATAAGAAACCCCAAAATTAATAAAATAATACACAGGAATTTGAGAAGTGAAACAATATAATTATTATATTATTAAGAACACAAAAGATAAAATATTACAATTATATTTGGTTGATTTAAATTGTATGAATAAAAAAATGTGAAAAAAAACATTTCTGAAATAGAAAATAAAGTTTGAAAGATTTCTATCAAATTATAATAATTAAACATGTTTATAATTGAAAAGACAAACAAATAGTTATGAATAACAGGAAACTTTTGAAATAATATATATATATATGTGTGTGTGTGTGTGTGTGTGTGTGTGTTACAATAAAAATTAGAAGAAATAAGAAGTTTTTAAAAATGGTTAGAGAAAATGCTACGATATTTAAGTAGCTATAAAAATTATGATAAACATGTGGCTTTATAATAATAACTTGTAATAATGCTCTGCTATCTGGCGAAAATGCGAATTCATCACGCAGCGAACTTGTCAAGGTTTTCGGCGGGGGGGTGCAGACAGGTGTTTGCCACATGCCCGAGGAGCATCTCTGTCTTCAGTCCGCCATGTAAGAAAATCCCTGCTAGAAACATAACGTTGTCAAACGAAAGGAGGGATTCGGTTTTTAGAGAGGGCGATTTTGGGATAAATGATGAAATTAGGGCAAAAAATGCCGAAGCCCTGTCGCTACCCTCCGACGGAAATTGGCAAGTGTTTCGTTCGAAAAAAACTATGAAAAAGATGGGCAATCATAGAGATACATCTTTAAATATTGATAGGCTCAAACACACAGCCTCAAAGCAATCTCCGGCAACTGGGGCTAATTTGGTGCCGCTCGGGAAAGTTAGAATTTTTGAGCCGAAACCTAATATTAGGCAGAGGCGTATATGCAATATCCCGGCTTATCTGATGGAACCCCAATTCAGTTTATATAGCAAATGTGGGGTTTTTGTAAAATGGACTGGATCTGGTGAAGATACAAAAAGGATTGTCGATTGGTGGTTGGCCCTATATCCGGGACAGGTAAGTATTACTATCCTGGAAAATAATTTTCTTGCAATTTTGTGTGATAATCAAAATACAAGGAATGACATTATGCATGGTAAGGTTAAATTGTATAGAGGTTATGGTTTTTTTCGATGTGAATGGATGCCGAATTTTGATCCACATTCACAGAATTTAAACAAATATCCAAGATGGATTAATCTGGGCTCATTACCAATTGAATATTTGGATTTTAAAATTTTGGAATACTTAGGGGAACAGTTTGGGTCCTTTTTGGGCTGTGAAGGATTAGAAAGAATGGTTTTAAACAAGAACACCAAAATCTTAGTTGAATTTGACAGTAATTCTCGGGTCTTGGAACCCACCAAGCTAGTAACAAACAGGGGGGAGTGGAACATTCATCCCACCTTCTATGATGGGGTCATAAATGAAACTGATATATGGCTGAAATCAAGCCCGGTACTGGTAAATAGTATCAATCAAAAGGAAAACCCTCTTTCAGATCAGAATGAAAAAATCACATTAAATTCTATCCATGAAAATGGTAACTGCCCTCCTGTGACTAACACAGATGTAATTAAACACAATAATCTCAGTAATATTAATGATCTCGATAAGATAATAGATGAGGCAAATTCCATAAAAGAAGAAGCCTTAGTGGAGATGTCAAAAAGAATCTCCGATTCGGTGGATTCATTGAAATCTCCTTCTGAAACAAAATCAGTCGAAAACTTGGGGCAAGATAATGAGGCAGATCAAGAAGAAATGTCTTCTAGAATGGTTGCTGTTCTAGAGGTATTCAATAATAATGTAGTTGAAAATCTTTCCCCGGAAGAGGAAGATGAGAAGAGGTTTCTAATTCAGGAGCTTCTGGCCTCTATGGATGAGGAAGAAAATAATGAGAATAGGGTAGGAGATATTACCCCTCTCCCTGTCAATGACTACACAGCAGCTCAGTCCCAGCTGGGAGAGGATGACGGAGAAGGAGTGATAGTTCCCAAGCAAACCTTAGGAATAACAAACATATATGACGGGAAAAACTTTCCTGACTGCGCTAGAGAAGCTAAAAGTAGAGGCAGAAAATCTTTGAGCGAATTAAGGTTGCAGGATGGAAATGCAAAAGACCAAGGCAATTTAACTGCCTTCTTTGATGCTGGGAAGGGGAAGGGCCTTCCCACAGTCCAATGAAAATCTCTTCGTGGAATGTTAGGGGCATGAATGCCCCTAACAAACAGCGTCTAATTAGACGCAACATCATAAAATGGAAACATGACATCGTTCTCCTTCAAGAAACTAAATTAGCCCAGGTAGAAGCTGAGGCTTTTAAAAGGAAATTAGGTCTTCTTAGCTGTGAATTTGTGGAAGCCAGGGGTGCCTCTGGTGGATTAGGTATCATTTGGAATCCGCGTAGTATATTATTTTGCCTAATAGCAGGAAACAGAAACTAGCTATTGGGAAAGGTAATAAGCAAACTCAGCAAGCTCTCATTTACCCTAATAAACATCTATGGCCCGATTCCAGATGCTGGGAAACGCAAAGTTTGGTCGGAAATCTCGTTTATGATGGGGCTAGATCCCTCTTCCCCTGTTATTCTAGGAGGGGACTTCAACGCTATCCTAAATTTATCAGAAAAAAAGGGTGGTATTCGCAGGGAACCGCAGTCCTTAAAAGACTTTAGAGAGTGGGTAGCTCATAACAATCTGATTGATATAGAAACCAGTAATGGAGTGTATACCTGGTACAATAGAAGATCAGGCTTTACACAAATCGCTGAGAGATTAGATAGATTTCTTTTTAGAGGGAATCTGAGCGATCTAGCGGTTAACCTCTCAGCTTCGTTACTCCCATCTTCAGGATCTGATCACTATCCTGTCATCCTCAATATTGAGGGAGAGGCTACACCGAGGTGCTGCCCCTTTAAGTTTGAAAAAATGTGGATGCAAAATCCGGATTTCTATGATCTCGTAGCCAGGTGGTGGTCTGAGGTTAATTTTCAGGGATCAAAAATGTTTTGCCTCGTAAATAAACTAAAACATCTTAAAAGCAAGTTACTGAAATGGAATAATGAAGTCTTCGGTAACATTTTTGAAACCAAAATTTCATTAGAAAAAGAAATCGCAGACCTAAATGAAAAAGTGTTTAGACTAGGAATGGATCAGGATAGCTTCCTCAAAGAAAAGGAGCTCTTTGGGATATATGAGGAAACGTTAACAAAAGAAGAAATTTTTTGGAAACAGAAATCTAGAGAGAATTGGCTTCAAAATGGGGATAGGAATACTAAGTTCTTCCACAACAATACAAAAAACAGGAGGAACACCAATAGTATTCACAAGATCATGAGTAATAATGGTATACTTCTGGAAGATCAAAAGGACATAACTACAGAAGCGGTGAACCATTTCAAAACCCTATTCAGTTCGGAATCTTCCCCTAAAGACGCCAATTTAACTTTGCTTAGGAATATTCCTAAGATCGTAACTGAAAACCAAAACAAAGCGCTTAGCAACAAATTTTCAGAATCAGAAGTAAAATTAGCATTGGGGCAACTTAACCCTAATAAAGCACCCGGCCCCGATGGTTTTCTAGCTTGCTTTTTTCAAAAATGCTGGCACATTATTGGTAAGGAGGTGGTGGAAGCATTGGAAGCTGTTAGAAACTCTGGAAGTATTTTAAGGGAGATCAACAATACTTTCATTACTTTGATTCCTAAGAAGGAGGAATCAAGAAACTTTGATGACTTCCGACCTATTTCCTTATGTAACACAATCTACAAGCTTTTTACAAAAATTTTAGCGAATAGATTGAAGGGCATTCTCCCTTGCATAATTTCAGAGGAACAGACCGGATTTGTTCCAGGTAGATCTATCTTTGATGGCATTATTGTTGCTCAAGAAGTCATGCACTCGTTACAACAAAATCGTTCAGCTGCTATGATGATCAAATTAGACATCAAGAAGGCATATGATAAAGTCGATTGGAGATTTTTGTGTAAATGTTTAGAATCCTTTGGTTTTTCTAAACAATGGATCAATTTAATATTCGAATGCATCTCATCTCCCAGGGTGTCATTACTTATTAATGGTTCCCCTGCAGGCTTCTTCCAGATATCTAGAGGGATTAGACAAGGAGATCCTTTATCCCCCTTCTTATTTATCATAATGGCAGAGGGCCTTGGGAGAATCATTTCTTGTGCTCGTATGAATCAGATTATTAAAGGTATTAAAATCACTAATGGAATGGAGGCCATTACTCACCAGCAGTTTGCTGATCACACAATGCTGATGGGATGTGCGAATAGGACGGAAGCCATGACTTTCAAAAGGATTCTTGACATTTATGCATTAGCTTCTGGTCAGGAAGTGAACAAGAATAAATCGAAAATCTTCTTCTTCAATACTTCGCAAAACATAGAGACAGATATTTGTAATATTTTTGGGTTTGATAGAGGGAAACTTCCTTGTAAATATTTAGGGATACCGATGGATAAGGGAAACAATATTATTTCATTATGGAGAGGTATCCTTGATAAGATGGATCTCAGGTTGAATTCTTGGAAGAACAAATGCCTCTCTTCGGCTGGGAGGATTACATTACTTAAAGCTGTTTTGGCGGCTATTCCGATATATCAAATGTCCTGCCAGCAATTACCTAAAGGAGCTCGGCTAGAAATGGTAAAAAAGATGAGGAAGTTCTTTTGGAATATGGATTCAGACAAAAAGAAATTCGCATTAATTTCTTGGGATAAAATTAGCCAACCTATCAGTTTAGGGGGAGTTGGCATCAAAGATTTGGGGGTACAAAACATGGCTCTGGGGGCAAAGTTAGTCTGGAAAATGTACTCGGAACCAAATCTTAAATGGGTAAGGATCCTCAAAGCTAAATATCTTACTAACTCCAACCCTGATAGCATATTGAGGACAGAAATATTACCCAAGGGATCCAAAGTTTGGAATTTTATGATAGAATGTAGAAAGGTGATCAGGGATTATCTAACTTGGGATATTGCGGAAGGATCTGAGGCACTGTTCTGGAAAGACTCTTGGGGGGGCTATCCAGCCTTAGGCAAAATAGGTATAAGCGAAGAAGGTACAGAACATTGCAAATCTATCAGGGGTAGGTTTGTTAAGGATTATATCAAGCTTATCTCCAATGATCCCGCTTTGGGTTGGGAATGGAAACCCCTTGATGAGATGAACTTGTCAAATGCAGACAAGGAGATCCTCTAGAATAATTTGAGGCATAGGCATTTATCATTACATAGTGGGAAAGACAGGATAATATGGGCGGGTAGCTCTTCAGGCATTTACAAAGCCAAAGAAGGATACTCCCTTTTAAAACTCAGTCGAGCTGCAACCAATCCTAATATACCGATTAGCCTATGCTGGAATAACGTTGGTCTTCCCAAAGCTGGTATCTTCTCATGGGCAGCTTTCCAAAAAAGAATTCTTACCTCAGACTGTTCTCAAAATTAGGATTCCTGGGACCATCGAGATGTCCTCTATGCGAATCAGAGGAAGAAAATGCGGATCACCTGCTTCTCAATTGCAGTTTCAGTCAGAGATGTTGGGATTGGCTTTGCTCAAGCCTTGGATGGCTGACGCCGAGACCTAGGGACATTTCAGAATGGCTGATTAGCTGGCAACCTCCTCACACAAAGGATATATATCACTTAGTGTGGTCAATTTCCCTGGCAATCCTCATATGGGAAATATGGAAGGAGAGAAACAGGCGGATCTTCAAAGAATCAAAATTGAGGGTAGAATCCCTTCTAAATAAGATCGAAGCAACAATTGTGGAAAAAATTAATAATAAACTTAGACATACACAGGAAAAGTCTATTAACTTAACCAGATGGGATGAGGTTCTTCGATCTAAATGGTTGGGTTTGATAATTCCCCCGTTTATTGGGAAGGGTGGGAAACAAGCTGAGTTAGATAGGAAGCTAACAAAATGGGCTCCCCCCCGAAAGGGCTAGGCTAAGCTAAACTTTGATGGCGCTTCCCGTGGGAACCCTGGTGTAGCAGGTATTGGGTGTGCTATTCATCAAGATAATGGAGATCTAATAGCTAGCATTAATAAGCCCATAGGTATGGCTTCAAATAACATGGCAGAGTTTTCAGCGTTGCGGGAGGGACTGATTATAGCTAAATCACTCAAGATTAAATATCTGGAAATTGAAGGTGATTCGACATTAACTATAAATGCAGTCAGGACTAGGGAAGTGTCTAACTGGAGATTGAAAGCGGAATTAAAAAGAATTCTGGATTTGATCAAATACTTTGAGGAAACTTCGGTTAAACATATTTATAGGGAAGGTAATTCTATAGCAGACAAGTTAGCAAATTTAGGGGCAGATGGTAATTCGTCTGTCTTTAGGAAGGATACTCCCTCGGATTAATACTTTGGCATTGGCCATGTCAACAACTCATATCACTCCTCTCCAAGTCCTCTCCTTGGCCCTCATGTATAAATTCTAGGATATGCGGTCACAGTTTCCTTATAACAGCATTTTGGTATACTAAGTTTCAGATATATATATATATATGCTCACATATATATATATATATGTATATATTTGTAGTTAATCCCATATGGACTGATTCATTTTATATGGTGTACTCATATAAATACAAATATATACATATATATATATTCATATATATAGATATATGTATATATATACAATCATATATATATACATATATATATATACTCATATATATATATATATATGTGTGTGTGTATGTGTGTGGGTGTAAATAGAAACACATACAATTACACACACACATATATACATATATATATATACAGATACTATATATATATGAGTATGTGTATATGTGTACAAAAAGGTATTCATTGATATCCTTATTCGAACCTTCATATATGCTTGTATTAATCTCTCCTCACCTGACCCTGTGTGTGGGTGAAAGGGGTGTTGAAAGGAGTGTTGAAAGGAGATTGGTAGATGTCGGGTATTCCTGTTCTGGCTCATGCAGGTCTCCCCTCCAATGCAAGTTATCTGTGTTTAGACTGTCCTGGGCAGCGAGGGTATTGACTTCAATATGGCATATATGATGTCTTCTATTGACAATTAGAGTCTGCCAGGCTATGTGTATTCATGCTAAGGTTACTGGCTTTTTGCATTCTGATATTCTTGATTCATTGCATCGGATAGTGATTGATTTTAGCCCTGTGTTAAATAGGGGACAGATAGCACTGGTTTCTGTTGCGATGATTGTGGTACAGCAGTGGATTTTATAGAGTATCATAGTATTGGACTTATCTTGGTTTTTAGATACCCCTTCTCTATCGGGTGGGGTTCATTCGGGTTATTACAATCTACTGAGAAATGGATGGAATGTTTTTTTTTGTAGTGGTTTTGTGGAGGGAAGTAGAGGTCAGTCCAGGCTTAAGCATTGTTTCAGATTTGTAGAAGGTTCTATTGGATTAGACTCTGTACAGGTCCTTTGCTCTTTTGTTGTTTCACTCCTATCTCCAGGCATATATATTTCTGTGTGCTTTTGTATATATTCATGATCCTGGCAGACTCTATGATAATCTCGCATATTGACATTTAAATGTACATACATATGCATATGAATTTATTTATGTTATGGAGTATCAGATGTCTGCTGTGTTAAAAGTAATTAAGGAACTGTTAGAAATTGATCCTTTCCATTAGTGTAGGCAGAATTGTAGCCTGGATAATCTCTTAAATTGAAACTTAAAAGGTTAAGATGGTTTCAAGCTAAGGGATATCCAGGCTACAATCCTCTTACATAAAATAGAAAAGATGTTATTATTCATTGAATGATTGTTACAAATTATCTTGTCTACTATGCTACTAACAGTCTGGCAAAGTGAGTTGCAATAAGGTTTTGCAGATTCGGGATACAGGACATAAGTTAAAGCTCGAAGTATTAGTGGATTCGCCATATTTGTGAAGATGGATCCAACCAGAAAGTGTTGCAAGATTTTATGTACAAAAAGAAACTAAAATGTCTTAATAAGACAGCCACCATCCTCAGATGAGGAATTGTAAAAATTTACAGTTGTTTTTGTTATCTGATCCCATAAGGGATCTGGGCTAGACCGGAGGTTTTCTTATCTCCATTCTTTCCTACCGGTGCCCACACTGAATGGAGATGTAATAATTTTATAAAAGAAATAAAATTTGGCTTCGGCCTTTTATCGATCAAAAATTAAAAAAACAATAACTTGTAATAATATATAAGATATAGGATAATTATAATTTGCAATGAAAATTGTAAATTTATGATATTTATGATTAGTATAATTACAAAAATAATAATTAGTAATATATTAGTAATTATAAGAAATTATAATTTAGAGTAATAAACTAGCTAATATGATTATGAAAATTATAATGATAGTTAATGTTAATTATTTTAGTTATTATGACAAAAAGGATAATTCTAAGTTCGGAAAAGGTAATTCTAAGTTCGGGCATGTTGTTGAGGTCCCATTGGCTATTGGATTGGGCGATGGCGATGAGGTTGTAGGGTAAGTGTTGATGTGTTTTTTATGACACCTCAAACACAGAATAAAATACTAAGTATTATAGCCTCTCTTGAACAAGGAAACTTCGAATGCTAAACTACATGATCAAACAAGGTGACCCCAAGGTTTACAATGAGAACAATCGACTTTAATGATGGATAGACTCAGAGAATTGATATGATATTGTTGGTTAACACAAAGGGACTTAGACTTAAGCTTTGTTGGAACATACAACACTTAACTAACTTTGAACAATAAAAGACGATGAAAGTTTAAAGAAATCTACGCTGACACCTAACATGCAAGAAATGATTGTTGGCTTAGTGAAACCAAACTGAGCTTTGTTTTTGCCATGAGGAAACAACTACACAAAGATGGTGCAATCTCCTAAGGGTACGCAAATGATTTCCATATCACTTATGCACATCAACACCATGAACAATGAACATAGAGCAATTGAAGTTAAGCTTTCGGTTGAGTTCAAATTAACCATGCACTACAACTTGCAATCAACAAATCACAAATGGTATGAACCTATGTTACCCCAAGTTTTTGGGACGGGGACAGCAGGGGACAGTGGGACGAGTTTCCGGGACAGCAAAACTTTTTGTCAATTTTGGGGACGGCGGGGGGGCAGCAAAGGGGATGGCTATATAAAATATATAGGGAAATTTTAAATGTTCGTATGAAAAATAGATAAAGCATGTATATATACGTTATATTCATATGAAAACATGAATAAAGCACATATATGTACATTATAGAACCTTAACATACCACATTTGTATTTAGAATTCATTATCAATACTCAATATGCATTCATATTTCAGAATTCATTGTCAATACTCATTATGCATTCATAATTCAGAATTCATTGTCAATACTCAATATGCATTCATAATTGAAATTCATTGTCAATATGCCAGCACTTGTTTGCATGTAGTTCATTGTTTCTTTCTGGTTGGAGGATATTTTGATAATCTTCCATTACTATTATGATCTATAACCGCTTCTTTTTGCACTACAAAGTTTTGGGTGTTTGTGAAATTCATTATCAAGTTGTTATTCATATTTCTGAGTGCTTTTGGCTATGATTCAGACCTGTTTACATTTCATATCAGTGAAAAGTCCAATATTGCAGACCTGCAACCACTCTTTTACGCACTACTAAGTTCTAACTTCTAAGTGTTTGTGAAATTTATTACCAGGCAGCAGCTCATTATTTCTAAGTGCTTTTGGAAGTGATTCAGATATGTTTACCCATCATATTAGTGAGAATCCAATTTTACAAACCTATTATAAAATTAAAAAATGTTTTTTTTGAGCATTCCAGTTTTTCTTTTTTTTTTAAATGTGCTGGGAAAAAGGGGACAGCTGGCTGTCCCCGAGATGGTTAGGGGACATCATAGTCGTCCCGAACCATATTAGGGACAGGGGAATGTCCCCTTTGAGAATCACTGTCGTCCCCAAGTTTTTGGGACGTTTCCCACAGATTTTGCAATTTTGGGGACAGTGGGGGGACGTCCCCAAGTCCCCGAAATGTCCCCAATACGAGTACGGGGGATATAGGCTTCACCATTAATCAACAAGAAGATTTTCCATTCAACTAATCAACTCTATGTAAACAAATCTAACTTGAGAAGTAGAAACCATTCAACATGTTGAAACAACACACAAAAATCCACCATATCTTCAAGGAAAATCATATGTTTATTCCAACATAGCATTGGCAACAATTCTTGGTCTCCTCCAACTCTATTCTATTTTTAATTTCTAACTATTCACTATTAACCTTTACAAATGAGAAGGTAAAGCCTTATATAGATCTTGAATTACAAATGAAGGGCCAAGATTGATTTGAAATCAATGGCCAACATAATTCTAAGAAACAGTTATTGGGTAGTTACAACCTCCACCTTACATTTAGTGTTATCCAATGGGAAGACCAATGAGAGAAGAGGTAACATATATTAGAAAATATTTAAATGTGACTCCACATGTCACTTGCTCCTCTTGGAATGAGTCAAGTTCAATGTACTTGGACATGTTGATGTGGAATAACTTGATTGGTGGATGATGAATGGGCACCATTTCAACATGCATTTGTTGTAAACTTTCATTCTTAGCAATATCTCTTGATACTCAACATCATCAAATTGCTTGACTGATTGTGATGGTTCATATTCCCAAATTGCATCATCTTGATGAAGTTTCTAACTTTGATCAACTCTTCTGAAACTATCTTGCCTATTCCTTGATCACATTTCACTTTCACATCTTCATGTTCAGGAATTCTTTGTCTTGAATGTCATCTTGCCTTCATCCTCATCATGTCCTAAGCTAGTCCTCGTCTTGATGTCATCTTGACTTCTCCTTGCATTGATTCTCTTCTTGTTGTAGTATATTCCATGTGATTTCCTCCAAAGAAACAAGCATAATATTATATTAATGTGTGTGAATGAATAGAACCTCTATTCTTTCTTCCTTTTGGATTTGATTGTGTTATAGCTTTTTGCATCAACCTCTTCATCTTGATGATGGATCACAAAGTGATCCAAAACATTAATGTAAAAAGCTATAACACAATCAAATCCAGAAGCAAGAAAGAACAGCAGTAATGAATTGTGGAAACTTGACGTCATGAATAGAACCTGCCAATGGGACTGCAAAGTTCAAAATGTTAAGATACTACATTAGAGTATATTATGATACTACTAGAAGAATCCCAAATCTTTTAAGGCTGATTTCTCAAGTCCAAAGAAACTTTTAAAAATTACACTTTCATCCATGAATGACAAACGTCAGTCAATGAGATTGCAAAGTACAGGCCATTAAGATAATATCAGCAAGGTGGCATATCATGAATACCACCCACAGAATAAAAAAATAGTATGATTAAACCTATACTGTGGTTTCTTGTAAATTGTATAGACTAGATATTTTTCCTGAATTTACAAAAACAAGATTTAAGCACGTACAAGTATCCACCTTTGAAATACAAATTAGAAGGTTCTAAAGAATTATACCTACAAGAGGAGAAACTGTAAAAACAGGCTGTAGATTAAAAAAAAATTAAATGGTAACAGACAAGAGAACAAAGCATATATATGTATCTTAAGAATAAAGCCTCCATGCTTGCAAAAAATAAGATTTAAGCATGTACAAGTATCCACCTTTGAAATACAAACTAGAAGGTTCTACAGAACTATACCCACAAGAGGAGAAACTGTAAAAACAGGCTGTAGATTAAAAAAAAATTAAATGGTAACAGATGAGAACAAAGCATATATGTCAACGTATGTGCAGTTTGTTTGCTGCCACGTGGTTTGAAGTGCAGTTTCTACTGTTGCGTGTTATGCTGATGTGTCAGTGAATGTCAAGGTTACCACTTGTCTTCATGATCGGTTGGTTCTATTTTGTAACTATTATTTTGTCTTTGGCGGTTTACTGACGTTGACAGAGAATTTTTGGTGGTTGGTCAGAAGTGCTGTCTCTGTCATTTTCGTGTTATGCAGATGTGCACCGGTGGATGTCAAGGCTGCCACTTGTGTTTGGCAGTTTACTTACTTTGACAGAGAATTTTTTGTGGTTTGTCAAAAGAATTTGGCAGAGAATTTTTGGTAGTTTGTCAGAAGTCTGCACAAGTTGTCCGCAAGTTTAGGATAGAATGTTGTTGAGGTTGTCAATTCGCAGGTTTTGGACTGATCAGTTTCAAGTTTGCAGGCTCTGAATTTGCATTCATTGGTTATTTGTAACTGTTGTTTATCCTTAACAGCAAATGTCACACATGTATATGTGTGTTCAGTTGGTAAAGCATCTAATTTCTTTTATTTTTCGAACTCTGTTGTCAGGCCAGTTTTAATATTCTTTTCGCAGTACTATGTTATGCATTTTTTTTTAAGCATTCTTTCTAGATGAAGTTGGAGCTTCTTTTGGCGTCATGAATGAAAAAGGCTTTTTTTTTTATAACAAAAATGTGATTCATTCTTTAGTGTGTAGCATTGGGATATGAGCTTTAGAGAAGATTTTTGAAGTGTGAATATTGACGTGAGGACAGTTTTTAACAATTCTTCCTGAGTTGCAGAGTAGAATAACATGCAGAGCTTTTCTTGAAGAATAACATGAAGAGATTTTGTTGCAGATTTTTTATGAAGATAATATATTGAGATACACATGCAAGAATATCAGATGTCATGGCGACTGATCCAAAACTCATGTTCTGAAATCTAGTTCAATCTGTAATGAAGATATCATAGGTGACTTCAATATAATTTTTCAAAAGTTTTAGAGAGAAAAGAGTGTTTGTGATACATTCCTCTCAGTTTTACAAGAAATTTACAGTCTGATATATATGTTAAATTCTGAAGTGTGAGAGGTTATAAGTTCAGTTTTATTTCTTCTATTAAGAGGTTGAAGCCTCTATATTATTGATAGAGTTGGAGCTCTTTATGAGGTCAGTGCCTCTTTTGTTCACAGTTGGTGCTCTTTATGTGAGTTGCTACTCACTGTTGTAATTGGGTTGGTGCCCATTTGATTTTATGAAAGCTTTTGATGCCGTGGTTTTTTACCCGAAAGGGTTTCCACGAGATAAATCTCGTATTCTCTTAGTGTTTAAGGGTTTTCCACGAGATAAAAAAATCTATTTCATGTGAAGTATAATTTATGTGCAAATTTTGAATATTAAAATAAATTTTTCCATAATCAGTGGAAAAAGCAGAAGTTTAAAAAAGGCTACCCCATTAGATGATTAATTGCCCTTCCATATTTTGCTATCATCTTGACTTTGAGTTTGTGCCCCACAAGATTCCAAATTGAATTAAAGATATTTATGCCAGACACATGATTGATTATTTCCTATTCAAAACTTTCAAACCAATTTAAACAGTGTTAAGCATACCTTTGTCAAAAAGAGCCTCTCTGCACGTTGCTGACAGGTACCACCTGTTTTCAACCCCAGCGCTGCCAATGCCTGAAATAAGCAAAAAGATGCTTCATATGCCTTTCTTCTAGGTTAAAAAATACATTATTGAAACATCCTAGCCAAAGCAAGACGTTGATTCAATGGAATGAAGAATCCCAAGTTGTTCTCCAGAGAGAAAAACACATATTATAGAGACTATAGTGTACAAGAAATACATTCGAAGGCTCTGTGGTCAAAAATCTAGGTAAAAATCATGGGAAAAAATACGAGGATTTGCACTCAACATTTATTTTAATGTAGCCATTAGAATAAAATGGAAAAATATTTTAATTGTTTAAAAGGATTCCCCTCCAGAATTCCTTACTGCGGAGGATTGCCTAAACAATTTACATAGAAACAAAATAAGATTAGAACAGACAATTTCAGGTGGATAACAATGTATGGCATTGTACAGCTGATAGACCACATCTGAAATGTCACAAAATTGAGGGAACATGATGAGGAAACTCATTCTGCAAGAACAAATGAAAACATTCTCAGAAGATAATTCAAAAACAACGAACACCAAGCTGGGTCATAAACATTGATATCACCTTCAATCATGAGTTCCTTTCAAATTCAGAAGAAATTTCTACACTTCATAACCACTACTGACAAGCTAATTGTTTTACTTTTCCTACAGATCACACATCCAACCATTAAAAAGAGGTTAAAACAGTAACTGGAGGTTGATCATAACAGATGCAATCACAACTTGCCAAATATATTTTTAGGAACCCTCCAAACCATTGTCAAATAATCAAACCAGAAATTGAAAGTCAAAGCATAGTAAAGCATAATGGGGAGAAAAATATCAATTAATAAATGAATGCAACAGATAACAGACATCATGTGCAAGGCCACCTCCAATCTAGCTAGAGGAGTGCAACTTTAAAGCAACATTGCAAATAGACGTCAGTTAATCACGTCTGTTGCAAGTAATCAAGGTTCATATACATCATCATTCATGGCACTAAAATTCCATAAACCTAGACTTAAGATACCTAATATAGATACTTAGAAATAACTTTTTAAAGGTAGTCTCGTTATGTGAAATGACCCTGCCATTCTAGAATCAAACTTAAAAAAATTTGCTCAGGAAAACACTTGTCTGAGCAGACTAAATCAAAAATTACTTAAAGTAAACGCTACATGTCAAATTCTCATAAATCACCAGTAGGTTGCAATACTTGGTGGTACAGATCTGTAAAGCCAGTAATAAATGTGAAACAAACACAGCATTTATAACTGCATAACAATTTAGATGATTAGCCCAGAAATTACAAGTAGATATACAATAGTGTGGCTGAATCTTAGCACTATCAATTTAGGCTTCAGGAAAGTGATTATCAGATATAGATTAACTTGTATAACAGAGGTACAATCATAAAAATGAAAATGCCACATTGAAGGTACAGTGCATAACATAGACAAGCCTGTTGGATTATTTGTCATTGGTGTCAAAGGCTTGTTGTGTAAGCTAAGTTGCTGTTTGTGATTTTGTGTTGAGCTCCCTGTGTGCCTGGTTGAGCAGCTTGAGCTGCTTGGCTACCTACTTAAGCTACTTGTATGCTTGCTGGAGCTACTTGGTTGCTAGCCTACTTGAGTTGCCTGTGTGTATGGTTCAGCTGTGTGAGAATCAGCTTCAGCAAGGTGTGTGCTTACTTGTCTTTGCTGTCAGTTGCTTAGTCAGCCTAAATGCCATGTCATTGTTTTGAATAAGTCAAGAGGTTCGATTTCTATTATGTGTGGCCGCTTAGTTTTAATTCAGGCATCGAATTTTTTGGCCAAGGTGAACATGTCATTCTAGCTATCATGGAAGGTGAATACAATTAAAGTAACGCCTTAATTTATTTCATGGAGTGTGCGAATTGAAGAGCAGCGGCTCATTAAACAGCTTCAGACTTTTTATTCATTTATTCTTTCTTCTTGTTTTGGGTTCAACGGTTTCAAAGTGTATTTGCAATGTTTCTGTGTATGCATCAGAAATTGAATTTTTGAGAGGGCTGTGTGATCTGTTATTTCGGGCCCATTTCTTCATTCAAAAAGTGAGAATGCTATTGGTGACGCGTATGGAGAATATATCATGGGAAATAGAGTTTTGCAGAAGTCCTGTGCTGGAAGTTTTAAAAAAAGCCCCAAATGTTTCGATGATTATATGTATCGTTTTTTTTTCAGAGATGATGTGATTTTTTAAAGGAGGAAGCCGTTCTCTTGTTTTGCCAGAGTTCGTGGATTTTAAATAATGGAGCATGCCTTTGCTGTCTTTACTTGAATGTTTTTTTTTTTTTTGCAGAGTGGTGCAGACTGTATGGGAGCTGACTTTGTGCTTAAAACTTAATGGTATGCCTATTTTGTGTAGTGTATGGCAACGAATCGTCAGAGTCTAAAATTAATGCAGAATCAAAGTCGAAATACTTTGCCTTGAAGGATGATGAAATTCAGTCAAACACGTCATCGATATTGTGTGGTGCATATTTATTTTGTCAGGGTAGTTGGCTCCTTTTTTTTTTGGGAGTGAAGAACTTTTATTGTTCTCGTTGTTTTCGGGAGTTAAAGAGGATATGTGAAATTGTAACGCACAACAGCGTTTTTGAAAAAACAAACCATATACATGTTTTGGGGGCTAGCACTGAAAAAAAAGGTGGAACCTGCTTGAGAATGAAATGATATGCTTGGTCCTTTCCGTGTTTCTCGCAGTGTGTAGTAAAAAAAATGTTTTAAATATACATCGTATTCTTTCTAAGTCAAGGCTTGCTACGAGAGTTGAAGTGCTGAAGTTGCTGCAAACTAAAAAAAACAAAAGATTTCTGTGCTTCATTAGCTTCATCTCTGGCCACGATTTCATTTCTTTGAATCTATATTGGAAGGATGAAAGGAATTACTATGATGTTTAAAAAGAATATGTTGCTGTGTGTCTGGTAAAATAGGGAGCTGTGTATACATGCTGCAGGGACACTAGGGAGACTGTGATCTGAATTATGTTCTCTTGATTGCTGGAAGATAATCTTTGAGAAGGAGATTCTGTTTCAGAATAGGAATTCATCTGGAGTTGGTGCTCCTGATTGGTGTGTGAAGTTGGTGCTTCAGAGTTATTTAGTTAGTGCTTTGAAAGGGTTGGTGCCCTTTGTGAGTTGAAGCTCACTTCTGTATTGTTTAGGTTGGAGCCCTTTGTGAGTTGAAGCTCACTTCTGTATTGTTTGGGTTGGTGCCCATCTTGAAGAGTGATAAGAGTTTGTTTATGCCATGGTTTTTTACCCTAAAGGGTTTTCCACGAGAAATTCTGGTCTGACTTTCAATGATGAATTTTTCATGCTTTATGTTTTGTCTTTGTGATTTCAAGCTTCAAATACTAATTCACTCCCCCCCCCTCTCAGTATTTGCTGTGTGCTTATCAAAGCCCAAGCTCTTCCATACGAAACCACCAATTTCTCCATATCTAACCACGAAAATCTATATTGATACAAAAATGGTTTTAGAAATGACTAAAATCAGCTTTCTTATAGTGCAGGTGGCTAGAGATAACAAAAAGGAAGTGTGATCATATTTATCCTCTTTGACTAACTAATCATCCTAAATTTGCTCATTGA
This sequence comes from Cryptomeria japonica, assembly GCF_030272615.1. NCBI lineage: Eukaryota > Viridiplantae > Streptophyta > Pinopsida > Cupressales > Cupressaceae > Cryptomeria > Cryptomeria japonica. The sequence goes on along the minus strand of NC_081415.1, from coordinate 19,970,798 downwards.
CTACATGCTATGCAGCATGGTTCACCGAATTTAATCCAAGAAGTTTCAAATCTGGTGAGCTTAAAGAAAAACCAAAAGATAATTGTGTTAGATCACCCTAAAATTTGTTTAGAAAAAGGCTTAAAAAATTTTCACTGTTTATTCTGCGAGCCTCTGCCCTGTGAGAAATTCCAGTCCACGAGTGTTAACAGTTTGTGCCTGTGGTTCAATGACAAGGTGTTAACTGTTTACATTCATTGGCTGCCCACACTCCTGTCATAGACATAGTGACATGGTGGCCAGTCGATGTCAGAGACGTGGTGAAGTAGTGGCTGCTTGCTATGCAAAGTCCAGAAGCAGACAGGAGTGATGACTGCAAGCAGTAGTAACCCTATCTAGCCCAACTATCTACTGCTGAAGTGACATTGAATAAGATCTTTCACCAATACAATCATATGAGAAGAGAAGATATCATGATCAGAGTAGCTATTCATGTTTATTGATCTGCCAATTGTCATGGATTCATTTAGTGCCTTAGGCTAAATGCTGCAAGAGAAGGCAGTGGGGGGCAGAGGTAACCACGCATCCACATTTCTATCTTAGGTTTTGTTTTTCTTTTTTAAATTTTTACTTTTCTGCAGTTTTTTACTTTAATTTTTCTTTTATGTTTTTTTTTCTTTTTATAAAATTTAATATATTAAGTTTTGTAGTGTGGCATTTCTTTTGTTTTTCTAATCTTGTTTTTTCATATTAAAATTCCATATTTTAAAATATTTCATTTAGATTTTTAATTATTAATATATCTAATATATAAAATTTAACATATTCACAGTATTTAAATACAAAATTTATACTTATCTATATTTTAATGTTTTTAATTTCATTATAATGCATTTTAATGTAATATTTTTTTTTAGTATATTATTAATCTTATAATATTTAAAATTCAAGATTAAATCTATTAAAAATATTAAATATTAAAAGAAAAACCTGCATATGTATATTAGTTGAATTTAATTATTTAAACATTAATTTTTTTTGGAAAATTTTATCTTGGCCAAAGACAAACATAAACCTTGTGACATCGACTACGTGCATGGAATCTTAACTGAATATTAACTTACCTTGATTTTAGGAATCCAATTGTGACAGCTTATCTTGGATGCACAGAAACATTAACTTGGACCATTGAGCTCTTCTTATCATATTTCTTCAAATAATAAGTGTCGCCTTCAATATTCAGTTATACAGATTTAGTAGTTTCCATTCCATATGGCTGCTTGTTAATTACAAGTCTGCCCATCTAAATGTGGTTGGCTACAAGATGTTTTGCAACTCTTGTGAGGCATCCTTGGCAAGCAAAATATTCTGCAAAATAAGATACTTGTAGGATATTACCCCTATTGCTGGGCAATTTATTTAGTTGTATTGGTTCTCATTAAACATTTGTCAAGTAGTTTGATATTCTTCACCACGAACAATTTGTCAAATAGCTGCACGAATATCATATTGAGAAATTGTTTATCTTTGCTAGTTTGCATTGTTTCCCAAATAGCATTCATATTGCTTTATGTTCATTCACAAAATTAATAAGAATGCAATGCAAAGATTGACCCAGAGAAATAAGACCCTCAGTTATTACTTCTGCTGCTACGACAAACTAGTTTCAGAATTAAAGTTTATGCTTGTCTTTGAAATTCAATTTACAATGTTTGGATGAAAAGACTTGAACATATCACTGCACAAACATTTCAACTTGGAATGGTATTTCACTTATATCCAAAGAGAAAAATCAACAATTTTAAATAACAAATAAGTTATACTTAAGAACTGACCTGCAATGCTGGCAGCTAACTTGCATAGTGGAGCGGCCCCAAAAAACACAAATAAAATGTGTTTGATCCCTCACAGCTGCCTTACATTTGTATGCCTCTTTCACACAAAAATAATATTAATATTTCTTCAGTGTGGGTCCCACAAGTAATCTTTTGGGAATTGACTTTGCTTGAAACCTGATGTTTTCTACCTGAAGTTATGTCTTTTTTTTTGCTAACTCAAAGGCCACATCACCATCCTTAATCTGCTATATGGACCAGTCAAACCTGCTCTAGTTATTTGATATTTTTTGTTTCCTTTTGCCAACTGCAATTCCTTGTGTGAGATACGCTAGGATTGGGTGTTCATTTTCTTAATATATCAGCTCTAAAAAGTTTGATAAAACCATTGTGGCAGACCATTGTTGAAAAGGGGCCTACACTATTAAACGACTCAAAGGCAAAGCCCGGAAATGTTTGAAATTATCTGAAAAATGCTTGTAAGGATCACATTTTTTATCAACTAGTATGCATAAGCAAACAGGGATGACACCAATAACCAACCCTCACAATTTGGTGGGAAATAGAGCCATGAAATGTCCACCATACACACCACTGTGCATCTATGTAGGCACTTCGCTAGCTTCTTTGTCTAAGCATATAATATAGACACCATACCTATTTCTCCACATGAGGTTTGCATCAACCAAAGCTTATTTTTGGGCATGCAACATAAGAGTTCTCCTTTGGTCATCTATCATTCCTTCTAGGCAATTCATGTGATGCATATAACACAGTATGTCATTGTACCATGGGCATTGTTTTAATTTGCACTCGTCTTTTATCATCCTCAATGATGATTTGACTCACATTAGCCACTTCCAAATTTGATTCAGCCATCATCAACTTAGCAAGACCCTGCCCTCGGGCCAAGACATAGGTTTTCTTCTCAATGGCTGTGTACTTCAACTCAACACCTTGGAGGTACTTACTAAAAAATTAGATGGGTTGTTCATACCCATCCTAGTTCTTTTGTAATAGAAAAACAGCAACAGTATGAAAGGAAGCAAAAGATAACAACTGAAAGTGTTTTGAAAAATCTGGTTAGGCCAAAATAGGGACCTATTTGATTGCCTATTTCATACCTTTTAAAGCTTCTATTGACTCATCTTCGCATGAAATTACCTATCCTTTCTTCAACATTTTTGATATTGTCTTTATTTACTTAGCTAGGTTGGAGATAAATCAGCTTAAAATTTTGATTTGTCCACAAAAGGACTGTATACTCTTAAAGTTTTGGGTTCAGGAATTTTATCAATCATTTCAACCCTTTCTAGATCAATTCTAATCCCATCTTTGGACACTATATGTCCTATCAACCTACCCTCAGTAACACCAAATGTACATTTCTTAGGGTTGAGTGAGATATCATACTCCAGGCACTTTGATATTTTCTAGATGGCCATAGTGATCTTCAGCTTTCATTAAAATAGTTGTGCATCAAACATGGATCTCCTATCTCTTAACAAACAACTCTCACCAATTGCTTTCCTCTACTGAATGAATTTTCCTGTGCTAGTCTTCTTGTCAATCAAGTATTTAACTTCTTGTTGTGTCCTCATATTCACAATTTGTGCCCTTCTTCTGCTTTCATCAAATTCAATGAGTTGGTATATTCTACTAGTCATGGCATCATCAAACTCCTCATTAATTCTTGCTTGAACTTGTAAACAGGCATTAAATTGCTGATTGGCAACCTTGCATCAGCACTATATACTAACTGAGAAAACCCTTCCAACAAATGAAAAACTCCAAGAAGAGTATGCTGCTACGTACACTGAGGTTACATCACAACATGGTTAATTGGAGTTGTTTCAACAGCCTTGAAAATTCTTTCATTCCTACTTTGTTCATGTGTCCATTAGAAACCCTATACACATTCCTTCATTTCCATTAACAAGCATGAGAGTACTCACAAAGAGCCAACCCCTCAGCGTCACATTTTCCACACTATATCCATCCCTCATTGGTGCCAAGAACGAAGAGAACAGTCATCAACATTTGAAAACTGTCCCTTCAATATCTGTTTGCCAAATGGCACTCATTTATCAAACAACCCCTTCAACTTCTTTGATGCACCAAGATCCAATTTTCAGTTAGTACTGAATTCGACATATCAATTCCAACAAAAATGATGAGGTTCTGGATCATCCTCAAAATCAATTCCCCAAGTATCATGTTCATCATCAAACCTTGCACTCAGTTATTTTTCACCTGGCTATTCGACCAGCTTGCAATATTTCTGCAGTCTATTATCACCCCAACAGAAGCAATTCCAGCAGTAGAAAGGACTGCAAAAGATCAGAAATGACCTGACAGAAGATCTTGAGTCGTTTGGAGCGAAATTGGAACTCTGAACTTCCATGGTTCCTCAGTGACTTGTCTTCAAGGCCTACTAGATCTAACAACTGTATCAAGTTTCAGTTCATTCAGTATTAAGAGTTTTTAAAGTATTCTATAATTCCTGTCAGTTAATGTTATTTTGAAAAACTCATGTATAGTTTTTTGTTAATTTTTGATAATTCAAGACTACACACATGCTCTTGATAAATCAATTTTAATGTTTTTCTCTTCATTTTATTCATGTTCTTCTCCCTCAATAAAAAGAGGCTTCATCTTTTTAATAAACCTTCATTTAATCAGAGAATGCTTTTCTAGTTACTCCACATAAATTAATCATAAATACAGGTTAAGCATTATATTGAGTGATTTCGAATAACAGGATAGGCAACCAACACAATGGTAAAACACATGATGAGATGCCGAATAAGCAACCTGTTTCAATCTTTCTGGACCTAGCTCAGTCAGTTCATCCACGGAATTATAATAATCCAAATCAATGGATTCTTGTAGTATTGAAGGCTCTCCATTTCCTAATCCCTTATCCTCCCATCCATGCACGGTACCACCTGCCCAACGGTCCTCAAATTCATCATCAACCTGTCAAATAAATTCCAGTAACTTTAATTACAAATGGCCACTAATTGTCTGATAGACTTTTAAGTAAACATCTACCACATTTGCAATTGCCTTACCGACCTTGGTAAACACACAAAAAAGAAACTGAGCAAAGCGTAGCTGTCCATTCTAAACAGTAAACTGTAAAAGCCAATATTTCAAACAAACCTTCGAGAATATTTTGTCCAGATCTTGCAAAGGTTGTGTTCGCTGGAAGAAAGATATGAAATAGTCTAACAAATGTGTTAAATACTCCTTGTATTGTCTGCAATACACAGAGTTATGGTATTAGTAACTAAAGGATTTCCATCAAAGATTGCTGTAAATAAATGGTGATTAGTAGCATTCTGGATGACAATACTCAATGGTTCAGACAATAATTAATGGCTTCATAAAATTGAACAGTCAAGCTTCACCTTGTCAATTTGTGATTGCGGGTAATATTGTGTGTTTTTGGAAACTCTTCAAGAAATGCAGAATAATCAATCAATTGACCAAACTTTGAATTAACGTATTCGTTGTAAAGCTCATGCATGTCAAGGTATCGACCAAATGCTTCCTGTCATCAAATTGGAAAAGAAGCAATCATGTAAAATTGTAGCATTACATGTTAAATCCATCAATAAGCAAATTCTAAGCACCAAACTATATAATTCAATAAAGATAAAATTTGCCAAAAATAATTAATTTTAATAATATAAATTTTTAGATTCTTTCTTGGCATTTAATACTTGTAATAGATCTAGTCAGGAATTTTTAATACTATAAACTTTGAAAATATATTAAAAATATTACATTTATTTTTAATACAATATAAATAAATTTTAAAATATTTAAATATAACTAGGGCATAAAATATTAGTTAAAATATTATAATATGTTAAATTTGTATATATTAGATATATTAATAATTAAAAATCTAAATTAAATAATTTAATTGATTGAATTTTAATATAAGATTAAAAAACAAAACAAACATCACATTTAAAATATAATATATTAGATTTTATTAAAAACAAAAAATAAAATCAAAATAATAATAAACGATCAAACATAAAAACAAAAATGACAGCAAATGCTACACAGAAAAAATAAAGAAAAACAAAACCTAATATTCCAGCAATGTGGATGGGTGCTGACCTTTGCCTCTCATAGCAGACTGTAAACACCCATTAACTGTAGACTCTTGCAGGATAGAAAGTTGAGAAATATACAGTGAAAAAGCCTTGAGCCTTTTCCATACCAAATGTAAATACTAAATAGAAAAGATAAATGATTTGACAGATAAAGGATGTGATAAATCCTCAAGATGCTCAAAGACAAGTAGATAGATATTACCAGCAAGGCTTGAGAAAGCCAAGAGAAATGCAAAGAGTATTGTGAGAGCTTGAGAACGTTGTAGCAAACTAGAGACTGCTGTAGCAAGCGAGCGAGCAAGAGAAAGCTGTGAGAGCCAAGAGAACAAGAGAGATTGCTTCCAAAATCTAGAGAGCTTGAATGAAGAGAAAAGATGGATTTAAAAAAGAGAAGAGGGGAAAAAAGAGGGTTGTCGAGCCCACTTAGAAGATTCTGAGCCATTTCCACTAACCAAGATAGGTGACAAGTGCCAAAATGTGCAGAACCGACATTTGAATGTTAAGATGCCGTAGGACAAATGCGCAGCGCACGGACGTCCGTGCGGCGCGCTAGTGTCCAAATGAATCACGCTAAAAAAATGACAAGTGACAAGAGAGAGATGCGGATAACACAAAATAGAAACTGAAGGATAGCTGCTGAAAAGGTGTACGGAGCATCCTGAGACGGAAAAGACTGATGAAAGGGTTGGTTGAAATGAGCATACTCAAATGCTAGGGAAATGGACACAAAGTGGCTACAAAAGTGTAGGTGGAATTGCAAAGGGATAATGCAATTTTTGACTTTACATTAACACCATTAATTTGATTTATTGGCACCAATTTCAGACCCTAGCACCCTTACCCTAGCTCATATATACTCTACCTTTGCAGCTAGGCACCATCATCTGGGAAGCCTAATCGGAAATTTGGGAAAAATCCTAAATTGGCTAGCTGGGACAAAACCCTCAGTTACCCTAGCAGGTTAGGACGAAAACCCTGAACTGTTCTGATTATCCTTCCTATTCAAATTTCCTTCTCCTAATCCCAGTGACAATGATAACTTATCTAAATCTGATCTAAAGGTGGTCACTGGAGATTTACATTCATGCTACCTAGCTGCAGAACATTCATTTGCTGCCCTAAAATATGCTCTCGCCATCGAGTTGCAAGAAGTGACGGCAGAATTTTTTGTGGCTGGCTGGTTGTTATTCCTTGGAGGCCAATCGACTATAGCAGCCATCAACCAGGCATATTTTCCCACCAATCTGACCTGCAGACCACTGCTTACATCAGTCCTAAGAGGAGCACTACTATTCCAGATGAAAGAGTCTGCAGGGAACAACTCCATGGAGGATTTGTCATGATTTGTTTGGGGGTCCTGATAATCTACAGCAGCATCATTCCAACCACACTGAGCCTGATCCTCAGGCACCTGTAGCTAGATACCCAGATTTGAAGTGTAACCTGCCTCAAACCCTAACACGTGGAAAACTATTTTCCCTCCAGAGAGAGCTAAATAACTCCCAGCTGGAAGAGAATACAATCATCTGCCATCATTTCATTAGTGTCTGCTATTTGAGCAGGAGCAGAGGTATAAACAGCAGATTTGGGCACTGTTATTCCATTTTAGACCTTGTGACTGCTGCAGAAGGGCTAGGCTCCAGCACCCAGTTTGGTTTTTCTCTGCCATTTACTGACATATTGCAATAGCCCTTGAGGGCCCTGTTGAATTGAATTGCTCTAATTTTATACCTTCTTTAGATCCAGAGTCTCTATGTTAACAACTGCCTAGGGTTTTTAACAATAAATTAACAGCTGTAACTGGAGCAAAACAGAAGCATAAACCCAAGGAACATTCCAGTGGTATCAGAGCCAAGATCCTACCACCCTGTAGATCTGATTTTATGAATACAGTTATTCAGTACCCCCAGAAGGGAACTTAGGAGAGAGGAAATGGAGTGGCTAAATTCTTACCCAAGGAGAAAGACCTAGATCCTATTCAAAAGCTATTGTTAAAAAGACAAAAGGATCAAGAAAAGTAGCACTTTGAAGCCACCAAAATCTTTGACCAATATCAAGTAATGTCTAATGAAATCAAATCTGTACTTCCTTTTGATGGTTATGTGAGATGTCTTGAATGTACAAATCCAGATAAAAGGGGGCTCTATGACTGCTTAAGACAAAAGAGTACAGAAGAGGAACATGTAGGAGTTGCTAAGAAAGAGATTAATGAGCATGATTCCAAGAACCTAGAAGAACAGACAAAAAAAGAGCAAACTATTGATGAAGCTAAGTTTGAAAAAGCATTGCCTGTTGAACATGAAGAGGCCAAGATAGAGACAAAAGTTCCGATCTATGAACTACCCATCGATCTAACAAAAGGAAGCCGTTGCAACAAGTAATAAATTTTCAGTCACAATGTTGAGGAGCATTCAGTGAGGAAGATATCTTAGTTGACTTTAATACTGAAATTCTAAGTCACGGGGATGATTGTGTTGGAGTAAGTCTCTCAAAAACATCTAACCCTAAAAAACTCTAATCACCATTATCATTTCAGCTCAAGGTATAGGAATAATAGCATAAATCTATTCCAATTTTGCTGCCATGAAAAAACATCTTCAGATGGAAAATGTGAAAGGGTACAAAAACTCTTTGGTCCAAAACTACCTACATGGTTTGGTAGATAAATTAGACAAGTCATAGAATAATGAATTGGATCTTTCTGCTTTTCCTAGAGGACTAGCAGCTTTTGAGTTGTGTGCCAAATTTTGCTATGGAATTGTTATTACATTGAAAGCTTACAATGTGCTTCCCATTAGCTGTGCTACAAAATATCTTGGGATGACAGGAGCAATAGAGAAGCAGAGTAACCTCCTTGTTGGCAGCCTAAGTCAATTGCTAGCAAATGAACAAAAGGACCCCTACTGGGATATTGTGAGACTCTAGCTTGAATCTGATCATCAACTAGTAGCAACGACTGCAAAAGTTTGCTTCCAATAGATTCTGAAACATGGAAGCTTCAAGCAGGAACCCAAATGCTTCTAATGGAAAATGTTGTTGAGTTTGTCAGAGTAGTACTCAAGCTTACTTAGGTCATTTTCCTTTTAGGTGTCTTGAGCCATATGATGAGGACACGCCATGATCTAGTTCTATCCTCACCTAAGGTTTCCTTAGGATTGCTTTATTTATCTTTTAGGTTTCCTTAGGATTGCTTTATTTATCTTTTAGGTTTCCTTTATAAGGATTCATTGTATCATTATTTCTTATGCATATACATAATCAATATGATTCATTTTTCTGGGTCACTTTGGCCTCCATAGCCTACTTTTCTCTTTGTATGTGACGTGTGTTTGATTGCAGGTGATTCTAGGGAACTATAGAGTTGAGGGATCAGCTCCAGCATGGTATTAGAGCTCCAAACCTGCAATTCTATATCCATCTTTTAAGAGACATTAGGTGAAATTTTCAAGCTAGGAGCCAAACAGACCTCCTCCTTGCATTTGGAAGGCAAAAACCATAAGGATCAACTATTCAAAAGCTGAAATCAAAGAGTTGAAAATTTTGCAAAAAGTTTTTAAGAGGCAAAAGTTGACACTAAGATTTTGTATGGATGTATGGATCCATAGAATTTGTACACATACCATTTGAATCTTGTACAAATCAGTGTTTTGTGATCAGATCTGACTTTTTTGCATGTTTTCCTTGACGGATATGCCTTTCAACATCTCCTAGTAGCAAATTAATTTAGATCAGCAAAAAGGTGGGGTTTCAATTGTTTCTTTTTTTGTTTTTTGATGGTTCATTTCAAGATCTATTGTGCAGGTTTTGTTCTGCATCAACAGGTTGAAGATTAATGACAATCTTTTTTGTGAACCTTCAGCTCCAAGTTTTTCTTTGTGACTTTGGTCTGCCACAACGTGTTTGAACCCAAGCAACATGAAGTTTTTTGTTTTGGAACCATTTTTTGTTTAATCGGGGAAGGGTTTCCAATTTGGGTCAGTTCTTGCAATTTGGGGGGGGAATCCTTTTTCTTGTCACCTTTCCTGCTATGAGGCTTTGTGATTCTAGAGGCCAATCTTTGACCCCCACCCTCACCCTCCCAAATGGTGTTTCCTCTGATCCTTTGATAGTTTATTGGTGGAGCATTATTTTGCTTCAGAATTGAGTTTTCATTCTTTGGCTCTCACCATACTCCCTGCAACATGCCTTTATGTGATTTCAACTGTGTTTTTACTGTTTCAAGGGCTACTTTGATCTTTGGTGCACCTATATTCCCCATCAATAATGTTATCTATGTTGACAACCACAAAATTGGTTTATTGTAGCATCTTTCACTATTGGCAGAATTTCTCTAACAATACGACCTATTTTTTTTAAATAGCAACTATTTCTTGTTTGGGCAACATCATGCTTGTTCTCAAGAAGCTAGGGTTTATTGGCCAAATTATTATTCTGAGCAGCAACCATTTCAAAAGTTTTGCGGCATGCTTCTCCATGCTTGATGACCTCTCTTCCTCTTGCGCTAGAACCACATATTCATGTCTAGCGGCATTTTTATATTCTTTGCAACCACTATTTGATCTGTCAGTGACATTTTTGTCTTGCGGCAAGTTGTTTTGGACTTTGCCTTTTTTTGGCAGATTGTGGTTTGTTTTATCCACTCATGGCAGGCAACTTTTTTCCTTCCCATCCATGCAAACATTTCCTTTGCACAAACACAAGAATTTTAACTAACATTTTGTGTTGCAGCAAGGTTTTTGGCTAAATTTCCAGCATATTTTCTTGTTGAAAAATCATTCTTATACACTTAGCAATGAGGGATCCTTTTTTACCAGCAGCTCATGTTTTTCCACTGGTGTTTTCTTGTTAAACATTGGCCTTGTTTATGCAGGGATTTAGGGTTCTCTACTAGCTGAGTTGTTTATTTCGGCATCAAGAAAATTTCTACTGAGTTTTTGGCATCATTTTAGCACTTTTCAGCATATGCAGATTTCTTTTTGCCAGCAATTTTCCAACATTTTTTTATCATTTTTGAGGCAGCAGATTGTTTTTCAATGATTTTAGAGAATATTTCATTTGGCCAAAGAATATTCCCTCAATGTCAGGGAATATTCCACCAACAATGTCCCTTAGCCTGCCCTTTAACACCTTCAATCTTGTCTAGAGGGGGGCTTTTTTTAATTTTTGCCATAACGTAGACATATAGCATCGGATTTTTGTGAACAAGATATCGTTGGAAAGCTAGTTTTGTGCACTTTCTAATGGTTCAAGTGGTTTTCTCTACTCCCTTAACCCCTTCAATCTTGTCTATAGGGGGACTTTTTGTCATTTTGTCGTAACTAAGACATAGTGTCAGATTATTGCAAACAAGATATTGTCGGAAAGTCAGTTCTATGGACTTTCTACTGGTGCAAGTGGTTTTTCTTTTTGCCATAACTTAGACATCTAGAGCTTGTACATTTTGACCAATTCCTATGTTTTTCACAACTCTTGTGGTGTTCGAAAGGTCCTTCAAAGCTCTTCCAAGTTATCCATGCACTTTTTCCAAATTTTACCCCAGGTTCTTCTTATTCAATTTTTTGTGTTTTCACATTTTGGTTGGTTACTTGGCTGTTTTGGATCTCAAAAACTTTTTGTTTGCATGGGATGACTTCATTTGGGTTGTTCTACATGTATTTACAACAATTTGTCCTATTTGGGCAATTTGTGCATCTCACTCTCTTTTGTAGATGCATTGGGATAAAGTGCCACTATTGTGTATGTTTTTAGAGATTTCACACATCATTTTGTGCCTATTTTGTACTCACGCTATATTATAAAGTGACATGGGGGTTCATGTAGTGCCTTAGTTTTTCATCACAGCTTTGTCGAGTGAGTGTCCCTTCCACAACAACGGCGAATCCTAGTGTTCTAGCCTCATGCGTGTGTGTTTTGGATTGCACACCCTTTCAGTTGCAAGTAGTCTCTTGTGCATGTTCAAATGTAATTTGTTCTACATACACTACATGGTGACATAGTTTCAGTGGATCTATCATACCTCTCCCTTGTTAGCAATATTAGGGGGATTCTACCATTGGTGCTAATGCTTCCTTGGTTTCTCTTTGGAGTGAACTACGTATCCAATTTTGTTCCAATGTACTAGGTGAATGCAACAACTGGTTACCCATGCATTTCAGTGAGATGGAGCACTTACCATATAGACACTCTTGCATTCCTGTTTTGTGAAGTCAACCATCCATTATTGGTTGATCAATGTTCTACAAACCATTGGCACCTATATTTTTGACTTGCACTTTATTATTGCACTAGTTGAGTAGTGTCATTGGGATCACTCATGTAGAGATTCATGTGCCATTTTTATCATTGACTATCAAATGTTTTGCCTTTGTTTGCCATTTGGTCATATAATTCAAGTAGTGTCGTTGGGTGGCACTCATGCAGATTGTTGTCTTCTTGATCTTGATCGTAATCCTATTTTTTGAGGGGATTTTTTATTTTAGCACTATAGCGTCATCATTCGACAGTTGTCTACAACTTTTTCATGCTTTAGTGATGCTCTTCATGTTCTTATTCTTTTTGGGATATTGTTTTTGGGATATTCTTTGAGGCTTCTTAGTCCTTCATCTTGCATTTCTCTCTTTTGAAGAGAACTTTTTTCCCATGAGGTTTTTTCCTTTCTCCGGTTGTGAGAGATTTTTTATTTGTACATGGGTACCTCATCAAGCCTTAGTTGCTAGGTCCCATCTTTTTCAACCTTTTACATTTACATTTAGAGGTTTTAGCTACTTCCTAAGTTGCACTTAAGCATGGGTATCAAAATAATATAATACTCTAGTACTTAAAATTACTTAGGTCATGTTCATTTTAGGTATCTAGAGTCATGTGATGAGGACACATGTCAAGATCTAGTTCTATCCTTACCTAGGGTTTCCTTAAAGTTGCTTTATTTAGATTTTAGGTTTCCTTTATAAGGATTCATTGTATCATTATTTCTTATTCAAATGCATAATCAATATGATTCATCTTTCTGGATCACTTCGGCCTCCATAGTTTAGTTTTCTCTTTGTATGTGATAGGTGTTTGATTGCAAGCAATCCTCAAGAGCTATGAGGTTGACAAATCAACTCCAATAAGGTCAATCTTGGATCAACTGTTTTGTTTGCTATTTCCAAGTTATATGTCAAGCTTAGCATTCCAAAGGCTTAAGAGGATTTGGCAAAAGAACCTAAAATTTTTGGGCTGATTTGCTTCTTGAATTTTCACCAGCTCTTAGATGAGGCATCAATAAAGGGTAAATTGCAAAATGTTGTTCGATTTGTGATACATTCTAGATGTAAATCAAAAGCTAAGTACTAATATGCCATAGGACCGAGGAATAAATTAAATTTGGGTGGCTATGGTGTTGAACCTACTCTACAAAACATGGGATACAAAGCCCTTGACAATAGTGAACTAAAGAAAGGAGAAATGTTGGTAGATCCTAAAACAAAATAACTCTGTCAAGAATTTAAAGAATTTATACTTTCCCCACTGTTGGCGAGTAAACCTAAGCTAGCAACAGATGGGATGACCTTTCACGATTATTTGCTCTTAGCATATGCCAACTCTAACCCCCGTTACATAGTTTGTGGAATGTCATTGAAATGTTTCAAGAGTCTATCTACTAAAATAATTAGATGCATATATTTTCATGGTAAAGGTTTTCAAACGCTGCTTTCTATAGTCATGGACATGAGCTTACCAACGAGTCCACATTGCCTTTCTCTACAAATTCTACACAAGCTTTGCCATTACTGTCAGTTGTGTGAACACTTATAAGCTTATATAATTGGTATAGATAATTAAGATTATTTGTCTTCACCCTAATTGGTCTAAAAGACAAGCAGTAGTTTCCTTTTTAGTGGATCTAACATGCAACATTGAAAAGTTACAGCCAAAGGCATTGGAGGGGGTTTCCTCAAACCAGCCAAGAACAATTGTTGTTCCAAAGGATTATTTGCTCTTAGATGAGGTATCAAGAAAGGGTCCACAATGGGGGTATGCATTGAGGACATTACTATGCTTTTATTAGACCGACTTTGTTGGACCAATGGTACAAGTTTGATGATGAGCGTGTTACAAAGAAAGAGACTATGAGGGCCTTGGAAGAATAGTATGGTGGTGAAAAGGAACTGCTACAATCAAATCCTAGTACAACACTCCTTTTAAGTTCACAAAATATCTGAATGCTTATATGCTTGTGTATGTGAGGCAACGTGATAAGGTCAAAATTATTTGCAACGTTGACAAGAAGGATATTACAGAGCACTTAAGGGTAAGATTAAAGAAAGTGTGGCACGATAAGGAGCAAAACCAAGAAAAAAAGACAATGGCCCACCTTTATAAAATTATAAAAGTTGCCCATGATGTCGATACTAATCAGATTGGCAAGGACATATTTTGATCTTGTAGATCATGACAGAGTACGAACATTTTGGAATCAAAAGAAAGTTCCATTTACATATTTCAAGGAATATGTTGCAAGAGAATTTGGTATCTATGTGCAATTTCTGCAATTTTGGTTGTGGGCAACGCGTCAAAAGTTCAAAACCATATATATAGTCTGAACAAGCCTTTGTCACAAGTGGAGGAATCCCAATTTGTTGGCTATTTAAAGGAGTCTTTTAATAAAGCACCTATTGTAGAATTGAAAAAATTTTGGAAGTTGAATATGGTTTGGATTTATGTATCCTCCAACCTCTTGAGAAAATAAAGGAAGATATAATCCTCTTTTTCAAACTTTATGATCTAAAAAAAGAAGACCTCAGGTAAGTTGAGAGGCTTTTAGTTAAAAAAAAAAAGACACCATAGCAACCATCAACCAGGCATATTTTCCCACCAATCCGGCCTTCAAACCACTGTCTTACATCAATCCTAAGCGGAGCATGTTGCCAGGAGTTTCGTGACCACACCAACACACAATAAAGTTTTGCAACAGTCACTTTACCCTCTCTTGATCAAAGTCCAATTTATGCTAAGATTGCAACAAATTCATACAATTGACTCCAAGGTTCCAATTATGCAATGGATATGAACTCAGTTGGCTTGATGTGAAATGTTGGTAATCCAAGGGGACTTACGCACACTTGAAGATTTAGGCAAATTTGGATATTCGTGCGAATGATTTGGCAATGAAATAACTCTTTTTGGGACTTTTAAATTGGAAAATGCTGAAAGTGAAATAAGAAGGGTTTAGGAAAACTACTCTATAATTAAGAACTCAATAGATAGCAATGATTTGGATGAGATCAACCACGATTTAGATTAAGCACGCACATCAAATAGCTCAGTCCAACCTTGCACTATTGATAAAAACCATCTATCAACAAAAGGTATGAGCAAGCGATCTTCACCTTAAAACACTACAATCAACCTTGTTCGCCTAAATGCGTAAAATAAATCTAAGTGAGGAAAGTGAAACCATGAAAGCTACAAAATAACACAAGTGTATACCATCAAAGAACAATATATCACCATTAATTACTTCAATAGCTTATCGCAACAATTTCATACAATCTCCCCCCTTTACAAATGAAGGGGTGACCCCCTTTTATAGGCCTCCAAGAGGAAAATGGATGGCCTAGATTACAAACCGATCAACGGCCAAAATTAAACATGCAAACCCTAATTAGGGTTTGACCAAAAGATTAAGTTCATGATGCCACATAGTGGGAATAAACATTAATGATGCATCATGCCCACTATCAATTAATTCCTTCATGCCAAAAATGACGCCCATTGTGCATTAAATGCACCACTCCCTTCAAACTCACCCAATATGCAATAAATACTCCATCATGCTAAAATTCACCCATTGTGCAATGAATGCACCACTATCTCCAAAATCGGCCACATGCAAAGATGCTCCATTATCTCATTAAGTATGACGACTGCGATGCAAAGAATTAGTTGCCACTTGGTCAAACATTCCAGCAATGAATGTGCCACCTATGCCATCATGCAGCCAAAAGATTCTCATCCAAAATTGGACAACCATTATCTCATTCATTAATGGCGAATGCAATGAATCTAGCAATGACGGCCCCCAATTCTCCTACGGAGACACTTGGCACATTCTCCATCTTGAACTCCAGCAAGGAAATATATTCTTCACACTTGGAGAAAAACTTCTCCCAACTTGCAACCACCTATTGAGTTCTTCACATCTTGCTGGAAAATCTTTCAAAGGATTCCTTTCCAATGCAGACAGCATAAAACCACTATGGGAAGTCATAAATTTCACTTTCCTAGAAACCTTCCCATCAACCAATGTCTGCCTAGGAACTCTCATAAATGCCCTTAATCGCGGAATTGTCAAATCCTGATAAATATGCACATCTTGAACTATCCGCAATTTCAGGCCTGTTCAGGATACCCTGAATTCTCTAGTGGAATTGAGCCACGTCTTCAATGAATTTTCCAGCCGAAGCAAAGACATCTTCCACCCATTCCTTAGAATATTGAGCTCTTCTCCTTATTTCTTCAATGTCATTAATGGATTCTTTGGGATGAGAAGAGGGAAGAACAAAGAATGGATCTTCCTCTGTGAGTGGATGATTTAGGCTCCACGCATATTCACACAAGGCCCTATTTTCACTCTTCAGCCTCTTCTTCTTCTACTTCATCCTTTTCATTTGCTCTTTCAGTGCTAAGGATGATTCATCAAATCTTCTACCACCTGCGTCGTTGAAGCATGCCCTAAACTAACTTCTCTGACCTTATATTCATTGGGCGTGATTTCACTTCTATCTTTATCCACTCTGAGCTCAACTAAGTGCAATGTCCTGGATCCAAACTCGTGTGATCTTAGAAAATTTCCTAAATGCCTTCTTTTCTGCTAGTTTGTCTATTTTGCTCAGAAGTTCTTCGAATTCCTATGCAGGATCCATTTCTTCCTCTGGCTCCTTTCTCATCCTTTCCTTCAACTAATCTAGAGCGATTGTTGGCTCGTTTTGAACCTCCATGTGCACTTGTTCCTGTGAAACCTCCTCCAAGTCTCCAAGAATTATTTCTATGAAACCATCCTAATCCCGTTGTTCTGGATTGGGAGGAAGATCTTGCCCTTGACTTTCTGGCTGAATAGGTCTATGAGAGGCACCAATAACAAGAATATCTTGAGCCTATGCAGTGACATTATCATTTTCGTGTGACTGACTCCTTGCAACTTCTTGTGCAAACATTTCAACTTCTTGCACATTGGAAGAACTAGCCGGTGATTGTGCTTCCTCCACCCTTGGCTTATTTTGTTGCGGCCCTTCCGACTGGACTTCTTTTCTCTTCTTTGTTCTTGACTTTTTAGGAACATTCTTCTCTTTACTTTTCTTTGTTCCCTCATATGGAATTTCTTCTCCTCCAGCTTGGGCAGCTAATGACCCTTCTATTGCTTCACTATGGGAATCCAGGTCTCCCATCAACTGGTAAGTCAGGCGAGTATTACTTACTTTTAACTCCGTGATGTGTTGTTCAACCCAGTGCCTTGTGGATTTTAGAATTGGCCTACTTAAAACATTCAAATAATCAACTTCCGTCTCTAACCAATCTGGAGCCTAAATAGGCCTATCCTTCAAAATTTCATATTCCAGTTGAACCACATTCTCATCTTCCTTGGCCTGATCTAGCACCTAAATAATTTCACAAAGTCTTATCATGTCAAGGGACAATATGGAGAACATCCTTTTCCTGATTTCAAAATCCTCCCTAGCATTTGTCCAATAATCCTCTAGCTGGATTTTATGCTTGTGCTTCACTCCGGCAACCATCATGATTCTGTTGTATGGATCAAAGTAGGATCTAGCTGTATGGGATGTCAAGTGATAAAATGAGAGTTCATTTACGAACTTTTTAACATTTCTACATAATCGCCAAGGACAATTGGAAATTCAATGGACAGCTTCTTCTTCTTTTGGATTTGGTTGCAGGCAATCAATTGCCTAGTGAGTTCTAGCAGCACCATCTTGTCCATTGGATACCTTGGTAACTTATGCGGCTGAAAAGAAAACCCTTGGACTCGGATGTAGTTAAAACTTTGGAAATTGAATGTACCAAGCTCCAAACTTCTATATCAGCTTTTTGGCTTCTTGCGACAACCTTGTGTGGAGTCCACCTTGTAACATCCTAGTTATGTGCATTGTGAAGGTTTCGTTGACTAACTTAACAGTGGTAGTATTATACAAGTGCAACTACGAATGGCACTCATGAACTTTTAACTGTCGTGGTCCACATCCTATGGGTCCCTTTCCTGAAAGCCACTAAACTTGCCCATTCATGCCAATGAATAGATGACATATGAACTCATATTAAAAGATTGGGTTTGCTTTTGCTTCAAATTCTTCAGTTGCTCATGCAAGTAGTGGCTGATCAATCTTGCTCAATCCACCATTCCATTGCCTTCAATTACTTCACTAATGAAGAAAAACATCCAAGTTTCGAACATGAAGGCATGTGGACATCCCATAATTCTACTCAACATCATCACGAGGTAAACATACTCTTGTTTGAAGTCGAAATTGGTGATCTACTTGGGCATCTTGGAAACATGCGGTTTTGACTTTTGCATCCAGACTTTGTTAATTATTCCAACACATCTTTCCACACCAGCATCATATATCATCACTACTCTATCTTTGGTCTTGTAAGTCATGGATTGGTATGTCGGGATTCCAAATGTCTCTCCAATTGCTTTAGCTGTCAAGTTGGCCAAGAGCTTGCCATCCGATTCCAAAATCACTCTTCTCTCAGCATTATAGTGTTTTGCGCATTCCATAATCAGCTCCAGGCATTGGACAATTGGAGGGAAACCGACAGCTGAAACAATCCCGCTCTTGACAAACTTGGTGGCAATGGCTGATGGAGCGCGTCTTGCTATTCCAAAGATTTTGTTCCAGAATTCTCCTAGCTAGAAAGCCCCTAAGTTTGTGTCATTGATTTCCTTCCATTTTGAAATAATCTTTGATTCTGGAAGGAATCCTTTTAGTTCATTCTTGATTTGCGCCTGCCAAGAAGTGTTCGCAGCTTTCCTACAAAACAAAATAAATAGGATTAAAATCAACATATGGAATTTAAATAATTGATGAGGAAAGAATTCCAGCCAATAAATTCCAAACTAGAAAAAAAATAAAACCTCCAAGAACAAGAACTTCTAGAAAAATAATAAATTCTTCACTTTTGACTTTTCTCCATCTCTCTCTAACCTCGAATTTCTCCAATAATGAATTCCAATCCGTTGTTTAAATAGAAATCTCTTACCAAGTTGCTAAGTTGGCAAAAGGTTAAAATTGGCAGTTGCATTTAAAGTGCGTCATGTTTCCTTTGACAACTCACCATACAAATGGGACCCGTCATCAACATTGAGTTCAAAAATGGAAATTTCCATAAATTCTTAAGTCATGTGTTATGAATGGGGAATATTCCCTCTACATGTCGCCAACTCATTAATTGCAAAAATCTTTCCATTTTGGATTCATAAAGATATTTTGAAAGATTTTCTTTCCTTGAAAGAATTTTGGCAATTTTATCCGCTTCAACAGGAATCCTGTACATCTGGAATTTTAAGAGGAAAAAATTCTTTAGAGAGATTTCTTATCATGAAGGAATTTTCTTGCATTCTTGTGCACATCTTGTTTTGAAGTAGATTTTAGATCAATCCATCACTTGTCCAATTTTTTAGGAATTTTTTCCATCCTAAGCTCTGTAATTTAGAAGAGTAAATTCTCTCCTTAGTCAATTTTTCCTCATGCCTTGGAATTTCTTCATCTTAGGCAGAAATCTATCTCTGAGAAAGTAATTTCCTTGGGTTTTGAATTTCTTCCTTGATCATGAATTCTTTTCTCAATTTTATCCTTGGGAAGAAATTTTGAAATCTTGGAGTTTTCCTCCTATATCTTGTTTCAACACCCATCTCCATGCATGGGAGTCATTTTCACATTGTCGAGGAATTTTGGAAAATCATGAAAAATCCTCCATGTCCTCATTCCAGTGCCCATTCTCATGTTTGGGCAGAATTTCCATGTGGTGAAGGATTGTCTTGCTTGGAAGGAAATTCCTTCTCTACCTTGTTTTGGTGCCCACATCTAGACTTGAGTGCATTTTTCACCATGTGGAGGAATTTTTCCATGGGAGGAAATTCCTTCCTAAACCTGTTTTGGTGCCCTGACTTGGATTTGGATGGAATTTTGTGCCTTGGAAGAAATTCCTCCATAACCCCTATTTGGCGCTGTGTCATTTTCTTGGGCAAAATTTAGACCTGTTGGTGTACGTTTTATCATATACCAAACATTAGAATAAAATACCCAAGGATACTCTATCCTCTCTTGAAAAACCACCACTTATGCTAAGGTTGCAAGAAAACTATATGGTGATTCCAAGGTTTCTTTGGTCAAGTCTTAACGTGTGGATAAGCTCAATGGGCGTTGTGATATGCTGGTAATACACAAAGGGACTTACACTTGGCTCGTTCAATTCACAATGGAGGTTTATCGTTTGTGGGTTTTGGATTGTGGACTTCAAGAAAATTGAAAAGGAGATATGGTTTAGAAATTCTAATCCATTCCTAAGAATTCAGGAGAAGGTAAAGACTGGGTGAAACTAATAACAACACTTTGTTTCGCCACACTTAGGACAACTACGCAAAGCATGTGCAATCTTCTAAGGTTGTGTTCAAGATTTTCACACTCACGAATGATACCAACAATTGTACAATATTACTCAAAGTAGAAGTTAAGCATCCACATCAAAAGCTCAGGTTAACTTTACATATCGAATGAAAATCATCCATCCAACAAAAGTATGAGCAAAAAAAGTTTCACCAATCTAAACTATCAAATCCTTCATTCTTCTAACATACATGAAATAAAATCTAAACTATGATGAGGGATAAGAACCATGCCAACTCCAAAATAAAAGAGGTAATCACCATCAATTCGAACAATGCATTACTTATTACTTTGGCGATTGTATGCAACAATTGCTTATCTCAACATGTTTTGCAACATGCTCCCATGATTTACAAATGAGGGGTGAGTTCAATTTATAGGCTCCCCAATTACAATTAAATGGCCAGGATTGATTTCTAATCAACGGCTGAGATTAAAACAACCCAACCCTAATTAGGGTTTCCCAAAATAGATCAAATATCCGTCGGATGAGAGACAAGTGGCACAAGATGCTATCTTTTAGGATTGCACCCCCTTCTTCTGCTGAGAGGTAGTGTGTTCAATGAACCTGGACATGTTGACTTGAATTCCCCAATTTGTGTCGAAAAATTTGCCTAAGTATGGAAATTTGTCTAGAATACTCTTCTTGCCGCCAATTTATGTTGCACGTGGGAGCTTGTCTTTGACTCTTCAAAAATGAAATCCTTCAAGAAATCTGGAATTTCTTTCCATACTTTCGCCGAGTCTGAAGACTTTTCTTTCTTGATGCCCGGAGACTCTTTCAGGTGCCTTGAATTTGGAGAAGAATTTGATTCATCTCCTCTTTATTTTCTTCTTTCTTCTTCTTCTTCTTTCTTCTTGTTTCCTGTCCAACATTCAGTCAAAATTTGATTCTTTTGGTTGTGTGAAATTCCACACTTAGCCATTTTTCATGTATCAAACCTTTATCCACTCGTTCGTTTGATTGACCCTTGATTTCATGTGCTTGTCAAATTTATTTTCCTGCTCGATTGCTGGTCTGAATTCTTGTCAAAATTTGTCTTTCCTCATGGCATGCTAGCTTGATGGTCTTCTTGTCTAATGGATCAAATTTGAGGTCCGTGATCCGACATCTTCACATATTTCATTTATGCCTTGGACAAATTCATGTCTGAGTTTGATCAACTTGCTTGGACAAAGGCTTGGACAATTTTCAGTCCTGTCTTATGTCCTGACTGTGAATGTGCCAATTTATGTTTTCTCCCTCTTAGGCTGTCTTAAACCAGGAACTTGAATGTGTCTGACATATTAAGGTTTGTGTCTTGGAACAAATTTGTGTTAGTCTTTATGTCTTGGCATGCTTCATGTCAATTGGCTTGTCCTCAAACTTGGAATATTCTTGGACAATCATCCTTCATTTTTTTATGGATCGGAAAAGTTCGGACAGTCACATGTCCTCTTGTCTTTGGCACATTTCGGAAATATAATAAAACAATTTGTCTTGCTCTTTGTCATGTCATCTTGGCAGGCTCCGGAAGTATGATCAGACAAATTGTCTTCCAACCTGTCAGGCCATCTTGTTCTTGGAAAGAAAAACTTCATGCTTTGGATTGTTTGGCATGCTCGAAGGCTTTCCTCTTGGCAAGGCGAAGTTCAGATATCCTTGGACAATTTTTTATTTGCTCAAATTTTGTGCTTAGTTTTTTCTTTGGACAAAATCTTTGGACATGTCTTATTCCTCAACAAATAACTTTCTTCCTTGGATATGAAAGGGCGGACTTTCCACATCTTTTGGACAAATTTTGGTTGATGCTTCACTTCAAACTTGGAAGGTTATCACATGTATATCGGATATAAACAATCTTCCTCTTCCAAGGAGGGTTTGGAAATGATTAAAACTTCCTTGCCGACTGTTGATGTGTATTTTGTACACCACCAAACACAGAATAAAATACCCAAAAGGTACCTTATCCTCTCTTGATTAAAGTCTCTAAATGCTGAAGATGTCGCGACAAGGATCAATCGGGATGACTTCAAGGTTCTTCATTGTAGGATCTCTACGTGCGGATAAGCACTAGTGGTCGTTGTATATGCTGTTTCTTCAAGGGGCCTTATGTACTTTCAGAGAAAGCTTGTCCGTGTCACTCTCTTTTCGACTGCAGGAACAGGATTTTCCTAACACTAACAGATTCTCAAAAAAAATGTCAAAAGGACAAGGGTTTGAAGGAAGGAATGCTAATCTAATCCTAAGAATGACTCAATGAAGGCTAGACTTGGTAAGATTCTACCAATTTCAGTATCGCCAAGAAATTACAACTCTACTAGAATTGATGCGATCTTCTAAGGTGATTCAGTAACTTTCAAATCATCAAGGATATAAATACTATCATAAGGATACATATCAATACTTCCAAAATGATTGAAATTTTAAGCAATCTCAATATTTCCAGTTGACCACACAAGGCGTCCTTAGAATCAATAAGAAGCTAGTGGTTTGGAACGTGAATCTCACCAAAGATCAAGCACAACACTTAGTCCTTCAAACTTAAACTTAAATACTACTTCAACTGAGAGTGATTCAAGAAAATAAACAATCATGAAGATAGCCACAAGTATTGCAATAAAACACCATAACTTCAATATTTTATTGATCTCAAAGCCAAAATAGACAACAATTGTTCAAAATTCTTTTTCACTACTCAAGCTAGCTACACAATTTCTTTTTCTCTCTAAGCTCTCTCTCCTTTTTTCTAACTTCTATATATAAAATGAAAATGAGTGAGGGTATATATAGCATCCTCAAATACAATGAATGGCCCAAATCGAAAGAAGATCAACAGCTAAGATTTTGACACCTAAACCCTAATTAGGATTTGTTACAAAAGGTCCCCATTTAGATAAACATCATTAAATGCATAGCCAATAATTCATTGGCACAAATATCGAGGAAACATAGACCAATAGGAATTAAGCTGCCACATCATCCTATAACAACTTTTCGTCTAGAATGTTGTTCCCTTTCCTATGCTCTTTCCTAGCATATTCAATGAATCTGGACACAATTCCCTCAATCTCAACAATGGGAATTTCGGGAAGATTCTTCATTCGTTCTTCCAAGTGAAGGACTTGATCAAAAGCAGTGAGAAGAGCTGTCTCCCATCTAGGTTCAAGTTCTTTGGTCTTCTCAATCAGGAACATAGTAGTGAACATCTGATCTCGTTGCTTATCTGTGATGATGTTCTCCTCTTTGCAAAAGATGACCTTGACTCTCTCCTCCAACTCTTGGATGTCCACATCTGTCTCAATCTCGATCTGCCGGTCAAGAATGGTACACAACACCTCAAACACCCTATCTTGAATTGGATGAATGATACCTTCAACTTGACTGCATCTGGTGTTGATGTCTTCAAAAAGGACCTCTTTCATCTGGAGCAGAGCTAACCACTGTAAGAGGTTATGGGTTCCTCCATCCATTATCCTTTCTTGTGCCAGAATCCGTCTTGGTGTTTGTCTTATCACTTGTAAGACAAGAATGATAACATCTCTAGTATGAGTGAATGTAGCTATAGTTATCATTAGATTATGGATAATCTCAAGGACCTGGATAGCTCGATGAACTGTCTTCATCATTCTCGTTGCAAATTCAACGGCTACCGTGTGGAATTTATCAATCCAAGAACCCATAAGCTGAACCAAGCTCTTGACCCTTTCTGCCTCGCCTACTAATTCAAGAGGGAGTGCTTGTAACGGAGATATTGCCGGATCCTGACGTCTCAAGGGCTGATTGAGATGACTAAAATAACTTCTCCAAGCACTGACCTCCCTCTCAAGCTTCTTATTCTTTTCCATTTCTTCTTTAAGTTTGTCTTTAAGTGCTTTAAATGAATCGGTTGCTTCTTCCATTACTTGCTCGGAGGTAAGTGGACCAAGCTCAAATGTTTCTAAGTCATACTCATCTGCAAAAATCTCACCCTCATATTTGTCCACTACTGGTGTAGCTACTTGCAATTTCCTGGATCCTGTCTCATCTCTAATTACCTTGGACATCTTTGCGGCTTTCTTCTTTTCCATCACCTCTTGAGAACTTCCTATAAGGCTTTCTAAATCAAATACATCTTCTTCCTCTTCAATCACAACTACCCTTGTCAGTCTCTCTTTTAACCAATCCGGAATGGGGGATCTTGTTTCCCTTACTTGTATTTCTTTAAGCAGTGGTCTATCCTCTCGGAAAGGAGATGTCGCTTCATCATCATTCTTCTCTTCATGTAGCTCATTAGCATCAACTTGGGGAGATTGACTTGACGACTGCTGAGGTGTCTGTCCCTTTTCTTGCTTGTCATTTTGTACCATGGATTCCATAGACTCATCAATTTCATATACCATCTTCTCCTGATCTTCTCCTTGACTTGCCTTCTTTTCATGTCGAGAAGATGTGCTTGGTGGGTGATCAGGATTGGTTTTCTGCTTCTTCCTGGAGGGTTCCCTTTTTTCAGGTCTTTCTTTCCTCTTTGAGCCCTTGGAATGAGAAGTATTCTCACTCACACTTGCTTCTCCTTCCTCTGGTCTTGCCTCCAAAGTGAATGTCATTGGTACATTTTGCTCTTTCAACTTCTGATGTTGTACATCCACCCATCTGCGAGTGCAGGATAAAATGGGGGCCATCAAGGCTCTCAAGTCTAAAACCTCGGGCTCATTCCAATCTATTTTCACTTCCTTGTCCTCCTTCTCATAAGATGACTGGAGGTATCTACCATTATCTTGGGCTTGATCGGCTACTCTATAAACTTTGCATTTCCTGATGAGATCTAAGGGTAGCCGGGAATGCATCCTTCTCTTAACCTCTAAATCACCTAGGAGATTCATCCAAAAGTCCTCCACCTAAGACTCATGCTTGTACTTCCTGCCGACTATCTCCTCCATATAACCATGAGGATCAAAATTCTCCCACGAGGCAAAGAATGAGAATGAGTATAAAGATAATTCCTTCTCTGCATCCTCCGAGGCTTGAGTGTTAGGACACACCTCAACTGAATTCCCCAATATGATGGGCACGGGAATTCCATTTCCATGCTTGTGTCTGGATGCCTTTGCATAAGCTGCCAACTGTCTAGTCACCTCAAGTAGCACTATCCTGTCTGTTGGATATCTTGGCAACATGTAGGGAGGTGAAGGACACCCCTGAATTCTGATGTATGTGAACTTTTTAAATTGGATGAACCAGGCGCCATACTTCTTCACAATGTCTTGTGAATCCAGAGACAGACGATTGTGAATTCCTCCTTGCAATATCCTAGTGATGTTCATCGTGAAAGTATCATTGACTAACTTGTAGTCACTTCTAGGCGGATGATGCAGATGAACATAAGAATCACAAACCCTTATTTCTCCGGGTCCTCTTCCGATCGCTCCTCTGTGAGGTAGCCCTGCATACTCGAAACTCCTGATTAAGGCATATATAACATATGAGCTCATGTGGAATGATTTGGTGGGTGTTAGCCTTCTCAATTGCACGTCCAGACAATTGCTAATAATTTTGGCCCAATGAAGCATTCCTTTTCCTTGGACTATCATTTGAATGAAGAAAAACATCCACTTTTCGAAGAAGAAGGCTTGAGGAGCCCCTGTAACTCGATTGAGCAAAGTTATCAAATCTTTGTATTCCTCCTAGAAGTCGATCCTATGCGGTGTATTGGGAATCTTGTTCAGTCGAGGCCGACTTTTGAGCAACCAATTCTTATTGATGAGATTCAGACAAGTCTCAAGATCATCTTCATAGACCAACCTTGCTCCTTCTAAGCTTTTGTAAATCATATCTTTATGGTCTGGAAGATGAAGAGCTTCGCTTATAGCTTCCTCTGAAAGGTAAGCTAAGATGTTCCCATCTTTGGTTACGATCATCCTTGATTGTGAGTCATAGTGGCGGGCACACTCAATCATTAGCTCATGACACTTGATGATGCCACTTTCAATTATCCTCCTCGCAACAGGTGATGGCTTGCCAATGTAGGGGACTCTCGAAACTTCTTCACATTGAAGTTTCCTAAGTTGGTGTCTCCGATATTACTCCACTTGGACACGATCCTGGTCTCCAATTCGTCACTCCTCTGATCTTCCTTGATGAGGGCCTGCCGACTAGTAGCTCCTCCGGCTTTGGGGGTCGCCATGTGATGCCTTAGATATATTCCCTCGTGATTCCTGCGATATAGGACGGATCCTTGAAGCATATAATGCTGACATTTTATCCTTAATGCTCTTTTCTGAGTGGATGTCATGCGAGCAGGGCATTTGTTGTTGAGCAAGTCACAATTTCCTTGTACCATTCATCTGGGGTGACATCATCCAATTCATAAACTTGTTGGATCAATCCGGGGCCGTCGACTGCCAGTGTCTGAGCTAAAGCTTGCCCTCGAACAAGTTTCATAGGCTGGATTTCAATATCAAATTCTTGAATGATGGCAACCCACTTGCCTCTTCTCTCCCCTAGTTCATTTTGCATGAGGAGGGTTTTTACCGCTGCATCTGGTACAATTGCGTAGATCTTGGCCCTTAAGAGGTAATGTCTAAATTTTTTAATGGCTTTGACCAATGCATATGCCTGTTTTTCAATATTGGGATATCTGAGTTCCGCATCTTTCAACGGGGTACTCATGAATGCAATTGGGTTCTCGTCCTTCTCTTCACTCCTCTGGGTGAGAATAGCTGCACAAGTGTATTCAGAGGCGAAAGAATACAGGTAGAAGGGCCTCATGTAATCAGGACTGATCAGTACTGGTGCTTCTGCGATTGCCGACTTTATCTCCTCGAATGCTCTCTTGGCCTGTGTCGACCATTCAATTTTCGCGTCTTTCTTCAACATCTCATTTAAAGGCCTGACTATCTAGGCGAACCCGGTGATGAATTTTCTGACAAAGTTGACCTTGCTGAAGAATGATTTGAGTTCCTTCTTACTGGCTGGCAAGTTGATGGTTGATATAGCCTTCACTCTTTCAGGATCAATAGAGATTCCTCTTTCTGAAATGACATGTCCTAACAGCTTTCCTTCTGTAACCCCAAATATGCATTTCTTCAAATTAAGAGAAACACCATATCTTTTGCACCTTTGGAAGACTCTTCTTAAATCATCCACATGATCTCCCCTTTTTCTGGAGAAAACTGTGATATCGTCCATGTATATGATGATGCATTTCCCAATTAGGTCTCTGAAGGCGATATCCATGGCTCTTTGAAATGTGGCCCCAGCATTGATAAGACCAAAAGGCATCCTTTTGTATGCAAATGTTCCCCACTTGGTAGTGAAAGCGGTCTTCAGTCAATCTTCTGGCTCAACCAAAACTTGATTATAACCTGAATATCCATCCAAAAACGACATCATCTGTGACCCGTTAACAATCTGCAATACTTCATCTAACGATGGTAGTGGATAATTATCCTTTTCTGAGGCTCGGTTGAGATTTCTGAAATCAACACACAATCTGATTTCTCCACTCTTTTTCCTGACGGGAACCAGGTTGGCGACCCACATCGAATGTCTTACTGGAAAGATGATTTTGGCCGAGAGTAGTTTCTTAACCTCTTGATATATTAAAGGTTCCAGTAAAGGATTGACCGGCCTTTGTCTTTGTCTAAACGGTTTGCTTCCTGGTTTCAAAGGGATTGTATGAGTGATGATTGTAGTATCATAAGTCTTGAGATCCTCATAGCTCCAAGCGATGACATCTAGGAAATCTCTTACATTTTTTAGGATACCGTTTCTTTCTTGTGTAGTGCAGGCCTTTCCAATGAGCACATTCTTAACTTGTCTATCATCACCAACATTGATTGTGTCACACACGTTTCCTTCCATGCTGTGGCTTTTCATCTCCCTCAATTTGTCGAGATCAAAGATTCTTTCTAACTCCACCATTCCTTTTGGAATAGTGTTTGTTTTCAAATTCAAAACTCCTTCTGCATCCAATTCTGCTCCCTCAATTTCTTCTTCATCAATGATTTGGGCTAAGAAGACGTCCGTGTTGGTCAAGAAATCCAATATATGCTTGTCATCTTCAAAGACTTGAAAATTGGTGATGTTACCTGGGACTAAAGATACCAAGGTCAGCTCTACTGTGAACTTCTTCAATCCTTCTATTGCTAATGGTATCAAAGAGCTAGCGGCTTGTGCAAGAGAATTAGCCACTTGATTCCGATGGCTGTATATGGACTTGATATTGAAGGCCTCAAAACTTTCGATGAGGTCCCAAACTCAATTCCAGTATCTAGTCAGCCTTTTGTCATGGCACACATATTGCCTTCTGATTTGTCTTATCGCTATTTCTGAATCTCCATATACTTGCAGTATTTTAGCTTTCTTTCTGATAGCTAGCAATAACCCATGAATCAAGGATTCATATTCAGCCACATTGTTGGTGCAAGGGAATTGTAGCCTATGGGCGGCGAGGTAAGTTTCTCCTGCCAGACTAATTAATTCAAAGCCTGCTCCGGATCCTTGCTTGGATTTAGATCCATCGAACCTTAATGTCCATATTGAATTTCCTTGGTCTTCTGTCTCTTGGACCTCTGGGCTTTCCACTGATGTGTCGGATAGAGTTTCATCTTCTGAGGAACTTTCAACTTCTGGGTCTTCAATTTCTTCTACGATCAATGTCTGTGGGACCCTCTTGTATACCTGTTCTAATGCAGTCTTACACATAGCACAAGATAATTCTGAATGGACAGCATTATGTATCCTACACCAGTTGGGGAGGAGCAGATCTCGGACGGACGCCAAGTTGCCAAGTTGCATACTTTGTTGCACATTCTTGTGGACAAATTTTCTAAAATTTTCAAACATTCCATCATCATCCTGGTCGGATCCTTGGTCACTTTCCACAACAATTTATGTGGATTCCATCACTTTTTGTTGACTGTCTTTGTCTTGCAGGTTCTGTATCATCAAGACTTCTTCCACTTTAGGTTTGTATGTCCCTAAATCACTCTCTAAGAATAGGACTTCATTATCTTCTCCATACTCGGTTATCATAAGTTTCAATCTTGGAGTACTGTCGATTTTGATTTGGTTTGGAACTCCTCTCCAGGGTAGCCACATATGTGCAAAGTCCGTCGACACATATCCATTCAACTTTCGTGACCAATCTCTACTCAAAAGCATCCCATATGTGTCGGGTATATCCACGACTAATATGTCTATGAAATTTTGAACCCTTGGGTCTGCAGCTAATTGCATGTGGATATTGTTCAGTTCTCCTATGACCGGAACTTCTTTCTTGTCTAATTGAGTAACTTTCACCCTGGTAGGTGCAGGAGTTATTCCCAGCTTCTGGCAGACAGCCAAAGGCATCACGTTACTAGAAGCTCCTGAATCATATAGACAGTTGTGCAATAATTTCCCAAAGATTCTGACTGACAACAGGAACGGGGCTGGCTCATCTTTCCCTTGGTAAAGGATTGAGGAATCCTCATTGCGTTCTTGATTCTTCACTTCATTGATCTTTGAATTGTCAATCTTTTCTGACGTTTCCTCTTTCGAATTATCTGTATTCTTTAGAGGCTTTCCTTTCTTGATCGCATCTTTCTTAGCCGCAACCCCTTTTTTTGGAAGGATCTGACTTGTAGTGAGACTTTCTTTGACAGTGGATTGAGTTTTCTTAGCCTCGCCTCTTTTGAGCAATACCTTTCCTTCTAACATATCTTCCTTTTTAGCTGGGAAGGTAATGGTATGGACCATACATTCGTCTTGTTCAGATTGTTGCTTGCTATCAGCTTCATCTTCAATTACATTAACGGAGGCCTGAACATTGTTGATCACTTCTTTGGACGTATTCTGAACACTTGGCCTTACTGTGTTTGAATCACTCAGACTATGAATCACAGTGTCTT
The DNA here is from genome assembly GCF_030272615.1 of Cryptomeria japonica. NCBI lineage: Eukaryota > Viridiplantae > Streptophyta > Pinopsida > Cupressales > Cupressaceae > Cryptomeria > Cryptomeria japonica. The sequence goes on along the minus strand of NC_081415.1, from coordinate 19,940,330 downwards.
TAATTTTTGAGACCTTCAGTAGTTCATACAGTGGGAGGGTAATTTTAACCTTCTTGAGCTCTTCCAATACCAACATAGCCAATCTTTTCATTTCACTTCTTGGCGGAGGAGGCATATTCCTTTGCCTATAGTCTCGCATATCTTGTGGATACTCCGGATTATTACTAGCTTGGGGATCTGGAGGAGTAGAGAAATTGTTTGGAGGGATCGATGTTGTCAGAGGTTCTTGATTTCTCTGATTCCTTTGGTATACCCTCAGGCCTACACCTCCTGAGGACTGGTGGAATACTTCTTTTATCCCCTCAACTAAGACAACGTTATTCAAAGGTGGGAAATAATACTCTGAGTCTTCAACAAGTTCATTTGTTGATGCAGGTGGAAACTGGGAACCAGGAGGTACCATTGGTCCATTAGCCGATTCCAGTGGAAATCTTCCATTCTGAGCTTGGTTATTTTCTCCTCTTGGTAAATGTTTGTAGCTTTCCACAACCATGGCTTGATCGTACCAGGTAGTTGGGACCATTTCATATCCTGTTGTAGGAGGATTTTCAGGTGGATCATTGCTTCGCATCTCCTGCTGGAATATGTCGGTTGCAATTTTGAATTCAGGACACTGCAACTCAGAATGTTGGTTTGTATTGTGGAGCCTACACCAGCTGGACAAGGCCGCCTCTGCTAGAAACACTTTACTGGTAAGATGATTTTCTTGATTCTGCGAACTTGATGGGTTGTCTAATGGCGTCACCACGTTTCCATTATTAGGGGTTGTATTCCATGTTCTCCTTTGAAAGCCTTGATTATTGTTCCCTTGATAGTTATTCCTGAAACCCTGATTATTATTTCCATGGAAATTTTGATTGCATGCTTGTTGGCCTTGGTTGATCCTTTGCATACTTTGAAGTTGATTATTCTGGTTTCTCAAATGAGTTACCTCAGTTGACAACTTCTTGACTTGTTCAATCAACTCCTTCATTTCGTCCTTTTCTTCCTGTGTTCTTTGAAGTATTTGTTGCATTTTGTAGGTACACAGGTTGTGCTGGTGGGGCTTGTGAAAGTGCAACTCCGGGATGAAGCACCAACTGGTTCACCGACTGCATGTTAGGATATGTTGCTTGTGGAATAGGATTCATGACTAGAATCTGGTTGGTTAATGCCATACTAACTGCTTGTATTTGGTTCGGTGCTGCAGTTGGTCCCATATGAAGTAGCGTCCCAGTAATATTCTGTCCCATGTGCTTACTGACCTCAATAGCTTTTGCGTAAGCTGCGTTTAGATCATTTGGGATAGGATGTGTCCTTACGAACATGGCAGTAAGATGATCTAAGGCTCCATAATAGATCTCCCTTGGGTCAGCAATAAGATAGGGATGTCGTAACATAGTGTAAGCCCTGTGGAACCTGTTATTGAAAGAAGTGATCGGCTCATGTTCTCTCCTTCGAATCTCAACAAACTGTCTATACAGCTCAGCTGGAGTGGTTGGGATACCAAATTTTGCAATAAATGTATCTTTCATTGCATCCCAAGTCCTGATTGACCCTGTCGGTAAGTGAATGAACCAGAAGTATGCCTCTTCTCCTAATGAGTAGGGAAAAAGCCTACATGCTACATGTCCATATTCAACTCGCCTGTTATGAAGAAGATCTTCGAACATCTTGATATGATCCTCTACTGTACGATTGAAATCACTGACATTGAATTTGGGACAGAAATTCTCAGGATTCTTTGGCATGTCATGATAGATCGCAAATTCTAATGGTGATGGATTATTGATCATCCATGTAGCGTTGTTGAGTGAATGAACAGGAGGAGGAGGAGGAGGAGGAGCCATCGTGCTTCCCGAAGGTTGGAAACTTGATTGAGAACTTGATGACCCGACCTGGCTTGCTGTTTGAGTGATTGCTTGGATACTTGTGTGAATTGCTTGTACTAGTTCTTGAAGGGATGGAGCTTGTGATGACTTAGAAGTGCCTTCTAATCTCGGTTCAGACTCTCTTGGGGTATCTTCTCTCTTAGCCCGCTTCGATCTTGAAGTAAACTGAAGTTCAGTTAGATTCTTGGTGCCTGGCATAGACCTCAATATTCTTTGGTGTTTTTCAGGCGAGAAAGAACCAATACGATCCAGTGTGATGATCTGTTTTACGGAGACTAAAGCAGGTTCCTCTGATTGCGAAGTTCTCTGGCGGCGGCTCTTTGGCGTTCTTCAGCTCTGTCTGCTTCTTGTTCCAAGATAATTCTAACTCTAGTATACTCAGCTTCACTTCTCCTTAAGTTCCACGCAAGGTCATTCAATCCCGAAATAATGTCCTCTTGAACGTTGCCTATTTCCAAATTAGGTTGCCCTACCTCATTCAATCCTTCATGTGGCAACACCATCGTGATACATGCTCATGTTGAAAAAAAAAAATTGAATTTTCTAGATAGTACTGTTCCTTTTGATAATCAAACTTTCGCATGGCCCTCCTTCTAGCGCCAATTTTGTTGATGTGTTTTTTATGCACATGCAAACACAGAATAAAATACCTAAAGGTACCTTATCCTCTCTTGAACAAAGTTCCCGACTGTTGAAGATCTTGCCGAAGGATCAGTCGGAGTAACTCCAAGGTTCTTGTATGTAGGATCTCTACGTGTGGATAAGCTCTCTGTGGTATGATGTGATTTGCTGGAATCACAAGGGGACTTACACTCAATGACCTAAACATCTGATTTGCTGGAATCACAAGATTTCACTGGCCTAGAATTTGAAAAAAAAAAGGAAAAGGATGAGGGCGAGGAAAGGATCTAATTCTAACACTAAGAATGTAGGAGCAATGAATAACCTTTGGTGAAATTCTAACTAAGTCTTGTTTTGACATCTCAGGACCATCTCCACAAGGTTAGTGCGATCTTCGGAGGAAAGCTTTATGATGTTCAGATCATCGCTACAAGCATAGACACCATCAGGCTGATGCATATCCATGAAGAAGCGACAATTGAAGTTGAGCTTAAGCTGAATGATTCCAGTTGACTACACAAGGCAAGTCTGCAATCAACAACCTGCTAGTAGTATGGATATACAAATTTCACCATAAATCAAACACATTTCTTCCACTCATCTAATAACATGAAATCAAATTTGAGAAGTATAGAGACCATGCAAATTGTTGAATCGACCCATAGATTTCACCATTTCTTCAATGAAGTTTTACAAGTCTTTTACAACATCTTGGCAACAATCTTTGCCTTCTCTCTCTATTCTATTCTAAGTGCTATTCTATCAACTGACTATCCACTATTAGCTAACTATTCACCTTCTAACTACTGACTAACTATTAGCTATCGACTCCCTATTCACTAACTACTTTCTATTCTCCTTTACAAATGAAGAGTCGGGGCTTATATAGTGCCCTTAATACAATTCAATGGCTAAGATCAATTTGAGATCAATGGCCAAGATTCTACAATGAAAACCCTAATTAGGGTTTGTTACAACAAACTCAATTCTAACCAATGAAATAATTGTATTAATTGGACACGTCTTCTTTGGAATATTCAACCAATGGATAGCTGGGGTAGGTACATCGAAGTTTGTGCCACCTTTAATGAGTCAAGTACATTGAATCTGGACATGCTGAGGTGGACCAACCTGACTGGAGGAGTGATGACTAGGATGCCACCTTGTCTGATACTTGCAACTTGGTAGATATCCAATTTGATGATGCTGAGAAGCTAGCTTTAATTAATTCATCTGAAACTATCTGCTTCTTCAACGAACCCTTGCTTTGACTTCTTTTGTCTTTGATGTGCAGGATGATGATGTACCTCGCCTTGGAATGCTGGATTGGAAGAGGTTATTCTTTGTCCTTGCCCGATCTTCTTTGTTGAGAGTCTGCTAAGTAATAGATCCTCCGGCTTTGGGTGGTTATTTGAAACCTACACAAAAACTTAAAATTAGTCTTTGAGCATCATACCTTAAAGCATGAAATTTAAGACCTTTCAAGGGTATAACTTAAGATATTAATTTGAAAAAGACATGATAAATCAGGAATTATACATTTTCAAATTAATTATGAATGGAAATTGGATTTTCAAGACTTAGACTTTACAAAATTGCTATGAAATCACAATAAGTCTTGAATAAGAACTTCAAAAAAATTGATTCTTCATACCTCCTCCTTTGAAAGCCTAACTATAAAACCTTGGAAAATGATGAAAGAAGACTGGATTTTGCTGGACAAAGATTGAATTTCTGGCCTTCTTTTGGATGAAATATGCCTCAATTAGCCTTTTTGCCCTCCACTAGCCTCCAACCACTCAACAATTTCTGGAAATTAGCCTCCAATCTTAGCAAGAAATTCGCTCCAATCTGCCAGAATTTGCTCCTCCAATCTGCTCTTGAAATTCACATGAGAGGAATAATGAATGAATGATTTGAAAATGCTACAACACTCCTCTCTTATATAGGGCGCTCACCCTAATCAACCATGAGGCTGACCTAGCAAATAAACAAAAATAAAATAAAATCCCTTTTAGAAGGAGGCCGACTTGCTTGTAAAAGCAAAGAAACGAATTTTGAGTGCTCACCTTGATTTTTTAAGTTTTAAAATTAATTCCAAGGCTTCAAAGGTGGGTTTTTTCATTTGTTTTAAGGCTTGGAAATTAGTTAATTAAATTATAAAGGCATTAATTCATGCAAACTTGATTTAGCTTCCCAAATGTCTTGAATTTGGCAAATTTAGTGAAAATTGTGGGCTAGCTTAGGAATATTAAGGTTTGATCAAGACTTAATGAAACTTGTTTCCTCCTTGAGCATCAAAATATCCAAAGTGATGGTTTGAACCCCTTGTCTAGACTTGCTCACTTGATAAAATTGAAATTTTCTCAACCAATATTTGCAAATTTCCATGTCTTTGTATTCTCAATCTTGCAATTTGCCTTAGACTCAATCAAACAAGGTTGAATGATAGATTTTTTGATATTTTCGCCCTGGACCCTTTGGAAGGGTCAGGAGCGATTTTTCCAATTAGGTCTTGAATATCTCATTTCTTTCACTCCAAAATCTCCCAGAAGGCGAGCTTATGCTTGTTTTGACCTAATCAAGTCTTGCATTTCAATTTTTTATGAGGAAATTAGGTGAAAATGTGAATTTCGCCTTGGGCCCTCTGGAAGGGTCAGGAGCGATTTTTCTTGCTTGAGCTTACTTCTTCATCATTTTGTCTTGAATCCACCCCTCAAGGCTAGGCAAAGGTCTTCTTCTTTCACTCCATCCAAGCTTGGTTCGTTCCTGCAAGGCAAAATAGGGGATTTTGAGATTTTCGCCCTGGATCCTCTGGAAGGGTCAAGAGCGAAATTCTTTCTTGGCTTCAAAATTTTCATTTTTAACAATCCAATTTCACTTCAAGGCAATTCAAAAGTCTCCTCAAACCCATGCTTAAGTTTAGCTTTGCCCAAACTTTGGAAGAAAAGATAGGTTTTAGAATTTTTGCCCTGGACCCTCTGGAAGGGTCAGGAGCGAATTTCACCATTTGGCTCAATTCCTTCACTTTTCAATGATTTCTAAACATGCCTAAGGGTTTGAATATGCTCATTCTTCCTTTCATGATGCCTTAGACTTCTCAATTTGACCAAACAAGGCAAGAAATACCCCTCATAGAGATTTTCGCTCTGGACCCTCTGGAAGGGTCAGGAGCGAAAATTAAGTTTTAAGCAAAAATCCTTCATTCTTCAAAGTTGAAACTTCTTCAGGAGGCAAAAAGAAGCTATTCTTCTTCCATTCATGCCTATGCTTTGACCTTTTTCATTGCAACATGAGAGATATTGGGAATTTCGCTCTGGACCCCTTGGAAGGGTCAAGAGCGAAATTCACCATTTTGTCCAAAAATCTTCATTTTGCATGCTTCCAAATCTTTAAATGATGTCCAATCTTCACTCCAAGAGACCTTGCACATCACAATTTAGCCAAAATTAGTGAAAAATAAGCTCAAATAAGATTTTCGCTCTGGACCCTTTGGAAGGGTCAGGAGCGATTTTTAGGTTTTAGGGCAATTCCTTCACTTTTTCAACTTCAAATCATTTTCCAGGCATAGAACAACTTGCCTCACTCCCATGTCTAAGCTTGGTTTAGCTCAAAATTCGGAAGAAAGGATGACTTTGAGGATTTTCGTTCTGGACCCTTTGGAAGGGTCAAGAGCGAAAATCTCTTCTAGGCTCAATTGCTTCATCTTTGACAATCTCAATTATCTTCCAGGGGCAATTCCTTCTATTTTTCACCTTATCCCATACTTGCCTTAGCAAAAACTTGATAGCAAAGAGTGATTTTGAGAAAATTCGCTCTGGACCCTTTGGAAGGGTCAGGAGCGAATTTCATGATATGGGCTTGATTCTTCCTTTCATCATGTCTTAAACACTTCAATTTGACCAAACAAGGCAAGAAATGACTCCAATAGAGATTTTTGCCGTGGACCCTCCGGAAGGGTCAGGGGCGAAAATTTGGTTTTAGGCAAAATCCTTCATTTTTCCAAGTCAAAACAGCCTCAAGAGGCAAAAGGGAGTTGTCCTTGTTTCAATCATGCCACAGACTTGACCTTCTTCACTGCAAAATAGAAGTATTTGGGAATTTCGCCCTGGACCCTCTGGAAGGGTTAGGAGCGAAATTACCCTTCTTGGCAAAAATTCCTCATTTACTCATGCTTTCAAATCTTCAAATGTATCAAATGACATCCAATCTTTCCTCCAAGATGCCCTACACATCACAATTTAGCCAAAATTAATGACAAATAAGCTCAAATAGAATTTTCGCCCTGGACCCTCTGGAAGGGTCAGGAGTGATTTTTTCATTCCAGGCTAAACTGCTCAATTTTTTAGTTTAAAACCATTTCACAGGGCAAGGCTAGATCATTTTCAAGGCCAGGAACCAGTTTGTAATTTCATCTAAGGCAAGAAATAGTGTTTTAGGATGTAATTCGCTCTGGACCCTTTGGGAGGGTCAAGAGCAAAATTCCTCTTTTAGGCATCATCTGGCTCTCCAAAATCGGTCAAATTCATCCTTAGGCAAGAACACATAAATCCATCCTCAAACATGTCAAAACTCAGCCAAAATCGTGAAGGAAATCCAATCTACTAAAGATTTTCACTCTGGAGCCCCTGAAAGGGTCAGGAGCGAAATTTAGGTTTTTAGGCCCTTAATCCATCTCATTCTCTATTTAACTTGACCGACTGGACTCCCTTTCTTCACTGACCATGCTTAGCTGACTCAGACTCAGAAACAAACAGGACCTTACCCAAAAAAAACCCTCCTTCAATCTAGACCTGACTTGAGACCTGTCCTATCCCTAACCTAACCAATTTGACTCTCCTGAAAGATATACTTCATTCCGACAATCATGAATCTTCAGGTAGACTATTAACAATTCCAAAACTTGGCTAGACTTAACTTGAATGAAACCCTAAAAACGAGCTTCCAAGGTTTAGCCCTAATCCAGCTAGCTCAGACAGACCACTCACTCACTCAAAATCCTAAAAGTAGAGAGAAAACAAGCAACCGAAAGCAAAACCAAAAACAAAAGAGGGGGTCCCCATTCTAATGGGGCGATGTGTGAAATGGTCACAACACCGACCATGATAGCAGCAGTTTGACAATGTGAATTTAGATTACTTTTCTTTTTTGACAGGGCAGAATTTATTCTTCCTCGGGCAAGTCCACTTTCAATTTGCTGTCTTGGACGATCTTGGATGAATTTTTATTTTTTTGGCAGATTTGAAAGATTTTTGAGAAATCTATGTGCAGATTTGAATTCTTTTCCCAAGGTAGATTCAAGGATGATCAATGGTGAACTCAGAATTTTATCAGCAAATCTTGGTGATGGCAAACTTGAACCTTTTGAATGTCCCTTTCAAACCCTTGGACCTGCTTTATTCTTCCTTTTGGAGATGTTCAAGCTAGAATTTTTTCCTTCAAACTGTTATCAATGGTGAATTTAAGGAGAATATCGAACTTATTTTATCCAAACCCTTGATTTTGCTTTATTTCTCATCCAAATTCTTCTGAAAATTTGATAATCTAGTTGGATTTTGGAGCTGCTTCCTCTGAAGAATTTGAATTTTTTTTCTTCAAACCCTTGAATTTATTTTACTTCTGCAAAGGTAATCTGATAATATGATCAGATTTTGGCATGAATCTAATAATCTTTAGGCCTGAGAGCCGTTCACTTTGATTTCCAAACCTGTAGACATGGCAGATTTTGAAGTTGGATAATCTGATCATGCATTGAAGCTACTAGCTTCTCTCAACTTTAGCGAATTTTGACAGAGTTTTGATGCTTCCTTCTTTGCTATACAAACTTCTTCTTGGCAAACAAAGTATTAATGAATGGGCATCATGTCTTTATAGCTTCTTAGCAATTTCTAGAAGCTTTATGTTTTATTCTATCTTTAGAAAATTGAAACCCTTTGCCTTCTTCTAGAAGGAAGCTTGGAAGATTCTCAAAAATTAGAAAGTTTTATTGTTTTGTCCTCCCTCTAAGAAGTTGGAATTTATCCTTAGAAGCTTCTATCATGTTTTAGAAAGTTTTATTTGTTTTAAATCTCCTTCTAGAAATTCGAATTTGAGGAAGGCATGCCAAAAAAAAAAAAAAAAAAAAATTAATTTTTAATTTTATTTCTTTATTTCCCTTATTTTTTTATTTTTTAATTGCTTAAATGCCAAGTCATCATACTTGCCTTCTTTAATTCTCTTGGAATGCCATGTCATCTTTTATAGCCAACTAGGAAATTTATATCATTTTTATTCTATGCCATCTTCAATTTTGCCTAAGTGGGCCCTACATTCTTTCTCAAGCTTTGGTGAATTTTGCACATCTTCCTTATGCCATGTCTTGAAACTGGACTTGGAAAGAATTTCTTGCTTGTGCCATGTTTTTAAAGTTGACTTGGAAAGAATTTCTTCCTTGTACAAGAGGTCTACTTTGAAAATTGTTAGACATTTTTGGTGCATGAATAAGCTTAACCTTAGGCAGGGGTTAAGTAACCCTTACCATGAGTTAGTTAATTCTTGGTAGGAGTTTAACACTTGTTGGACAATTTTTTAATTGATCCTTCTCAAAATTCTTCCACATTTTAACTGATCGTCTGCCATTTTTATTTCTTCAACCTAGATGAAAAAAAATTTCTTGGATGTGTCATTCCACTTGCCTTCTTTTGACTTGGTCAACAATGCTCATGCCATGTTCATACCTTGCTGGTTCATCTGGACAAAAACCCTAATCTGGATTTCCATTTTGCTTTTTGCACTTGGAGACCTTATTTTTGAAATCTGAGAACATGGGTAGAAATAATTTGGCATGAGGATCAAAACCCTAATCTCAGAAAAAAGCAAAATTTTCAAACCCTTGCTTTTTACACTTAGAAGCAAAAATTTTCGAATCTGAAGACATGGGTAGGATCAGAATGACCTAAAGAACAAAACCCTAATCTCAGAAGAAAAAAAAAGCAAAATTTTCGAAGCCCTGCTTTTTATATCTAGAGGCGAGATTTTCAAATTCTGACAAAATGGGCAGTAATAAAATAGCTCAAAGAACAAAACCCAGATGCTAGTTTCAAAAAAGCAGAAAACAGTAGAAAAAGCAAAAAAATTTCTAAAAATAGCAGGTTGTCAGAAATGACTCAAAGCAATTGCGATTTTCGTCCTTCAGACCTTCTGAACACTTTGGCAGCGTTCAAATTCAATTCTGGGCATAAATTCTCAATCTGGCCCGGATGACCTCAAAACTTTAACTCTAAACTCTCAAAATGAAGATTTATGAAACTGCAAAGCAAGGACAAAACCTGAAAAAAGCGAAAACAAGGGGGTCCCCATCTGTGATGGGGCGATGCGTGAATTAGGTCACAACAAGACCCTATGTATAATTTTGACCTTGGAGGAATATTCCTCCTAAACCCTGTTCTGGCGCCCTTCCTCCTGCTTGGGCGGGATTTTCATCATGTGGAGGATTTTTTAATGTTTCAAGGAATTCCTCCTTGACCCTCATTTGGCAACATAATCCAGACTTGGGCGGATTTTAACAAGGATGAGGGAATTTTGATGAGGTTCGGAAAGTTTCCTTGCCTTAGACATTTTTTGTTCATTTCCTGGATTTGCTTGCCATTTCGGATTATTTGAAGTGAATTTTTTGTGGCTTAGAAGATTTTTCATGCTTTTTCCACTTCAAGAAAGGACTCCAACGTAGTCATTTTTTTATCAACTGCCTACTTTTTTAACTTTCCAGATTTAGACTTGGATTTTCAGGAATGCTCTGCCTTCAATGTTCTAACCACTGCCTGAGATGGACCTGCCAAAAATAGAATTACTAAAAATAGTAAGTACTTCAAAACATCAAATTAGGACAAACTAGGACACTGTGACACTTACTAAAAATAGTAAGTTTGATTTTTGGCAAAATTAGGCCAATCTGGGACGTAGTGAAACTTACTAAAAATAGGAAGTGCTTAGAATTCACTCAAATTTCACTGGTGGCTTCCTTGAAGAGCTTTGACTTCATTGCAACGCTCAGACTTTCCAAAACCTTAAAAAAAAAGACCTCAAACCTAAGTCGGAAGGGCAAAACCTTAAAATAGGCAAAACAAGTTCTAGACTTAGTCAAATTCGCTCAAACGACTTGCAAACTTGATCAAATTTCATCAAAACGCTTGCAGACAAGGGTAGATTGAAGGGATCACTGTGAAAAAACCAAAAGAACCAAAACCAAAAGACCAAGAGGATCTACAAAGTAGGGGGTCCCCATTTGTAATGGGGTGATGTGTGATTAGGTCATAACGGAGCACTACTATTCCAGTCAAAGGGTTCGCAAGGAACAATTCCATGGAGGGTTTGTCATGATTTATTTGGAGGTCCTCATAATCTACAGCAGCATCATTCCAATCACACTGAAGTTGATCCTCAGGCTGCTGTAGCTAGATGTTCAAATTTGAAGGGTAACCTGTCTCAAACCCTAACTTGTGGACAACCATTTTCCCTCCAGAGAGAGCTAAATAACTCCCAACTGGAACCGGATACAGTAATATGCCATCATTTCATTCCTATCTGTTATTTAAGCACGGGCAGAGGTATAAACAGTAGAACTGGGCATTGTTGTGCCAATTTCAGACCTTGTGACTGCTGCAGAAGGGCTGGACAGCACTAAATCATAGACATGTAAGAGGACCAGCGCCCAGCTTGTTTTTCTCTGTCAATTACTAATGTATTACAATAGCCCTTGAGGATCCTATTGAATTGTATTGGTCTAATTTAATACCTTCTTTAGATCTGCAGTCTCTATATTAACAAGTGCCTAGGTTTTTTAACAGTAAATTAACAGCTATAACTCGAGTAAAACAGAAGCACGACCCTAGGAACATTTTAGTTGCCAACATCAAATTTCTAGGAGTCTTTAATTTCTCCTTTCCCACTCTACCTCTTAAATTTTCAGGCATTCCTTGGATGGAGCGGCATGAGATTCTCAGATATAAGAATAAAATAAAGGTCAGGCAAGCGTCAAGCTCAAGTTATGCACACATTGGTTGTTCACTTTAATAACTCATCTGCAATATAAAATATCATTTCCAAGCAACGCCAATCTAAATTTGTTATTGGCTTATAATGATCAAGTGAATCATACAATAATTCTGAGAGGCTTCAATATGCACTCATTTAGTAACATCAACCTCACTGCAACCCTTATACTAGTTGCATGCAAAAAACTTATCTGAGATTGGGAACTGGCATAAAACATGCAATTAATAAATTTGGCTCTAGCAGACAAATCTGTCTGCCAAGTAACAGCATAGATCCAACAGTTTTATGGAGAACTACCTTCACATAATTCATCTCTCAAATACCCCACTTGATCAGATTTTCACAGCTCCTCTTCACCTTTCAGCAACATCCATTCAAGTTGTTAAAAAGTTATGGAAATGTGTAATGATCACAAGGCTGTGTTGTATGGTAATTCTTGACCATCTTCATCCTTTGGATCAAACTGCAGATTGGCTGCTAGTTGAGCAAAATCAATTTAGAAAGTTTTATTTCTTGCCAGAATCTAATATCTCATACAAGGGAGACGGAGACTCTGGAAAGAATACTCAGAGCAGGTTACCTCAACTCAATTTCTATCGATTTCAGGGTTTTAACATTTTTTCCCATTTTTTGCTTTTCAAACTGAAAAAGTATTTGTGAGATTACTTTTCTCCAATCTCTTCAGTTCCTGTTCCAAAAAGCAATAGATGTATGCCATGAGGGAATACTTGTATTGTACACTCACTTCTCTTTCTATCGGTGAAGGATCGTTCCACTAGATCAAACTGTACAGTAGTTAGCTTGACGTTGTGGTATAAGGTTAATAAACTCCATCTTTATGGTCTAAATTTATATTTTCAGGATTTAGGGCATTGCTTTAGAGTAAACTTTGAGAAATAAAACAACAGTCTAACTTCTGTCACAACAAATATGCCAAGAAACTGCAGAATAAAGCATTTTTTAGACACAAAACAACATAAGATTGTAAAATCTAAACAAACTACAATTACTTCTCTGCAATGATAATTAAACAAGTTGAGTAATTCTAATTATGCATGCAAGCATCAACGGAATCAATGAGAATAAAATGAAAGAGTAACAACATAGATACCTCCCCACTGAAATCAATCTGGGGTTCCTCCTTCAGTAATTCCTCGGGATCATCCAACATATCAACAATGTGAGCAGTCGGATGCCGTCTATGATATTCACGGATCTGCACTTTAAGTTTTAAGATATAAGCAAAACTTCCAAACATATTCACAACCAGTGGTAGTTAAAACTTAATATCAAGTGGCTGTAATGATTTTTGGAGACTTTTTGAACAATTCAAATATGTAGAGCTAGTAATCCTCAAATTTGAAATCTAACTGAAGAGAAAATATCTCAATTAAGCATCTTCTTAAGAAAATTTGCACAGGCAGATTGATCATTTTGAACTAAAACCCAAGTCGAGCAGACATAATAGGCATCCAGATGGAGAAAGAGAAATTAGATGAAAATGGCAACTCAAACGCAACAAGGTCTACCGTCTCGCCTTAATGAAATGCCTTCAAATCATGAAAAAACTGGCATTTTTGTTAACATTTTCAATCACAATTAAAATGAGCGTTAGACTTTGGGATAAACGACAACATGCCTAGCTCTTTTAGACAATAAAATGGACAATATTACTAACACTCATAGACAATGTAAATAACAACATCCCTACCTCTTTTAGACGATCATAAAATGCACCGAAAACATTCTGACCACTCGCACCTTGCCCTCCTAGAGCTGCAATTTCATCCTTCCTGGCGTGATCTTTGTCTTCGTATATCTCAATCTGTTGAAACATGATTATTCCACTGAGATTAACTCAAGTTCAGGAAACTAAAAAATTTCTATAGAATTTTGTCATTAAATGAATAAGAGAGGTAGATGCTGACCAGTTTTTGAGTTGTAGACATAATAGAATTAACCATATTGCTGACACGATGATTCTGATACAAGCGATCCTTGTTTGTGGCAGGTTCTCTCTGGAAGTCCTTCACTATTAACCTCTCTAAACGCTCCACCTCCTCATGAGCACCCCTTGTCACATCCAAGAGTGTCGACGACATCCTTGTAAGGGATTTAGAATTTCAGAACAGCTCACAATAAGCTCCGAATGTAAAAACCCTGAAAAAAGACATGACACATATATAATCATTTTGTAAGTTGTAACCTATCTCACGGGGTTCACCAATTTAATACATGAAGTCCGAAATCCAGCGAAATTAAAGAATATTCAACAAAAAATCACTATAGTTCGCCCTAAAATTTGCAGGAAAAAGGCTTAGGGTTTTTTCATTCTTTATTCTGCGAGTCTCTAATCAGCGAGAGTTTACAATCCACGGGTATTTACAGTTCACTGCTCAGTTCGCTGGCCGCTCGCACCTCGCTGTCACATGGTGATGTACTGACTGTTCGCTGTTGCAGACGTGGTGACGTGGTGACGTGTTGAATTAAAGAAAATTCAACGAAAAAAATCATTATAGTTCGCCCTAAAATTCGTAGAAAAAAAGCTTAGGGTTTTTTCATTCTTTATTCTGCGAGCCTCTTTTCTGCGAGTGTTTAAAGTCCACAGGTACTTACAGTTCACTGTTGAGTTCGTGGTGGCGTGCTGACTCTTCGCTGTTGCAGAGTGCAGAAGCAGAGACGAGTGACGTGAGATACGAGAGACGACTGCAGGCAGCTGGAGCCCTACCTATTTATGGCCGTTGAGAAACTACTATATAGCCGTTGCCGCCCGACTGTATATCTGCTGAAGTGATATTGTAAAGAATCTTTTAACCATTAATCGTATATCTGTAGAGAAAAATCATGATCGAAGTAGAGAAAATTCTTTCAGGTTTATTATGTGCCAATTATCGTCGACTCGTTTAGAATAGACGCTGCAAGAGACGTTCGCAAGAGCAGAGGTCTGCAAACATCCGCATTGTTATATCTGTTTCGGTTTTTCGTTTTTCATTTATATTTTTTGTTTCGGTTTTTCGTTTTTCATTTATTTTTTCCCTGCTGAGTCTTTCTCAATTTAAACGAGGACATCTTTTTACCGGGCGTTTTACAACTTTCCGGGGGAAAGCTGCCACAAAATATAACTTATACATTAAAAATGATAATAAAGAACTAAAAATAAAAGCAAAAATATAAGATAAAGACGTGTTGTCTATACAGCATTCTAAATGCACGTGTGACGGCTGGATAGACGTTGCCGTTTAAATTTGTCAGTTCAGTTTATTTTAGCAAAACAACAAAAAGAGTAAATAGAATATTTATTTAAATGCTTATGAATAAAACAAGAGATAACAAGTTTTTTTGTTTTAGATTATGCAAGTCCATAAAAACTCATTTATTTTGCAATCTATTTGGATGGTTTGGTAACAAGTTTGTAAATTTTTTTAAATGGAAATAATTTTCTACAACATGTGGTTAAACCATCACAAATCTCTCAAAAAAATCATGCTAAGTAAATCATCTAAGGAATTTGTGGTGGAATTAAAGGTAAAAGAAAAGACTACAAATGGCATATTAAATTTAGACAAAATCAAGAGCAAATTTATTATTTATTAAAAAAGGTTTGCAATTGTTCCGAGATATTTAGGATTTTAATTCTCTTAACTGGGTTGAATGACAAAGCTCCCAAATTTCTTTCAAGTTAAATAATAGGTCCACAAATTTTATCACACTTGTGAAGCATTAAAGTGTTTATGGATCTTCTTATGAAAATTTGTACTCCTCTTCAATGTAATATTTTCAAAGATTGACTCTGGCTTGGGAAAACTTCATTTTTATGTTTCTCTTAGAAGACGATTTACTTAAATCTTCTCCCAATCTTGAATTTGAATCCAAGACTTAATGTCAAATGGAGCTACACATTTAAAGAGAAAAGTGAAGGAACTTAAGTGCTCAAATTTGGAGGTCTTGATTTAGGCTAATTAAATCTCATTACCATTTTTCTATGTAATGTCCCACCCTAGGTGGAGCACTAGAGAATTGCTATGTAGCAACCTGTTTGTTTATTTTAATTAAACATACCATGTTTCCTCTTTCTTTTTGTGTTCTTTCATAGCTAGATAGAAGTTGTTGAATAGTTTGTTGTGTTTACGAAGTTTGAATGATATATAAGAGCATGAAATAGATGTTGTTATCAAATAGTAAATCTAAATCTTAACAAGATGATTTGCCTTTTAAAATCAAAGTTTTCAAATTAGTCTACAAATCTAAAATACATAAACTGGAGTATAAAATGTATTCTAGATTACTATGTGAAATTACAATATAGTTTTAGGCATACCCATGAACTGCTCTTGAAACCCTTGTACGAAAATGGATTAGAATGGTAGAATGGTTGTTTGCAAATCTATTATAGGAGAAGGGGGCCACATAAATTACTTAGCAAGACTTTTTGCAACAACTCAACTAATCATCTTCTTCCACTCTAAGGTGGTTCCCACAGCTAGGTAATGTTTAGCCCTTAATTTTGATGATGACTGCAACTGAAATCTTCTTTGTATAGCCTTCCAAAGGTTTCAATAGCTTCCAAACACCCAAAAATGGTGTGGCCTAAACAACAAGTTGCACACTCAAAAAACCCTCTTCAAAGTACTTTAAAATCACTCCAAAACTAATCTAAAACTATCTCAATTTGTTGATATTGATAAATGCTTGTAAAACCAACTCTTAAAATAGAAAATGAAACCTTTCTTCATCCCACACAAGCTAGAAAGGGAGTTAGCCTAGCACACAAGTTGCTCACTCAGAAAATGATTCAGAGATTACTCCAACTTCCCCAAACTAATATAAATCTTGAACCAATCTGTTAGAAATGAAGAAACTTGATGACCCAAACACTGAAATGCAAGAATATGTCTCTTCTTCACTTCGACACAAGCCAAAAAAGGGTTCAACCTCTCAAGCAAGTACCTCCTTCTGATTTCAGCCAACAAATTAACCTCTAAACTAATTTCTTTGGAGCCCAAATAAAATTACTGCAAATGGAATTCCCTTGCACACTCTAGGTTGGTCTTTCACAACTGCAAGTGTGATTACTCATAAAGGTTTCCATCTTCACAAGCTCCTCAAACCTGGTTCAACAATGTCCTTTAAGGAGGCAATGTACAATAACTGCAATAACATAGCAAATGACTCCTTAAGTTGGCTTTTATTTGCCTTCTCAAACCCTATGCCCTAATTAGGGTTTCTTTCCCAAGTGTCACTTTATAATGTCTACTAGAGTTTTATTTATTTTGTAATGTCTTTTATCATCTTTTGTTTCTCTTTAAAAGGGTGCCCACTTTAAGTCGCTATTTTTTTATTATTTCCAACTCCACTTTGAGTGGTGTCTAAGGAAAGTGACTTTATTATAGTGTCATTTTCATAACTTTATAGATCTAGCCTTTAAAGTCACCTTTAAATATCATTTGCAATATTATAAATAACCTCAAAATGTTGTGAACACCACTTTCTCTCTCCTAGGCATCCATTTTCTCTCTCTAAGATATTAGGTGACTTTTATCATAAAGTTCACTTTTGTTGTATGTTATTTAAGTTAAATATTAATTTAACTTAATAATCTTTTTGCAATATCATATTATAATGCTTGGATGCCTCCTGACCCACTTAGTACTGTTGTCTAACCTTGAGAGGATCAACCCAACATGGGTGCTTTGTCCATCCTATTAGTCTACGAGGATTTGGTGACATGCTAACATTGATTGGCTAACACTTGCTAAGAAGGGGATATTGCATTCAATTATTTAATTCTACATCACCATCAATCTTTGTCCACTCAATCCTAGCCCTTGAATCCATTTGCATGGATCAAGATCTAAACTTGACATCTTGTAACAAGTATCCCTACCCCCTCTTTCTTACACATGTGTGAGAATGAAAGGTCGCCTCATAGCCACCCTACCTCTTACGCATGTCATAGATATGCCATTTTCCATATCATCCTACCTTTTACATATGTCATAGACATGTCTCTTTCATGTTCTTCTTAATGTGTGCTTACACATGTGTGAGCACACCTAGCTCTTACACATTCCAACTTGTCACAAGGCTAAGCTCTTAATCCATGTTATCTATCCTAATCAATCCTGGTCATCCATTAATCATTAAATCATAGCCTTTGATTCTCCTCATAAAAAATCTATAAATTGAGGTATTTGGCCTTACTTTTATCATCTACCTTCTTCATATCCTTATGTTGTCCATTTTTCCATCCAATATATGTTCATACTAACATTGTGTCATTGTTTTGAGAAACCACATTCCTCCCATCAACAATATCAAAGAGAAAATCAAGTCGAGAAGGGTGTCTCTACTTTGGCTCAAGTAAGAGCAGAAGGTATAATAGTTATTGTAATTTAGATCTTATTCTTTTGTTCATTTATCCATCTATTTTCATCCTCTTCTTTTTTCACCACCCACTACTTGACCCATGTCTCTTTGAAACTAACTTAAAATTTGAGTTGTTGAGAAGATTTCATGTTCCAGGAAACAAATAGGCATCTTCGCCTATAGATTGCCATGTACACTTTTCAACATCTCTGTCTAGATCATCATTTATGTTTTTGGATGTCTCTACTTGGATTGTTTTATGCAATTTAATTAAATTTTAATAAATTATTGGTTGCAATTTTTTTTTGATATTTTGGTATCTAATCAACTTGTAGGGATAACCTTGTTCAATGTTTGCCTAATTTGTGTGCTCCTAATTGGATATTTGATCAAAATAACAAGCTATCTTGCAAAAATTGGTAACTAACTTTTTTTCGGCGCATGCATTTGATGAAAAGGCATTTGTGGATTAGCACATGTGCTTTTCATCAAATGCACCTATGAATTACCGCCTACACTTTTCAATGAATATAGTTGTGAATCAACGTCTGCACTTTTCGACAAATGTACCTATGAATCGACACATGTGCTTCTTGAAAAAATAGATTTACAAATATATGAATAACTTTTTTTTCGAGTATCAAATTTTCAAGATTCAAGATGCATTGGAAAGAGGACTCGAAGATCTAAAATGGGTTGTAAAATATTGTTCCATATCATGCTTCAAAAATCAAGTGCATCCATTCAAATTCAACCCTTTATTTTTGCAATCTTAAAATATGTACACATAACTTCTTTATACGAAATCATTTTTTAACAATTTTTTAAAAATTATTAAAAAATAATAAAGAATCAATTTTTGCAGTTAATTTTTGCTATATACATTTTTTTTTGGTTTATTTTCATCATATTTGAAAAGTGTGACTTAAAATTAATTCCTCGCATTTGCATTTGGATCTAAAATGAACAAGTGTATTTTAAACTCAACTCCCACTTATGTATTCTCTTCTCTTATGCCTTAGGGTGACCTTGAGTGCACTAGAAATAAGTGGTCTTGTTTTCTTTTCTTTTTCAGAAAGTTTGTTAGGGGAGTTGATCACCCCAATGGATGACCTTAATTCTCGTGTTCTACCAAAGTATAAAGAGTGGGGGGCGAATAAAAAGACACCCCTCTTAGAAGTAGAATCTTGTCAATCTTGGATAAGCCCCACAAAATTTATACCTTTGGGAAGTGAAGGTGGAGATTGTGTTACCATCTCATTTGATTTGTTTGGCATTATTATATTTCATCTATGGATTTGGACCTCACATACCCTGCTTATTTAGAGGACACCCCTAGTTGATCTTGTGGAGCCTAGTTAAGAGTTTTTAGTCATCTTTTTATTGTGGTGTCTTATGCATACAAAGATTGATAATCCCACTTGAGTAGGCATGTTGATGTGTATTATGTGTTTGAGTGTTTAGATCACCTCCTCCACGTGAAACAAAAGGGGACATATCTATTAAACACTATCAGATGTTAAGAGGGAGGGTGAATTAACATACACTAAAAATTAATCAGATTCAATCTTATAGTTAACATTCATTCCATCGACCCCGTGCATGAAAGTAAATATCTGAAAACCACACATGAGCGCTGAAATTTTTACATGGAGAATCCAAACTAGAAAAAATCCACAAAAAATCATGGTGAGAACTATCTCACTATATTACAATGTTTAGGCTATAGGCCAAGGAGTTCATTGTCGATGAGATGAATTGCAAAGCTAAGGTGCACAACCTTAGGGCAAGATACAATAAGGACTTGTAAACATTAAAGATCACTCCTTCATGGAAAGATACAATACTTCTGATAGAGAAACAATAATTGGATTGAACCATGAAGAACCACATCGACTAAAATGTTAATTATAGTTCATTGTTCAAAACACATAAAAAATTATCTTTATTAGTATTGTGTTATACTTTAAAACCTTTGTACTACTTCACATTCACTTTACACAACACACACAACTTATCTATCTCTTTCTATAAATATTCCATCCTTTATATACTATATATAACCTCATCAACATCAACTAGGTCAGCCTAATTAGATATAAGGCACAATTACAAAACAATCAACCCAAAAACAAACTCCAATGGAATGTGAAAGGCAAAATGAAACATGTGAGGCATCACACCACGTTGGCACACCTTCCTGCCCATCCTAAAACATTTCCTAAAGATCTACACTCCACTGTACAAACAAAAACATTATAGGTCAAGTGCAAAAGCTTACACTATTAATTCATATCGACACAACTTGCTCAAACTGCAATGCAAACCACCAAGGTTACTTATGGATGCTCAAGCTAGCATCAATAAATATCCAAAATACTAAATAATCAAGCCACATCACTTTAATACTAGTAGACATAGGAATGCCACACATTCATGTACACTAACATCAAAACAATCACACTTGACTGAATACCAACTGTAAATCCCATAAATCAACAGTAAAGCTCCAAAAATTTCATGAAACATCTTTAGAATCCTTTTGAAGCATTCACAAATAGATTCCACACATCTACATGATCATAGAGATAACCCACTATAATTGCATTACGCTAGACCACATTCGAACCAATAAATGTTATTGAGTTACACATTTGAATCAATAAGTTTGACATCAATGGCAACAAGAACTTATATTTGCAGCAATCTCCCTTGTTTTCATTAATGGCAACACTTGTGCCAACTTCAAAATCACTCCCCCTTTGACATCAAAGACAAAGGGTTTCTTCTTACATCAAAATTCAATAGATGATATACAACTCTCCCTATCTATGACACCTCTTCAAAACTAGAAACCAAAACTATGTCACCAACATGTCCCCATATGTACAAAATTAAAATTTTCTTCTGGAAAAATATTTAACAACTTTGTTGAGCCAAAAGTATGATATTCTAATGAATGAACTTTAGCTAATCCTAGGTAGTATTCCAATCAACTCCTATGGAGATTAAAATGTTATGCTGACTTTACATATTCAATGGAAGATTCTTTGCCTCTTCACAACTTTCTAGAACCTTTATTATCTTCTTAGCTCCTAAGAGTCTTTAAGAATATTCACTATACTGGTGAGGTGCATATCTACAATATCTCTCAGGTAATAAAAATCTTCTTGATCTACTCCTTCTGATTGGTCAATTGATTAAGCTTTATATATATATTCTCTAACTAAACTCTTCCTTTCCTATCTACATCTTCCTTAAAGTTCACTAACTTGGACAACTCTATAATTTGAGTCTCAAAAATGTTTATTCGATTTTGTATCTCTTGAGTTGACTTGGCTAGTTGTGACTATATTTATACACTTCTACAACGCTATCTACATTCTTTTAAAAAACACTTATACTTTCCTACAACCCGATGTGTGGATCTGTACACTTGTTTACTAGATCTTCTAATCTTATATCTATTGTCTTCTTCTCAAAATACTTAAAAATTGTAGCATTCAAATTAGAAGCATGATCTTTTAATTTCTTAAGCAACACTTGTAGCTTATCCACATCACTTGGTGATTCATTTAAAGTAATTGTTGGATCTCATGGAGAAGCTTCAACATATTATTGAATAACTCAATGCACTCCACCTATGATATGATAAACTTTTTTATTTCAGTATGTTGGAGGACATCGCTCAAATGTGGCATATGCAAGGTGACAACTTGCTAAGATCAATTTTACCTTAAGACATGGGTGCCTAAAGTACCTCTATAGTGATAATAGGTTGTAATTGCATTTGCAACTAAAACAAGTCTGATGTCTAAAAGATTCTCCAAAAAACAAGCTTCTATTTTCATCCTCTAAATCCTTCTCATTCTCCTTATCCTTCATGGGACTCACCTTCTTTCATTTTGTCTTTTCTTCTAATCTCTCTTTTGTTCCCTCTTTCTTCGGATCCTCTTTATTTTCTTCTTCCCTAGCATCCTTTAGAATCTCTTGAGCAACATCCATTACATTATGTTTAGCATTCATGTGATCATCTAAAATAGTATCTAGATCAACATTCTCACTTTTCTCCTCCTTTGTTATCTTTTACAAATCTAACTTGTTGCTTGTCTCTCCCAGACTAGATCTTATGTTTGTCTATCTAGAGGAGAAGACAAAGTAACTTTTAGTTGTTCCAGAGCCTCCATTGCCTCATCTTCTATCCATTTTTATATTCATTTGATATCTTTCATATCTACTCCTATGATTAGGTTCACCCTTTCCTTTGTTTTGAATCTTGTGTTTAGGGTCTGTTTAATTCTTGTCCTTTCTTCCTTTTTGTTAGTTCCCCCCCAGTTTTCATTAAAATTTCAAACATAGAGGTCACCTTTTGGTCTTTCTTTTTCCTTTCGGTCATATATTTTCTGTCTTTGAACCCAAGTCCTTGAACCTTTTTAAAAGTTCAAGGTTCAAAGTTCAAAACACACTCAAAGGGCTTCTCTTCGCGGCTTTGTTCTATGATAAGGCAAGCGCTTTGTTGTAATTTGTATTGAACTTGAATCGTTGAACCCTTTTTGGTTCAAAGTTGGCCATGTGTCGGTTTTTGTCTTTTCTCATTAATTGTTATGCGTCTTGTCGCGAAGTTGATGTTCTGGATTGTTCTATGTTATTTCTTGTATTTGAACTTGAACCTTTTGGTTCTTGGTTCAAGGTTCAAAGTCTGAATTCTTAAAGGCCGAAAAGTTCTATGCAAAATTGATACATGAATCATAAAGTAAGGTGGTGGCAGGAAAAGAGAATATTTTGGGGATTTCAAAAGGTTAGTTTCTAAAAATTATGACAAGCAATCATGATAGTTCATGAGTCGTACGATGAAGTGATCCAAAAATTAAATGCATGCCGGCTATATGTCAAAACAGGCAATAGCTCGCACGAACTTCCTTAATTTGTACAGCTTGCTAAGTTTTAAGTATGATTTTGTCTATCATTGTTGTGGAAGCTAGCAATTGTCTCTAGAATTTTCTTCAGTTGTAATCCAAGCGGGAGAAATTGAAGGTATTTTGTCTGCACGTAGAAGTTTTTCAAGAATTTTCTATTAAAGCCAGGTTAGTTTCAGTCATCCTCTCTTCTGTTGTATTTTCTTATTCTGAAAATTAGTTGTCGTTCGATCTCCTTTGCTATGTATAAAGTTCATTGGATCCCTGTAATTGCTTGTTTAAATGAGAGGTGCCATAATGAGGCCCACCCTGCCCAAAATAGGCCGCAATTCTTGCCTAGTTAGTTCGCTCCCAGAGATGGGAGATACTTCATTAGCTCTAGCAGACCTTTCCAATTTTCTCAAGAGAGCGAAAAACCCAGTTCAGAATTCAATGATGGAAAGAATAGTGAAGAGTGGTTTGGTTGAGGCTGCCACATTCCCCATTGTTGCACCATGCCCAAAGCTGGTACTAGAATGTATGAATAGGTATTGATGTAGAGCACAGATGTATCAGGAATGTCAATGGTGAAGTGCTGTTAAAAATTGACAAATAAATTGTAATGGCAGCCATGGGTATAACTCATAAAGAGCCATATGAGGACTGGACTATTGGCACATCATATTAATTCTTCTCTGAGAAGAAGAGAACTTATAAAAGTGTGATTGCAAGAAATTGGCTTCTGAAGATTCAAAAAGGGGGGTCTAGATTGCCAAGGTTGCTTACTGGAGAACACTTCATAGCAGAGGTGCAGGACATTGTCATTCTTTTGAATAGATTAAAAGGGAATGGCCATGCCTTCTATTGGGAAGACTGGATGTACTTCTATATCCAAGTCGTGTTGAATGGGAGCGCCTACCTGGATTGGTGGCAGGTATTTGCAGAAAGATTGCATGAAAGTCTGAACAGGTTTGCAGGAATGAGTGGCTTCTTTATGTCATCATATTTGTTTTATATGCGTGCATGTGCCTGATATTGGAATGGGTTGCATCATGAACCTTGGATTGATGGGATAAAGGTGTATGAATATTATCCTCACCTGCAGGAACAAAGATATGCAGAGAATTTTATGAGGTGGAATGACATTTCGCAGGGAGATTGGTTCACGAGTTGCAGGGAAACATAAATAAAAGATTGACAATGGAGGCCATGAAATTCATGGACATTTATGGTAGCTATTTTATCCAATTTCCCTAGTTCACTTATATTCAAGTTGGCGATTTTCAGGGTGAACCTTTCAGGTTGCCCCGATTTGTGTTAGATAGTTATGTTTTAATTGAGGTTTGTCATCAAATAGCATACATTGACAAAAAGAGTGGAGGGAAGTCTGGGGTGATATTTCCCGTAGAACTTGGCCACTATAGTTGTGCATCTGTTTCAGAAGCATTGAACCTTGAACTTGAATTCAAAAGGTTCAAGCTTCAACTATATGTTGCCAGATACAAATTTGATAGCCGGGCATTTGCTAGAGAAAATTTAGAAGTGGATAGTGATTTTCGGCATGAACCTCAATTAGAGGATTATTGGAAGAACTGTGTTGGTGAGTTCAAAGTCCAAAGAAGGTTGTGGTCAAGGTTCACGGTTCAACAATTGTTACAATGGGCCTATCCATGAATGTTTCTGGGGTGCAAGAAGAAGGAGATAAAGAAGTAGTCGACCTCGAGTTTGATGAGAAGATATAGGGACATCCTATCCCAAAAATTGATTGGAGTAAAAAAGGGGATGATAGAATTCAGTCCAGAACCTTTAATGTAATCAGAAGAACAAAGAAATGGTAGAAGGATCGTAGTTTCAAACAAAAGCTCATTTTTGCACTCAAGGATAAGAAATTCGGTCGAACTCATGCGGCTTCCCAAACATCTCTTCCTTCTTGTAATGTTGTTATTGATATTGTAGGTGAAAGGAAACAAAGGACGAAGAAGACTAAAAATACAAGTCTAGGAGAGTCTTCAGTGGGTTTAACTTACGCCCATGTTACCAGATCACACAACTCGAAAAGTAATCAGAAAACCCTGGCAAGTTCACTGGTAGTGGACTTAGATTCTGAGGAGGAAACTCAAGAAACAATGGATGCCCAAATACAAGATCAACCCCTCCTGGATGCTATAGATAGTGGAAAAGAAATCATGCAACCTGAAGATTCTGCGAATACTATGGTCGTTGTCACCAGTAATCAACAATCACCATTGCCAAAGGAAACATCCACCACTCCGAAGTGGCTGAGTGCCTCACTTACCAAAAAGAGGAATGTCATCCCTATTTCGATCCCAATGGAGGATATGGTTAGCAAATGTCTGGGGAGGACTTCAAAGTCCAAAAGACTCAAAACATAAACCATGACTCATGTGAATGAGCACACGAGACATTGGGTTGCGGAGGTAGCTCGACCTCCGACAGATAAAGAGATTGAGAATGTTACTAAGAAAGACTTTATCATTGAAAAGATTGATCTAGGGACAACTTCTTGGGTTGCTGATGTTAAACACTTGGAATCTTCAACTAAAAGGATTCTCACAAGGACCTGGAAGGATGACAAAGATAAAAGTGAGATGAAGCAAATTATAATACAGACAGCCCAATATATTAATGCTATCCAGAATCCAAATCCTCAGCCTCTCTCAAAAGTTTCTTTATCATTTGACCCAAAGTCACCTTTGAATCATAAGTTATTTGATCAGGTTCAAAGGAGCCAAATGATCACAAATGTTTTTAGTGAATGGCTTGAATCAATTGCACAACAAGGGACAAGTTATATCTTTGATTTGGTCAAAGTGTTTGAGAATGCAGAATCTATTGGGAAAGAGTTAGAAATAGAGATGGTTGCTTGGGAGAAAGAGAAAAGTAAATGGTTGGTTGTGTTAAGGCAGATGAGAGATACACAGAGATATGGGGTAATGAACTTCCTCATCGAGAAGATGGTGCATGGCCTTGATGACAACATACTCTTTTTTTGCAAAGAAAACATTGAGTGGAGGAACTCAATAATTCAACAAGGACATGAAGAATATGTGCCCTTTTCGTTGATCCCAAAATTGGTCAATCATTACCTCTTAATGCAAAGAGGTTTCCCATACATTGGTGTACCAATATGTAGATGAAGAATCTTTTTTGGCACAGGTGGTGGATGGTCTTTGATGATCCACCTTGTAATAATTATGAGGTACCATTATATTTTTTGAGAAAAGTATATTGTACGTTTGTGCTCAATGTGCACCCAAACTATTTTGACATGAGAGAGTTCCATGGTAGAGGTGGTGACTTTGCCCAAGATAGACCTGGAGCCCGTAGGCGATTACCCGTGGAGAGTCGCTGCCCCCTAGCACCCAAACCCAAGGTGCATTAGGCTGTCCCAGTAGAGTTGAAAGAGTCAATGGAGATACAAACTCTTCAGGTGGCCACAACGTTGACTGGTGCCATCATGCAGCATGGGACATCGTTAGCACACCCTATTGTATTGGATGATAAGCCATTAGTTTCTCCAGGTGGCGACAGAGAGCCCATCCAACATATGTGTGTTAGTTGCTCAGGGATATGCTCGGGGATACAGCCGGTGCAGATGGATCCTCATCTCATATGTGCATGATTTGCAGGAGTAGATGTCAGGCCTGCATGACTGAGGATTTCACGCTGACAAATGAGTTGATGGACATGGTGTTTGCCCATGAGCGATAGACACAAGTGTGTTGATTTGAATTCATAGCATTTTATTTATCAGTCACTTTAAGTTTGTAATTACATAAATGAATTTTCATTTATACATCAATTTAAATTGAGACAAATAATATGCATTTCAGGATGCAGCAACGGTATCCCATACTCCTCCCTTAGTTACTATAGCTGCAACTTCGATGCCTGAGGTATAAATTTTGTAACATGTTAAAATAGAATAGTACACATTGAATTCAAAAAAATACAAGATATACTAACTATCTTTAATGCTTGGTCCAATTTTTGGTTTGTAGGTGTTGACAAGAGACCAAATATCCCAAATTGATGACATCATGTTCTCAGCGATCGATTTTGGCCTACAAGGCTATACGGTATCATATTTTGTACAACCCTTTTTATGTATTGTTTTGATGGAATATGAAAGTCATTTCATTTTAGATTTTTAAAATTATGTTTAATTTATTATCTGTACTAAAATCTCATGTTAATTTTATTTTTTTAGGGTACCCCCTCCACGTCTAGGGCTTGTCCTAAGAAAAAGAATTCCTCAAAGACGCCAAAACGTGGGAAGAAGGTAATTGAACACATTTTTAGTTG
The DNA here is from genome assembly GCF_030272615.1 of Cryptomeria japonica. Taxonomy (NCBI): domain Eukaryota; kingdom Viridiplantae; phylum Streptophyta; class Pinopsida; order Cupressales; family Cupressaceae; genus Cryptomeria; species Cryptomeria japonica. The sequence goes on along the minus strand of NC_081415.1, from coordinate 19,913,218 downwards.
TACAATTGTTTGAAAATGTTGAAATCAAGTATCAGTTGGGGTTTGTAGATTGATTAGTGTTTTTTGTCTATTTTACATGTACAACGTCCATTGAGTTATGTGGATTTGTTGAATGCATCTGATTCACCCGTGGATCAAGAGAGGGCGAAGGTATGTATCTCTACTTTATTTTCTTGATTTCATGATTATATGCACACGTACATGTGAACTTGTAATATATTATAATCTTATAATTTTTTCATACAGGAAATATCGATACCTATTTCATCAATGGCGAACCCTCCTCTGTGCACTGAGAAGCATCTCAGGATCCGGTACACTTTTGTTTGATATGTAAAATTAATTGTTTTTAACCTACAATACTTATCATTATATTAATTGTATTTAATCTTTGAACATTTTTTGTATAGGTAATAGCGATAGTTTCTCCATTGATGGTGAGCCATCCTCAGTCCATTGGAGAAGCATCTCAGACACAGGTACGTCATTGTTCTCTATATTATAGCTTTTAAGTGTTTTGATATATTTATGTTAGTACATTGTATTAATTGTACATTTAATCTACAATAGACCCCTTCGCGGTACGACCATAACGTGGATCCATTTAAGCATGTCTTCAAGAAAACTCCTAAGAGTGACAAGGAGAAGAGAGCGAAGACATTAGCTCCTAGATTAGCCGATGAGGTAATCTACATTTCAATTGCAAAGGAATTATAGTTAAATGCATAGTTATGTTGTTAATTGTGAACTATTTTCTACAAAAGAATTCTAACTTGGCTTTTGAATTATGGTTTTGCAGCCATCTACATAGCCGCGTACTGCATCAAAGAGGCTTGATTTTGATGATCCACCACAAGTTTAGGATCATATAGTGTTAGTTTTGGTCATAGAATGACCAATACATGTAGATATAATCTACATTTTTATTGTATATCGATTTGGAGATGGCATATGCCACATTTTTGTAATATTTGTATTGACTTGGCAGACATGCCTTTTTTTAATATATATAAATGATATCCGATCCAATAAATGTGTATTGAGTTCATTATTTTGTATTCGTTGTATTTTGTGGTTGTCCTTTTATAAATTTAATTGATCATTTGCCTATGTAATCAACAATATGAATATAAACAACAAAAATATATGATATAAAACATTGCAATCGTGGAATATGATATGATAAAATTTCTAAAATGTTGAATTAACCCTACAAAACTCCTTGCATTTTGTTCATTATTGTGTAGTCACCGTATTTGGTGGCTGCTCTTTTATGAATTTAAATGAATATTTGCATATGTAATCAACAATATGAATATAAACAACAAAAATTGACAATATGAATATAAACAACAATATGTGTTTGGTGCAAGAGCACCCTCATGCTCGCAATGGTCAAATTTTATTTGTTGTGTGCACAAACTGATATCGCGAGCACATCCAGGTGGGCAGGTTTACACTAGGCATGCCCCTGTCATGCATCCCAAAGTGCCGGAATGTCGAGAGTCATACCATACCGGTGCGATCTCTCAAGTGACCCGAGTCCAAAAAATTGTCAAAATTTGATGGACTATTTCTTCAAATCTAGGACACATATGATCGATCTGTTTGAACCTGTGGGGTCACGTGAGGCTCCTCTACAATGGGCTATATTGGTTTTTGACGACTCGGAGCCATTTCCGATTGGTAGCATTTTTTTGCCTGCTGCAAAAACCGTCAGTTACATGCAATGCAAAGTTGCAAGATTGGCTAGAATTGATTCAGTTCATCGTGTGCACAAATCGACATCACGAGTGTGTCTGGATGGGCAAGTTTACGCTAGGCATGCCCCTATCATGTATCCCAAAGTGCTGGAACGTCAAGAGTCATACCATACCGGTGTGATCTCTCAAGTGCCCTAAGTCTAAAAAAATGTTAAAATTTGACGGACTGTTTCTTCAAATCCAAGACACATATGGTCGATCCGTTTGAACCCGTGGGGCCATGTGAGGCTCTTCTACAATGGCCTTTCTTAGTTTTTGATGACTTGGAGCCATTTCCAATTGGTAGCATTTTTTCGCCTGCTACAAAAACTGTCAGTTGCATGCAATGCAAAGTTGCAAGATTGGCTATAATTGATTCGGTTCATCGTGTGCACAAACCAACATCACAAGTGCGTCCGGATGGGCAGGTTTATGCTAGGTGTGCCCCTGTCGTGCATCACAAAGCACCAGAACATCGAGAGTCATACCATATCGATGCGATCTCTCAAGTGCCCCGAGTCCAAAAAAATGTCAAAATTTGACGGACTGTTTCTTCAAATCCAGGACACATATGGTCAATTAGTTTGAACTCATGGGGTTGTGTGAGGCTCTTCTACATTGGCCTATCTCAGTTTTTGATGACTCATAGCCATTTTCAATTGGTAGCATTTTTTTGCCTGCTGCAAAAACCATCAGTTGCATGCAATGAAAAGTTGCAAGATTGGCTAGAATTGATTGGGTTCGATGTGTGCACAAATCGACATCTCGAGTGCATCTGAGTGGGTAGGTTTACGCTAGGCATGCCCCTATCGTGCATCCCAAAGCATCGAAACGTCGAGAGTCATACCATACCGGTGCAATCTCTCAAGTGCCCTGAGTCCAAAAAATTGTCAAAATTTGATGGATTGTTTCTTCAAATCCAAGACACATATGGTCGATCCATTTGAACCTATGGGGTCATGTGAGGCTCCTCTACAATGACCTATCTCAGTTTTTGATGACTCAGAGCCATCTTCAATTGGTAGCATTTTTTCTCCTGTTGTAAAAACCGTCAGTTGCATGCAATGCAAAGTTGCAAGATTGGCTAGAATTGATTCAGTTTGTCATGTGCACAAATTGACATCATGAGCGCATTCGAGTGGGTAGGTTTACGCTAGGCATGCCCCTATCATGCATCCCAAAGCGTCGAAACATCGAGAGTCATACCATACCGGTGCGATCTCTCAAGGGCCTTGAGTCTAAAACATTGTCAAAATTTGACGGACTGTTTGTTCAAATCCAGGACACATATGGTCATTCCGTTTGAACTCATGGGGCCACATGAGGCTCCTCTACAATGTCCTATTCAGTTTTTGATGACTTAGAGCCATTTTCAATTGGTAGCATTTTTTTGCCTGCTACAAAAATCATCAGTTGCATGCAATGCAAAGTTTCAAGATTGGCTAGAATTGATTTGGCTCGTCGTCTGCATAAACCAACATCACAAGCACATCCGGGTGGGCAGGTTTACGCTAGGCATGCCCCTATCGGGCATCCCAAAGTGTCAGAACGTCAAGAGTCATACCATACCGGTGCGATCTCTCGAGTGCCTTGTGTCCAAAAAATTATCAAAATTTGATGAACTGTTTCTTCAAATCCAAGACACATATGGTCGATCCATTTGAACCCATGCGGTCACGTGAGGCTCCTCTACAATGGCATATCTCGGTTTTTGATGACTCAGAGCCATTTTCAATTGGTAGCATTTTTTGCCTTCTACAAAAATTATCAGTTGCATGCAATGCAAAGTTGCAAGATTGGCTAGAATTGATTTGGTTCATCGTGTGCACAAACCAACATCACAAGCGCGTCCGGGTGGACAGGTTTATGCTAGGTATGCCCCTGTCATGCATCCCAAAGCGTCGAAACGTCGAGAGTCATACCCTACCGATGCAATGTAGAAGTTGCTTGACAATATTTTTGACAACAATGACAATTTTTGCTCAAATTGTCTCTATTCTCCATGATTATACAAGAATTAAGAATGCTCATGATAGACCCGTGACACATCACATATACTCAAAAAATAGTCACAAAACATTGACACACAAAATAGTCACAAAACATTGTCACATATTATTCAAAAATTTGCCTCTAAATATGGTCAAATCAACTCTTGGCTATTTGATTATACAAAAAAATGTCTTACAAATTATCTCATGGGCTTTTATACAAAATTTGGCATTACAATATGTGCGATTCAACTTATCGCCATTTTAATATACAAATCATCTCATGGGATTTTATACAAAATTTGGCATTACAATATGTGCGATTCAGCTCATCACCATTTTAATATACAAAATTTGGCATGTACATATGTACAAATAAGCTCATTCTCATTTAAATATACAAAATTATGCCCCTAAACATGTAAAAATCAGCTCATGGGCATTTATATATACAAAAAATGAATATAGAACAATTCGTCGATGATTTATACAAAATTCTCAAAATCATTCTACTCTAAACCGTAGAATCAATCAAGTGAGCCTTCAAGATCAGCTCTAACACATATTGTGTCAAGTATTGCCTCGTGGTCAGATTCACGAACTTTTTATAAAATCTTGTTATCAGGTCTACCACGATACTTCATCAAATGAATATTTGTTGCAACAACAAGGTTAGAGAAATGAAGAATATGTCTGTGTGTTTCAAAGTCCTCGAACAACCAAACATCAAAATTCTTGATAGGGTATCTCTAAAGCCATGTTCCTGTCACGACAACATACCCTATTGGGTACTCAGTACCCTCTCCGTCAATGATTGTGGTTCTCAATTTTCTTTTTGGCTCAACATAAAGACACAAATAGTAATATGTTCCTTCTTCATTGTTCTCTTCTTCAACAACGGCATACACATGACCTGCATTTTATAAAGTGTTAATTAATATCAAAAATAAAGTATGATGTACAACAAAATGAACCCAAAATAATACTTGCAAAAAATTAACTCAAAAAATCATCTGAATCCACTAGATCGGATACATGGTCAAAATCCACTGATGTCTCCATTTGGCTCAATTATAGTGCTTTGGGAATTTGGTATGAATCAATGGGAACCAACAGTCTACAAGACCATTTGTCAACCCACTCTTGTGATTCACATTCTTCCCATAAACAATACATGCATGAAGAGAAAAAACATACCATCTGTCTTGTATAAATTACCAGTGAACTTGAATTTGAACTCATGAGTGCATGTCACTCGATCCTGCAACTGTACAACAATCTAGATAGTTTTCAATGTTAGATTCAGTGATCAACCAAAAATATCTATGAACCATTGACGTACTTGGATTACCTAGACCCATCGTAGATTTACACCATCACACAATTGTTTCTGCATCTATCAACTCAGCACCACCTTCATACTTCAACTCTTCTCTAGCTAGGGCTCTTTTCACACATGCTCCTGCACCATCGTGCTCTCCCTTACCATGTATAGCCCCAGTGAAATTCCAAAAATGTTGTATACCACTTTTCATATGCATCCTTGTCAACTAATAAAACATCCTTGCATTCTTGAATTGTGTGGTGCAACTATCATAGAAAAATTTAAAGCATCCTTATACAAACTTTGATGAATGAGTACGATCATCACATATGTAGAAGTGATACTCTCTTACAACCTTTCTATCCTCCTCTGTGCTATCATCTGCATGCATGAATGCTATGTGTACAAAAATAAAAACTTGTGTAGACTAATAATACATAGATTTCACTTCATTTTGAGGTTGTAGTGTATAATTTTCAGCGAAATCAATGATAGAGACAATGGTGCCAAGAGGAAATGTGTCCTTACATAGCTTGAATTGCTCATCTAACCATTGAGCTCTGTATGTATGCATTATGTACTCATAAACTAGTTTCTCTTGAAATATTTTTATAAATTCAGCTACACATATATCATTTTTCACTAGCTCACATCTCTTCAAATCTTTTCCATCTTTAACTCCATATGTGTCTATCTTGTATTTTCCGAAAGAAACTAGTTTCATACCAATTTCATGTGTGCTCTCCAAATGTATGCATCTTGGTAAACGTTACAAGCCACCACATATAGCACAAGAACCTTCCAAACAAGGAATCTTATAATAAATGCAACCATCATGTCTATTACATAGCACACTTGAAATAAATTCTCCTACCGACTTAGGAGGTGCTTGTATATTGCATTCCTACAAAACGTCGTTAGTGTGCAAAGTAAAACAAATATGATGAAAAAATATCATAGTGCATGGAAAATTCAATATGCATCCTACAACAACACGTGGTGCATACATGATTAATCTTAATATAAAAAGGTTTTGTCATTTCAAAAAATCTTTGAGAAATTCTTATTTGAGGAAACTTTTGAAGAAATCTTTCATAAAATTTAGTTTGAGTCATATCAAAATAGTGTTTGGCATGTGGCTCATGATTTTTAGACTCAATTCGTCTTCTAATAACATCTCTTTGGTTGGGTGAAACTCTTGTGTTTTCATGCCAAAAAAAATTAATTAATGTTCTTAGTGCACCAACAACAAGCTTGTCTTTGCGTGGTAGTCTACCCAAGAATGTCCAAAGAGAATTATTGTTAGGTTCCTCTATTTTTTCACGCCTCTTTAATGCTTTACTTAATGTTGTTCTACTAACATTTAATGACTTACTTGTTTTGCTTATCAAACGATCTTTTTTTATTTTCTTGCTCATTATGGTTGATGTAATGACACGTCGAGTAGCATTACAATCTTTAGTACACGATTTTGAACCAATAGCTTGATATGCATCAAATAGATTTCTCACAATAGTTCTTTCACTATTACTTTCAGATGATCTTAGGCCTAGAATTTTCATTGTCTCTCTAAAATTCAAATTATTAATCATTTGAATAATTAATTGACATCTTGCAGTTTGATTTAAGTTTTCAAAATATTTTTGCCATATTCTTTTAACCATTCTCCTACAAGTTCATTCATTCATTTTATTGGGCATTGACTTCAATATATTCTCATCAATGTCAATTAGATACTTTGGTTTCCTACAAATGATTCTAGGAGGTGTTAACATCAGTGCATTATGTACATTCAATTCATCAAATAGAGGAGGTGTATGTGCATCATTTAATTGATTATTCAATGTAGTATCTTCTTCAATTGCATTAGGTGCATTATGTTCGTTTGGTAAATGGAATTGAGATGTTGAGGATGACATACCTTCTCCCATTGTTCTTATGTCACGTAATTTCTTCATACACTGCCTTTGTCTTTCCTTTTCAACCTCTCGTTGTTCCATTGTTCCTCGCTTGTTCTTTCCCATGGTTGATATCGGTTGTCCTAAATAGAATCATATTACATATATATGTAAACAAAAGTTCATAAACAAACAAATAATCATAAATATGCATCTTATCACTATTTTTCGGAATCAAACTATTAAACAATCACAATTTTATTGACAAAACTAATAAGAACAACAACTCAATTATTTGAAATCATGCAAAAACAAAAAAATCACTTACTTCTATGTATAAAAGAATGATAGAAGTGCAGACATAGTTCCAGTGGGGCCTTCAACGACCTCAAAAAATTCTTTTGAGGTTGTTGAGGCTCTTGGGCAACTAAAACTATGTCTATGTACCGCGTATGTGCTGTTAGTCCATAAAATGTTGGCAAGCCCAACGGTATTTTTTTTCCCATTCTGTACTAATAAGTAGCATGTACATGCTCCAAAGCCTAAAAAATATTATCGTAGGGTAGTGAATAATGGGCTCAGTACCCCATACGTGCTTACAAGTAATAAGTACCACGCACAAGCTCCTACACCTTAAAAAAGTTAAGGCAGGGCAGTGAACTAATAGGTTCAATACCCTATACGCGCTATTGGTAGTAGAAAAAATGTGAATGAAAAGAGAGAGAGAGAGAGAGAGAGAGAGAGAGAGAGGACACAATATGACCCTTAGAACACAATAAGACCCCTAACAACATCTAAGGGGTCATAGGGTGTCCTAAGGGGTCATATGACAGTATATTATCCCTTAGCACACCATAGGACCTATAACGACACCAAATAGTGTCCTAAGGGGTCATAGAACACCATATAACCCTTTAGAACATCATATGGTGTTGTTATGGGTCATTGGTGTCCTCGAGGGGTCATATGGCATCCTGTGATCCCTTAGGACACCATATGGTGTTGTTATGGGTGGTATGGTGTCTTAAGGGGTCATATGGTGTCCTAAGGGGTCACAGGACACCATATGACCTCTTAGGAAACAATACAACCTCTAATGACACCTAAGGGGTCATGTGGTGGGCTAATAAAATGATATATTAAATTTAAAGTTATGAATAGAACATCATACAACGAGACTCCAAGTGAACAAACAACAAGGCTTCGCTGAAAAGCAAGTGTAAGAGCTTGAACTAACCCTAAGAGTATTGCCTAAGTTCTAAAATATATGATGCTATTAAATTTGCAAGGTTATAGGACTGATCTCGATTGTGACTATAGGAATTACAGACTTTATTTCTTTCATGGGTATGTACCGTTCCAAGCCGTTTGACAAGTGATAATCATCATATACTAGCACTGCCATGCATACAACAAACTTTAATTTCTTTAGGTGATAGGTGTTGTGTAACAACATGGGAACTCTCGCATACCCACCACTATCATTCTCTAGGACATCATTTGCGTTACTCTCCCTCTTTCTCTTCCTAACGGTTGTTTCCTTCTGAAAAACATATCACAGGTACTCTGACTCATCATGTTGCTTTGTTGACACTATTTTCCACGTCTGCTCTGCTCATTAAAAACACATTTGAGAAGAATATTGCTGCAGGTTTCCTTGTTTGTCACGATAATACACCCGTGGTTTAATGTCAAACCCTATTCCTCCTATTCAATATACACACACAAATCCATCAATCAATTTTCTTAGGTACATGATTAAAATCAAAGAGGAAGTTGCAGACAAGAAATAAATTCACTTACTTCTATAGAAGTGCAGACACAGTTGTAGTGGGGTATGGAGGGAGGGAGGGAGAGAAGAAGAGAAAGAGTGGTGGGGTATGGAGGAAGGGAGAAGGGGAGAGAGTGAGAGAGAGAGGGATGGGGTATGGAGGAAGGGATAAGGAAAGAGAGGGAGGGATAGGGTATGGAGAGAGAGAGAGAGAGAGAGAGAGAGAGAGAGAGAGAGAGAGAGAGAGAGAGAGAGAGGCACCTTGTATGCATTTGAGAGGGGGAGACAATACACTTATATATATATATCTGTGTGTGTGTGTGTGTGCACATATTATATATACAATATCATATTATACAATAGCGCGTATGTGTTGTTTATAGTAAAAAGAGTGTGTGCACGCTGTTTATAGTAAAATGAGCGCGTACGCGCTTCATACACCATAAGTACCTTGTACGCGCATTTTAAACCATAAGCACCCCATACGCCCTTTTGACTGTTTAGGCTTGGAAATAGGCCTGGATGACAAAGCTACGGTTTGAAAGTTTGATTTCCCTCCATTTCTCTCATTTTTGACGTGTTTTATTTTATCAACTTTGTCATCATCAAGTTTACACTTCATCAAGTGGGTATTTTAAAAATTTCCACCATATTTTCGCCCATCTTCTAAGCTTTCTAACCATATAATTTTTTCTCAATTTGAACAACAATAACATATTATTATTGAATTTCTTTTACCAGTGTCTCCATAGTTCTCACAGACATAGGTGCACCATTTTTTAATAACTTTTGATATACTCATCCAAATTTTAAAAACTTTATATATTATTGTAGTGCACTTTATGATTTACAATTTAAAAAAAATAAAATTGTATTTTTGATTTGTTTAGTGCAACTTATGCTTCGTGCACGAACAAGTACCTAATTTTCAGGATGTGCTTGATTGGAAAAATCATAAAAATAAAAAAACTCAACAAAAAATTACAAAAAAATACACATCTTCTAGTGCTCACTCTTAAATATCTTTCTGCCAAAGGATTTGTCAAAATACTAAATCTAACTATGACTTTTTTTATGCGCACGTTAGACACTATGTTATGTTTTTAAGAAAAAATCAGGGTCTGTTTTTCATGCGTGAAGGATTTGACCCCCTTAATCTTATCCAATTTTGAAAAAGTTTAGTAGTTTGGAAACTAGATTCAGAGTATTACAATATTTGTTGTTTGATTATCTTCATATCTTGAGTGGATGACTTTCAAATTTTGCCTCCAAGTTCAGGTTCATCTAATTTCAGAAAAAAAGTGTTCACTTATACCCCCTTTTTGACCACCATATTTGTGTGCACTTACCCTTGACTGACACTATGCAAAAAGACATGAAATGCATATATCTTCAGCTATTAAGAGAGGATAAGAAAATGCTTGAGGATTCATCACAGATGATTCAGGCCTTCAAAGATCGAATACAACAGATTTAGGAAGCAAAGTCCTTAACAATTGAAGACTTCTCAAAGGTCGCAAGAATCGAATCTATGTTCGCTGTCTATTTCAATCATTTGGAGATGCATAAGAGTAAAGTCCTACCGATAGGTAAAAAGAAAGAAGTATGGAAGCAAAAGATTTTGCACATAGGCCTCCCAGATTACCAGCTCATTTTAAACTTCTCAACAAGATCACCTGGAATGGCGGAACATTCAAAGTACTCCTAGATCACAAGATAGACAAGCTGAAGCCACATCATCTGCTGGAGCTTGATCGTGCTTTCTTTGCTCGCGACTCATGCCATATTTTTAGTTTATTTATTGCTTTTTATTTTTATGAAACTATACTTCTTTAACTTTGGGATAGAGCTAATTATTTAACTCTCGTTTTATCTGTAACAAAATATCATAGCCTAGATGCTATTTATATGGCTGGATAAGTCTTTTAAAAGGGCCGAAATTTTTTGATTGAAGAAAACAAAAACTAATTTTTCTTTGGATTTTCAATATAGACAATTATGGTTTTTGAATGAAAATAATATTGTGGTTCGATCTTCAAATCTGTGCATTTGAAAGATTATCAGTCTCTGTTGGGATATATGCTTATATGCTGAATATATTCTCTTCATTACCAACTTTATCTTAGTTTGTGGATTCATTAATTTGCTTTGTTTAAATATTACTTCATAGTTGTTTAAATGACTCTAATCGCCCTTGTCCTGTGAGACATGAGCGAGAATCAATCAACATTTTCATTACTTTGAGTATTATGGATGTAATAAATTTTATGTTGAATGAATGCGTATGAAGATAAAGTTAGTGAGCTTTATACTTATTAATGAATGTTTTGCAACATTCTTTTGTGTTGACAAATGAATGTGGAAGCCTTTCTTGCTTTCTGGTAAAAAGTGTGTTTGTTTCTTGAATAATCTGCATAAAAATTTATTGAACATCTTACGAGGAGCTGCACTCTTATGCAAAGGGTAAACCAAAGCTTGGTTCACCCAACTGGTGGTACATTTGCTTTTTCATAATGGGTGTGCAAGAGTCTTTATTTTAAAAACATAAAAATTATTCAGAAAAGGCAAATATGTTAACCAACACTTTCACAATGGACTAGTTACCATATATAGTGCTTTTAGACTCATATTTGACTCATTCATCATTTCAACCTTTCTCTTCTTTGTCAATACTTCCAAAAGTTCTTTAGGAAGTTTATCTTCAATTTCATTTACAAATTTTTCAAAGACAAGCAAATATTTGATTGCCACCTTCTCAGTATTCTCCTTATTTGTTGAAGGTGCATCTGGGTACAGCCCCAATAGAGAAATCCAATGATCCATGTTCACACACTACTTTCACTAGACTATTAAGATCTAAAAGATAACAATTCTAATAATCTTCAACATTTTATTTATGTTTCTTTGGATTGGGAAGAACTTTCTTCTTAACCTCTTTCCTCTTCTTTGTAGGGGTCTCTACCGAAGAGACCAATATTCTCTTTCTTATTCTTAGAGACACTATGTCCTCTACTTCATCTTTTTATTCTTTTATCTTAGTCCTCTTAGTTCTCATTTCAATCATAAATTGTTCCTTCTTAAATTATTCATCGCTACTATTACCAATTGCTAGCTCCAAACCTTCCTTCTCCCTTGTTGCTTTTTGTTTATGCCTTAGTTCTTTCTTCTTGCTTGTTTTTTGATTTGGTAGAGGTTATGGATGAACCTAGATCTTCACCATAAGAGAGGCAGGCACAAACCTAGATACCCTTTGAGTATGAATCTAGAAGAGACCTCAATCGAAGTTTCTCCTAAAGCTTCAAATATAGGGCATAGACCAATATTCTGATATAATTTCTCCATTCTTTTCTCATGCCCTTTATCAATTTTCTCTTGCCTCAACTAAGAAAATGTCTCTTCTACAGTTCCAAACCTAGGCTTATTGGGATCTATTAAAATCTTTAATATTATAGCAATATGTCTCTCTACTTCTTCTACAAACACTTCATAGGGTAACTCAGGAATCCAAGTTGTCCTCAACTCAATAGCTTCAATATAGCAATGATCTTCACTCACCAAAAATGCAAACACATCTTTGCACTTCCATACCACATCATCCAAAAATGTCTCCATTTCTTGCATTCTATCTTGAAATTTCTTGAACCACCCTAAGTACTAGGTGTTGTATGCATATCCACTTGTCCCAAAAGACCAAATGTGCTATCTAATTTGAACTGCAATCAAGGAAAACTTATCCCACACTTCATCCTTAATCCCCAAAACTTCATTCATGAGCATGAAAGCCAAAAAGATAATCAAGGATCCATACCTAAATTGATATTTTCTCTTCTTCATTCATTCCAAAATCTCTAGAAGATGTTGCCTTAAAATTTCACAAAGGTCAAACCTTTCTCGAGGAACCACCATTTCATGTGTAATGTGAATCACTATCATAGTGGTGGAAACCTCATGATTCTAGAAGTAGACTTTTTATGCCAAACTCTTTGTTACATATAAAACTCTTGGATCAAAAATGTTTCCATAGTCATAGCTCTTTTGTCATACACCAAACCAATAAGCTGCACAACAATATCATTTTTCACCATCTTCTTCATTACAAGGGTACCGATGGAACACAAACCAATCAATGCCCTAATTGAATCCTTCGTAATTTTGTATGCCCGGTCCAAATACATCACATCATCATGAATTTGACTCAGAATGATTTGAACCCATGCTTCAACATAGCTAAAATCGGTAAATTCCTTCTAAATATTCAGACTCGTCTCTAGAATTTTCTTGTACTCCTTGAATGTCATAAGTCATCTTCTAGAAGCTTGCTCAATATTACATCATGAAATTTCATGTGATTGATCTCTGCAATAAGCACATGAATGTATGCTCTCACATTCTCTATTTAAACCACATCAATTAAAACCCTAAAAAAATCTCATTCCTTGTCTTTCACCATCACCACAAAAGAATAAGGCTTGAAAATGGGTCATGGCTTCAATTTAAGATCAACAATAATGGGTCTACATAGCCATTTTGTACTTCCTAAAATGAAGTAAAAACCTAGGGTATGTAGAAAAACCTTCAAATACACTTGTCACACAAGAAATTTGTTTGCACCAGAGAGCTCTTCAAATCCACAAGATTGTAAGTGATCAAAATAAACTCGAAAGGTCAATTCAATCATTGCATCCACCTAATCAAGGTTAATTTGACTTAAATTCATTTTACCATTATAACTCAAAAAGTTGATAGTTTGTTTCATTAGATTTTACAAGTCACACCATGGATGACCATAAATATCTGGAAACCTCCAAAAACATCTTGAAAATCTCCTCCATACAAAAAAAACCTCAACATCCAAACCATAAGAGGGTCCATAAGATGTTCAATTAGTTCTCTCCTTTAGGTAGTGCATAATGTCTAGTTACTAGAAGAGGAATCTACACCATCACTAGGTGTGAACCCATCCTCAGTCTTTTCTTCCACCTTCTCATATGATTTCTTGACCACTATCATCATCTTCTCCTTTTGTTCATTGATATCAATCTTCTTTACCAGACCGATGACTTCTCATACTTTCCTTTGCAAAACCTACAAATGTGTCCTAATTTCTTTACTTCTTCTAAAATTAGATCTGCACTCAAAAGCATTGTGCCCAAATTTGTTGCATGCATAATAATCTCTATTGAATTATTGAACATTCCTACCATAGTTTATATTCGCATATCCATTCTATAAGATCCTACTTTTGTGTTCATTTGTTTTGTATCAAAACTCATTTCAAGAGCAGCTCTGATCATTAAATAATTGAAATCTAATCAGACTTCTACATCCACTAGCTCAATGTCCAAACTTATTGCATGAAAAATAGTTACCATTAAAGGTTGATGAATACCTGACTTGAGTATGAGAAGTCCTTTTGACATTCTTCTTGTTCTGAACTGGAATGAAACCTTGCTGATCTTTATTTGTGTCCTTCAATTTATCCTTGACCTCCTTCCCTTTATCTTCTTTGCTAGGAATCTTAGACCTTTCACCTTTCTAAAAGTGAAGTCCACCTTAGCCTTTATTTTTCTTTTGAAAACTCGACATCAAACCAAGTACTTCACTACCACCTTTGAGCTTCAAGCCTTTGTCAATTTGTTTTTTTTGCTTCCTTCAACTCTTTTCTCAACATGTTCATTTTGTTCAAGTTTGGTGCATTTTTCAAATTTTTCATGTAGCTTTGTTTCAAGATAATCAATAGCCTTCCTTCCTTCATCAAGTTTCTTAGATAGGAAATTTTATCTTCTTCTTTCTTGCACACTTTATTTATGATTTTTTTAGATCAGCTAGAGCATGCCTAAATTCTCCATCCATGTCTACCACAACATCAATGTCTTATTCAGTTCTTCCACAAAATCCAAACATTTTTTAGAATTAAACATGGTGTTCAAATCCTAGATCTATCTTACTTGTTACGCAGTGAGTTCTTTAGGAATCTCTCTAATACCAATTTTTGAATACTATCAAATGTTAAGAGGGGTAGGGGTGAATCAATATACATTAAACCTTAATTAGATTTAACCTTTTCAACTTATCATTCATTCCATCAACCACACACATGAAAGTAAATAATTGAAACTAGAAAAGCAACAACACATGAACACTAACATTTTTACATGAAAAACCCAAACTTGGAAAAACTACGGTGAGAACTATCTCACTATAATATAATCAAATTACAATGTTTATGTTAGATTCCAAGGAGCTCACTGCCCTTGAGATGACTTGCAAAGATAAGGCATACAACCTTAGGGAAATATACAGTAAGGACTTGCAAACACCCAAGATCACTTCTTAAGGGAAAGATACGATACTTCTAATAGGGAAAAAACAATTGGATTGAACTGCAAAGAACTACATCTACTGAAATGTTGATCATAGCTCATTGTTAAAAACACATCAAAAACTATCTTTTATTACTACTTTGTTATACTTATAAACCTTTGATTTGCTTCACATTTTCTTAAAAACACACACACAACTTATCTATCTCTTTCGACAATGATTTTATCATTTATATACCATCAACAACCTCAAAAACATCAAATAGGTTGCCCTAATCAGATACAACGTGTAATTACAAAACAATTGGCCCAAAAACAAACTCCAATGCAATATAGAAGGCAAAATGAGATGTGTGAGACATCATAGCATTTCAGTACACATTCCTATCTATCCTAAAACATCACCCAATGATCTGTAGACCACTACACATACCAAAATATTATAGGTCAAGTGCAAAAGATAACAATGTTAATGCACACTGACACAATTTGCTCAAATTGCAATGTAGACCACCAAGGGTACTTGCGACTGCTCAAGATAGTATAAAAAATATGCAAAACACTAAATAATCAATCTAAATCACCACAATACTAGCATACATAGGAATGCAACACTTATGTACACTAACATTGGAACAATCATAGTTGACTGAATGCTAGTTGTAGATCTAATAAACTGACACCAAAGTTTAAAAAAATTCATGCAACACCTTTATTATCCTTTTAAATAATTCATAAATAGACACCACACATCCACGTGATCACAAGACTAGATGTGGACTAAAGGATGCTACCGAGTTACACATCTGGATCAACAAGTTTGACATCAATGGCAACAAGAACTTGTATTTGCAACAACATCATCCAAATTAATCCATACGATTTTGTATTTTGCGTCATTTCATTGTGTATTTTCATCCCAAATCCAAAATTCCAAAAAAATCATAAAACTCAAAATTCCAAAAAATAAAATTATCAAAAAATTCAAAAAAATGCTTAAAAAATCCTTTGTTTAAGTCTAGGTTTTCTCCAAATTAAATATTTCATCTAGATCAACCTCCTCATAATCATACCTCTCATCACAATCACCCATCTTAATTCTCTCATCCTAATCACCTCCTTAGTCATCCTAATCACCTATCCAATCCTAATAACTTTTAATCATCCCAATCATCATCTCCTAATCATCCTACTTATTCTTAACAATTCTTCCAATCTCAATTGCCCTTAATTGATCCATGATAAATCCAATTAGGAACCTAATCCTCATCAATTTTCTTAGTCCAATCAAGTTTCCAATCCTTATCCTAATCATCCTCCACAAAACCCATCAAAATCCACTTCTCTTAATCCAATCTCATCATTCATCCTTTTCCTAATCATCCTCTATCCCTTATTCCTTAATCCTCATTATTAATCATCATCTTAATCTAATCTCATTTTCATCCTAAGATGAAATCCCAATCCTTCATCCATATCTAGCTCATCAACTAATTTTTATGTCACAATATTATTATAATGAGTTTGGTCATCCTACTTTTTCTTCCACTTCATCCCATTCTGACGGCGATGATAGTCTTGTTGATAAATATGAGTATGAAATTGAAAACCTTGATGCCATTATCACTAGCATGTTTTCACCAAGAGTCTTCCAAGATCCATTCATCCATCCTAGCCACCCCACCATTCCTTTGGATGCATATCCAATCATAATCCTTATCACACCTTTGACAATGGAAATCCGTTATGTCACCCATTTACATCTCCCTCATATCACACCCACATATTCATCCCATCCAACATCTATACCTCCATCTTATCCCCTATCCACATTCCAATCCCTATATTTGTAAAACCCCTCCATCACCTTCACTCATAATCCAAGTCCTTTATAATATATATCATAATCCTAATCTTACATCTAATCCCAATTTTCTACTTAACCCAAACTTCCCTCATATTACTAATCCTTCACTTAATCCCCCAAGCCTTAATCCTAATCTCTCAATCCACAATACTAATCTTCTACCTTATCCTAATCATCTATAAAATCCTAATCCTTCTAGGTCCCAAATCAACCAATCCAAATCCACACCATTCTCATCCTATCAATCCATTGTTCGTAATATTATCAAATTTTTTATAGCAAAGGAGACTAAATCCTCACCTAGGCTAAACAAAGTTTCCCAATCACTCCAAGTCATACATCCATATACACACCCTCCAAATCAAGATAAACCTCAATCCCATACACTTCATGAATCCCCCATCCCTCCACCGACCCAAGTTAAAGACTCCATATCCTCCTCCACCACATCATCCCCACAACCCCAAACATGTGAAGACCTTGTTCCAAAGCAAGCTAGGATAAATTACCCTCCATCATTATAGTTACTTTCATACCATCTTTAGGTCTAACTCAAAATATCCCTTTCTACCATGATTTAAATTTCCATCACGTTCAATTAGGCGTAGGAACCATTCAATTTTGGCACCTCTCATCACTAACTTGGAGACTATGACATAGTCATTGGAGATGTTTTTCTTGTATTCTCTTCGCTTTTTTGGATTGGAAAGATATTCAACATGGACTATTGAGTTTTCTTCTTTTGAATTGAAGGAATGTGGTTCAATGTGTGTGATCCTTTTTCAAATTCTTGTATCATCCATCCATCTTCAATGTAGGAGGAATAACATTTAGGAGGCTACCTAGTCTCTCTCTCTCTCTCTCTCTCTCTCTCTCTCTCTCTCTCTCTCTCTCTCTCTCTCTCTCTCTCTCTCTCTCTCTCTCTCTCTCTCTCTCTCTCTCTCTCTCTCTCCATTCTCTCTCTTTCTCTTCAACCTCTTCTTCTAGATTGAACTTATTATACATGGGCACCTAACATGGCCTAGTTGCTAGGACCCATTTTTATTTTTCAATTCCTCTAGGTTGTATTTATGAGAGTATTGGTATAATTTTTTCTTCACCTTGGATATGTATCTATCCTAAGTGTAATATTGTTAGGAAAATAGTGTTATAAACACTTTACACAAGAAATAATTATCTTGACTATGTAAAATAAATATTTGTTTGTGGTGCACATTTAGAGATGTATTCAACCACATTAAATATTAGTTGGGTCCACTTGTAAACTGTTATACAACATGGGCTAGATATTTTATTTGTGATTTCGACACTAGAATTTAAATTTAATATTAGTAAAACTTAGTACAAAAAAAGAAATTTTGGGTCAATAGTTTTTTGTACTCATGAAACTTTGAGACATGTAATTTTTACAATACCATAATTATAATTACATCTTAGATTGAATTTATAAAATCAAACACATATTCAGTGGTTGAGGTTTGTTGGCTATCATAACCTTTGTGTTTGGTTGTCATTCATAATGGGATCTCTTGTAAAGTGCATATGTGAAGCATTCCATGGGATGTGTAGTTTCATGGTTACCCATTATGCTTGGACATATGGAGGATGTGTTGGAAGAGCTTGATTTTTTATAAGTAATCATAAAGACTCTATAAGTGTCCTGTAATATTTCATTAATTAGTAATATATTTAGTGGATGCTTTTGGAGGTTGGATTTTTATCTCTTAAGGGTTTTCCCAATGTATATATCTTATGTAATATTGTGATATGTATTTGATCTTTGCATTATGGTTATTTTATAAGATTGTACACATGCTTTTATCTCACATGGTTATGTAGAAAATAGTTTGATCAACGCAATAATTTTTAAACAAGTAATATCAAAGTTATGGTTGTGATTGAGGAAGGAGAGATATAGTTTTGTTTTTAACCCTTGTTTAAGTAGATTTAATGTAAAGTTAAATTCCATGACAATTGTGGAGATATTTTAGATATTTCAAGGGATGAGATGTCTTGTGTAGGTTGTGAAAATTTTAGATGCAAGATTGAGGGTTTGCAAATTTATGATTAATTCTTGTAAACATGGAGCTTAAAAAATACTAAGTGGTAAAATAAAAAAATTTAGGTGTTCATAATGAAGGTTTTGGAGAAGTTTAAAAAATGATCCTTTGGAACACAATAGACCACACCATTGGTTTCAAGAGGCCCAAGAGATGAATGCTAACATAAAATTTGATATATAACTAGTTATTAAGGCCTAAAGGAGGGAAAATGTCCCTTATCCAATCATATAATCTATTCAAAATAAAAATAAAATTAAGATATTGAAAATCATTTAAAAAAATATTATATAAATTAAAAAATTAAAGGGGTTGTACGAGGTCAACAAACCTTGTAATCTTGAGACCATAAGAGGATAGTTACTAGCAATGACAAGGTTGGTTAGTATGAGGGTGTTAGCCATCACCATCACTTGATTGATTCCTAACTAATAATTATGTCATGGTTAATAAGTCAAACCCTTTGTCTTGAATTCTCATTAAGTTAAAAAAAATATTAGAATTAAAATTTGTTCCAATCTACCACTAGAAGATCACTAACGTGTTATTGGATTTAGTGTCATCATCACGTCTACATATCAATGCCATCAACATGATGTTAGCCATATGGACTATATGAACGTGATCCATTAGTCCCTTTTATCTCTTAGTAGGTTTTTTCCTTCCAAGGGACATAACTTTAACATGTGATATCAAAATTTTGACTACATATACTCATTAAAAATCTCTCATCAAGTATATGCAGTGGTATAGGTTTAGGTTTTAGATCCGTTTGCTTGTGTCAAAATTTGGTCCTTAATTTCTCTATTACTCTAAAATGGTTGATTTAAGTAAATATATTTTACACACAAAACCATGTTTTTAAGAGGTGATACATCAAATAGTATTTGCAATATATTTATCTATATAATAGATAAGGTAGGTTTTTACTTGGACATTAGCAAAGAGAAGTTGTTACTTATTTGAGCACCTGTATGGTCTAGATATTTGTGACAAGGATGTGTGAGAATATAGATGAATTGGTATAGGAAAAAACTTGCGAGAGTGCGTATTTTAATGAGATCAATGTGATAGTGCAATTAGCTATTATATTTGGTGTTTCTTGATACAAGTTTACAAGCATTTCAGAGTGATGATTTGGATAGAGAAAAGTATATAGGTTGTCTTCTATTTTGAGGACATGGTCGATATGCATGTGAGACTTCAAGTCTTGGTTTAGTAAGAGTTGAGTATAGGTATAGAGATGGTGATTATTATGGTATAATGAATTTTCATGTACATTCAAGAATTAGAATGAGATAATTACAAATGAAGTTGATAGGTTGGGTAGTGATTAATTCATAATTGTGGTGTTATGGTTTAATGGTAGGAGCTTATTCTCATCTTTTGGATGCTTGTTTGTTTCCTTAACCATGATTACTTGACAATGGATTTTATAGGTGAATAAAATTTACAAGTGATCTAGTGTTTGAATCTTGAGTTCTACAAGTTATCTTCTTGTTATATCAATTTGTGGGTTAGCGATGTTATCTTTTGTTTGTATATTGCATTAGTTCTTTTGTTGTTTGTCTACCCATTCATTGTAGTAGGATGAATCACACATGGATTTTCTATATCCATTGTTATTTTTAGTGCTAATGCATGTTTAGGTAGTTGGCCTTGTTTATGGTCATTTTTGCATTAATACATCACAGTGAGATAAGAGGATGGATGATTAGAGTGATCAGATAACTGGTTATTGGGACTAGTAGCAGATTGTTTATCATGATGTTATTGATAGTTTGTTACACATTTTAATGCTTTTCTCAATGATATTTTGGAGGCAGATTATCTTCTTGGGTTGGATATTTTGATTATATCTTCTTTAAAACTTTTAGTATCACAAATAACTATGTATGGACCATGGTTTATCTTCATTTAGCAAATGGTTATCTTTATGTGATTGAATATATAGACATCTTGGTTAGTCATAGAAAAATCTTAGAGTCTTTGGTGAGGCAATAGTTTATGACAACTTGATTTTGATAGGTAATCCTTGGTTGAGAGGATGTTTAGCATATGTCTTAGTGTACTTAGATACTAGTTGGAGTATTGACATGTAGCCTATTCTCTGAGAGTAGGATATGTTCATTGGAGCATGTGATCTTCTAGGAGGAAACGTTAAATCAATGATGTTATGATGTGCTCTTGATTTTTTAATTAAAGATTTGATAGTATTTAATTATATTGGTATTGAGTATACTAGTCAAGTACTTGGGAGCTCGTGATAGTGCAATGTTGTATTTAGAGCTTAATATGATAGATTGGTTGTAGGTTCTCATGAATACTTGAATTTATCTTGGTTTTAGAGACATTTGTTGAGATGGTTACTCTTTAGAGGCTTTATTAGGATGTTTGATGAGCCTTCACCTAGATAAAGACAGGGGTTCATGATGGACATGTAAGATTATTCTTGGAGAGAGTCATCGTGGCTTGGGGTATCTTGGAGGGGCAACCTCATTCCCCAATCTCCACCTACTTGATAGATAATCATCTAGTATATATTTCCCACTTTTTTGGATGAATTATGTTTTATGCTTTGTCTTCTTATGTATATGGATCTTTAACTATGATTGTTTAGTTCTAGAGGTGTTTTTGAGGAGTGTTTTGGTATTCTTTTCTTAATATTTTAAAAAATATACTACTAATATGGACTACAACCTAAATAATTTCAAGTTCTAAAATGAATTGATAGCCTTCTTTGATTTGTTTAGTTTTTGAGAAAATTGGCAAGCATGAAGGGATTGAAAAAATTCCTTGGAGATATCATCCCTAATTTTGAAGCTATGAAGACAAGATTTGAATTGACCTCCCTAGACTATGCGACTATAAAATATTTACTTCTATAAGAAAAGCTTATCCACACAACAATTGTAGAGTTGATAAAAATGCAAGTGCTTCAAAATAAATAGAGGCACAATGGAGCTCCAAGGTGGTGGAATCATATGGATAGTTAGAAAAACACTATATAACAATCATAAATGTGAAGAAATATAGAAATCTACATGATGACATATTTCCCATTGAAGTGAAATCAACCTCATGAAGACGACACGGTTCTACATATCAAATCACTAGGTATTAGTCACGTTGGTTTGAAGAATTAGTAATGACATGTTAAGAAAAACTACATTTTTTTGTCCTTAGGTATTATAATTTACTAACTCAATACCAAAATAGATCAAAAAATTATTTGAAGGGACGATGGACAAATATTTAGTAGATGTTCAACCACTAATGTAAAATAACTAGTAAAGGAAAAGTTGTGCTAAACTAATGACATTGCCTTATTGAAATACTTTAGAATATTTTTAATACTAAGTGTATAATTGTCCACTTATACCAGAAGAAATCAAAGTGCTGATAGTCAATGTTGAGATTAAATTTTTTATTTATTTTGCATATGATACCATGCCCTTCTCTTGATAGTTTTCCACTGCATATGAAGGTAACTACATTTAATAAATATGATCTTCGTATTAAAATCCCTAATCACAATCCACAAATTAGTGGGAATAAACTAAGCAATCTAATGCCAGAGATTAAATCTTTCAATAATGTCATTTGAAGTATAAATATTAACTCCCAAGGAATGATTATTATGCTTTTCATACTACTAGATAATATAATCAATAGTCGATTGTGTAGTGGGAAGAGACTAAGCAATTTAATGCTAGAGATTAAATCTTTCAACAATTTGTCATTTGAAACATAAATGTTAGAAACTCCTAAGGAGTGATTATTATACTTTAAATAGTACCTGATAATATGATCAAGAGTGGATTATACTTTTTAGGCTAATTATTTTAGTATGTGAGGATTAGTATTTTTTTTTAAGAAAATCAACACTTTATCATGGATTAGTATTTTTTAAAATTTAACTTACTTATTAGATTAATTTTTATCCAAGTTACAAAATTTCACTTTTTTATGTACTTATATAGTCTGCACTGGTGAAATAAAAAAGATGGCTAAATTTTGTAGTTCAGCTATTCTACAATCCACATAATCTAATAAGAGGTGATAAATTTAAATTTCTATTGAGATGATACTACTAAGAATAAATTTAACAATAAAAAGAAAAAACACATATTATTTATTAACTATAGTTAACTAAAATCTAAAGTGAAATCAATATTTTTTTGTAAGACTTCAAATTTATATAATTTTATTTTTAATAACATTTTATTTGTAGCGTATTGATTTTATGTATTCTATGACTTTGATTAAATTGTGTAAATTTTATTTTTTTAAAGAAGATGTCTTTATTAAACCATCATAAAAAAACAATGAATCCAACAAATTCTTTGGCTAATTCTTATTATTTTTCCAACCCATGATGATAAAGATAAAACCCTCTTATGAACACTTCGAATCCCACTAATATATAGACTAAGCCCAATGAGACCCTTCTCTTCCCCTCTACTATTAAGATATGATTTCATATACACGCACTTCTTTTTTGAAATGTAAACAATATTTTTTATAATTGATAATATTAGTACTTATTGTTATAAAAAATAAAATTCTACTTCCTTTATTATGTCTCCAAGACATTGAAGTTATATCAAAAATATTTATATTTATTTGAGGTTGCCTTTTACACTTAACCTTATTTTAAAGAAACGTAAGAAAATGCATACTAATAGAAATTATCATACGAAAATGGCATAGTTACCAAAATTCAATTCTCCATTACGAGAAGAATGCATACTAATAGAAATTATCATACGAAAATGACATAGTTACCAACATTCAATTCTCCATTGGAGAAGAATGCATACTAATAGAAATTATCATACGAAAATGGCATAGATCTTCATTGGAGAAGAACTGAGAAACCTCTAGATCTATTATTGTATAGAAATAACCTTATAGAACCAAGTTCCACAAATGGCACCAGAAACAGGTCCAACAATATACACCCAAAGACCGTTATAATTGCCTGTTTTCAATGCAGGCCCCAGAGATCTTGCTGGGTTCATGGAAACTCCTGAGAGCGTCCTGAATGTAAAACATTCTCAATTTTAGTATGCCAAACATACTCAATCTAAAAAAATAATGAAATTTGAAAACACATCATTATCAGTTCCATGCATACCCAGCAAATAACCCATTACAAGCTGCTACAGCACCCACAGCAACCCCTGCCATTTGACCATGCTGCAGAATAAAGCATAGTTTAGGTGGTAGTTATTTATTACAATGGAATAAAAACTTCAACTAGAGGACTGTAATACATGAACTGTTTACTTTGTATCTACAATGATATTACATTAAAGACATTTTTGCAGTCCAGAGTAATTATCAAATGTTCTTTCTGTTTACTTTGTATCTAAAATGATAGAACATTAAAGACATATTTTTACAGTCCACAGTAATTATCAAATGTTCTTTCTTGATCCATTGGAGTAAGATTTGTTTTTGCAATAATATTTTCTAATCGAAATTTCGGATCACATTCTATTTAGCTCTAGATCATTTTGATGATGGAATATGAAATGCGTTTTCGTAACATTGATACAAAATAAATCTTATACAATTGAATCCCAAAAAATATGTAATAATAATAGAATATTAAAGACATATTTTGACACTCCAGAATAATTACCCAATGTTATTTCTTTATTCAATTGAATAAGATTTATTTTGCAACAACATTTCAAGTAACATTTCATCAAACTCCCTATCATTAGAATGTTCTCCTAATGTTAATACAAAACAAATCTTATGCAATAAAATTCTGAAAGAACATGCTATAATAGAACATTTTAAACTGTATTTCGTTCTAATATGTCACTAAACGGGATGAGTAGAGTTTTGATAAATTGTCTGTCTTACTGCTTTAGGATCAGTGGCTGTTGCAAATATAACTAGGGCTAGCATAAAAGTAATGATGAATTCCACCACCAGTGATATCAAAGGATGTCCCATAGGAACATTCACAGCAACATTAATGGAGATGTTTGTAATTATTTCATCGAGTGCAGCTGCAGCTGCTGTGGCACCCGCAATCTGACATACAATATAAATGGGTAGCTGCCAAAATCACAAGCAGAAAATATCAGATTACAAAAGAGAAGAGAAAAGGACACATATAAGCACAGGTTCATCCTGTGGGTCATTTGGAATCCAAACCAATCTGTTATATTTTGAGCCTCTTTCTTCACCAAGTGACCCATAGGATCCGAAGTCCAAGCCCAATTTGCACTTAACATGTTGGATTAACTCACCTCCTTAAAAGGAAGTTGTCCCACAGATGAGAAAGTAAGACTCACTGCAGGATTTATGTGAGCACCAGATATATGTCCCAAACTGTAAATTATCGCCATTAAAACCAGCCCAAAAACAGCAGCAACCCCAACGTCAGTTAAGATTTTATCTCGGGCTTCCACCATGATTCCTCCACACCCAGCAAATACTAAGATAAAAGTTCCTACGAACTCTGCTGCAGCCTATATAGGAAAGTTATATGACTGCATTTAGCAATTTCGAGAAACAAAACAAATATATAGAATCTATATCTACACATAGGTGTCCATCTATATTTTTATTAGTTATACCTTTTTGTAAATTGTGGTCTCTCTGAAAATGCTGGTTGTTTTAGCAGCCTGAAGATCTTCCATGTCCGACTTGTTTGTGTGAAGAGCGGTTCCTATCGTTGGAGAAACATATTGTTGCTCCTGATCAATATAGCAATCGGTCACAGCAGAAGGTGACCTCCTCTGCTCTTTCATGGTGAAAATCCTTGTGCTCCTTACTTGGTTGTCTACAATTTAGCTTTTATAGTATTATAGGTAGGTACTTATGTATAACATGATTTTGAAGTTCATCTGACTGGACTATCAATGTTATAGGTGCTAGGCTTCATGTGGATTTTTAACTTTCTCATTCATGTCTTCAACACTGGAATTACCATTGATTTTGGATCTCTCCTTGAATCCTAATGTGCTGGGGGACTGTTTGGAAAGGAATGGTGATTATTTCCAAGGGTCTTGGATGATTATCTAAATAATTATAGCTAATAACTGAAAAATATTATTACACAAAAACAAATATTTATATGTTTTGGACTTCACCCCTTTGGTTTCATCAACAAGAGTGCTAGTTATTGCTTTATCTGGCTGCACACTTTTTTCTAATGGTATATTTGTAGCTAATGCATCCCTAATGGGTAGCAAAGATTGTACAATTCTAGTATGCTATCTTCAAATTTCGAATTTTATATAAAACGAGCACAGCAAGCATTGTGGCTGCTATCATATTTGTTTTTATTGTAAAATACAATTGGATGCTATCATATTATTATTTTGTTTTCCTAGGTATGTTGAACCAAGAAGACTTGAATATGAGAGATGAATTCATTTTTAAAATTTAGACGAGGAGAATACATCTTTAATTGTGTATGTTGAAACAAGAATATTTGTACATGTATTGTATGGTTCATCTCACTTTTTCAAGTCTTCGTTGTGTCACTTGTATTTGGGCTTTCTTTATTACATTTTTTTTATTTGTAATTTATATTCATTTTAATTTCTATTTTTAATTTCATATTTATCATCTCTAGGGAGTCAAATTTGATTTTCCATTTACTTTAAATATTATGTTTATTCTCTTTATACATACCATTTCAATATTTGGTGCTTTTTTTTTTCTTTACTTCCAATTCGGATTGAGCACTTACCTTTTCTTATCTTTTTGCTTCTATAACCTTTTATCATGCTGGTTCTTTCTTCACATTTTATGCTCATGCTCATGCTTGTTCCTTAATCCTTGATTATTGCTTATGTCTTATTGTTCTTATATTGATATATCACATTCTTAGTGCTTAAAAATTAATGTTACAATGATAGATAATTATTATTAGAGTTTCCATATTGATCTCATAGTGTTACATTATGCTTATAGTGCTTATACATTTCTCTAACATTGATAAATCATTCTTATCACAGCCTTTATATTTATCTTGTACATTGCTATATGACACTCCTAAATTTACCTATTAAACTTGCCTTGTTCTATCTAGAAATATACTTTAATCCTACATAATTAGATCTAATAATTCCAAAGTTTCCAATACTTTCAAGCTAGTATGTTGTCCATACCTTGGGTTTCTATTGCTATATCCTTATACTTGGTGGAATAATTACTTCTCTCATCTTGAACACTCCTTTTTTCATACCATGTTACCATCTATACTTACACTTACCATTCTTTCTCTCTTTACACTTTGCAGCTTCATTGCTACATCTTTAAATTTGGGTCATCATGCATTCACTATCTCTATTTTAAGAGTTTGTAGCTACATAACATGTGTTCCATACCTAATCATTACATTGGAGGCACATTATAGTTATTATATTACATTAGGGATATCGTGCTTTCATCAAACCTTATCAACTTCATTCCATAATTATGTCTATCGAAGGAGCATTTATCTAAACATATACATTGACAATCACATAATTATATATCACTCATATACACCTTTATTATTGTCTATTACACATTCATTCGCAATGATTATCTCCACATACATCAAATTTATCATACACATTTATTGCATCATCTTTCATGAATTATAAGAAAAATTCTTAAAAAATAAAGATCCAATTTCACACAAACACTCACTATTATATACACGTGATTTTACAATTATCCACTAGACATGATTCACATTATCATTTATGAAATTATTTTTATTGATGCATCAAGGATTAACGTATTTGATCATTACACTTTGACTATGAGCTTACATTGGAACATCTTGTTGGATCTTTACATTGTTTCTACATTCCTAGAGTAAGCAATATGATTTAGGCCAAAGAAAATTCATCCTAAATGGGAATTGATCATTTCATCAAGAGAATGTGAGTGATTTAAGGCCAATTATTGATAATAGATATTCTCTCCTTCACTTTGGACTAAGTTGAACTTAGGAGGGTATTCTTAGAGGTATCTTTGATGGGAGTAATTGCAACTAAAGACAAATAACTAAAGTACTATAGTAGTATCTAATGTCTGCTTGGCTCAAAAAGTTAACACTATACTAAAGAATAACCTAATACACATAAATTCTCTATTAAGTTGATAAGAACTCCATTTCACAAATATAAGATATGGGTAGGAAAACATGATTCTTAAAGGGAAGAACTATCACGGCTCACTAAAAATGCTTCCTCGAATGAATCACTGAATCACAAAGTGCATAAAAATTACTACTACTCTTAAAATAGTATGAATTTTTTATTTTGAGTGTATGGTAGATCATAAACTTCTAGGATTGGTGCATTATTCATGGAGTTAGAGAGTCACATGTTACCAAGAAAAATAACATATCAAAATAACAATAAAGATATGATATCACATATTCAAGCATACTTAATAATTCCTCTCTAAACTCTAGAAATCCATATGTAATAAAAAAGAGACCATTAAAAATAATGCTTGCAATAAGTTAAAATATTATGACACTTATCAAATCTTTACTATTATCATACTAGAAAATGTGGAAATAGAAAATATTATGATAGAATACTATCATAATTTGTCACATAGAAGTTCCCCTAGAGATCTACAAGTGACCAAGGAAATATTGAATTATAGACATCAATTACAACTTTATTACTTATTTATGTATTGGAAAATATTACAACTTTATTACTTATTTATGTATTGGAAAATTTACATCTTTAATTATCTTTAAAATAGATATTTAATAAACGTTAATAGTTGTACTTAGTTTTTGGAGAGTTACATTCCTGTAGGTTAGATAATCACTGGAAAATAAGACTATACAACCATGGCAATTATTATCTGAATACATGAATATATATTTTATAGATAGTTTAGATTTTAGAAATTGCTTTCCATTTAGTATTAGAGCAAAGTGATCTTATGCGATGTGTTGTTAATCTCATTCCAAATCTTCAAAGGCATGAGAAAATGTATCAGGCGTTCAAACTGTTATGCTGGGCATTTAAATTCAGGCTGCAGGATGAAAAATGTCATATCTTTCTCGTTTCTCAACAAAATGCAAAAATGCAAAATGATTTTGAAACGTGATGAATAAGGCAATAAAACGCAGAAATCGTTTTATGATATATTTAATATTTGATGAGCAGTTTGTTGGAGAAGAAAGCATAAAAAAATGGCGTGCTTATTTTTTGCTGGCTGGAAAATTGTGACATTTGCTTAAGGCGTGGAAGAGAAGTGGCGTAAGTGTACTCTTTAATTTGGTTATGTTTTGCGAGCAACTCTTCTCTATTCATGCTTGTTTGGCGAAGACAATTAATCACCTATCTGAGAGAAAGCGCACACTTAATCATATGCATAAATAATTTGGTATATTCAGAATTCAGGGAAGAATTTAGAGGTCTTGCTTTGAATTGCTTGGATTATTTAGCATTATAAAAGTTTGTAGAAATAGTGTATGAAGGCTTGATACAAAGGTGTGGGGTATTTTTAAGTTGTAGAGATAATGGGGAGTAAAGATTTGATTGCATGATAAAGGGTTTTAAATTTTCAAAGGAAATGTTTATAAGGTAAATTAGCCATTGAAATCAATAGTTTTGCATATAGTTATATATTATCTAGTTATGTCAAATGATGTTTGTATATATTTGATACAATTTGTAGTGTCGAAAATTGCATATCTGTTTGTAATTTGACCTACATATTTTGGAATCATTTTGGTGTCCACTCCCCTAGCACATGAGTAGGCTCATTTTAGCTCATGTATCAGACTTTTTCCTCTCAAGATGCTCAAGGAACCTTTCAGCAGCTATCCTTCGGCTTCTGTTTCATGTTAGTCACGTGTCTCCCTTGTCTCCTACAATTTGCGAGCATGATTCATTTGGACACTAGCGCGTTGTTTAGACGTCCGCACGTTGCACATTCATCCTACAAAATCTCAACATTCAAATGTTGGTTCTGAGCGCACCTTTCCACTTGTCACTTGCACATGTCGGTGGAAATGACCCCGAATCTTTTAATGGCTCACCAACCCTCTTTTCCCTCCTCTTCTCTCATTTAAAATCCATTTTCTCTCCTCATTCAAGCTCTCTAGCTTCTCTAAGCAATTTCTCTTGGCTCTTGGCTCTCTTGGTTATTCAACCTCTCTAGTTCCTCCATAGAATCTCTCTTATTCTTTGGGCTCTCACAACTTGCTCTTGCTCTCTCACTCGCTTGCTACATTTGTCTCTAGTTGTGCTACAACACTCTCAAGCAATCATAATATCTCTTGCAACTCTCTTGGCTTTCTCAAGCCTCTTTGGTAATATCTTTCTATCATTCTATCTATCTCATCTTTGAGCATCTTGGGATTTATCACATCACCCATCTATTTTATCATTGTATCATTCTAGAAATTTATCTTTTATTTATCTATCTATCTATTTGGGTTGCCCGTGGAGGTGGAAACACCAAAACAGGGGTTTGATTGAGGCCGACTCCAAAACACAACCTCCATTATTTTCCTTCACATGTTTATAATCATAAGAAGGAGATTGAATTTAGCGAGAGGCTTCAATCGTGGGCCAGTTGTGAGATTCCTTCTTTTCCCTCTTCTCAAGTCATTCTAATATTTTTCATTCTATGTTATTAGTTTATCTTGTTATTTTTCCACGTCTATTTAATATTATAATTGTATCTTCTACCCCCGTATGGTTTTCTGTGTTCTGTTCGTACTGGACGATAGCGTGATGCTCTAGTGTCCTAGCTTCGCACAATCATCCTGAGGACATAGACTCAATAGAGTCATCTGGGAGTCTCATCCATAGTCTATTAGCTTAGCTTTTTGTTTTTATCCCCTGGCTCATCCTTAGCGCCAACTTGAGTGAGGTAGCGGTGGATCAATTTGTCCTCTGAGATTCATCATCTTGGAGGTGAAAAATACCCTCCTCTACACAATTGATAATGCTCTCAAAGTTTCCCATGTGAAATCTAGTGGATAAAACGTAACACCAATTGGAGGTTGGACGAATTGGATGCAAGAGGACATCTATCATCACGAACTATCTTCTCACTCATGGGTGATTTATCGCATGAGAAGAACCTTTCAGTTGTATCCTTAAAGAAAAGAGGGGGCTTGACATTATTTGTGTCCCTTCAAGGAGAAAGAGGGACTTGTATTTTCTTATGGAGTGCTGGCAACAATGTAGAAAACAAGGGGGGGGGGTTGAATCAGTTTGCACTAGAAATTTAAAACCTTACTGCAACGTAAACCACAACTTAGATTTGATAATCAATAGTTAAAGCATAAAACAACACCACATCAATAACACACATAACACCAAGATTTTTAATGAGGAAAACCCAGTTAAGAGAAAAAAAATGGTGGGAACCTACCCACAATGAGATAATACCCTGTTAGGAGTAGGTGAAATATTACAATGGGGAATGCACATGCATTCAGGCACACTTCCTAGAGCTCACTGCTCAAAATAAAAAACCCAGAAAGGCTACAACCTTTAGGGAAGGTTCACTACCTTACAAGAAGGCATCTCAATATCCCGGAGTACAGTTTCAGTTAAGCACATTGTTTGATCTACTCTGCAACACACGTCTCACAAACTTGCACAACTGTTGAATGATTAGATTACTATTGACACATAGAAATACCTTTTTCTATGATCAGATACCTCTCACAATGATTATAATGTTTATTTATACACATCATCAACCTATGTTTCAAGGTCGGCTCACCACACGCTACATATTACATAAATATAATCACACGGACCAAAAAAATGAAGGCTAAGACACAGTTTGGACCTAAACAACCACCACAAATATGAAATGCATCTAAAAATCATGCCTCGATCATTCGCAACACGCTACAACACCAAAAACATTGCATAACACGAAAAATGTCATCGAATTAATAAAATCTTCAATAACGTGCATAAGGATTAATGCAGACCACCAATACGCATAACACATGATCTAGAAACATCCACAAGCAACGTGAATTGCACCGCAACAACCACAACACAAGAATCATCATCATCTCACAACTGAAGCTCAAGAACATACACAAAACTATCTGTTAAAATGAAATATTCACTTGTAGACTTCCAAATCATGAACCATTTGAATGAGGAAATATCTCAATGCCCAAAATACATCCCACAAATCCACTACCAAATATATTATCATTTCGGAGCATAGCATACAGACTCACCAAAACTGCCAATACTGAACAACTGAATAATTAACCACAATACCGGATCACACAACTTGATCAAATAAACATGCAGACCTCTGAAACTTATGCTGAATCAACTAGAGATAAGAATCTCATAACCCATTAAACCACATCACCTCACTTGCAACTTACAGGCTCAACCAGCTCAACCAATCTGACTAAAATACAACATCACATATGTTGACATCAATGACAACATATCAGGAAATATCCAACAAGATGCACTTGATGTATCCACATTGGTTGAGGTCTTGTAAAATAGAGGAGGGATTGTTTCCACAACATTGGGAGAGATGTGAACTCTCGAAGGAAAGTTTCTCTCTCATGTGTAGCACTAGAGAAGGTTTTTTGAGTGACTTGAGGAGATGTGGACTTTCAGAGGAAAGTTGTTGTCTCATTGTGCAAGGAGGTTGGGGACTTTCTTGTCAAGATTTGAACTTCCAAATACAAATTGCAACCCCAAAACATTTGTGTTCCCTAGATTTGAGCTTGTTGAGGTGATCCTAAGTCGAGATTGTTGCCTCTGGTTATTTTTACATGTGTGTGTGTGTGCATGTATTGTCTTCCTTCCCATGTTTGGTAGTGCCCTAGAACCTAGAAGGTCTACTTCCTGGTTCTTGTTCTTCTTGTTTTTATTTTTTCATTTATTTTCATAGCCATTTTATTTTATTTTCTTTTCTTTTCTCTATTTGGTAATTAGGATTAGTGTTAGGTTAGATTGTGCTAGTCTAGTTAATAAATGAACATGTTAGATTCTTCATGCCCTAGGTTCCTAGGGTTTCATTTTTGTGTTCCTCAAGGAGAAAATTGTTCCCAGTAGAGTTTGGGTTCCATACCCTCCTCTTACTTGCCATTGAAACCAATTAATACTATAACTTTGTTTCAAATTCCAAGTGTCAAAGGTTAATACCACAATCCCTCTAGGACTTAGGGTCATAAATTGATCATTGGATTTAAACCTTGAGATGAATTTATTTATAAGATTTTTGGCCTTGAAAGGATGAAAATCCCAAAATACTATTTAGCACACTTTACTATGAAGGTATCACTAGGACTTTGAGACCTAGAGGATCTCTTCCCCAAAATCATCAAGATTTGATCCACTTGTAGATCCAAAATTCACAAAAGATAATCTTTCAACAAGGTCATCACTGCAGGACTTCAAGTCCAGTAAGCATGAAAGAATCTTTCCCCAAGTTCCATAATCCTTTCGATGACTTGCTAGCTATAATCAAAACACTAGTTCATCCTTATAGGAATTTCGGTCCACAAGGAATTATGATAGAAAACCTTGTGCATCTTGGAACTTTCCTAGACTTGATTACTAAATGACCACAACTCTTAGACATTAATGTCCATGTGAGACTTTGAGTCCTACAAGGATCCATTGACCACTTGAGATTTTGATCCTTGGTTTCTAGGCATATCTTCTTGAAGCCCAAAATCTTGAAAGAGGCCAAAATTGATAGAATTTTCTTAGTGTAGGGTATTTACATTGTTTTTCCTAATTCGTAATGGTTTATTATGAATTTATAGGTGTGTCAAATATCTTAGGAAGAGGAAATAGCTCTTGAGGTTGCACAAAATGTCTACCAAGTTGATAGAAAAAAAAGAAACCTAAGACAAGTTCACTTTAACTATGAAGTATAAGTTTCAAGGAGTCCCTAAAGTGTCAAAATTTTATTAGGAAGTGTAGGAAACATAATGGACTAAAAAATGAGACAAATTGATAGGGAGGCATTAGAGAAGAGACCTTTGGGGGTAATGCATCTCAAACATACAAGATAATTGCAAACTATTGATTAGAACTTGTTGCCAACTTTCCCATACAAGTACAATTCCGTAAATTGATACTCACTGTAGCATTGTAAGTTTTAACTTGGTACAATTCACACCTTATTCTTTTTCCCCTACCTTAGTGTGTCCCATCTTAGTTATCCCCTAGGCCCAATTTCGACCCTTTTTACCTCAAATTTGATGTCACCTAGCTGCATGGTTAAGTGGACCCCATCCTAAGATTGTGCCTTCCTATTTGCTTTCTTGTTTGCAATTTTTTTGGAGGACAAGTGCACTTGGGGCACCCTTGTTTGGACCAAGGCACCTTGGGTGTCCTAGTCCCCCTTGAACTAGTCCAATTTTAAATAGGATAGGGCACTTTCCCTCCCCTATGAGTTTTGATTCTTATGGCTCAATTTAATTATTAGAGGTATGTCTAATTAGTAAATTACTAGGGAACCCTATCTAAAGACATCCTATCAATTCATTTTTTTATCTAAGACTCTAATAAGCATTCTTTGCTATAAAGTGGAAAATTTGACCTTAGCAAATTCACCACATGGAAAGGAGAAATCACTAAGTCAATTTTGTCTTGGAGGACTTTACATTTAAACGAGGAGATGAATCCACTAGATCCAATCCCAAATGAGACAAGGACTGAATACTAAGTAGATAGATTGAAATGGAATGTGTTTGACCCTCTTTTGTAAGTTGACTAGTTGAATTAAGACTAAGTGCTGAAAATGAAGACAAATATCAGAAAACAATGAGTAGTAAATTCGTGATTTTGTCATGCACCTAGATTTGAGAAGTATGAGATGATTTGGAGCTGCTTTGCAAAAACTGCCAATAATAGCAGGGACCGTGTGTAGGGAAGAAGACACCCACCCTCTTGGTCCAAAATTTTCAATCGCCGAAAAGGGTTTTTTTTGTCTCTGTGTCTAAAGCTTATCCTGAGAGTTACAACTATGCACCTATTTTCTGCACACAAAAAGAAGGGGAGAAAGTTTGGGAATAGGGGTTTTCCTAAGTCAAACCCCAGTTTGGAATCAACCTTGAATGAAATATTGCAAATGCTTGAAATAAATGATGAAACGGTATATTTTCAGATCTGCAATGAATGATGATGGTACTTTGCTTCTTGAATGTAATCACATGTATGTTGTATGAAATGACATGATCATGACAAAAACCTAACACACACACACACACATGTTTGCAAATGAATGATGCAATGTTGCTTCTATGGAGAATATGTAGCCTTGAAGAATGCTTGATGAAGAATGCTTGAATGCTTGATGTAGTCTCCCTGCCTTCTCCTCCTATTGTCGCCTTATGATTGTATATCATTCTATCTCTTATTATGCCAAATGAGAGGGGAAGACCTCCTTATATACTTGCTTATCATCAAATGTAATAATTTTCTGACACAGGCTGACATGAGAAATTGTTTTCCTGCTCATATTTGGGATAGGGCATAGGGGCCAAAATAGGTCCCAATTAGGGAAGACCAGGGCATGGCGCCCTGGTCCTACCCCAGATTGGGCCAGGAACAAGGGGATATGTAAGGTGAAAAATGAAAAAATGAAGCTTGGTTGCATGGGGGAGGCACAAATAGGTCCTGATCAAGCATGGGGATGAGACTACTAATGTGGGAGCCAAAAATGCAGTCAAAATTACAAGGGATGAAATTTTAGGATGCTACACTAACATAATCGAGATCATTACAATCATTCATCATCAATCATTCTTGAAAGCATTCAATACAATATTTCATCTAACCATATTATTCAAGCATCATGGAGCGAATCACATCAATCCTCATGTAAGCATATGTTTGTGCTTGAGTTTTCTATGTTTTATCATGTTATTGCATCAACATTTGTGATTACATCTAAAGAGCATCACATCATCAACTTCAATCAGCCATTGCAAATCTGAGGTATATCATTTAGTATTTACTTCAGAATTTACATTTCCTATTTCCATTCAATTTGAGGTTAATTCCTTAGTTGGGGTTTCACCTAAGGCAAAATCCCATCAACAAACCTATTTCCTTCTTTGTGTGTGCTAGGAATTGTCTCAAGAGATGCAAGTGAGAAATTTGATAGAGTAGATGACAACAATCATACTTAGCTTTTGAAGGCATGAAAAGTGGAGGACCAGGACGATCGACTCCCTTGGTCTTCTAAATTTATGACAATCTTTTGACAATAGATTTTGTGCATCATCGTAATCTAGAAAACATCAATCTTGTTTACCCCTGATATTCAGAGGACTAGGGTGACCTACTCCCCTTGGTCTTGATAATTATGCGTAAAATTTCTTTCATAGATTTTGATCTATTTTCCATCCTTAGATCTAAGCTTACAATTCTGCATGATATCTGGAACATACTATAGCTATTGTTTTATGTAATTTTGTCATTGTTTGTCCTAGATCTAGCATTGCAATTTAACACTAATTCAAATTCAGTTTCAACTCAAATAAAGAGGATTAATTTGATGTATATTTAGTCCTTTTAGGATTGGATCAATAAAATTCAATTCCCTCCTTAATGTAAGGTTGGTCCCAAGTAAAATTAGTGGCTTTATCAATCCAAGTGGTGAAGCCCTAATTTCAAGACATTACACACACCATAGCTCAAGACTAAAATCTAGGGACTAGAAATTGTAGTGATCCTAATGGGATTAAGATCATTAATTTGACCCCTAGGATGGTTGTCATGACCTTTGATTTTCCATCGTACCAATAATTGATACATTTTATTACTAAGGCACAAGCTAAAATAACCTATAAATCAAATAAGGTTAATAATATAAGATATCTGAATGACATTGGTTAAAAATAGAGATGAAGTAAGTAACTAAGATTTGAAAAGGTATACTACATGTTTCTCTTAGAATACTTTTCACAACCCTAGGTTCTTGCTATGTTCTTATCATATAACCCACAAAACTTAGAAACTGACATACTTTCATGATAGAGTATAGGCTCCCAACTAGGTTCTTTCTAACTTGTGGTTTGATATGAAATATAATTTCTGTGTATTCAAGCTTTTGAAAACCCTCCAATGTCATTCCACTATATTTAAAAGTACTTTTTTCCTTAGATGAAATGTTCAAGGTATTTTCATTTGACAATATGATTGTCTCTTAAATTTGTAGGGTGAGACTTTTCCTAAAAACCTGAGGATTTCAAACTACTTGAAAAGTTCACTAACATTTGTGTGGAGAAACAAAATATATTCCTAATCTCTATTATATTGTCTCTGATTTAAGACCAACCTCAAATAATTTGCTACTTGAATAATTCACTTTCATGACTATAACATGCATCATCTCAACATGATAATAATTGAGTTCTTCTATCATCTCTACCACTTGGTCTTGATCATTATCCTCAAGCGCATAGCATAGAGTTAAGAACATTTCATAAAATCATTATATCACTATGTATGCACTTTTCATGTCTTTCATTATACTCTTATAATACCTTTATTACTATTTTTTCACTTTATTATCATGTTTTACCTCTCCGAGGGACTATTATGATTGCCTTTCATCATGTCTCCTTCTCTTTCATAGTACCTTTTTTTAAGACTTTTCTCTTTCTATCATGACTATCTTGCATGTTGTCCATCTCTTGTTTGTCACTTGTGACTTTTCTATGTCCTCCTAAGAACTCTCACTATGATGACAAATCTATTCCTTATTCTATTATCATTTCAAGAAACTCAAAGCCTCACTCATCCTTCCCTTTTTGCAATGGCCTTCCACATTTTATATCTATTAAGTCATGTGAACTTGTAAGTATAATATTAATAAAATCCACATTTTTAATATACTTTGGTTCATGCCAATACTCTCTTGAAATTTTCTCATACCATGCACTAGCATAGACCAGTTTGGTGCTAGCAAGGATTACAAAGATTGTCTTTATGCTACCTTATCACTATCAAGTGACTAAAACTTATCTGTTTATGGAAATATTACACTTTGACTTACAATCATGCATGGTTACCTTTTGGATGACTATCCTTTGTGATTAGTGTAATATTGTCTTAAACTCTAAATTAGCTACCATTAGTCATGGTCAATGACCATCTAGCGAACCACATCACACATATCATCATGAAGAAAATATGAATAAGCAGTTACTGAAAGCATAGAGACACAAGAGAGGTATTGAAAAATATTAAAAATATTTAATCTTACCCACATACATACCAAAGATCTAATTTAAAATATTATCCATTATGAAATGCATATAGACATCAAGACATGCATATGCATTCTTTGTTGGCCAACTCCCAAATTATCACCATCCAATCTCATAGATAAAAGTTTATAATTTATTAGCCCATAAATGTCTTGAAATCCACCAAAACCTCCTCACTAGATGCATACCACTTATGTAGTTTGGGATCCTCCACGTTTCTTTTTTCTCATGTGCCACCTTTATTTATACCATCCAATTATCTTGAATCATTTGTAGACACTGCTATCGAAGCTACCTCCATAGCTATCAAGACATGGAATGAATTAGAGACCACCCTATCTATGCCATAAATATTAATCACTCCATATGCAACATCATTACTCCACATCATTACTTTCACACACCAAAATTAACATAAAATCATACTTATGACTATTGATCTAACTCATTAATAGGTGGAGATCCTCTAGGTCCTTTTATAGTATTGAAAAATAATTCAAAGAAAAAATATTTGACCAATAGATAGAGGTAACACTATGACTAAATTCTAAATCTACCCCTCTATTATTAGCCTAGCTAGAGACCAAATTTCCCTTCCTATCAATGTGGAAAAATACAATCTCTTCAAACCAAATTGATGCTCTGCAAAAATGATTAGAAAATCTGTTTGATGGCAACACACACAAGAGCACAAGAAACAAACGTTAGTGTTAGCAACAAAAGATTATCCTAAACAGGCATATCAAGAGAGATATTAAGCATGAAATAGAAAGCATACAAAAATAGAATAGATAAACTATACTCCTCCAAATGCTAATCAAGATGCTCATAGTTGCTCCTCCTTTGTTCCTCTCCTCTCCAAGTCCCAAATGAGTGTAGCTCTTAGCTTTTAGCACTATCCATGGATGCCATATGGAGATTCAAGATGGTTGAATATGATAAGCAAATGCTATGGAAGTGTAGACAATGATGCTATGAGAAAGCTCTATGCTAATGCCAGTATAACAACAATACTCTAATGCTTCTCCCTTTTGCTTGAGGAGAAGGGTTCTATTTATAGAAGAAATGGGGAAATGAAGGGTTAAGATTGAGCAATCTTAACAAGGGTTAGGATTGAAAGATATTCAATTCATGTGAGACTTTCAATCCAATCCCATGTTGACAAGTGTCACCATGAGGAGGCTTGAGAGGAGAGATAAGGAGCATTAAATGCTTGAGGGGACATGATGGTTACCCTAGTCAAAGAAATAAATGCTTTGAAGAGACACATGGGTTACATGAGGGTTAAGTTAGGGGTCAAAGTCCTTAACCATGGGTGCAAGTGGAATTAACCATTAATGGTCATGTAAGAGCCATAAGTGGTTTGGAAGACTTTAGAGGTTAATTTGTTGAACACACAAAGCATTAATTGCTTTTCAAAGACTTTGGAGTCTTTGAGAAGTGACTCCAATTTGCTTAGGAATGTGACAATATTTAGGGGATGGATTAGGTTAATTAGGAAAGGTTTAGAAGAATCTAGAAGGGGTTTAGGCATGCAAGTGGATTTTGTAGGAAAATGCAAGTGGGAGAAATTTTGGTATTTTCAATTAAAATAAAATCATTTATTTCAATTAAATGGTGTAATTTGCATTTGGGTAAATATTCAAATAAATATTAATTTATTTAAATGAGAAAAAGGAAGATAAAGCATTAAAATGCTTGAAGACTTTGAGGGAAACCATTAAAGGCTTGAAGACTTTAAGGAAAACCATTAAAGTCTTAAGAAGACTTTAAGGAAAGCCATTAAGTTTGAAGACTTTAAAGCCATCAAGTTTGAAGACTTTAAGGGAAACCATTAAAGGCTTAAGAAGACTATAGAAGGAAGCCATCAAGTTTGAAGACTTTAAAGCCATCAAGTTTGAAGACTTTAAGGGAAACCATTAAAGGTTTCAAGTGGGTGAGGATAAATAGGATTTTAAATAAATAATTTATTTAAAATAGTTGTGCAACTTGCTTTTGTAGGAAAATACAAGTGGGTGGAGGATAAAGGTGATTTAAATAAATTATTTATTTAAAATAATTGTGCAACTTGCATTTGTAGGAAACTACAAGTGGGTGGAGGATAAAGGTGATTTAAATAAATTATTTATTTAAAATAATTGTGCAACTTGCATTTGTAGGAAAATGCAAGTGGGTAGAGGATAAAGGTGATTTAAATAAATGTTAATTTATTTAAATGTGAGAGGTGGGATTTTGGGGGATTTAAATAAATATTAATTTATTTAAATGTGAGAGAATATTCAATTAAATAAATATGATTTATTTATTTAATTAATGGTCTGAATTTGGTTAAGTGAATTAAATCAAATAAATTGAATAATTTATTTAATTAATAGGAGAAGAGGGTTAAGATGAATTAATTAAATATATTAATTTAATTAATTATTAATTGATGGTTAAATAATCAAATAAATATTAAATATTCATTTAATTAAGTGGACAGATTTATGTGACTACACAAATAATACCTATTTTAGTTTCATACAAGACAAAATCTAATCTCTAATTTTGAATCTCCAACTTTCATATAAAGATTTCTGCTTCTATCCAAATTCATTATGAGTATTTTTCTTTCATAATAATCATCCCCTATAAGAGGGCTCTAGATTTTTTTATGTATTGTTTATATCCCTTTCAAAATTATAACCAAAAATTCTAAATGGCTATCCATTTTGGTTTGAAAAGACTCCAATACCTCTTTCTTTCCCCAGATTACCTTTTTTTCCATCAAAAGTGAACTTGATCAATTCCCCCTTCAAATATTGTCTATTAAATAGATGGAATTTTGAGGGCTATCTATTTTCTAGCTATCCTCAATTGACTAAGGTCTTGGCCTTTCTTGACCCCATCTCTTTATTCTAGAAGGTAACCAATTTTTTTACACCAGTTTAGAATAGTATAAACAATCCCAAATAAACTTTAGACTATATAGCTTCTAATTTTTAAATTTTGAAAAAGACAAAAGGTAGCAGATATGGGGGAGTATCCCAATACAACCACCACCTATTTGAAAACCATAGCCATAGTTCTCTAGAGAAATAACAATGCAAAACATAACTGATTATTCTCGCAATTAGCTCTACATAAGAGACATTGGAAGGGGTTGATTTTTCCATGAACTATTGCAATATCTCCTAGTTGAGAGTGCATCTTCTACAAGTAATCCACAAGAAAATATTGAATATGTCTTGAAAAAAAAAATTATGACCATAATTATAAGGTTTTCCTTCCATGAGGATAAATAAGTGGTGAAAGGTGGACCAAATTGAGATGCGAACAC
Source organism: Cryptomeria japonica (assembly GCF_030272615.1). Taxonomy (NCBI): domain Eukaryota; kingdom Viridiplantae; phylum Streptophyta; class Pinopsida; order Cupressales; family Cupressaceae; genus Cryptomeria; species Cryptomeria japonica. The sequence goes on along the minus strand of NC_081415.1, from coordinate 19,871,680 downwards.
TAGCATATCCACCCCAAACCATTTTATCTTGTTTGTACACTAAAGGGATAGAACAACTATCCATAATTTCTCCCAAAAAGCCTCACATCCCTCATTTAACTCCACCACAATATGAGTAAGGAACCACCATTTCGAAACAAATTTCTTACTTCCCAATAATCTCTAACTACAATACCCATGATGTTATCTTCAAAGTGAGACACAAGAAGCCAAAACAATGAACAAAGAATTCCTCCAACCAACCATCCTACCAAAATCTTATTTTTTCTCCCCTTCACAACCTCCATTTAATCTTTGGGACAATCAATTTACTAAAATTCATGATGAAGTTCCATATACTAGACCCTATTGGAAGACACTTTACATCTTTAAAATAAGCATCCACTCCATTATGAAGGTATTTGGACAACAAAATTTTACTTTGGAACCTATCTTCCTCTTCATATATTCATCATCTTACAATGCCAAAGACCTAACCACCTTAAGCCTTTTGTCTTACACACATCACATGTCTCATTTAAACATTAAATATATTGTACTTATGAGTGCTCTCACTCTTACACTTGCCTTCATTTAATTATCATTTTTATTATTATTTATATATTAATCGAATCCAATATATATAAATTGATTTAGACTTATCAATTTTTATTTAATTAATTAATCTAAATTATACTTTTAAATATGTGTCAATTTTACACTTAAATCTACAATTTATATACAAATTATACAACTAATTTTATATTAATTTAATATAAATTTTATAACACCATCAATCATAAAAATTAAAATAAAAAACTCCAAATTTTAAGATGACTCTTTGCACATATAAAAGATTTCTTATAACAAATTTCAAAATTAAAAATAAACACTTAATAACACATTAAGTAAATGTTAGAGATTTTCAATCATCTACTATATCTCTCCCTCCAAAAATATGTTATCTAAAGAACATTTAACAAAAATGTACAATTTCTCATTGATGGGAAAAGGCATTTGTTAATTGTTAAAACAATTTAATTAAATCAAACAAATTGAATACCTTCAAAGTTGTCTTCTCATGTGACTTTCAAAAGTAATTTTTAATTATATCTTTTATCCTTATGGTAAAGGAAAATTAATAAATATTGACTTTTAAATATTTAAAAATGAAGATATTTTAAAATTGGTTTGAAAATTAAGGTTAATTATATATAGATTTATTTACAAAATATTTTTCAACACAACAATAACTATCACTATGATGGACGCTAATGGAGTTCTAGCCCATGCATGTTTGAAATCTCTGACCATTGCCATGGCCTCTATGCGAGGTGGATTGCCCCCCCCCACCGTCTTGTGGGTGATGCTATGGGGGTTTCTTTTGTTGCTATAGCTGATGGTTTGGGTGCTTTCGTTGGTGCTTTTGTGTGTGCCCTACCTATGGAAATTGGTGCTCCTGCTCATATTGGTGCTCCTACCTCTGCTGTTGTTCTTGGTGACCCTATTGTGGGAGCTAAGGTCTCACCCAAACATTCTTCTTTTTCTAGTAAAGGCAATTGCTCATTAGGCCGGATCTATTGCTCTTCTCCCCAAGGGCACTTGTCCTTTTCCCTGTGCTAAGTCCTCCCCTGTGGTGGTTTGTGGATAGGATGTTGTGGATAATATCAGTTTCTACCAATGTTGTGCATTGGTGTGCAGATTTGCTAGGTCTTGGCCTTCACTCCCGAATCTCCATCTTTGGGTGAGTGATTCCTGGAAGCCTTTGGTTGCCCATAACATCGAGCTTTTCCCTTGTGCTAAAGAATTTTTTGTTGCTTCTTTTGCCTCTTCTTTTTTTCGTGACTTGGTTTTGGGTAAGTTGTGGGCTTGGGGTGATCACTCTCTCTTTGTTAAGCCCTGGACAACTTCTTTTAACCCCCTTACTAAACCACTTAATGTGTGCGTCCAATTTGGGTCCGCCTCCCTAATCTCCCCCTTCATTTTTGGGAGCTTTCTTGTTATGAGGCCAAATTGGTAACTCTATTAGCTATTTCTTAAAGGTCGATGATGCCACGTCTTCCATGGGTCACTCTACCTTTGCCCATGTCTTAATCGATATTGACATCTTTGTGCCTCTCTCTAGGGATGTGGTTCTTATGGTTGGGGATTGGCCTTGGACTCAACCGTTGGATTATTAGGGCCTCCCCTTTTGCTGCTAGAGATGCTTCTCAACGGGTCATCTAGCTTGAGATCACTTGCTTGCACGTCACAAAGGTGTTGCAACTTGGTGGAAGGATGTTAATTCGGATCACTTGACTGTCAATGCTTCCGACTCAGGTTATGTTGGCTCCTCTCGATAGTGTAAGGAAGTTAAGTAGTAGAATAACTTCCTACACTAACCTTGAGAAAAGGGTAATGCAAATTTTTTTATAGAGCTTTACAATAGTTACAGAAAACAGAAATAGATATAATAACATTCAAACCATAACACAATGATTTACGTGGGGAAAATCCTTTTAGGAGAAAAACCCCACACTCCAATTTAAGCCACCCAATATATTATTCACTAATCAAAATAGATTACAATATACTTGCAGAGCAAGCTCTTCGCAGGAGTACCACTAATCAAAGATTCAAAGGTAACTTAATAGCCATAAGACTCTTACACACAACCTCTATCTCACGCACCTCATATATAGGAGATACAATACAAGAAACCATCAAACGGTCTTACAAAACCATGGGCTAAAACCACCCAATAAGGTGTAGATGACCTTATCTCCCTTCTAGATGCCCTATGGCGTGTTACAACACACATAAACATGTGTCCCTCCCTTTTACAGCTCATTTATGTGTCCGATACAAATTATATTTCCTATTTCAAGAGTACAAACTTTCGAAGGCCATAACTTGTGAACTATGTGTCCGATTAATGAACCGTTTGAAGAGTCGGAAAGATCATGAAGTTATCTATTGCCTCATAATATGCAATTCCACGTACATCCACTTTTTAGGATGTTTTGGGGCCTCTAAATTCCTCAAAATCAAATTTAAATCTTTCATTAGACCCCTCTAAAATAGAAAATTTAATATCTTCAAAACTAGTTGTGATCTTGTGATGTAACTTTACCAAAATGCTTATCTAGCCAACCAGAAGCTTTGGGGAGAATTTCGTACTATTTAGTGCTCAAATGAAAACTTACTATAAATAGTAACCTATTGTAAATGCAAGGTTGAGACACTATTTTCCCAACAAATCTCTCACTTGTCGAACACCTTGCAAGAGTAAAGGGAGTATCAACACAATAAATCAATTTCTAGGGGCCATGAGGCCCATAGACTCCGAACACCATCTAAAATTCTCTTTGCTCACAACCTTAGTTAAAGCATCTGCAACATTCATCAAAGTTTCTACCTTAATCAATTTCACCCTGCCATCTTCGACCATATCTCTGACAAAATGATATTGAACATCAATGTGCTTGGTCCGGGCATGAAATGTTGGGTTCTTAGCTAGGCATATCACACTCTGACTATCATGGCTCCTTGTTTTATTCCAATGTCTGAACATAGTCTCTTAAGCTAAATGAATTCTTTACAAGCATGAGTAGCTGCCATATACTCTTCTTCACTAGTGGACAAAGCAACCACAACTTGTCTCTTACTCATCCAACTAATTGCACCACCAAATAAAGTAAACACATAAGCACTGGTGGATCTTATACTATCAATAAAACCTACCCAGTCTAAATCCATATAACCATGAATATCAAGGGAAATCACATCTTCAATTTAATTACCATGATAGCATAAAGAATACTCTGAGGTACCCTTCAAATATCTGAAGACTCTTTTGACTGCATCCCAATGAACTCTACAATGATTAGACATATATCTGGATAGAACTCCCACTACTTGGGTAATTTTTGGTCTAGCATAGACCATAGCATACATCAAACTTCCAATTGCACTATGGTAAAGCACTCTGCTCATGTCTTCCATCTCTGATGGGGATGTAGGACAATCTGCAACAGATAATTTCGTTCCAACTATACAAGGAACACACAATGGTGTGAGGCCCTACCCCGATTCAGTTTGACATTTTCAGTTATTTGCATATTGAGACTATTATGGATGCTTTATTTTATGCTTTATGGACTTAGAACTTATATGATTCCATGATTTGGATCACACTGACATATGTTGATGCTTTATTTCATGCATGATGATTATGAAACTTTAGATATGCTACTAGAATAGAATTACATTATGATGGTGAATGTCATTATTGGAAATTTGCAGGATTTTGTTTTGATGATAGAAAAATGATGCTTATTTATGAGTGGTTCAATTTTGGAAAATTATGTTAAGTGCTTATGTGAAATTGAATTTGAACGAATGAGATATTGAATTATGGTTGCCAAATGTATGAGTGTTTGATGTGCAATGGAATCTATGTATTTGATTATGTATAAATGTGATTATTTGGAATTACTAATGTGTTAATTGAGATGCGCAGGAAAATTATCCATGTGACCATGGAATTTATATGGAGAACCAAGCCTAGACCGATGTGCGTTTGTTAAGCCGGGAGTTGTCTATTTGGAGAGACAACACCCCATTCTAATGTATTTTATTTGTGAAGTGTATAATGCTTGAGTGTTAAAATTAATTTATATGTATATGTGTAATCCTACAAGAGACAAATTCCATGTGTGATTTTTATATTGTATTTTTATTGTGTCACTTGACACATGTGCTGATTAGTGTCATTGATTTTGATTTGTCTCTTGGAGGGAGTTTTGTTTCTACCAAAGCCATTCAAAAACATGAGTGTGGTCCCAAATTTGCCTTGGGTAGGGAGTCTTGGGAGTGGTCAACTCAAGTTTGACCCGTAGGTAAACTTCAGTTGGGTTTCCTAAAGGTTTAATGGACTCCTAGGGTAAGTTTTTAGGCTTCTCCAAAGGTCCAAAGGGTATACCTATGGGTTAGGGGTATTTTGCAACATGTGGCTTCTCCCATGTGACTATTTAGTCACTTCAAAAAGTGGTGTTTCCAAGATGAACGAAAATTCAACTTAGAAAGTTCTTCCTAGGATAGAGAACCTTCCTTTTAGATGTCAAACTCTCTTCCCCATCTTCTTCCACCTTTTCCCTTTCCAATTTTGGTAATGTGTAAGAGTTTGGGAAGGGCAACCAATGGGAACTCACACTCCACCCAAGGGGTTGGGAAGTGTGTGAGAGGCCTTCTTAGGCAAGAATTTGGAGACTTAGTGAGTAATCACCCACTCTCCTTTCTTGGAGATTATGCTTGTTTTGAAAAAATTAGTAGGAAATTTAGCACTTCTAGTGGAATTTGGAGAAAGTTAGTGTGGAATTGGGCAGCTCATCCCCAACTAATTTTAGCATACCTATTGGCAAAATAAGGTTGGTTTCTTCTTATCTCCTCTTGTTATGTTGTAGGTGTTAGTTTAAGTTGTTTGTAAAAGAAAAGAGTTGCTTGTAATGAGAGTGTTTTATGAAGTTTTTTGTTGAAGTTAAGAAAGTGTAGTTTTCTTTTCTATGTATTTTGTTTTGTGTTCTTGTTGTTTTGGGAGTGTCCAAGATCTCCTACTCTTGGGAGGGTAGGAAGATCTTGGGGGTGGAAGGAGTATGACAGCCATGGGTGAGAGGCTCTCCTTATGGAGAGTGATCTCAAGGTTGCCTTTTGTGACCCTTGTTGCATAGCCTTGTGTATGCATTTGGGGGTCATAAGGGGAGTAAATATGGCCTTGAGCCTTTTTGGGGGGCATAAGGATTTGTGGAAGCATTTGTTGCATTTGTATTGCCATGAGGTGGCTTGTGTTGTTTTTTTTTGGCATGCATTCTCCCCATTGGTACTTGGTCCACTTCCACCCATGGAAGAGTCACCATGAATGTGGTGAAAGTGTAGCTTGGATGAGAAATTTGTATGTTGAGTGTTTTCCTATTGTTTGTGTAGAGTTTGCTTGTTTGTAACCCGTCTAGTGCTTGGTTCTCCAAGCTCGGGGGTGGTTTCTAGTAAGCCTAGGCTGGGAGGTGAGCTTCCCATGGTCAAAAATGTGTTTCATTGCAGGTTGCATGGGAATGGGAAAAGAAGGATTAAAGGACTATGTTGCTGTTTTAGTGCAAAAAAAAAAAGATAATATGACAATGTATTCTCCTTTGGAGTTGTAGAGGAAAAAAAAAAAGAGCTAGATTGTGATATTTACAAGGAAAGAGGATTATGTATCCAATGTTAGCTTGTAAAAGAAAAAGATAGTCAATGATGCATTTATTTTTCCATAAAGTAAAGCAATGTATTCCTATTCCATGGAAAGAAAAAAAATGTAAATGTTTTATTGCCAAAATCTTTGTATTCATGTTTATTTTGCACCCAATTATTATTTGCATCTACTTTGCTAGAGAAAATTATAATGTCTTTCCTTAGTTTGCAAATGAAGAAAGTAATGCATTAGATTGCATGTAGGATTTCATGTTTTTCAAGGGAAGAGAAGTAAATGCATTTTATTTTCTTGTATTATGCATGTAAATGAAAACTATGCTGCTGTAAATTTAATTTTAAAAAAAAAAAACAGTCTTTTATTTTTCTGTTTATTGCAGAAAAGAAATTTATTAAATTAGTCTATTCTTTGAAAAAAAAAAAGAAAAGAAACATTTAGCTTTTAATATTATCATTTTGTTACAAAAATAGAATATAGATTTGGAAATCCCCTTTAAATGCATTATGATGACTTTCAATGATATTAAACTCAAAAGGAAAGTCTAAGTGGTTTTATATATATAAAAAAAGAAGGGGTTAATGGTGGCAAGGAGGTATACATATAAATATTTTTAGCCCCTTCAAATGTCTTTTTGATAATCTGTTCTACAAAAGAAAATAATATTCACAGCTCTGATAATATTAATTTACAGAAAAAGAGATCTGATAAACAAGTCATTTAAAAACATATATATACACATATATATATAAATACATATATATATATATTTATATATATATACATTCATATATATATATATATATATATATATATATATATATATATATATATATATATATATATATTGTTTAATAAAGAATCTGCCAAAACTGAGACATTGCAACTATACCCATTTTTACCCCATATATATATATATATACATATATATATATATATATATATATATAAATATATAAATATATACATATATATATATAATATATTTATATATACATTTGCATTTAAATATCAAACGAAAATAAACGTTTTATTTCGCGTTAATGTTTTTTTTAAACAAACTGCAGCAGGGTTTTAACTTGGAGCCGCACCACTGTGTAACACAGTGGCCGGCGGTGGCGCAGGAGGCGCCCGGCCGCCACTGTGGTTACCCACAGTGAGCGGTGCTCGGCCGCCACTGTGGGCAATCACAGCGGCGCCCGGGGGTAACCCCCGCCCACTGGTTGTTCCGCCCGTAGTAAAACTTGTTTCGCCCGCATTCAAACCTCCGCTCCGCCCGCATTCAAACCTCCGCTTCGCCCGCGCTTAAAACCTCGCTCCGCCTCCTCTTTGCACCTCCGCGCGCGCGATGGTTGCTGTAGACTCTCCGCCGACCCACCCTGCACACACCACCCACACACACAGAGGTTGAAAGTAAAGAAAAAATACAAGTTGTAATCCACAACGCCCTAACCCTAGTTCGGGTTAGGGCAACGCCCACATAAGTTTAAAAAAAATAGGAATGTGTGTGTGGGGGCGGGGGGGGAGGAAATATAAAAACAAAAAAAAGGGGTTTAAGTTCTTTCATTACTTTTTGGAGGAACAAATTTGAAAATGATAAAATAAAGAATGATTATATATATATATATATATATATATATATATATATATATATATATATATATATATTATGTGTATAAACATTTATAAGAGATTTATATTTGCTTTGGACGGCTAAACAAGCAAATTGGTTAATGGTAACAAAAAGAATATTTTAGAAGAAAAAGAGAAATATATATGTATATATATACATACATATTGGTATATATATATATATATATATATATATATATATATATATATATATATATATATATATATATATATATATATATATATATATATATATATATATATATATATTTCTCTTTTTCTTCTAAAATATTCTTTTTGTTACCATTAACCAATTAACCAATTTGCTTGTTTAACCATATATATTTATATACATACATATTGGTATATATATATATATATATATATATATATATATATATATATATATATATATATATATATATATATATATATATATATATATATATAAGTAATTTTAAATTTGTTGTAGACGTTTGATAACTCAAGTTGGTAGTTGGTAACATTACCTAGAGTTCATTTAAATTTTAAAAGATAAGATAAATTTTAGAACGTTTTAAATTGAGATTAAGCGTTATACTTGAGATTTTAATGATTATTTAATGAAGCTTAGTTATTACCTTTTTTGGAGAAATAATAGCTCGTTGATAACTTAGTAAACCATGTTTCCCAATTGAGTTTAATTACCCATTATATACAAATATAGTTTAGACTCAACCCAAAATGCATTATTTTATTTAAGTTAATCGCACTTAGTTGATTATATTAATTAAGTAAGTCGATATTTAGTTAAGTATTTAAAAAAAAAATAAAAAAAAAAATTATTCCGTTCGTGCCCAAAAGTTGGGCATGACATTTTGGTATCAGAGCAAGGTTGCCAACACTAGGAACCTTACTCCATTACGTTTCGCTATAATTATTTAATTAATTAAATTGTATTTATTTTTATTTTTAAATTAGCTAAAATATTTTCTCCTAAAATGGTTATTTATTTCATTTTATTTTATTTTCTTAAAAAGGATGCCTCCAACTATGCGACAAGCTCGCAAATGTGGTAGAGGCCCTAAGCGTGCACGCATGGCATGCGAAGAGGTCATTAGGGAGGAATCGGTTCAGGAAGTGGACCCAGCAGCTCCTCCTGAGCAATCGGTTGACCCAAACCGAGACATCTTGGTAGCTCTTCAGAACCTGATTGGCTTAGTTCAGGATAGGCTTCCAGCAGTAGATCATAATGTTGAGAACCAGAACTCAGGAAGTCATAGAACAGTAGAACGGGAACGGAGTAGGAGTCCACCTCCTAATCCCGTAGAGAGTCAAGCTGGGCATGAGCCCGAACCCATTCACCTACCAGCACCACCTCCAGCTGTAGCATCAGTATATATTGAGAGGGCACGTCGAGATCCAGGGGATCTAATCAGAGAGGTTATGCGTCTTCAGCCATCATCATTTGGGGGATCTACCGACGGGGTAGAGGCAGAGGCATGGCTTTTAAGCCTAGATAGGTGCTTTGCATTGCGCTCTTATGAGAGCAATCTAAAAGCACGTGCAGCAGTTCACCTATTGCGAGGAACAACCTCCACATGGTGGAGACAGGAAGAATATAAGTGTGGCTTAGAGATAGAGACCCTCACTTGGGAGATTTTCACAGAGAGATTCAGGGAGAGGTATTTATCAGAACATTTCAGACAGCATAGGGTGGATGAGTTTCATGACCTCCAACAGAAGGGTCTTACAGTGACACAGTACGAGAACAAGTTCTTTGAACTCTTACCTTATGTAGACTACCTGAAAGATGAAAAGCTTCTCGTTAACCGATTTATCAGAGGATTGAATTCCGGCATAGCAGGACCAGTGAGAATGGCCGCTCCAGGGAGCCTCCGGGTTGCCGTGGAGAAGGCTTTGATAGCCGAGGAGATTCAAGCCAGACCACATGACTCGAAGGATCGGTTCCAGAACCGTAACCCTTCACCATAGACTTATGGGTTTCAGAAACCCCATTGGAAAGGTAACAACAGGCACTCATCGGGGTTCTCCAAACCCCCTCCTCCGCAGTAGTCTTAGCAAAACCAAAGGCAAAGGCCTCCGCAGAATCAGTAGGGCACGAAGCCCAAGCAGTGGCAGTCACAGGGTCAGAGGCGAGACCAGAGATCTCAGGCTCCTTACACACCTTCGGCTAGGACTCAACAGTCCTCTAGAGGTGGGTACAGTGGTTCTAGTAGAATAGGGGGACAATCTTTCTCCAGACCACAGGGAGTGCAGTTTCAGGCACGAGGCACTTGCTTCACATGTGGAGCCATGGGACACATGGCGAGAGAGTGTCCTCAGGGTCAGATGGCAGGGAATCAGAGGATGGCAGCATCAGAGCCGACAGTTGGGGACATGGGCAAGTCCCATAAGGTTTTTGCAGCGGTTGACAACCGCTAGGCAGAGCATCAGGCCACGGTTATTGAGGTAGCAGGTATGATCAGAGGTAGCAGTGTATCTATATTATTTGACTCAGGAGCTACTGATTCTTTTATATCTCCATTAGTTGTGGAGCGTTGCGGGCTAGTGGCAACTAGGCAAGAGGTCAGTTGGGAAGTGGAATTAGCTTCAGGGGCTAGAGTGTCAGTGGAATCAGAGGTTAAGGGATGTCAGCTTCAGATTGGTAACACCACCACCCTAGTAGACCTTAGAGTTACACCACTCGGATCATATGGTGTCGTACTTGGCATGGATTGGCTTTATGCCCATAGAGCCAAGATGGATTGTCGCCTGAAAAGGATCGAGTGTGAGGATGATCATGGCTCTCCAATAGTGATCACTGGAATTTAGAGACCCGTGTCTCTTCGTATGATCTCCGCCATGCAGCTTAAGCAGAGCATGCGAAAGGGATGTCAGTTATTTGCCATCACCATTAGTGATAGAGAAGAAGAAGAGGAAAAGGAACCTTCTATTGACGACCATCCTATCCTTAGAAAATTTTCAGATGTTTTTCCTTCAGAGTTACCTGGTATGTCGCCCTGTAGAGAGATTAATTTTCATATAGACCTTGTTCTAGGAGCCGAACCAATTTCAAGAGCACCATATAGAATGACTACAAATGAGCTTAATGAGCTCAAGATTCAGCTTGAGGAACTCCTAGAGAAGGGCCACATTCGCCCTAGTGTATCCCCTTGGGGTGCACCAGTCATCTTCGTGAAGAAGAAGGATGGATCTCTTCGATTATGCATGGACTACCGTCAGTTGAACAAAGTAACCATCAAGAACCGATATCCATTACCCAGGATTGACGATTTGTTTGACCAACTTCAAGGTGCCAAAGTATTTTCCAAGATTGATCTAAAGTCAGGGTACCATCAGTTGAGGATAGTGGAAAGTGATATCCACAAGACCGCATTTCGCACTAGATATGGCCACTATGAGTTCACCGTGGTTCCATTCGGTCTTACGAATGCCCCAGCAGTTTTTATGAGTCTCATGAATGGAGTATTCTGTACGTTCCTCGACCGATTTGTGATTGTGTTTCTCGATGACATATTGATATATTCACGGAATGAGGAGGAACATGAGGAGCACTTGAGACAGGTTTTGCAGTGTTTGAGGGAAAATCAGTTGTATGGTAGTTTGTCGAAGTGTGCTTTCTTTAGAACTGAGGTCAAGTACCTTGGTCATGTCATATCCGGTGATGGGATCTCAGTAGACCCATCAAAGATCAGAGCCATTATGGATTGGCCAGCACCTACCAGTGTGACAGAGGTCAGGAGCTTCATGGGCTTAGCAGGTTATTACCGACGTTTTGTTGAGGGATTCTCTAGAGTTGCTCATCCTATCACTTCTCTTCAGCGCAAAGGGAAGAATTTTGAGTGGACAGAGAAGTGCGAGAAGGCCTTTCAGGAACTTAAAAAGGCACTTACTACCGCACCTATCCTTGTAGTACCAGATCCTTCAAGTGATTTCATGGTTTGCACGGATGCTTCCCTAGAGGGCTTAGGAGCAGTACTTATGTAGAATGGCAGAGCTATAGCTTTTGAGTCTAGGAAACTCAAGACTCACGAGCTTAATTACCCTACTCATGACCTTGAGCTTGCAGCCGTAGTGCATGCACTTGTGAGATGAAGACATTTCCTTTTGGGTCATCACTTTGAGTTGCACTCAGACCATCAGAGCCTTCAGTACATATTCACTCAGCCGAATCTTAATGCACGTCAGAGGAGATGGATGGAATTCTTATGTGAGTATGATTTTGACGTTCACTACATCAAAGGGAAAGAAAATGTAGTTGCAGATGCTTTGAGTAGGAGACGTCACGAGGTATACACCATGTCTATGAGCACGGATTTGAGAGATCGGATCTTGCAGCGATTGCCAGAGGACAGATGGTATTTAGAGGTTTGCCAGGCTATTCGATCTCAGGAAACTTTGGAAGGGAAATATGTGGATTATTCCTTAGAGTCCGATGGTTTATTACGCCATAGAGGGCACATCTATGTATCTTCTTCCGGGGGATTGCGAGAGTTCATTATCACAGAGGCACATAGAGCTCCTTATGCAGCGCATCCCGGGGTCAAGAAGTTGCATGCAGACTTGAGAGCACTATACCATTGGCCAGGAATGCGACAACTTATTGCCGAGTTGGTAGCCCGATGCCTTGAGTGTCAGAGAGTCAAGGCAGAGCACCACCATCCAGGTGGGTTGCTCCAATCTCATGCTATACCAGAGTGGAAGTGGGACACTATATCCATGGATTTCATCATTGGTCTCCCTATGTCAGCTCGCCGCCATGATGCCATCTTGGTGACGGTTGACAAGTTGACCAAAGTGGCTCACTTTTCACCAGTTTGTACCACCTTCACAGCACCAGCAGTAGCACAGGTGTTTTTGCGAGACATTGTCAGACTTCATGGTGTTCCACGTAAGATCATTTCCGACAGGGATTCCCTCTTCACTTCTTCTTTTTGGAAGGCATTACAGGCAGCTATGGGTACCAAACTCAATTTCAGTACAGCCTATCATCCGGAGACGGATGGCCAGACAGAGAGAGTTAATCAGGTGTTAGAGGATATGCTTCGCATGTATGTCATGGATCACCAGACCAGATGGGAAGAGTATCTTCCCTTAGTGGAGTTTGCCTATAACAATGGACATCACACGTCCTTGGGGATGCCACCCTATCAGGCATTATATGGCAGGCCTTGTAGGACACCATTGAGTTGGGACCGCATAGAGGATAGAGTTGCTATTGGTCCAGAGATAGTTCGGGATATGGAGCAGCAGGTGGATTTGATTAGGCAGCGTCTTAGAGAGGCACAGGATAGACTAAAGAAATATGCAGATGCAAAGAGGGTTGATCGTAGCTACTCAGTTGGGGACAGAGTCTTCTTGAGAGTGCGACTGCATAAGAGTCCAATCCGTTATGGAAAGGGTTCTAAGCTCGCACCTCGATTTGTAGGACCATTTGAGATCCTTGAGAGGATAGGGCCAGTTGCCTACCGTCTAGCATTGCCACCTAGCCTGTCACACATCCACGATGTGTTTCATGTTTCAGTTTTGAGGAAGTATATCTATGATGAGTCTCATATTCTAGATTGGGATGCCTTGCAGGTGGAGTCGGACGGGCAGCTAGCTTTGGAGCCCATTCGCATTTTGGCACGCCGGACGCTGAGCCTTCGAGGGCGAGAGCTGGACCAGGTTAGGGTCCAGTGGGATTGCTATGATGAGGTCACAGCCTCATGGGAGGATGCAGCACTTATGAGATCACAGTACCCCCACCTTTTTGATGAACTCCAGGAGGAAGTTCATGCCTAGAGGGGGAGGGTGTGAGGCCCTACCCCGATTCAGTTTGACATTTTCAGTTATTTGCATATTGAGACTATTATGGATGCTTTATTTTATGCTTTATGGACTTAGAACTTATATGATTCCATGATTTGGATCACACTGACATATGTTGATGCTTTATTTCATGCATGATGATTATGAAACTTTAGATATGTTACTAGAATAAAATTACATTATGATGGTGAATGTCATTATTGGAAATTTGCAGGATTTTGTTTTGATGATAGAAAAATGATGCTTATTTATGAGTGGTTCAATTTTGAAAAATTATGTTAAGTGCTTATGTGAAATTGAATTTGAACGAATGAGATATTGAATTATGGTTGCCAAATGTATGAGTGTTTGATGTGCAATGGAATCCATGTATTTGATTATGTATAAATGTGATTATTTGGAATTACTAATGTGTTTGATGCTCTGCAAAAAGGATTAGAAAATCTGTTTGATGACAACACACACAAGAGCACAAGAAACAAACATTAGTGTTAGCAACAAAAGATTATCCTAAACAGGCATATCAAGAGAGATATTAAGAATGAAATAGAAAGCATATAAACATAGAATAAAATAGCTAATCAAGATGCTCATAGTTGCTCCTCCCTTGTTCCTCTCCTCTCCAAGTCCCAAATGAGTGTAGCTCTCAGCAGCTTTTTGCACTATGGATGCTTATGGAGGATTGAGATTTAATATTAAGCTTCAAATATGAAATGAAAAGCTAAATACTATGCTATTGATGCTAAAATGATTGATTTTACCAAAAAGACAAGATTTTAGTTATGCTATGCTAAATGCTCTCTAAAAATGTCTATAGCCTAAATGCATACAAGTTTTCAGGATCTGGATTATGAAGGAATGAGCTCTATTTATAGGAAAAATGGAGCAATGGATGGCCAGGATTGAAAGGTTTAATCAAGGGTCAAGCTTGAAAGTTGGGGATCCATGTGCACAATTTGCACCAATGAAATGGTGACAAGTGTCAACATAAGATTGGGTTGAGAGAAGAGGTTGGAGGCATTAAATGCCTGAGGAGACCTCATGGTTATCTAGAAGGTAAGGGTCAAGTCTAAATTAGGATTACCCACTGGATTAGGAGTTAATGCAAGGATAAATCTTTGTGCAAATGATTAAGAGATAATCATGGTCAAAGCATTAAAGACTTGATGAGACCCTTGGGTTGGGTAGAGGTTGAGTCAAAACAAATGTTTTAACCATGTAGGAGGGTTTGGGTTAACCATTAATGGTTTTTGAAGACTTTGTGGATTAAGTGGTTGAAGGTTGGAAGCTTTCAAAGGTTATCCAAGACTTTGAGACATTTAGTGGTTGAAGGTTGGAAGCCTTTAATGGTTATCAAAGACTTTTAGGCTTTGAGAAGTGACTCCATTTTTGCTTAGGAATGTGACAATAATTAGGGGATGGATTAGGCTAATTAGGAAGGGGTTAGAAGAATCTAGAAGGGGATTAGATTTTGCAAGTGGATTTGGTGGGTGAGGGAAAATAGGATTTTATTTAAAATAAAAATTCATTTATTTCAATAAATGTGTGCAAGTTGTATTTGGATAAATATTCAAATAAATATTAATTTATTTAAATGAAAAAAAAGGAAGATAAAGCATTAAAATGCTTGAAGACTTTGAGGGGAACCATTAAAGGCTTGAAGACTTTAAGGAAAACCATTAAAGTCTTAAGAAGACTATAGAAGGAAGCCATCAAGTTTGAAGACTTTAAAGCCATCAAGTTTGAATACTTTAAGGGAAACCATTAAAGACTTCAAGTGGGTGAGGATAAATAGGATTTTAAATAAATAATTTATTTAAAATAGTTGTGCAACTTGCTTTTGTAGGAAAATACAAGTGGGTGGAGGATAAAGGTGATTTAAATAAATGATTTATTTATTTAAATGTGAGAGGTGGGATTTTGGGGGATTTAAATAAATATTAATTTATTTAAATGTGAGAGGTGGGATTTTGGGGGATTTAAATAAATATTAATTTATTTAAATGTGAGAGAAGATTTAATTAAACAAATATGATTTATTTATTTAATTAATGGTATGAATTTGGTTAAGTGAATTAAATCAAATAAATTGAATAATTTATTTAATTAATAAGAGAAGAGGGTTAAGATGAATTAATTAAATATTAATTTAATTAATTATTAATTGATGGTTAAATAATCAAATAAATACTAAGTATTCATTTAATTAAGTGGACAGATTTATGTGACTACAGTGTTAATTGAGATGCGCAGGAAAATTATCCATATGACCATGGAATTTATATGGAGAACCAAGCCTAGACCGATGTGCGTTTGTTAAGCCGAGAGTTGTCTATTTGGAGAGACAACACCCCATTGTAATGTATTTTATTTGTGAAGTGTCTAATGCTTGAGTGTTAAAATTAATTTATATGTATATGTGTAATCCTACAAGAGACAAATTCCATGTGTGATTTTTATATTGTATTTTTATTGTGTCACTTGACACATGTGCTGATTAGTGTCATTGATTTTGACTTGTCTCTTGGAGGGAGTTTTGTTTCTACCAAAGCCATTCAAAAACATGAGTGTGGTCCCAAATTTGCCTTGGGTAGGGAGTCTTGGGAGTGGTCAACTCAAGTTTGACTCGTAGGTAAACTTCAGTTGGGTTTCCTAAGGGTTTAATGGACTCCTA
The DNA here is from genome assembly GCF_030272615.1 of Cryptomeria japonica. Lineage (NCBI taxonomy): Eukaryota > Viridiplantae > Streptophyta > Pinopsida > Cupressales > Cupressaceae > Cryptomeria > Cryptomeria japonica. The sequence goes on along the minus strand of NC_081415.1, from coordinate 19,855,361 downwards.
GGGTAAGTTTTTAGGCTTTTCCAAAGGTCCAAAGGGTATACCTATGGGTTAGGGGTATTTTGCGACATGTGGCTTCTCCCATGTGACTATTTAGTCACTTCAAAAAGTGGTGTTTCCAAGATGAACGAAAATTCAACTTAGAAAGTTCTTCCTAGGATAGAGAACCTTCCTTTTAGATGTCAAACTCTCTTCCCCATCTTCTTCCACCTTTTCCCTTTCCAATTTTGGTAATGTGTAAGAGTTTGGGAAGGGCAACCAATGGGAACTCACACTCCACCCAAGGGGTTGGGAAGTGTGTGAGAGGCCTTCTTAGGCAAGAATTTGGAGACTTAGTGAGTAATCACCCACTCTCCTTTCTTGGAGATTATGCTTGTTTTGAAAAAGTTAGTAGGAAATTTAGCACTTTTGGTGGAATTTGGAGAAAGTTAGTGTGGAATTGGGCAGCTCATCCCCAACTAATTTTAGCATACCTATTGGCAAAATAAGGTTGGTTTCTTCTTATCTCCTCTTGTTATGTTGTAGGTGTTAGTTTAAGTTGTTTGTAAAAGAAAAGAGTTGCTTGTAATGAGAGTGTTTTATGAAGTTTTTTGTTGAAGTTAAGAAAATGTAGTTTTCTTTTCTATGTATTTTGTTTTGTGTTCTTGTTGTTTTGGGAGTGTCCAAGATCTCCTACTCTTGGGAGGGTAGGAAGATCTTGGGGGTGGAAGGAGTATGACAGCCATGGGTGAGAGGCTCTCCTTATGGAGAGTGATCTCAAGGTTGCCCTTTGTGACCCTTGTTGCATAGCCTTGTGTATGCATTTGGGGGTCATAAGGGGAGTAAATATGGCCTTGAGCCTTTTTGGGGGGCATAAGGATTTGTGGAAGCATTTGTTGCATTTGTATTGCCATGAGGTGGCTTGTGTTATTTTTTTTGGCATGCATTCTCCCCATTGGTACTTGGTCCACTTCCACCCATGGAAGAGTCACCATGAATGTGGTGAAAGTGTAGCTTGGATGAGAAATTTGTATGTTGAGTGTTTTCCTATTGTTTGTGTAGAGTTTGCTTGTTTGTAACCCGTCTAGTGCTTGGTTCTCCAAGCTCGGGGGTGGCTTCTAGTAAGCCTAGGCTGGGAGGTGAGCTTCCCATGGTCAAAAATGTGTTTCATTGCAGGTTGCATGGGAATGGGAAAAGAAGGATTAAAGAACTATGTTGTTGTTTTAGTGCAAAAAAAAAAAGATAATATGACAATGTATTCTCCTTTGGAGTTGTAGAGGAAAAAAAAAAAGAGCTAGATTGTGATATTTACAAGGAAAGAGGATTATGTATCCAATGTTAGCTTGTAAAAGAAAAAGATAGTCAATGATGCATTTATTTTTCCATAAAGTAAAGCAATGTATTCCTATTCCATGGAAAGAAAAAAAATGTAAATGTTTTATTGCCAAAATCTTTGTATTCATGTTTATTTTGCACCCAATTATTATTTGCATCTACTTTGCTAGAGAAAATTATAATGTCTTTCCTTAGTTTGCAAATGAAGAAAGTAATGCATTAGATTGCATGTAGGATTTCATGTTTTTCAAGGGAAGAGAAGTAAATGCATTTTATTTTCTTGTATTATGCATGTAAATGAAAACTATGCTGCTGTAAATTTAATTTTTTTTTAAAAAAATGGTCTTTTATTTTTCTGTTTATTGCAGAAAAGAAATTTATTAAATTAGTCTATTCTTTGCAAAAAAAAAAAGAAAGAAACATTTAGCTTTTAATATTATCATTTTGTTACAAAAATAGAATATAGATTTGGAAATCCCCTCTAAATGCATTATGATGACTTTCAATGATATTAAACTCAAAAGGAAAGTCTAAGTGGTTTTATATATTAAAAAAAAGAAGGGGTTAATGGTGGCAAGGAGGTATACATATAAATATTTTTAGCCCCTTCAAATGTCTTTTTGATAATCTGTTCTACAAAAGAAAATAATATTCACAGCTCTGATAATATTAATTTACAGAAAAAGAGATCTGATAAACAGGTCATTTAAAAACATATATATACACATATATATATATATATATATATATATATATAAATACATATATATATATATATATAAATACATATATATATTTATATATATATACATTCATATATATATATATATATATATATATATATATATATTGTTTAATAAAGAATCTGCCAAAACTGAGACATTGCAACTATACCCATTTTTACCCCATATATATATATATATATATATATATATATATACATTTGCATTTAAATATCAAACGAAAATAAACGTTTTATTTCGCGTTAATGTTTTTTTTAAACAAACTGCAGCAGGGTTTTAACTTGGAGCTGCACCACTGTGTAACACAGTGGCCGGCGGTGGCGCGGGAGGCGCCCGGCCGCCACTGTGGTTACCCACAGTGAGCGGCACTCGGCCGCCACTGTGGGCAATCACAGCGGCGCCCGGGGGTAACCCCCGCCCACTGGTTGCTCCGCTCGTAGTAAAAGTTGTTTCGCCCGCATTCAAACCTCCGCTCCGCCCGCATTCAAACCTCCGCTTCGCCCGCACTTAAAACCTCGCTCCGCCTCCTCTTTGCACCTCCGCGCGCGCGATGGTTGCTGTAGACTCTCCGCCGACCCACCCTGCACACACCACCCACACACACAGAGGTTGAAAGTAAAGAAAAAATACAAGTTGTTATCCACAACGCCCTAACCCTAGTTCGGGTTAGGGCAACGCCCACATAAGTTTTAAAAAAATAGGAATGTGTGTGTGGGGGCGGGGGGGGGGGGGGGGAATATAAAAACAAAAAAAAGGGGTTTAAGTTCTTTCATTACTTTTTGGAGGAACAAATTTGAAAATGATAAAATAAAGAATGATTATATATATATATATATATATATATATATATATATATATATTATGTGTATAAACATTTATAAGAGATTTATATTTGCTTTGGACGGCTAAACAAGCAAATTGGTTAATGGTAACAAAAAGAATATTTTAGAAGAAAAAGATATATATATATATATATATATATATATATATATATATATATATATATATATATATAAGTAATTTTAAATTTGTTGTAGACGTTTGATAACTCAAGTTGGTAGTTGGTAACATTACCTAGAGTTCATTTAAATTTTAAAAGATAAGATAAATTTTAGAACGTTTTAAATTGAGATTAAGCGTTATACTTGAGATTTTAATGATTATTTAATGAAGCTTAGTGATTACCCTTTTTGGAGAAATAATAGCTCGTTGATAACTTAGTAAACCATGTTTCCCAATTGAGTTTAATTACCCATTATATACAAATATAGTTTAGACTCAACCCAAAATGCATTATTTTATTTAAGTTAATCGCACTTAGTTGATTATATTAATTAAGTAAGTCGATATTTAGTTAAGTATTTAAAAAAAAAAAAAAAAAAAAATTATTCCGTTCGTGCCCAAAAGTTGGGCATGACAAATGGTCTACAATCCTGCATGTTGAACCTTTGTAACACTGAATTCATATATTTACTTTGACCTAGCCATAGCTTTCTGTTCACTCTATCTCTTTTAATTTCCATCCCAAGAATGTGTTTCACTACACCAAGATCTTTCATTTCAAATTTAGCAGCGAGCTGAGACTTTAGTTCTGAAATCATACCTTTCCCTTTACCAATGAATAACATATCATCAACATACAATGCAATGTATAGGAAATGATCACCATCGGTTTTATAATAGAAACGGTAATCTTCTTTAGAACGCTCAAATCCCAAAATTGGGTAAGTGCACCAAGATGGTCAACAAAAAGGGGTATAAGTGGCGACTTTTTTTCTTCTGAAAACGGTTAACCCTGAACTTCAAAGAGAAATTTGAAGGTCATGCACTCAAAACTAGGAGTTGAGAAAAGAATAAGAATTGTAATACTATAAATCTAGTTTCTAAACTACTAATATTTTTAAAAATTGGATAAGATTAAGAGGGTCAAACCTTTCACGCACGAAAAACTGTTTTTGATTTTTTCAGAAAAATATAACATAGCTATTTTTGTGCGCTGCACAAAATATATAGTTAGATTTATTATTTTGCAAAACCCTTGGGTAGGATGATAGGTAAGAGTGAGATCTAGAAGTCATGTATTTTTTTGTAATTTTTCGTTGAGTATTTTATTTTTTATGATGTTTGGAAGTGACCGCATCCTGAAAATTTGGTACCTGTTCGTGCGTTGGGCATAACTTGCATCAAAATAATAAAAAATGCAATTTAAAAAAAAAAGTGTATAGAATCTAGTGTAGAACAATAATATATAATTTATTTTAAATTTGGTCAAGTATATCAAAAGTTATTAAAAAAATGGTAGACATATGTCTGTGAGGACTGTCAAGGCACTGATAAAGAAAATTAAAGTTTACTATGCTAATGTTGTCCAAAAATAGAAAAATTTATCTATGGTTAGAAAATTAAGAAGATGTGTGAGATTATGGTGGTAATTTTAGAGATACCCACTTGATCATTTGTAAACCTGATGACGATGAAGTCAATAAATGATGGTGGAGGATGAAAAACGTGTAAAGGAACAAAAAAGGGGGGAAATGGGCTTGCAAGCCTTAGGGTCATTTTCCAACCCTCTTACCAAGCCAAAACCCGCACAGGTTTTGAAAAACCAAAAGTACTATTCACAATTCTAAATAACTCGTACGGGTTATGTAAAACTAGATTTTTTTTTGTTTTACAAAACCCATACGAGTTACGAAGAACTAAAAACTTTTTTTTTTGTTTCACAAAACCCGTACGGGTTATGAAGACATAATAATGTATGCTTGTAAAATTAGCATTTACTATACATGTTTTAGACATACCTAGATAATATGTGTTTATGTATGTATATATGCATATCTATAGTTATATATACATATATTTATATAGATATATGTATATATGTTTGTATACATGCATGTATCTCTTCTTTTCCTCTCTCTCTCTCTCTCATCTTACTTACCCCATCATTGTCTTTGTCTATTCTGAGCCCTAATCATCTTCCTTGAGTTCTATCTCATCTCTCTCCCCCTCACACTTCTCTCTTTTTTGATTCTCTCACCCTTTTCTCCTTCTTGTTCTCTCTCTACCTCATGTCTCTCACCCACTCCTCCTCCTACTCTCTCTTCCTATTTCATTATCTCTCTCTCTCACACATTATCCTATCCTACTCTCTCTCTCTCTCTCACACACACACACACACACATTATCCTATCCTATTCTCACCCTCTCCCCCCTCTCCCTCCCCCTTTCATTATCTTAAATCTATCTCTCTCTCTCTCTCTCTCTCTCTCTCTCTCCCCTATACTCTCTCTCCCTCTCCATCTCTTTATCCTATTCTCCCCATCTCCGCCCTCTCTCTCCCTCTCCCTCTCCCTCTCTCCTAATTTCCCCTCTCTCCCTCACCCTCTCCTTATCCTATTCTCTCTCTCTCTCTCTCTCTCTCTCTCTCTCTCCCTCTCTCCTTTTCCCAATCTCCCTCTCTCTCCCTCTCTCCCCCTCTCCTTTTCCCAATCTCCCTCCCCCCCTCTCTCTCCCTCTCCCTCTCCCTTCCTCTCTCCCTCTCCCCCTCTCCTTTTCCCTCCCTCTCCCTCTCCCTCTCTCCGTCTCCCCCTCTCCTTTTCCCAATCTCGCTTTCTCTCCCTATCCCCCTCTCCTTTCCCCAATATCCCTCTCTCTCCCTCTCTCTCTCCCCCTCTCCTTCTCCCAATCTCCCTCTCTCCCTCCCCCTCTCCTTCTCTCCCTCTCTCTCTCTCCTTTTCCCAATCTCCCTCTCTTCCTATCTCCTATTCTCTCTCTCTCTCTCTCTCTCTCTCTCTCTCTCTCTCTCCTTTTCCCAATCTCACTTTCTCTCCCTATCCCCCTCTCCTTTCCCCAATATCCCTCTCTCTCCCTCTCTCTCTCCCCCTCTCCTTTTCCCAATCTTCCTCTCTCCCCCCTCCCTCCATTTCTCCCTCTCCCTCTCCCCCTCTCCTTTTCCTAATCTCCCTCTCTCTCCCTCTCTCCCTCCCCCTCTCCTTCTCTCCCTCTCTCTCTCTCTCTCTCCTTTTCTCTCTCTCTCTCTCTCTCTCTCTCTCTCTCTCTCTCTCTCTCTCTCCCTCTCCTTTTCCCAATCTTGCTTTCTCTCCCTCCCCCCTCTCCTTTTCCCAATCTCCCTCTCTCTCCCTCTCCCCCTCTCCTTTCCCCAATCTCTCTCTCTCTCTCTCTCTCTCTCTCTCTCTCTCTCTCTCTCTCCTCCTTTTCCCAATCTCACTTTCTCTTCCTCTCCCCCTCTCCTTTCCCCAATCTCCCTCTCTCTCCCTCTCCCTCTCCCTCTCCCCCTCTCCCTCCCTCTCTCCCTCTCCTTTTCCTAGTTCTACATAGCCTGTACGAGTTATGTAAAACTAAGGCCAAAACTTCTAGTTCTACATAACCCGTACGGGTTATGGGAAAATCTTTATATATTTTAGTCCCAACGGCCTAAAAACCAGCATTGCAAGTTGTTTGAAGGCCCCACTGCTTTTGCACATGATTTTCTGGGACAGTAACAGTCAGGTTTTCATATTCTTTTGTCACTTTTGCTTTGGAATGATTGATTTTGAAGTTATTTTATAATTGGTACTTTAGATAATAACAAAATCATGATCATTTGTTGTTTTTTTGCTTTGATCATGATTTATTTGGCTTGTATTTTGGTTTTTTTTGAAGTTATTTAATTATTGTCACTTTAGATTATAACAAAATGATGATCATTTGTTGTTTTTTTGCTATTTGATTGTGGATTGTCATCATGATGTTATGTGTAGGACAATGGGAAAGAATAAGAGAGGAACAAATGAACAAAGAGAGGCAACAAAGGAAAGACAAAGGGAGCGTATGAAGAGATTACATGAAGGTACGTCATCTAATGCACCTAATGAAAGTGATGAACATTCAACAATTGAAATTGATATGATTAATGTACTAAATCAAAATGATCAACATACACCAATTGAAATACATATGATGAATGCACATGTTAATGAAATTGAAGAAGATATACCATTTGAATTCAATGTGATCAATGCACATAATGCACCTAATGAAAACGAAGAGCATGCACCAATCTTAACACCTCTTAGAATAATTTGTAGAAAACCAAAGTTCCTAATAGATATTGATGAAAATATTGTGAAGCCAAAGCATGATAAAATTTCCGAAAGAACTTGTAGAAGAACGGTTAGAAGAATTTGGAATAACTATTTTGAAAACTTAAATCAAAGTGGAAGATGCCAATTAGTTGTTGAAATGATTAAAAATCTGAAATTTAGAGAGAGAATGAAAATTTTGGGGTTAAGAACATCCGAAAATAATAGTGAAAGAACCATTGTGAGAGATATTTTTGATGCATACCAAGCCATTGGTTCAAAATCATGCACTAAAGATGCTAATGTTACTCATCGTGTCCTCAAATCAACCATAATGGGAAAGGAAATGAAAAAATATCATTTAATAAGAAAAACAAACAAGTCATTAAAGATAAGTAGAACCACATTACACTATGCCTTAGAGAGGCGAGAGAAAATCGAGGATCCTAACAATAATTTTCTTTGGGCATTCTCGGGTAGACTCCCACGCAAGGACAAGGTTGTTGTTGATGCACTAAGAACGTTAATTGAGAAATATTGGCATGAAAACACAAGGGTTTCACCCAACCAAAGAGATGTTGTTAGAAGGCGAATTGGAATTAGTAATCGTGAGCCACATCCAAAACACTATTTAGATACAACTCAAACACAATTTTATGAAAGGTTTCTTCAAATCTTTCCTCAAATTAAAATTAGTCAAAGACTTTTTGAGATGACAAAACCATTTTATGTTAAGATTAATCATGCATGTACTACATGTTGTTGTAGGGTCCATGTTGAATTTTCCATGCATTATGATATTTATCGCTATATCTATTGTACTTTGCACACTAATGATGTTTTGCAGGAATGTGGTCTACAAGCACCTCCTAAGTCACTGAGAGAATTTATTTCAAGTGTACTATGTAGACGAGATGACGCGTGCATTTACTATAAGATGATGTGTTTGAGAGGTTTTTGTCCTACATGTGGTGGTTTGCAACTGTTGCATAGATGCCTACATCTGGATAGCACACATGAAATTAGTAAGGAACTAGTTTCTATTGGAAAATATAAGTCAGTCACATATGGTGTTAAAGATAGAAAATAATTAAAGAGGTGTGAGTTAGTGAAAAGGGATATATGCGTAGCTGATTTTATGAAGATGTTTCAAGAGAAACTAGTATATGAGTACATAGGTCACACACATAGAGCTAGGTGGTTAGATGAGCAATTCAAGTTGTGTAAGGACACTTTCCCCCTTGGCACTATTGTCTCTGTCGTTGATTTTGTTGAGAATTATACACTAAAGCCACAAAATGAAGTACAATCTATGTATTACCACTCTACACAAGCTACAATTTTTGTACACATAGCATTCATGCATGCACATGATAGCACCGAGGAGGGCAAAAAGGTTATAAGAGAATATCACTTCTATATCAGCGATGATCGTACTCATTTCTCAGAGTTTGTGCAAGGATGCTTTACTGTCTTCTATGATAGTTTAAGGGAAATAGATATAAGATACAACCAACACTTAATATGGCCGGACAATTGCATCGCACAATTCAAGAATGCAAGGATGTTCTTGTTAAGTACAGATGCCAATAGTAAAGCTCTAAGTCAATAGATAGTAAAATGAGAGGGGGGGGGGTGAATCATACAAACTTAATCTTCAATATACTCAATAGATTCAACCTCGGTAGCCTATACTACAGAAAACTGTAAAACATTTAAACTCATGAACATATGACATCACAACACATATAACACCAGATTTAACATGGAAACCCAAATAGGGAAAAACCACTATGGGATTTCGGACCCACTAAGAAATATACTCTTCTAGAGTATGCTCAGTTAAAAGCAAATCTTGTTACAAATTACAAACACATTGCTAGATGTGACCCGGTTAAGGGATTTCCCTTAGATCTGTTAGGATCTTGCACTTTGTTAGAAGTGACCTTGTCAAAGGATTTCAAACACTCATTTAGAATGTCACCTTGCTAGAGGATTTACAAATAAGACCGTTAAGTCCACTCGGTTAAGAGATTTTCTGTCACTTACAACATAAACAACAGTAATAAAATATATCTGCAACTTCACATCTGAAATGCTAAAGCAGATTCTATTTGCTCAAAACAATCTTGTCATAAGACTTATCTTGTCCCTTGTAGGGCTTGCTAGGCTCCTCAATCTGTTCTTTAATCAGATCTTCAAGCTTCTGTGCTCGGTAAACATTACTATAGCATCAACGTGCTTACAATTGCTCGCATACATTGTTTATCAACAATTCCTTATTTATAAACAATTCTAAACGCTTAAACTCCTTGATCACATTTCCCATGATCAATCTTAGCCATCAGATTTTCAAACTTGACCAGGTTCAATGTATCCTTCAATCTAAAAATGTTTTACCTTGCCTAGGGACTTGCATTCCTTTATTGGAACTTGCACAAGGTTATTTGCGGTTCAATCTGAGGTGTAGATCTTCCTGCCAATCTTTCATTGCCATAGATCCTTAACAAACTTCATGTGCGGCGTACCAATCATTTAATCAAATCTAGCTCATCAGTATCCTTCATTAAATAATGCTTGTATTCGTCCAATGCATTCTGCTATAACTCGGTTGTTACTCGGTTAACACTGAACTTCACTCGATAGACATTATGCCTTCATTAACCGATATCGATAACCTTAGGGTTTACCGACTAGGTTCCTTTGCTCGGTGACATAGTACAGTATTAAACATCATATCTAGGATATCAAAACAATCAAAACAACATGATCTTATCATTGTCTAACTCGGTAATAGTTGTCCATTGAATAATTCATTTCTCCCCTTTACTATCATATTCTTTCGGTGTCACTTACCGACTTCTTAATATTCATCAAAACATACTTCTCAAGATATGGCAACATCATACTGAATCAGAAAATCAATTTCTCGACATCAATGACAAAATAATATTATTACGACAGTTATCATCCTTCTTCAGTTATATCAATAGTCTTCAACAACCTTCTCAATATCCTTATTGAAATGCCAACAATCTTTCATTCTACTGTAATGCCAACAATCTCCCCCTTTGGCATTGATGGCAAAACCAAATTGATAAAACCAACTTGATTTGATTTAATTAATTCAGATTGCTGTATCAACTTCTTCATTCTGAAATCTTCTCTGAAGTCTTCTCCCCCTGTCAGTAAACTTTAGTTATCTTCTCCCTTTAGTCTTCTCCCCCTTTGACAACAATGCTAAAAAGAAAACTAAATTCAGGGTTCCTTCTCCTGTGAAGTGATTGCCTCACTGTTTTACACATGTATCATTTCAGACTCGGTCAGAGCAACTTGTCTCTATTCCTGCACACTTTTAGAAAATCTCCTAAAGTGCGTAAATCAACATCAATCCACAAATAATATTCTATAGATTCACTTAATTGATGCTATCACTGAACTTTGTCAGTGAATAGAAGATAGGGGTAGGACCCCTAACTTGCTTCTGAGATACTCAAAAGTGTCTTTTGGTAGTGGTTTTGTGAAGATGTCTGCAATTTGCTCTTTTGAATTGATATATTCTAGCACAACATTCTTCTCTTGAACTTCTTCTCTGAGATAATGATACTTTATAGAGATATGCTTTGTCTTAGAGTGCATTACCGGATTTTTTGAAATGTTAATGGCACTAGTGTTATCACAAAATATAGTTACTGGCTTGGTAACCTTTTCATTTATACCTTCCAATAGTTGTTTGATCCATGCTATGTTGGTACAATTCAATGCGGCAACGACATATTCAGCTTTAGCTATTGACTGTGAAATGCATCCTTGTTTCTTGCTAAGCCAACTCACTAGTATGTTTCCTAAGAAGAAAGCTCCAGCACTTGTGCTTTTCCGGTCATCAATGTTTCCTGCCCAATTAGCATCAGTATAAACTTTCAAATCAAAATCATTCCTCTTTTCATATACTAAGCCATAATCTTCAGTGCCTCTCAGGTATCTAAAAATTCTCTTGATTGCTGTCATATGGGTTTCTTTAGGATCTGCAGAAAATCTTGCAACTATACCTATTGCATGTGCTATATCCGGCCTGCTGTGAACAACATATTGCAACTTTCCAATCATAGATTGGTAAAGTGTCTCATCAACAGATGTAGATTCATCATTCTTTGACAGTTTACAGTTAGTAGTCATAGGAGTACTTACTGGTTTTGAATCCTCCATTCCAAATTTCTTCAAGATTTCCTTTATATACTTGGATTGAGTAATGAAAATCTCATTTTTCATTTGTAGTATTTGTAGACCTTTGAAATACTTTATCTCACCGATTAATGAAATCTCAAATTCTTTGCACATTTCATTTCCAAAGTTCTTGCATAGAGAATCATTTCCACAAAAAATAATATTATCAACAAATATGGCTGAAAGCAATTGTATGTGGGAAAAGTGGTCAAATAAAACTAAATATGTGAAAATATGACAAATGACTAGTCCACACACACACACATGACTTCTTGATGCAAGCTATGGAGTAACGTAGTGTTACTCAGCTTCCCAAGGAGGGTCCCATGGTTCTCTATCTCACAATGTCCCTCAAACCAACGTTTTTGCTCTCAGATCACTGAGCGAAATGGTTTAGGGATGGCAAATATGAGAACGAGAGAGATTTTAATTGATTTTAGTATGAGATGTGTTGTAAGCTATGTATGATGCTAGAAATGCAATAAACTAAATGATAAGATGATAGGGTTAGTATGAATACTATCCTAACATACTATATTTAGTCTATGATTGAGCTAAAATGATAAATAAATTACTCTAGCATGCATATTAGTCTAATTTATGATCTAAAAGAGGCTAAATGAGCATATATGAAATGAAAGCTTGAAAGTATTTGAGCATAAGTATAATGCTTCAAATTTGAAAGATGATTGTTTAAAATGGAGGAATGAGAGCTCTATTTATAGCATAAACAGGGCAATGGATGGTCAGGATTGAAAGGTTTAATCAAGGGCCAAGTTTGAAAGTTGGGGATCCATGTGCACAATTGGCACCAATGACATGGTGACAAATGTCCACACAGGATTGGGTTGAAAGAAGAGGTTGGAGGCATTAAAGGCCTGAAGAGACCTCATGGTTATCTAAAGGCTAAGGGTCAAGTCTAAATTAGGATTACCCACTGGATTAAGAGTTAATCCAAGGATAAACCTTTGTGCAAATGATTAAGAGATAATCATGGTCAAAGCATTAATGGCCTGATGAGACCCTTGGGTTGGGTAGAGGTTGAGTCAAAACAAATGTTTTAACCATGTGGGAGGGTTTGAAATAACCATTAATGGTTATTGGAGACTTTGGGGATTAAGTGGTTGAAGGTTGGAAGCCTTTAATGGTTTTCAAAGACTTTAAGGGTTTTGGTGGTTGAAGGTTGAAAACCTTCAATGGTTATCCAAGACTTTAAGGTTTTTGAGAAGTGACTTCCCTATGCTTAGGGATGTGACAAAGTTTAGGGGAGGGTTAGGTTAATTAGAAGCGATTAGAAGATTCTAGAAGGGATTAGGAAGGGGTTTGGGTTTTTGCAAGTGGATGGGGAGGATAATAGGATTTAATTGAATTAAATGATTTTATTTAATTTGGTTGCAATTTGGAGGAATTAAATAAATTAGATTTATTCAATTTGGGATAACTATTTAATTAAATTTGAATTTAATTAAAAGTGGCTAGGGGGATTTAATTGAATAAAATGATTTATTCATTAAATGGGTATGGTGAATTTAATTTAAATAAATTGAGTAATTTTCTTAATTAAATAGAGGAATGTGGATAATTTAATTAAATTGGATTTAATCAAATAGAGAAATGAACATAAAATATTCATTTAGGAATATGGTCATTTTTATACGTCTGCATTTTGCCCCTCTTTGAAGTGACGTGTGTGCACATGTTATTTCACAGAAAAATGATGTGTTTTTGTGATTTATGATCAAATGCAATTATTGTGTCGCTCCTTTGATTTGCCAGTGATGCCCCAGATTTGATGTGATGCCCCAGATTTGATATTTGATGTGATGCCCCCTCGGGAGATGAATCAATATTTTTTTGGAAAATTTGTTTGATTTTAAATTGATGAAGTTCGTATGATGTGTAGGATTCTAGGCTTGTAGAAAGTGTGTAAATTGATTCATCTCTCGATAAATTACAAATGTTTTGGTATAGGGGAGACTGCGACCATATTACAGGTCCAGTTGGCTAACCCTAATTTCATTTTTCTCCTATAAAAGGGGAAAAGGGCTTGATTTAAAGTTATTTGTGCTTTGTTGACTTTTGAAGAAAGATAATTTGCTCTGGAGAGAAAATGCTTATTCCCTATCACAGACACTGTTTCGAGCGCGTTCGGAGGTACCGGAGGCCAGTAGCGCGTGGACCACCAGTAAGTCATCCTTTTTGACCCCTTTTTGATTTTTGGTTTTGTCGTTTTTAGGTGTTTTTTGAATTTTCAAGTTCGGGCTTTTCGGTTTAGCGCGTCTAAGGCGTAGATTAGTGCATACGCAGTGCAAAGTAGCGCATCAAGCTCAAATTTAGGGGTCGCGTTCGAAAACATTTGTTAGTGCATAGGATTTTTAGGTTAGCGCGTGGACGGAAAATAGCGCATGTAAAGGTTTTGGTAGCACGTCTAGTCAACAGGTTAGCGCATAGGTATAACCTAGCGCATAGGAGCCGTCGGGGTTCGCATAGGAAAAGGGGTTTAGTGCGTAGGACTAACCTAGCGCATAAGACTAAAAGAATAGCGCCTGGGAGGGATAGATTAGCGCGTAGATAGGTTCTAACGCATGGGACACATGGGTTAGCGCGATGGAAGAAAAGAGTAGCGCGTAGAAATAATCTAGCGCATAGGGCAGATAGTTTAGCGCTTAGGAAGAATAGATTAGCGCGTAGATAGTTTCTAGTGTATAGGTCAAATTAGATAGCGCAGCGAAAGAAAAGAATAGCGCGTGGGCATAATCTAGCGCATAGGGTAGATAAGCTAGCGCGTAGGACAAGCAGTCTAGCGCGTGGGATTTTTTTAGCGCATTGGAGGTCTGTTTTAGCGCATCCATGAAAAATTTGTAGTTTTGGCCGATTTTGAAAAGTTGTGTTTTCGCGTGCCTGTCGTGTTTTTGATGCATTTATCCAAGATGAGTATTTGTATAACTTGTTTTGATGTGCAATTTTCCAAGTTATGTATAGATATCAAGCTGTTTGTGTTGAGCAGAATATGATTATTTGCGTTATCTGTTTTAAGTTTAAATGTGTATGAAAGCCTGAGTTGTTTTACAAGCCGATATGGGTTGGAAACTTGAGTTGTTTTACAAGCTGATATGGGTGGGAAACTTGAGTTGTTTTACAATTTTATGTGATTGTGGTACTTGAGTTGTTTTACAAGTTTTGATATGGTTGTTGAGAACTTGAGTTGTGTTACAAGTCGATATGAAATGATAGGATTTTGAACTTTGATTGTAGATGAGCAAATTTGTTTCATGTTGTTGATGTAAGTTTTATTTTGATATTGTTGTGTTGATGTGAAAACTGATATTGGATATGTTTTGTTTGTTGACAGGAGCGATTGGGTATTGTGCAGTCGAGGGAGAGATTCCCGAGACCATGGACGGTGATACCACGTCTGTCACAGGTAGACTTGGATATTATTGAGAGATGCGGATTGACCTCTCTTCTGGATATGCCTCGGTTTACTGTGAACCGGGGACTGTTGATAGCATTGGCAGAGAGGTGGCACAGTGATACGAACACCTTTCATTTTGCCACTGGAGAGATGACAGTGACACCAGAGGATTGCTACCGGATTTTGCGCATTCCTGTGGCAGGGGCACTGCTACCCTACGAGCAGATAGAGGAGGGTGGCATAGAGGCACTGCGCCGTATATTTCATGATGAGAGTGTCTGTGGCTATGAGATCCCTTGGCAGGAGTTTTTGGATCTAGATTATGCACCGCTGCCATCGGTATTGGCAGGATTCATTGGAGGATTCCTTTGTCCTGATCGCAGGTCAAAGGGATTTTCAGTAGGATGGGGGCTGGTCTTGGAGCAGATAGTGACACAGGGTCGGAGATTTGCATGGGGGTCAGCGATGTTGGCCCATCTTTACAGGAGCCTGCATGAGGTAGTATACCTCGGTTATGGGAGTTTATCAGCAGGTGTTACTCTATTACAGGTATGGTGCTGGGAGCACATCCCAATAGCGAGGCCATTGGCAGACAGAGATAGGCCCGTAGGTGCAGCATACGCCTATGGATACAGAGGCCTAGTTGTCCAGCGTAAGCTGGGCAAACTAGAGCACTGGAGGAGAGTTTTTGATGGCATAGATACGGTCATTTGGAGACCGTATACAGGTTGTGAGGTGTGGGCAGAGGATGGGATAGAGATGCCTTTCATTTTCATGACGAGGTATCTTATTGGGAGGACTCCGTTCGTTATTGAGCGGTTTTTGGTCACCCGAGTTTTGCGGCAGTTCGGGAGGCAGCAGGGGATTCCACAGGGAGCGTGCTTGTATGCACGGCGACAGCAGGATGTGGCCGATTGGGGGCCGACTATTGATAGTGTCGTGGCCGTAGAGGAGTTTACAGGGTTAGCGGGACAGGTCTGGGACTATGCCCCAGAGATACAGGATGCCGGGATGACAGAGGAGTTCGCTCGTTTGTTTACTGCGCGGGTAGTGGCGAGGATCTCCGATCCCGAGGAGATGAGGCCAGCATTTGATTCGGATGGAGAGGAGGGGGGAGATGATGGAGATGACGGAGACGATGGAGATGATGGAGGAGGTAGAGGAGCCAGGGGGAGGCAGGGTGTGCAGCGGGCGGTACGACAGGGTAGGATTGAGAGGGGGAGAGGAGGTTTGGCCATTGGAGCCGGGAGAGAGGGGAGAGTGACAGAGGTTTTGGCGGTGGTGGGGGGTGAGGAGGAGATGGTGAGACCAGCTCAGAGGAGGAGGGTAGATATACTCCCACCTCCAGTACCGAGGACAGGGCGAGTGGGAGGGGTTCCTCCAGCACAGGGACCATTCCGGTTCGAGTGTCGGGTCATGTAGAGGATGCACAAATCTGGACCCTACAGATTACTGTGCAGCAGCTGCAGGCACAGATTTTGACCTATCAGCGGCAGATTTCGCAGTTGACCGTTGAGAGAGATACGGAGATAGAGCGGCGGGGTCGAGTGGAGGAGGCCTTGGCGAGTGTACAGAGAGCAGCGGCGGGTGGTCCATTGAGAGACACCCTGAGAGAGCTGACATGGAGAGTACAAGAGGTTGAGTATTATAGGCGGCATTATGAGGATGCAGTACCTAGAGAGCGACGTGTAGCGAGTTTTGCACAGTCGAGATCGAGTCGATCTCGAACTGCTGGGACACGATCTGAGAGCCGAGGAGTGACAGGGCCAGTGAGACAGGACCCTCCTGCAGATCCGGGGGCGAGTGTATCTGGAGCTAGGCAGGATCCTCCTTGAGATCCAGGGGCAGGTGCATCCGGAGCGAGACCATCTCCATCAGGGGATAGTCACACTTGAGAGACATGGCCTCCATTGTTTTTTTTTTTGGATCTTTGCATACTTTGTACTGGACATATTTTTGAGACACATTTTGTAGATTTTGATCATTTTTTGAGATATATATATATATATATATATATATATATATATATATATATATATATATATATATATATATATATATACGGAGCACCATTTTTGATCGATATATGGATGCATTTTATGTGGGCTATTTCCTTTCATATGATGATGTAATGCTTACATATATGATGTAATGTGTGATGCAGGATGTATGTTTTTATATGCTATGAGATGTATCTTGAAAATGAGATGTATGATTTAATATGTTGTTACATATAATATGAAATGATGTAATAATGATGTAATAATGATATGGGATAATAATGTGAAATGATGTGCGACTAATTGTAAAATGATATGCAACTAATTGTAAAATGATATGCAACTAATTGTTTTTGGAGCATCTCTCATTCTGTATTTGCCATCCGATATAACCATTTATTTGCTTTCTTTGCAAATATCATCATGGAGCATTTATCGATTTTTGGATATGTTGAAAATTTATACAAGCATAATGGTATAATTGAACCATAATGACCTGAGTAAAATTTACATGATATTTGATTTTGCAAGATAGCACAAGCGTCAAGGTATAATTGAACCAGGACGACCTGAGTGCGTATTGCGTAAACATACAAGATTAGATCATTTATATGCGTGAAATGGAATCAGGCCTTCAGTGATATGGATCACGTCTCGAGGCCAATATTCACACAGTACAAGTGATCGCCTCCCAGACAGAAGACTAAGAAAATTTTTGGAAATTCCTCATGATCTCTGGCTGTGAAGCTTTTTATGAGATAAAGAGAAGATTCCAATCAAATTAAAAAGTTCAAAATGCAAAATAATCAAGACCTTAATACGATAATGCAACATTTAGTACTTCAGAAAATCATCCATCCTTGAGTTTCTTGTGTATTTGTTTGTGTTTTGGTTGTTGTGATGTAGTGTAGTTGTGTGTGTTGGATGTCATATGTCTGAGTTTTGCAATAGTTGGCATGTCTTGAATGTTTGTAAGTTTGAACAGTTTAATGCCTCTAGATGAGTGTTCTTCTGGATATGATTATGTACAGTGATTTCCAAGCCATGGTGAAATGCGATAGATACAGATGGATAACTCAGGATGGTGACTACGCTAAGTATGTCCTGAATGGATATATGCTAAGTGTCGGGCGATGGCCGATAGTGTGTTGATGGATAAGATGGCATGGATATAGATAAAGGAGCCGTTCTTTCACAAGGGCGCCTGTTTACCAGGTTTTCACCATTTGTTTTTATTGTACTTTGTATTTTTGCTTTTTCTGGATTTTTTTGATTTTTTTGTTTGTTTTTGGCTTTTTCCGTGCACTAGGCTACCTTAAGTATAGTACTTCTTCAGATGAATGCTGTTAGTTGGATCATCAAGCACATCTCCTTCAGAATTTGTGAGCTGATAGGCACCTGATCCATAGACTGATATGATGACATAGGGACCCAACCAATTAGGTTCAAATTTCCCTTTCTTTTCTCGATCTTGCCGATTTCTTGGATTTTCTTTGAGGACTAGATCACCAACTTTGAAGTTACGAGGAATGACCTTATGATTGTAGCTCCTGCACATGCGTTGCTGATATGCTTTGAGATGAGTATAAGCATGTTGGCGTCTTTCATCTAATAGTTCCAGTTCTTGCAGTCGGTTAACTCGATACTCTTCATCTGGAATCAAACCTTTCAAAGAGACTCTAAGAGATGGAATTTCTACCTCCAAGGGTAAAATAGCCTCTGATCCATATACCAATGAATATGGTGTTGCCCCTGTAGGTGTGCGAATGCTGGTCCTGTAGGCCCAAAGTGCTGGATTGAGTTGTACGTGCCAATCTTTGCCTGCATCATTCACTGTTTTCTTGAGAATTTTTAGGATTGTTTTGTTAGATGCTTCTGCTTGACCATTTCCCTGTGGATAGTATGGTGTAGAAAATCGATGTTGGATTTTGAATTTTTCACATAGTTCCTGCACATCTTGGTTTTTGAAAGGTCGCCCATTATCTGTGACGATTGAACTTGGAATACCATATCTGCAGATCAGATAATTTAGGATAAAAGAGGCAATTTGTTTCCCGGTCACTGTGGTCATGGGAACTGCTTCGATCCATTTGGTAAAGTATTCTGTTGCAGTTATAATGAACTTGTGTCCATTTGAAGATGAAGGATGTATTTTGCCAACTAGGTCCAGTCCCCACTAACAAAAGGGCCATGATGTTGTAAAGGGCTGCAGTTCCTGTGCTGGTGCATGTATCAGATTGCCATGGATCTGGCATTTAAGACATTTCTTGGCAAAGTGATATGAATCTTTCTCCATTGTAGGCCAGTAGTATCCCATCCGTAGAAGCTTTTTAGCAAGAGTAGTGCCACTTGAATGCGTGCCACAAATACCTTCGTGAAGCTCGTGTAAAGCTGAATCAGCATCATTACGATCAAGACAACGAAGAAGAGTACCATCTAGACCTCGACGATATAAGGTATCAGCTGTAAGGGTGTAACGGGCAGCTTGTCGAATAAAGTTACGTTTTTGGTTACGGGATTGGTCAATGGGTAAGATATTATGCTTGAGGTAGTCGTATATCGGTCCATATAGCGGAGAATCGGAACCAGTCAAGGCATAGATAACATGGGATTCGGAGTGGTCATAGGCAGGGGAGAACAGTTGCTCTACCAGGAACTCATAACGACTCTGTTGCTCAGGAATTTGTAGTAGTGAAGCGATTGTAGCCATTGCATCAGCTGCTTTGTTGTTCAACCTTGGTATTTGCTCAAAGGTGATGTGCACAAAATACTGTTTGAAGTCATCCACCATTCGTTTGTAAGGTAGTAGCTTGTCGTCCTTTGTCTGATAGTTGTTATTAATTTGATTAATGACCAGTTGTGAGTCTCCATAGACTTTTAACTCTGTGATTTTCCATTCGACAACCATTTTGATGTCGATGACCAGTGCTTCATATTCAGCCACATTATTTGTGCATGGAAACATAAGTCTGTATGATTTTGGCATAGTGTGTCCTTCAGGAGTGATGAACAGAATGCCGGCACCTGAACCATGTTGAGTATAGGATCCGTCAAAGTATAGGGTCCATTGTTTAGTAGAAAGAGCGAGTACATCCCTATCTAGAAATTCAACTTCCATGGTTTGTTTGCCTGGTAGCGGTGCTTCGACCAATTGATCTGCAATTGCTTGTCCTTTGATGGCTCGTCTTTCTGTGTATTGGATGTCAAATTCATTGAGAATCGTGACCCATTTAGCCAATCGGCCTGTAAGAGAGGCTTTGCTGAGTAGATATTTGAGAGGATCAATTTTTGCAACTAGCTTTATGGTGTGTGCTAGCATATAATGTCGAAATTTCTGAGATGCAAAAACTACCGTTAGGCAAGCCTTTTCAATAAATGTATAGTTGAGCTCATAGCCATTCAATGTTCTACTGATGTAGTATATGGCACGTTCCTTTCCTTGTTGATCTTCTTGTGCCAATAGTGCCCCCAGTGAAATATCTGTTGTTGAGATATATAGAATAAGTGGCTTGCCGGCAACTGGTGGTACTAGAACTGGTGGATTCATCATATACTGTTTAATTTGGTAAAAAGATTCTTCACACTCCTCCCATTTGAAGGGTACATTTTTGTGTAGCAAATGGTTAAATGGTAGACTTTTATCTGCTAGCTGAGCGATGAACCGCCGGATTGATTGAAGTCGTCCCTGTAGAGATCTGAGTTGACTGATATTTCATGGTGGTGGCATTTCCATGATGGCTTGTACCTTTGCTGGATCCACTTCAATACCTTTAGTTGATACTATGTAGCCTAGTAACTTGCCTGATGTAACCCCGAAGACACACTTCTTAGGGTTGAGTCGGACTTGGAATTTTTGCAATCGATCAAAGATCTTTGTTAGGATGCCGAGATGTTCAGCTCTGGTGAAGGATTTTGCTAGTAAATCATCCACATAGTCTTCCATAAATGTGTGCATCATATCATGGAAGATGGTTGTCATTGCTCTTTGATAAGTGGCCCCTGCATTCTTTAAGCCAAAAGGCATGACATTCCAACAGTACGTCCCCCAAGGACAGGTGAATGCTGTTTTATCTTGATCTTCAGGAGCTATCTTAATTTGGTTATAACCTGAGAAACCATCCATTAGTGAGAGCATTGCATGGCCTGCTGTGAGATCTACAATTATGTCGATACTTGGCAGAGGAAAGTCATCTTTTGGACAAGCTTTGTTAACGTCTCTGAAGTCAGTGCATATTTTGATACTACCATCCGGTTTTGATACTGGAACGATATTGGATATCCACTCTGCATAGTCAATGGGTCGGATGAATCCGACATCTAATAATTTTTTTAGTTCAGTTTTGCCCATGAGTGCCACCTGTGGATTCATCTTCCGTAGCTTTTGCTTGACTGGCTTAACTCCGGTAGAGATGGACAAGTGATGCATGATTAAGTGTGGATCTACTCCGGGCATATCAGCATATGACCAAGCAAAGTTGATTTGCTGCTCTTTAAAGAAGATGATGAATGCTAATCTTTCTTCCTCTGTTAGAGATTCTGCAAGATGTATATTTCTGGCTACTTCTGTAGTACCAATGTTGATTGATTGAGTGGGCTCAATCAATATGGGCAATCGCTCATGAAAGTGCTGAGGAAGAGTGTCAAGTCTCCCATCGTTAGGTGCCTTAAAAAGGTTTTCACCCTCCGATGCGTCCTTTAGTTTTACTTTTTTATGATCTAGAGCTGCCATTGACTGGTTTTCAGCATTAGATTCATCATTTGATGCATTTTTGCGACTGAGAGACTTGGCACTCCCTGATTGACAGATATCATTATGTCATTCACTGGTAGAGCCTATTTCCGGATTTACGGTACATAGGTAATGGACAATAGATGCATCATCTGGGAAAATAGGTATATCACTTGTTTCAGGTTCGTCCCAGTCGATTAGGTCAGGAAAGACAAGTGGTAAAGAATCGTTGGGTGGATCAAGTTCGGCTACCGTAAGTGTTAGGATAGAGTTTTCATCGTGCTAGGTTTTTGGTTTAAAGAAATTTAGGATTGCGTCGAGGTCCTCGATGGTATCATCTTCCACATAGATTTGTTCATAATGTTTCTGTTCACTTTCCGGAGCGTCATAGATATGTTGTGGTCCAAATTCAAGAGGTCTATCCTCTGCGTTATGTTGTTCCTGAGAAAGGGATATAGAATCAATATCATCCAGGATATCAGTAGTAGCATTGGAGCAGGTACCCCATTCATATTCATTGGAATCTGTTTCATAGGCATCATCCCAGATTCTATCTGTGCTGTAAACAGGGGTGTTGTACGGTGAAAAAAAATCTTTGATGATGGATACTATTTTGATATTTTGTGTTGATTCTGTATCAGATCCATCCTCTACTTGCTGGATTTGTTCATAGACTGTGCTTCTTCGGGGAGTAATAACGGTATTTGAAGATGTCCTGATTTGTTCTTGAGATATTGGTGTTTGAATATGAGCTACTGCCGTAGATAGGGCCTTCTTATGACTTAGAAGTTTTTCCTGATGTAACTTCTGATCTTGATGTTCCCGTGCCTTGCGGATTGTTTCTGCTGATTCAAAAAGTGCTTCCTGCTAGGAGTCTTCTTTGTACTTCTTCTTTTCCTTCCATTGAGGTTTGATAGGTAGGTGAGGCGGCCGCTTTAATAGGAACGTGAGTTTAGAGCCCAATCCTGCTTTGTTTCTGCTAGGTTGTGAAGGAAGATTGATAGGTTCAGTAACTCCCTCTTTGCGTTTGCCAATAGGTCCTTTATGGTCATATCCCATTTGCTTCATGATTAAGTAGCCTTTTCCATACATGTGTGTTGGTAGCACAATGTCCAAAGCAGCTGCTCTATGATTTTCTTCTTCATCTTTGTATAACCAGCTAAGAATATCTTTGTCTTCTGATTCATGTGCTAGAGTACCCAATTGGATGAAAGTACCATCAAATTTAGTGATGGGCTGAGTAGCCAGTTGTGTTGATGTAGTAGGCAAACCATGCGATCTAGGTGAGGTGGGCAATTTTGCCAAACATAAAGGTTCCAAAGAGTATTCTCCCATGCCTTGGTCTTTGATTTGCGTTTTCTGCTTGAAGTCTCCCCATAAGGAGTTGGATTTTGCTGTATATGGATCTGATGTTGAAGATTGCTACTTTTCTCTATTATGAGGAACCAAACTGTCCTGGGCTGCCCCCATTGTATTGCAATGTTGAAATGGATCATGATCAGCAGATATGGAGATTTCTTGTCCATCATAAGGAAACTTGACACACTGGTGATATGTAGAAGGGACTGCTTGCATTTCATGTATCCAGGGTCGTCCTAACAAAATATTGTAGGTTAGATCGATATCTAAGACTTGACAAATAGTATCCTTTTGTACTGGGCCCACTTGAATAGGTAATATGACTGTGCCTTTAGAGGACCGTTCCTCATCATCATATGCTTTTATGGTAATCTTTTTGCAAGGATCAATAGATTCTTCTGAGAAGCCTAATGTATGGATAAGCTTTAAAGTACAGATATTAAGGTCGGCTCCTCCATCTATTAGGACTCTCTTGACTCGGTGTTTGCAAACAATGACTTCAATATGGAGAGGGGTATTATGCGGATGACTCAATGAGGTATTGTCATGCTCTGAGAAGGTGAGGTTGTGAGATCCTGTCATATAGGAGACCATGGCTTGAAATCTGTCTGTATTCAGATTTTGAGGTACATTTGTTTCCAATAATGCTTGCTCCAATATGTCTTTGTGCTTGGGTGATAGTTTTAATAATTCCAGGATAGATATCTGAGTTGGAGTCTTGCGTAGTTGGTTAACCAAGTCATATTGGATTTTAGGTGTGATAGTTGTGGGTGCAGTATGTCCCTTTAAGACATATTTTTGAGTGCAGGTTGTTACATTGACAGATTCATGATCACGCTGATCTCGGATGGTGATGACATTTACTTGATGATCTTCAACTGATATGTGATTGATAGTGTTATCGTAAATGTGATTAATACGAGCTCTGCGTGTATCATTTGAAGTTGATGCTCCATCTTTGTTGTAATTTGGGAGAGGATCTTTGAAGGCTTCGTGATCATTATTTGTTTTGAGACCATCTACCGTTAAGTCACCTCGATCGATCATGTCCTGGATTATGTGTTTCAATCTCATGCACTCGTTTGTTCTATGACCCTTGTTGCGATGGAAATCACAATAGTGTGAATCATTCCACCAAGGTGGTTTGACTGGGGGTTCATAATTGTTGAGTGGTGGTAAAGAAAGAACCTTGTTTGCCAAAAGTTCTTTGAACGCGGATTCTAGTGATTGTCCCAGTGGTGTGAAGATACGCTTTTGGAAATTGTTTGTATTGTTGCGTGGATTGTTGTTAGGGCCTGGATTCATGTTTTTGCCTCGATTATCGTTGGTGTTGTTGGTGTTGATTTGATCAGTGTTTTGTGCATATGTATTAGCACTGGGAGTAGCATTTTTAGCATTTTTTGTGGTCTGAGGATTTCCAGATAATGCAAGGACTGGTTGTTTCGATTTAGAATCATGTGGTTCATTGTTGCTTTCGTTTTTGTTTCGAGTCCAAAATCTAGATTTGTCAAAGTTGGTGTTGTTTTGGTTATTGTAGTTTGATGAATTTGTTCCTTCCTTGTAGAATTTGAGTGTTCCCTTTTTGACACAAGCTTCCTCTATTTGAATGCCATTTTCAATCAATTTGGCAAAGGATGGTATGCATTGAAGTTTGAGTCTGTAACTCATTTCGCCATTTAAGTTATCAATGAAGATTTCCATTTTCTCCTTTTCAGAAATATCGCGAGGATATCTGGATACCATGCGTCGCCAACGCTGAAGGAACAACATGAATGTTTCATTGTTCTTTTGTTTGGTGTTGCAAACATCTAGCATGGTTATGGCATGTTGGATGTTGTAAGAATAGTGGGTGATGAATTTGTTAACCAATTCGTCAAATGATCTGACAGGTGGTGTAATCTTGGATAACCATTCCATTGTTTGTCCTCCCAGGCTTCTTGGGAACAACCTCATTAGATAGGTGTCATCATGAGCAAATTCAAGACTCATGGTGCAAAATTCTTGAACATGATCCCGAGGATCACCTTTCCCATCATATTTATCAAATTTGGGAACGTCTGAGTTTGGAGGAAAAGGTACCATGTTTAAGCTTCTGTCAAATGGATAAGGACAAATTTCGCTTAAAGAGTACCGCACTGTTGTCCCTTGTTGCATGTCCTGTATTTGCCTTTGTAACATTTGCATTTGTTGAGTAAGAGCAATCAAGGGTGCATTGTCTTGCCGAGGAAAAAGTTCTTGCCTAGTATTGGCTCTCAGCTGAAAGGGAGTGGTAAATGGTATATGTTGCTCTGGTGTTTCTAGTTCAGGTATATGCATTTCTGGTATGCGTTGTTCTGGAATGTTTTGTTCAAAGTTATGTTGTTCAGGTATGTGAGTTTCTTCTTCTCGGTTTGTTCTTGAGATGCATATTGCCGGGATTCGGTTTGAAAAAGATTTGGGTCGAAATCTTCCGGAAGTTTAACGCCCTTGCTTGTGAGCATCAACAAATATTTTTCCTTGTCATTTTCTATGAGCTTTTCGACAAGTTTTTGGAAGGCGGGATTTACTTGACATTCTCTAAGAAGGGTGTCAGTAATTTCAGGTTCTTCTACAGGTGGAACTTCAAAAGGATTTGATAATCTTTGATTCATACTTGATTCTGCGTGTGCCTTGCTTTGTTTGTCTCGTTGAGAGCGAGTAACAGGCATTTTTAGTAGAAGCTTTCAGTGATGAAAGGAACAAAAGCCTCTTCGATGTGTTGTTCGGGCGTTGGTGGTTCTGGTTGAGATGTGTTATATGTGATGCACTCGTCGGGTAAGAATGCGGGATTGATTTTCCCACCTCGGTTTATCTTTTGATTAAAAGCAGACTTTTGACAGTATGCTCTTGTTTTCAGGGGTTCTCTATCAAATTCGCTAGATTTGTTTTGGATATAACGTTTGACGTGATGAAGAAATACCCGATGAGATTTGAAGAGTTGACGATTGATGTATAAAAACTTATTTCGCTTGATGAATTTGGAAAAGCTAGGTTGTTGTTTCTTCAACGTGATGTTACGATAGAGGTTCTTTCTTCTCAGAATAAGGGGATTAGTCATGCATGAGTGATCAATGATTTCCTTTGATTTGTTTGGATTTAGTTGATTCTTGTTTTGAAAATTTCAAAGTTTACTTTATCAGAATGAAGGTTTAGATATCCCTTCACGATAAAGTGTGTCAAATGATATGGATAAGAAGTTTCCCGATTTGGAAACTGGATTTTGACAATTTGAAAATTTTTAGACAAGTGTTTGTGAGATAAAATCCGTAAGATGTTAAAGGATTTGATTGATACTAATGATGAAAATGTTCCGGATTATGATAGGAAAGACGTCCTCTATTGCTTGATTCGTTTTCGGATTCTGACAACTTTGTTTGACACAAATTTGACTTGAGAAATAGTTTTAATGATTTGTTTTTGTCACTCTGGTTTGATAAAAGATGTGTTTTGATGAAAAACTGTTTTCAAAGTATTTTCGAAATTTTCAAAATTTTTGGTTTTTCAACTCTCTGTTTTTCTACCTTTTCTCACGCGCTAAAGTAGAGGTTTGATGCGCTACCTAATTTTCCTGATGCACTAAAATGTTTCTCACACGCGCTAGTCTGCCCCCGGTTACGCGCTAAAGTATTGATTCTGGAAAAATTTTGTTCTTTGACTGTGAAAGATGTACGCGCTATACTGGGCTTCAGAAGCGCTAACTGTTTAGACCAATGCGCTAAAATAGGCTTTACACGCGCTAAGCTGTTTGTTTCACGCGCTAAGACAGGCTGTTTGAAATTTACTATGAAGTTTGATTGGAAAACAACGTGCTACACTATGCCTCCTACGCGCTATCTGTTTTGGTTAATGCGCTAACTTTGGTTACCTACGCGCTAATGTTTTCCTGATACGCGCTAGAATCTGTTTTGCACGCGCTAAAGGATTATTCTCTGTTTTGCTTTGCAGTTGAAACGCTACTATTTTTGTTGTATGCATGCACTATTTTGTATTTTGGATGCGCTAAAAGATTTGTTACATGCGCTAAGATGTTGCTCTTACGCGCTAAACTGCCCTAATTTTTCCTTTTGGTTGTTTTTGTGAGGATTTTGATTTTTGTTAAGAGAAATTTTAAGTATGATGGATGATTTTCTGAAATACAAAATGCAAGCACGGCACACAAAGTACAATCATTTCGCCTAATCTAACAGAAAGTGTATGTTCTGTCGAGGATGTGTTCAAATCTCCAATGTTTTAACAGGTTGGATACAAAATAAAACACTTAAGAAAGACTCTTTATTCAAGAGTCATAAGCAACATCACAGCCCACTAGTCTCGATACTCCGTCAGCTCAAACAGCCGTGTCACCCCCTAGAGGGCACCCATTTTTTTGCCTTTTGCCAGAAGTTAACCCAAAGTGAATTGCTTCACAGTTGAGTAGTTATCTTGGGAGATATATGGTGAGTAATCTTGGGGGCGGATTCTTCCCCATCCTTGCACTATGATGTTACAAATGTTTGGATACTAACTCAGCTCAAAGTTTCTAATGCTAAGGTTCTTAATCAGGCTTCCCGTTCGTCCGTTAGTGATAAACTCCCTCAGGAGGCTTCCCAACCTTTAGAACAAAGGCTTTACGTATCTCGAGGATACTGGGGGAAGGCTAATCACTGCGCGCAACCGTTGAAAAGGACTTTCGTCACTTTCCACATTTGATTATAGTGGGTTGGAATTCTTGGCGTCAAAGCCGTTCCCCACTTAGGTCGTTCCCTTCACACCGGCCATAAATGGCTTTAAGAGTTGATTGCAACTCCTCGGGAAGGCAGGCCTGCTAAAGGTTTTAACTGCTTGAAATACTGAAAGCGTAAGAGTGGTTTGGCTTTTTGATCACCCAGTTAAGGGGAGAGCATATACCTTCCACTTTCGAGACAAGGCAAATAAGTTTGTTCTTTTTAAACTCCAAGACAATAATTTGCTAACTTCTATTTGGAGATGTTGTTTCAAAAAGCATGGTGTTCTTTTTAATCCTTCATAGCAATAATTGTCTAATCTATGAAAAATAAATCGTCAACAAAGCAAATTCGATTTTGGAGGTCAACAAAAGAAAAACGTTTTTGCTGTAAAAGCAAACTTCCTCGCTTTACCTGCAAGAAATTGTTAAAATCCTACAAATAAACAGAACAAGAAGACGGTTAGTTTGTTTCGGGGGACTTCCACAAGTCTAAAATTTTGAAATCGGTTACAAAAAAATCTTTTTGTTTGTTTTGTTTGTGATGCGCTACAGAATAAACTGTACGCGCTACAATACTCGTCGGATGCGCTACAGTTTCTTCTCCATGCGCTATTCTGTTGCCCTGATGCGCTACTCTGTCTGTCGTATGCGCTAATTCTGTGTTTTGATTTTTCCCGCGATCCGTTATGCAGGAAAAATTTGAATCTTATGCGCTAACTGTTGGTTTCAACGCGCTGGAATATGTATGGAAAGCGCTAAAAGGTTAGGTGGATGCGCTAAAAGATTAGGTCAATGTGCTAATCTGTGTTTCGCCGGCGTCGACACCTACAGGAAAATTTGTCAAATAGTGTCATGCGCTGAGGAACCGTGTTTACGCGCTAAGACAGAAAGTACACGCGCTAAACAGTAGGCTAGAAGCACTAAACTGTTGGGCGGATGCGCTAAAATGTCTTTTCGACGCGCTAATTCTGGTTTCCCGCGTACCTGCAAAAGTCATCAAATTCAAAAAACGATGTGTTATTGGGGTTCGAGCCCCACGGTGGGCGCCAGAAATGTATGCGGGAAAAGTGGTCAAATAAAACTAAATATGTGAAAATATGACAAATGACTAGTCCACACACACACACAGGACTTCTTGATGCAAGCTATGGAGTAACGTAGTGTTACTCAACTTCCCAAGGAGGGTCCCATGGTTCTCTATCTCACAATGTCCCTCAAACCAACGTTTTTGCTCTCAGATCACTAAGCAAAATGGTTTAGGGATGGCAAATATGAGAACGAGAGAGATTTTAATTGATTTTAGTATGAGATGTGTTGTAAGCTATGTATGATGCTAGAAATGCAATAAACTAAATGATAAGATGACAGGGTTAGTATGAATACTATCATAACATACTATATTTAGTCTATGATTGAGCTAACATGATAAATAAATTACTCTAGCATGCATATTAGTCCAATTTATGATCTAAAAGAGGCTAAATGAGCATATATGAAATGAAAGCTTGAAAGTATTTGAGCATAAGTATAATGCTTCAAATTTGAAAGATGATTGTTTAAAATGGAGGAATGAGAGCTCTATTTATAGCATAAACAGGGCAATGGATGGTCAGGATTGAAAGGTTTAATCAAGGGCCAAGTTTGAAAGTTGGGGATCCATGTGCACAATTGGCACCAATGACATGGTGACAAATGTCCACACAGGATTGGGTTGAAAGAAGAGGTTGGAGGCATTAAAGGCCTGAAGAGACCTCATGGTTATCTAAAGGCTAAGGGTCAAGTCTAAATTAGGATTACCCACTGGATTAAGAGTTAATCCAAGGATAAACCTTTGTACAAATGATTAAGAGATAATCATGGTCAAAGCATTAATGGCCTGATGAGACCCTTGGGTTGGGTAGAGGTTGAGTCAAAACAAATGTTTTAACCATGTGGGAGGGTTTGAAATAACCATTAATGGTTATTGGAGACTTTGGGGATTAAGTGGTTGAAGGTTGGAAGCCTTCAATGGTTTTCAAAGACTTTAAGGGTTTTGGTGGTTGAAGGTTGAAAACCTTCAATGGTTATCCAAGAATTTAAGGTTTTTGAGAAGTGACTTCCCTTTGCTTAGGGATGTGACAAAGTTTAGGGGAGGGTTAGGTTAATTAGAAGCGATTAGAAGATTCTAGAAGGGATTAGGAAGGGGTTTGGGTTTTTGCAAGTGGATGGGGAGGATAATAGGATTTAATTGAATTAAATGATTTTATTTAATTTGGTTGCAATTTGGAGGAATTAAATAAATTAGATTTATTCAATTTGGGATAACTATTTAATTAAATTTGAATTTAATTAAAAGTGGCTAGGGGGATTTAATTGAATAAAATGATTTATTCATTAAATGGGTATGGTGAATTTAATTTAAATAAATTGAGTAATTTACTTAATTAAATAGAGGAATGTGGATAATTTAATTAAATTGGATTTAATCAAATAGAGAAATGAACATAAAATATTCATTTAGGAATGTGGTCATTTTTATACGTCTACAACAATATACCATTGTTTTCATTATTCTTGATATACATGTTGTTGTTCTCACTTGTTCTTATAAAACCAATCTTGATTAAGTAAGAGTGTAGTCTTTCATACCATGCTCTAGGTGCTTTCTTTAGACCATATAAAGCTTTGTTCAGCTTACATACCTGATCTTTATCCTTTTTTTCAACAAATCCTTCAGGTTGTTCAATGTAAACTTCTTCTTCTAGTATACCATTCAAAAATGCAGATTTAACATCCATCTGATATACCTTGAAATTCTTGAAAGTAGCATATGCCAACAATGTTCTCACTCCCTCAAGTCTAGCCACAGGTGCAAAAGTCTCACCATAATCTATTCCTTCTTCTTGAGCATAACCTTTGCAAACTAGTCTTGTTGTGTTTCGAATGACCTCACCTTTTTTCATTTAACTTATTTCTGAAAATCCATTTTATACCGATTATATTTTTGTCCTTTGGTCTTGGAACCAATGTCCATGTTTCATTCTTCTTCATTTGATCAATTTCTTCTGTCATAGCATTTACCCAATCTTCATAGTTAAATGCCTCTTTTACTATTCTCGGTTTAAATTCAGATATCAAACATGTGTTCTGTCTCAGTTTGTTCCTTGTCATTATTGGATCATCCTTATCTCCTATAATTTGACTTGATGCATGATTTCTTCTGACATATTTGGCTAATATAGACTCGGTAGGCTCTGTATGATCTTCTTCATCACTCGGTAACTGAAGACAATCTTCAGGTTCTTCAACAGCTTTCTCGGTAGGACTTCTTGGTTGAACATATACAAATTCTTCATAATTCTCTGGTTCTTTGGAATTTCCTTCATCATTTCTTTATGCAAATTCATCAATTTTCACATTTGCACTTTCCACTATTTTGTTAGATGATTTGATCAGACATTTGAATGCTTTACTTCTAGAAGAGTAACCAAGAAATATTCCTTCCTCACTTTTCTGATCAGACTTCCCATTTCTGTCATCTTTATGAACATAGCATCTACTTCCAAAGATTTTAAAGTAACTTACATTAGGTTTCTTGTCATACCAGATTTCATATGGTGTCTTCATAGTTCCTTTCTTCAGCTGTACTCGGTTTAGGGTGTAGACTGCAGTGCTTTTGCTTCTCTCCAAAATTTTTGTGGTACCCTCTTTTCAATCATCAGGGTTCTGGCACAATCTACAATAGATCTATTTCTTCTCTCAGCTATCCCATTTTGCTATGGAGTTCTCGGTGCAGATACTTGCCTTTTTATACTATGATCATTGCAGTATAAGTTAAATTCATCAGAAGTGAACTCTCCTCCTCTATCAGTTCTAAGACACTTCAGTTGTCTTCCTGTTTCATTTTCAACTCTTGCCTTGTATCATTTAAACATTTAAAATGCTTCTGATTTTTTTTTTTAATACATGGCTGACATCATCCTTGAGTAATCATCCACAAATAATATAAAATATTTATCACCATAGTAACTCTATACTTTCATAGGACCACAAATATTAGTATGCACAAGATCTAAAATTCCATTAGACGTGTAGGACTTACTTGTGAAGCTTGATCTTGTCATCTTTCCTATTTGACATCCTCGACACATAGCATTCTCAGGCTTTTCCAAGCTCAGTAGACCTCTCACTTGGTGCTTCTTGCTTATTTTGATCAGATTATCAAAATTTACATGACAAAACCTTTTATGCCATAGCCATGTATCTTCTATCTTTGCATAAAGACATTTGTTCAAAGTTGAGTCAAGGTGAAATGTGTTACCTCTTGTTTGGGTCCCGGTAGCAGCTAACTTTCCATATTTGTCATGAACTTTGACAATTCCTTTCTGAAATTCTATTCTGTATCCTGTACTATTTAGCTATACTGCACTCAACAAATTGTATTTCAATCCTTCAACCCAGTATACATCATTACATTTAGCATTGTCAATAAGTGTGATAGAACCTTTACCTTTCACCGGACATGGGGCATCATTACCAAATCTTACATAACCTCCATCATAATCTTCAAGTTTTACAAACTTGTGTTTATCACCTGTCATGTGATGAGAGCATCCACTGTCTATGATCCAAGAATTATTATTATTTATGTGAGATATTAGGGCTTTTTCTTCATACCTTTCTTCATCCGATCCATCTTTAATAGCCACATAAACAAATTCCTCTGTGTCTATTTCATCAGATTTATCATCAGTGGATTCCTCATCAACTACTAGGCATGTCTTTCTATCTTTCCTTCTGAAATCTCGGTATCCTTTGTAACGATTGTCTTTTTGTCTGTCATCCCGGTATTCTCTCTTTTCACTAGATTCTTTGTTAGGACAGTTAGAAGCCATATGTCCTCTTTTATCACAATTGAAACATTTCAAAGGTAGCTTTCCTTTATACTTACCTTTCCCTCTCGGTAGCCTCCTGGCCAATAGTGCTTCAAACTCTTCTTGCTTTTTGATTTCCTCATACAGTTTGTGAACTTCTTCCATGTTCTTACGAAATCTTTCACTTGCTCCACTGTGATTCCCTTCAGAATACTTACTCATTCTATCATTGTAATCATTAGATTCACCAAGATGAAAGGAATTGAATGCAGATTCAACTTTATTTACCGTAGATCCATTGTTATCAAAATTACTTAACTCAAATGCATGTAGCTTACCGATAGTAGCATCTAAAGAAACTGGCATGTTCAGTACAAATCTCAATTCATTGATTGCAGAAACTCGAATTGCATAAGCAGCTAGAAGGGTTCTCAACAACTTACTTGTGACATCCTTTTCTTCAATAGTTCCTCCGGCTCGTTTGATTTCATTGACAATCTCCTTCAATCTTGTATTGTATTGGGTTATGTTCTCTCCTTCGTTCATTCTCATAGATTCAAATTGTCCTCTTAAACTGTCCACTTTTGCTCTTTGTACATGTTCATCACCACCATAAATAGATATGAGTTTAGACCACATTGTCTTTGCATTAGTACAACCTTCTAGATCATTAAATTCAGAGTCGGTCAATGCTGATGTTATTTCAATCATTCCTTGGGTATGTTCTTGCTTTGCCTTTATCTCTTCCATAGTCATCAGATGGGTGCTCAGTGCAATATAAATATTCTCCAGATAGTAAGTAGCATAATCTCCAATTCCTGATAAGTGTAACTTCATCCTTTTCTGCCATGTGGAAAAACTTGACTTGTTCAGCTTTGGGGCATCCCTCTTATACATCTTTGGATCTTGACTCAAGTACCTTCAAACTTTTCTTCCAGAATCCAAAGCTCTAATACCAATTGTTAAGTACATATGCCAGTAGTAAAGCTCTAAGTCAATAGATAGTAAGATGAGAGGGGGGGGGGGGGGTGAATCATACAAACTTGATCTTCAATATACTCAACATATTCAACCTCGGTAGCCTATACTACAGAAAACTGTAAAATATTTAAACTCGTGAACATATAACATCACAACAGATATAACACCAGATTTAACATGGAAACCCAAATAGGGAAAAACCACTGTGGGATTTCGGACCCACTAAGAAATATACTCTTCTAGAGTATGCTCGGTTAAAAGCAAATCTTGTTACAGATTACAAACACATTGCTAGATGTGACCCGGTTAAGGGATTTCCCTTAGATCTGTTAGGATCTTACACTTTGTTAGAAGTGACCTTGTCAGAGGATTTCAAACACTCATTTAGAATCTCACCTTGCTAGAGGATTTACAAATAAGACTGTTAAGTCCACTCGGTTAAGAGATTTTCTGTCACTTACAACATAAACAACAGTAATAAAATATATATGCAACTTCACATCTGAAATGCTAAAGTAGATTCTATTTGCTCAAAACAATCTTGTCATAAGACTTATCTTGTCCCTTGTAGGGCTTGCTGGGCTCCTCAATCTATTCTTTAATTAGATCTTCAAGCTTTTGTGCTCGGTAAACATTACTGTAGCATCAATGTGCTTACGATTGCCCGCATACATTGTTTATCAACAATTCCTTATTTATAAACAATTCTAAGCGCTTAATCTCCTTGATCACATTTCCCATGATCAATCTTAGCCATCAGATTTTTGAACTTGACCAGGTTCAATGTATCCTTTGATCTAAAAATGTTTTATCTTAGCCTAGGGACTTGCATTCCTTTATTGGAACTTGCACAAGGTTATTTACAGTTCAATCTGAGTTGTAGGTCTTCTTGCCGATCTTCCATTGCCATAGATCCTTAACAAAATTCATGTGTGGCGTACCAATCATTTAATAAAATCTAGCTCATCAATATCCTTCATTAAATAATGCTTGTATTCATCCAATGCATTCTGCTATAACTTGGTTGTTACTCGGTTAACACTGAACTTCACTCGGTAGACATTCTGCCTTCATTAACCGATATCGATAACCTTAGGGTTTACCGACTAGGTTCCTTTGCTCGGTGACATAGTACAGTATTAAACATCATATTTAGGATATCAAAACAATCAAAACAACATGATCTTATCATTGTCTAACTCGGTAATAGTTGCCCATCGAATAACTCATTTCTCCCCTTTATTATCATATTCTTTTGGTGTCACTTACCGACTTCTTAATATTCATCAAAACATATTTCTCAAGATATGGCAACATCATACTGAATCAGAAAATCATTTTCTTGACATCAATGACAAAATAATATTATTAAGATAGTTATCATCCTTCTTCAGTTATATCAATAGTCTTCAACAACCTTCTCAATATCCTTATTGAAATGCCAACAATCTTTCGTTCTACTGTAATGCCAACAATTCTACTGGTTGACTAGGATGCATGTGACAAGTGGTGTGCAACATTTTTGGAATTTCATTGAGGCAGGGCATGGAAAGGGAGAGCATGATGGTGTGGGAGCATGTGTGAAAAGAGCTCTTACTAGAGAGGAATTGAAGTACGAAGGTGGTGCAATGTTAATAGATGCAAAAACAATTGTGCAATGGTGTAGCTCTATGATGGGACCAGGTAATGCACGTAAGTCTATGGTTTCTAGATATTTTTGGTTAATAAGTGAATCTAACATTTAAAACTATCTAGATTATTGTACACTTACTGGATCAAGTGGCATGCATTCATTTAGAAGTTCAAATGCAACATCACTAGTTATTTATAATAGACATATTGCATGCTTTTGCTCTTTGTGTATGCATTTTTTGTGGGATGAATGTGAATCAAAAGAGTGGGTTGACCAATGATCTTGTAGACCTTTTCAAACCCTAGATACATATCAACTTCCTAGAGCACTACAAATGAACCAAATTGAAGCATCAATGGATTTTGACCATGTATCAGACATAGTTGAACCAGGTAAAGGGTTGCAATTTGCTACAATTTTAAGCTTAATTTATTAGTATTAACTTATGTTGATTTTGGTATTAACTTATATCCTTCTATTAAATGTAAGTCATGTATATGTAGTTATTGTGGATGAGAACAACAAAGAAGGAACATATTACTTTTTGTGTCGTTGTATTGAGGCCAAAAAGAAATTGACTTCTATAGTGGTTGATGGAGAGGGTACTGAGTACCCAATAGGTTCCGTTGTTGTGACAGGGACATGGCTTAGAAGGTACCGTTGTTGTGTCGAGTTGTATTGAGACCTCTTAAACTCATTTATTTAGCAGTCGTTGTATTGATTTTGGCATTATCCTTTTATAAAATGCAGGTACCCTATCAAAAATTCTAATGCCTAGTTGTTTGAGGACTTTGAGATACATAGACATATTCTTCATTACTCAAACCTTCTTGTTGCAACAAATATTCATTTCATTAAATATCATGGTAGACCTCTTAACAAGGATTTGTGGAAAGTTCATGAATCAGACAACGAGGAAATACTTGAAACACTAAGGGTTAGAGCTGATCCAGAAGGTTCACTTGATTGATTTTGGGCCATCTAGAAGAATAATTCTACAATATGGTAGAATAATTTTGACAATTTTGTATATATCTTTTGCGAAACATTGTAACTTTGCTTTTTTGGATGTGCTCTACATGCATATGAGTTGTAATGTGCATATGTAGATGCTAAATTTTGTATATAAAAACATCAATGAGTTGTAATGTGCATATCTAGATGCTAAATTTTGTATAAAAAAACAATAATGAGTTGTAATGTGCATATCTAGATGCTAAGTTTTGTATAAAAAAACAACGAGTTGTAGTTTGCATATTTAGATGCAAAATTTTGTAAATAGAAACAGTAATGAGCTTGATCGTTTATATAAGATGCCAAATTTTATATATGAAAGTGTCCATGGGGCTGATTTGCAAATTTTGAGAGCCCAAATTTGTACCATTTGATTATAAATATATTTGTAATAAACTTGTACCATTTGATTATAAATAACTGAGTCTGATTCTGAAATATGTTAAATAACTTGCAAATGGGTATCTGAATATGCAAACTTTTTTCCAAGTGTTTTGGGAAAGTTTCGAGTTATTATTGAATTACCCGATTTGAAGGGCTAGTAGGAATAGCCCGAAACCAAGATAGAATTTTTTAGGCAGCAACAACACGAACCCATAGGTTCAAATAGATCATCCATAAGTGCCACGGTCTCCAAGTTACACTACGTCAAAGTTTGACCATTTTTTCCACTTTGAGTGCTCAAGGGAAAACGTCGCTACGAGGTGGCTCATAATGATCAGACGTCTTGGGGAGTGAGACAAGGGCACACCTAGCATAAACCTGATCACCTGGACGCACTCGCACTGACGCTTCATTCCCACGACAAGCAAAATGAAAGATGCACTATTTTGCCACCTCTCACTAACGGTTTTTGATGCGACAAAAAAATATCACCACAAGAAAACAGAATTGAGTTGCCTGAAACCAAGATAGGATTTTTTAGGCACCGACAACACAACCCCATAGGTTCAAACGGATCGTCCATAAGTTCCACGGTCTTCGAGTTACACTACGTCAAAGTTTGACTATTTTTTCCACTTTGAGCGCTCAAGGGAAAACATCACTATGAGGTGGCTTGTAACGATTGGACGTCTTGGGGAGAAAGACAAGGGAACACCTAGCATAAAACCGACCACTCGGACGCGCTTGCACCGACGGTTCATCCCATGACAAGCACAACGAAAGATGCACTATTTTGCCACCTCTCACTGACGGTTTTTGATGCAACAGAAAAAATCTCACCACAAAAAACCAGAATCGAGTTGCCCAAAACCGAGAGAGGATTTTTTAGGCTGTGAAAAAACCACCCCATAGGTTCAAATGGATCATCCATAAGTGCCACGATCTCCGAGTTACGCTACATCAAAGTTTGACCATTTTTTCCACTTTGAACGCTCAAGGGAAAACGTCGCTACGAGGTGTCTCATAAGGATCAGATGTCTTGGGGAGTGAGACAAGGGCACACCTAGCATAAACCTAACTACTCAGACGTGCTCACGCTGACGGTTCATTCCCACGACAAGAAAAACGAAAGATGCACTATTTTGCCACATCTCATTGACAATTTTTTATGAGACAGAAAAAATCTCACCACAAGAAAACAGAATCGAGTTTCCCGAAACCGAGAGAGGATTTTTTAGGCAAAGACAACACAAACCCATAGGTTCGAATGGATCATCCATAAGTGCCATGGTCTTCAAGTTATGCTACGTCAAAGTTTGACCATTTTTCCACTTTGAGGGCTCAAGGGAAAATGTCGCTACGAGGTGGCTCATAATGATCAGATGCCTTGGGGAGTGAGATAAGGGCACACATAGTGTAAAACCAACCACACGGATGTGCTCGCACTGACGGTTTGTTCTCATGACAAGCAAAATGAAAGATGCACTATTTTGCCACCTCTCACTAACGGTTTTTGATGCGACAGAAAAATCTCACCACAAGAAAACGGAATCGAGTTCTTGAAACCGAGAAAGGATTTTTTAGGCAGCGACAACATGACCCCATAGGGTCAAATAGATTGTCCATAAGTGCCACGGTTTTTGATTTACGCTACATCAAAGTTTGACCATTTTTTCCGCTTTGAGCGCTCAAGGGAAAACGTCACTACGAGGTGGCTCGTAATGATCGAACATCTTGGGGAGTGAGATAAGGGCACACCTAGTGTAAAACCAACCACCTAGATGCACTCGCATTGACGGTTCATTCCCACGACAAGCAGAACGAAAGATGCACTATTTTGCCACCTCTCACTGACGGTTTTTGATGTGACAAAAAAAATCTCACCACAAGAAAAAGGAATCGAGTTGCCCAAAATTGAGAGAGGATTTTTTAGGAAATGACAACATGACCCCATAGGTTCAAATGGATCGTCTATAAGTGCCACGGTCTCTGAGTTACGCTACGTCAAAGTTTGGCCATTTTTTCCACTTTGAGCGCTCAAGGGAAAACGTCACTACAAGATGGCTCGTAACTATAGGACGTCTTGGGGAGTGAGACAAGGGAACACCTAGTGTAAACCCGACCACCCAAACATGCTCACATTGACGGTTCATTCCCCCGACAAGCCGAATGAAAGATGCACTATTTTGCCACCTCTCACTGGCGGTTTTTGATGCGACAGAAAAAATCTCACCACAAGAAAACAGAATCAAGTTGCCCAAAACCGAGAGAGGATTTTTTAGACAGCGACAACACGACCCCATAGGTTCAAATAGATCATCCATAAGTGTGATGGTCTCCGAGTTATGCTATGTCAAATTTTGGCCTTTTTTCCACTTTGAGCGCTCAAGGGAAAACATCGCTAGGAGGTGGCTCGTAATGATCGGACGTCTTGGGGAGTGAGACAAGGGCACACCTAGCATAAATCCGACCACTCGGATGCACTCACACTAATGGTTCATTCCCATGACAAGCAGAATGAAAGATGCACTATTTTGCCACCTCTCACTGACAGTTTTTGACGGTTTTTGATGCGACAGAAAAAATCTCACCACAAGAAAACGGAATCGAGTTGCCCGAAACCGAGATAGGATTTTTTAGGTAGATACAACACGACCCCATTGGTTCACATGATCATCCATAAGTGCTTGAACTCTTCTTTTATAGGTGATTTGGATGAATAGGTGTGTCTCTTACCCTAAGGCCGACTTGTTATGGAAAAAAATTTAAATGAAAACCTTACCTAAGCTGACTCTTCCTTGGATAAATTTCAAATCTGCTTTGTGTGCTCAAATCTTGTCTTAATTTGTTCTTGAAATGATGAACTTCACTCCATAAGAATGAGTTTATGAAATAATAACTTCACTCCAATCTCTTCATGCATGAAGGACTCAAAGAAAATTCACTCAATCAAAATACACAATATCAACATTAACGATATCAGTACTTGGGTATACACAATATGAGAAATAGATAGTTTAAAAGTATACGCCATATGAGTTACAAGTAATGAACAAATTGGATCACATTTCAAGACATATACACAATGAACGAATTTGATCACATTTCAATAGCAAATAACTAAATTTCAGGAATATCATGTTTCATATATATCAATTAACAAATTGGATCGAATATCAAGTTTCATATATATCAAAATGAACAATAATCGTGTACATATATCAAAAAATGGCACAGATGCCAAATCAATAATAGTTACAAAAATGTGGCATGTGCCATGTCTGTCAAAGTTGATATATACATATACAAATGTCAAATATATTAAAAATTGGTCCTTCAATGACAACAACTATAACTATATGTCTCTATCGGTATCTATGACTGTGGTGGATCATCAAAATTGAGCCTCTTCGAAGCAGTATGTGGCTCTGCAGGTGGTTGCACAAGGACAATTCAAATGTTGAATTAGATATATTTTCTCAATATAACATCAAAATAACTAAATACTGAACTCTAAATTGTTTGAAGTTGAAATGCTGATTACCTCATCTCTGTCTTCTGCAATTCGGTGAGGCTGAGGATCCATGGGTTGTCCTGAAGGAGGCTGTAACTGGTAAAACAACATTAATACATGTTAATGACATATATGTCAAATAACACATAATAACTAAAAAATGAATAGACTAAAAAACTAAAGCATACTGAAGCCTCAGATGGATGTGTTGTGGTCATAGGAGGCAAAGTCACAAATGAATCAGTTACGACCATTTCCTATATCCATGGTAAGTGATCCAAAAGGAGTTAACTAGACGGTTTCAACTCCGTTATGCACATAGTGAAAAGGAGTTGATCTAAGACAGACATACCTTTTGCCTTGATCGTGTTGGATCCCATAATATACATGTAGGACTTCTATTGAAATGGAATGGTGGAATAATAGTAGGAAGTTTGGAAGGGGCCTGTAATAGTTTAAAGACAATCATACAAGTTAATAACCCAAAGTTGTTGACATACTAGATAAAACAAATATTTTTAACATATGTAGAAAAAATGCACACCGAAGCCTCGTATAGTTCTCCTGTAACCCTAGGAGGCCTAGTCAAATCTGATGCAGCTATTACCATTTCCTATATGAAAAATGATAACATATGATATAGACATAAAAGGATTTAGTTATTTCGAAGAAGCAAGAATGAAATCCAAAGTGAATATGAAGATATCACCTCTTCCCTTTGCTAAACCTCATTGACATCAGGTGCATTCATTAATTTCGTAAACCCCATATGTTTCTGTATATAGAACACATAAATTAAGTGCATTTATCAATATCTACATGATGCTCTGCAAAAAGGATTAGAAAATCTGTTTGATGGCAACACACACAAGAGCACAAAAAAATAAACGTTAGTGTTAGCAACAAAAGATTATCTAAACAGGCATATCAAGAGAGATATTAAGCATGAAATAGAAAGCATATAAACATAGAATAAAATAGCTAATCAAGATGCTCATAGTTGCTCCTCCCTTGTTCCTCTCCTCTCCAAGTCCCAAATGAGTGTAGCTCTCAGCTTTTAGCACTATCCATGGATGCCATATGGAGATTCAAGATGGTTGAATATGATGAGCAAATGCTATGCAAGTGTAGACAATGATGCTATGAGAAAGCTCTATGCTAATGCCAGTATAACAACAATACTCTAATTCTTCCTTTTTGCTTGAGGAGAAGGGTTCTATTTATAGAAGAAATGGGGAAATGAAGGGTTAAGATTGAGTAATCTTAACAAGGGTTAGGATTGAAAGATATTCAATCCATGTGAGACTTTCAACCCAATCCCATGTTGACAAGTGTCACGATGAGGAGGCTTGAGAGGAGAGATAAGGAGCATTAAATGCTTGAGGGGACATGATGGTTACCCTAGTCAAAGAAATAAATGCTTTGAAGAGACACATGGGTTACATGAGGGTTAAGTTAGGGGTCAAAGTCTTTAACCATGGGTGCAAGTGGAATTGACCATTAATGGTCATGTAAGAGCCATAAGTGGTTTGGAAGACTTTAGAGGTTAATTTGTTGAACACACAAAGCATTAATTGCTTTTCAAAGACTTTGGAGTCTTTGAGAAGTGACTTCAATTTGCTTAGGAATGTGACAATATTTAGGGGATGGATTAGGTTAATTAGGAAGGGGTTAGAAGAATCTAGAAGGGGTTTAGGCATGCAAGTGGATTTTGTAGGAAAATGCAAGTGGGAGAAATTTTGGTATTTTCAATTAAAATAAAATCATTTATTTCAATTAAATGGTGTAATTTGCATTTGGATAATTATTCAAATAAATATTAATTTATTTAAATGAGAAAAAGGAAGATAAAGCATTAAATGCTTGAAGACTTTAAGGGAAGCAATTAAAGTCTTAAGAAGACTTTAAGGGAAACCATTAAAGGCTTAAGAAGACTATAGAAGGAAGCCATCAAGTTTGAAGACTTTAAAGCCATCAAGTTTGAAGACTTTAAGGGAAACCATTAAAGGTTTCAAGTGGGTGAGGATAAATAGGATTTTAAATAAATAATTTATTTAAAATAGTTGTGCAACTTGCTTTTGTAGGAAAATGCAAGTGGGTGGAGGATAAAGGTGATTTAAATAAATGATTTATTTAAAATTGTTGTGCAACTTGCATTTGTAGGAAAATACAAGTGGGTGGAGGATAAAGGTGATTTAAATAAATGTTAATTTATTTAAATGTGAGAGGTGGGATTTTGGGGGAATTTAAATAAATATTAATTTATTTAAATGTGAGAGAAGATTTAATTAAATAAATATGATTTATTATTTAATTAATGGTCTGAATTTGGTTAAGTGAATTAAATCAAATAAATTGAATAATTTATTTAATTAATAGGAGAAGAGGGTTAAGATGAATTAATTAAATATTAATTTAATTAATTATTAATTGATGGTTAAATAATCAAATAAATACTAAATATTCATTTAATTAAGTGGACAGATTTATGTGACTACATTTGCCCCTCTTTGAGACGGTGCAGTTTATCGCGTCGTTTCAAAGAAAGAAAGATAGGTATGAGAAATATGCCCTAGAAATGTTAATTTAGTGGGTGGTATGCCCCCTCGAGAGATGGGCCGAAAAATTTCAAAAAATCGGGCGATCTCTCGAAAAAGAACGAGAAGTGGAGGGGAGGTATAATAGAAGAAATTAGAACTAATGATAAAAGAATGGGAGAAAATGGAGTGAATATGAAGAAACAACAAGCCAGCGAGTACCC
This sequence comes from Cryptomeria japonica, assembly GCF_030272615.1. Lineage (NCBI taxonomy): Eukaryota > Viridiplantae > Streptophyta > Pinopsida > Cupressales > Cupressaceae > Cryptomeria > Cryptomeria japonica. The sequence goes on along the minus strand of NC_081415.1, from coordinate 19,812,633 downwards.
TGAGGTCATGCAAGAGATACATAGCAGATGCAGTGTGGGGTTTGGATTGATGCTATACAATTGATCAAAATTGGTTGGACAATCTGGTGCAATCGGTTTAATTGCCTCGGTCAAGTCAAAGCGTAACAGTTGATGTCAGTTGGTCGCTTGGACATGATAAAGTCTGAGTAAGTGAATCAAAGTGACCTGATGTGACTTAGACAATTGATGTAATTGCCCGATGAAGTCAAGGTATATGAAGCAAAATACTCGTTGAGACGTAGACAATTGATGTAATTGTCTGTTGGATTGTGTTTGATTGGTTGATCAATTGATAGTGTGTGCGTGTGATGGATGGTTGTGGGGAATCATGGCAGCCCCATTGAGACTAGGTCATTGTGATAAATGCCTGGTGTAGTCTAGGATTACCATAATCCATTACCTGTTGAGACCCGAAGATACTTGATCAGAGTATCTGTTGATAGTCTAGGTGTGTGAGAGTCGATGTATCTATGTAGACAGAGTAACTGGTTTAATTTTGTGGATGAGTGAGGATGGGAAGCGATGAAGGGATTAGGATGATGTTGATGATCAAGATAGGGAGGGTGAGGGGGGATTTGATGTTAGATAGAAGATATGGAGGACTAGGACCGAGTCCTATGGAAGAAGATGAGTAAAATAGAGTATGCATTATTATGACTATGTATGCATGATATGCAGCTATTATGAATGTATGGATGGGTGGAATGCAACGAAATGCAATATATATATATATATAGATGAGATGAGATGACGATCCATAGTGCTTTATTTTTCATCATTGAGCTTTAAAATGTTGTAAGAAAATACAAGCAACTTGACATAAAGATTCAAGATGACCTGAGTATTCCTTACATGGATTTTATATAGCAAGTTGACCTGAGTATTTCTTGCGGAACAGACAAGGATTATCTCCTTTCATGCATGACTTGGATTGTCCTCCTTGATCTTAGGCTGATCATATCCTGAGACAAGTGCATACCGTAATAAGAGATAAAACCTTTATCTAGTTTGGATGAGGTAGGAGGAACCAAAGAAAGAGAATTGTACCCGCAAATAAACAATATATACATAAAGAATAAAGAATATGGATCCTTGGTAATGGTTCATGCTCATATGGTCGAGGTATACGCTATAGTTAGTAAGCCGTAGTGATCTATGACTGCATTTTGCATAAGATCACGTAGCTTGGTGAACTTCCCACGTAGACACCATTAGTACATGCCCCACAACTTCATCGGAAATAATGCACAAACGATACAAAACAATGCTGCAAGATCCTGATACAGATAAACGAACGATTGTACTCACAAATCAACCAAGTATTTGATAGCTTAACATAGTTTTCTTGTCAAAGAAAGCGTCACTTTTGTCTTTGTTTTGGTAAGGAAGGATGCATCCTTGTTGAAGACAGTTTTGAGTGTTGATGTTGATTGTGTGGTTTGATTGGTAAATTGTCATTGTGTGAGTATTTTGTCAATGTTTGTTTTGGTATCTGCATGGATGAGTATGTACAAGGTGTTGCCATGTTTTTGTGTGATTTTTGATGTTTTATGATGTTTTTGGATTTTGTGAGACATTTTTGAATGTTTTTTGGATTTTGTGTTGAGACATTTTTGAATGTTTTTGGATTTTTGATGATTGTTTGAATGAAGAACTTAATGAATCATAAGACAATGTAGAATCCACTTCCATCAATAGTTTAAGGGAATTGCCCCCAGTTTAGACATGACTATAAAAAAGTGGGATGCGGGATGCATGTAGTACTTTCTTGGATTTGTAGATTTATAACAAGCCATGGTTGATGGATGGATGGATGTATGTATGAAGTAGATGTGATCGCAACAAGTTTGAAAGACAATGGAGCCATAGCCTTTACGAGTGGCGCCTGTTTTCCAGGTTTTCACCATCGAACTTACCCAAGGTGCCACCGGAGTGGTTGTTCACCGTTTGGATGCATGATTTTTCTTTACTTTTTTGAATGTTTTTGTATTTTCTTTAGGACATTTTTCTGAATGTTTTTGGTATTTTCTGGTATGCAGGGGAGCCTGATGCTCTGTACAGCTTAGGTATAAAACCGTTTGAGGTGCATGATGTTGATTGGATCTGCAAGCGCTTCTCCTTCTGATGTAGCCAACTGATATGCCCCGGACCCAAATACAGCAGTGACAACATATGGGCCCAGCCAGTTTGATTCAAACTTGCCCTGATGTTCTCTATTTGGTTGGTTGCGAGGATTCTCTCGAAGAACAAGATCACCTACCTCAAATGTACGAGGTCTAACTCGGTGATTGTAGCTTCTGCTCATGCGCTGCTGATAGGCTTTGAGGTGATTGTATGCAGCTTGTCGTTTCTCATCAAGTAACTCTAAGTCCTGAAGACGGGATACTCTGTAGGCTTCGTCATCGATGAGATTGTGCAAGGAAACCTGTAATGATGGTATCTCGACCTCAATAGGCAAGATAGCTTCTGCACCATAGACCAATGAATAAGGAGTTGCACCTATAGGGGTTCGAATGCTAGTTCGATATGCCCATAGCACAGGATTTAGTTGAACATGCCAATCACGGTCGACATCATTGACTGTCTTCTTGAGGATTCTTAATATGTTTTTATTGGATGCTTTGGCCTGACCATTGCCTTGTGGATAATAGGGGGTGGAAAAGCGATGTTGGATGTGAAATTTCTCACAAAGTTCACGGACATCCTGATTTTTGAAAGGAAGACCGTTATCTGTGATGATGGACATGGGCACACCATACCGACAGATGATGTAGTTGAGGATGAATGAGGCGATCTGCTTGCCGGTGACTTGGGTAAGTGGAACAGCTTTGATCCACTTTGTGAAATATTCGGTGGCGGTAATAATGAATTTATGGCCATTGGATGAAGATGGATGAATCTTACCCACAAGGTCAAGGCCCCATTGACAGAAAGGCCATGGTGTCGTGATTGGTTGTAGTTCTTGGGCTGGTGCACGCATCAGGTCACCATGAACTTGACATTTCTTGCATTTTCTGACAAAGTAGTAGGAATCCTTTTCCATAGATAGCCAATAATATCCAGCTCGCACGAGTTTCTTGGCTAGTGACAGACCACTTGAGTGAGTCCCGCAAATTCCTTCATGTACCTCTTCCAAAGCCTTTGTTATCTCATCTTGTTCCAGACATCGAAGGAGAGTACCATCAAGACCGCGTCGGTATAGGGTTTCGGCAATAATGGTATATCGAGCAGTTTGGCGAATGAAGGTTTTTCATTGGTTATTCGATTGGTTGGGAGGAAGGGTGTGATCGCGGAGATAGGTGTAGAACTCACCGTACCATGGAGATTCAGAACCGACAAGGCAACATATCATCTCAGATTCAGGGATATCATAAGCAGGAATCCAAAGCTGTTCGACCAAGAACTCATAGCGTGTTGAATTCTGTGGAAGATCTAGGAGAGATGCGATGGTAGCCATAGCGTTAGTAGCTCGATTTTGATTTCTTGGTATCTGCTCAAAGGTGATAGTAATAAATGATGTCTTTAGAGTGTCCACCATTTGCTTATATGGCATGAGTTTATCATCCTTTGTCTGATATTCATCTGTTGCTTGTCGAATGACTAGTTGGGAGTCGCCATATACTTGTAGTTCTTGTAATTTCCATTGTACGGCTAACCTGAGTCCTGTGATCAAGGCTTCATACTCTGCTATGTTGTTGGTGCATGGAAATTTGAGTCTGTAAGACTTCGGGATGCTATCACCTTGAGGTGTGATAAACAAAATGCCTGCCCCTGAGCCATGTCTAGTGTACGAGCCATCAAAATATAGTTTCCATGGTTTTGCTGTTGTGATCATGAATATCTCTTCATCTGGAAAATTGGAAATGAGAGGATGATCGCCCATGAGTGGTGCATCGGCCAACTAATCCACGATGACTTGTCCTTTGATAGCTTTACGGTCTACATACTCGATGTCAAATTCACTTAGAATCATCACCCATTTGGCCAAGCGGCCTGTCAATGCTGCTTTGCTGAGTAAATACTTGAGTGGATCAATCTTTGAAATGAGTTGTACCTTGTGTGTCAACAGATAGTGCCTTAGTTTAGTGGCTGCTAAGATTATTGCTAGGCAAGCTCGCTCAATAGGTGTGTAATTGAGTTCATAGCCCACCAGTGTGCGAGAGATGTAGTAAATAGCACACTCTTTTCCTTCTGCATTATGCTGTGCCAGTAGTACACCCAATGCTGTACTTGTTGCTGAGATATAGAGTAACAATGGTCTACTTGGATACGGTGGCATCAACAATGGTGGATTCATGAGATAGTCTTTAAGCGTCTGAAATGCTTGCTGGCATCGGGCATCCCATTGAAAGTGGATGTTCTTGTGTAGCAAGTGTGTAAATGGGTGACACTTATCAGCCAGTTGTGCAATGAATCTTCAGATGGATTTAAGCCGTCCTTGTAATGTCCTTAGCTGACTGATATTCTTTGGTGGTGGCATGTCCACGATTGCCTTAACCTTTGCTGGATCGACCTCAATGCCTTTGCTTGAGACAATGTATCCTAGAAGCTTCCTAGAGGTTACTCCAAAGACACATTTCTTTGGGTTGAGTCGAACATGGTATTGTTCCAATCTATCAAAGATTTTATCTAAGATGTGGAGATGCCCATCTCTGGTGAGTGATTTTTCTAGTAAGTCATCAACATAATCTTCCATCATAGTATGCATCATGTCATGGGAGATGGTGGTCATTGCCCTTTGATAGGTTGCTCCTGCGTTCTTGAGACCGAAAGACATTACATTCCAGCAATATGTGCCCCATGGACATGTGAAGGTTGTCTTATGTTGATCTTCTGGTGCGATCTTTATCTGATTGTATCCTGAAAAGCCGTCCATGAGTGAAAGCATGGCGTGTCCTGCTGTTAGATCCACTATGATGTCGATATTTGGTAAGGGGAAGTCATCCTTAGGACATGCCTTATTCAGGTCTCTGAAGTCAGTACAAATGCGGATGCTCCCTTTTGGTTTGCCGATAGGCAAAATATTGGAGATCCATTCTGCATAATCAATTGGTCTAATGAAACCAACATCTAGGAGTTTCTTGAGTTCGGTTTTGACTAGTACTGCAATTTGAGGATGTATTTTATGAAGCTTCTGCTTGACAGGTTTGGCTCCTTCTGCGATGGTGAGGTGATGCATGACTAAATCAGGATCAAGTCCAGGCATGTCTGCATATGACCATGCAAAGTTGATTTGACGCTATTGAAAGAACTCTATAAATTTAGGTTGTTCCTCTGGAGTGAGAAGAGATGCCAGATGTATGAGATGAGGATTTTCAGGAGTCCCCACATTGTATTCTTTGGTTTCCTTGATAAGAATTGTTGATCGTTCCTGTTGTACATTAGCAGGGAGAATGTCAAACCCTTGATCCTCAGGTGCCTCAGAGAGATTTTCACTGTTGGATGCGCTCTTTCTTTTTACTTTTGTCGGATCAAACAGTGCCACAGTGTGGTTTTCACTGGAAGATCCATGTTTTATTGTTATATTTTTGTAGTTGAAAGGTTTGGCATCCGCCCCGAAGTATGCTGGGCTATTAAGTTCAATGGCGAATCCAGCTTTGTGATCCCCGCTTGGTAGGTTATCCCTTAATTCCAAAAAGTCAATGATGGCCTCATCCTTTTGGAAGAAGTCAAGACATGGAGGATTTGGTTGGTTCCATTCGATGAGTTCAGTGTGGATAATGGGCATTACTTGATCGATTAGGTTAAGTGCGTTAGATGTATCAGTGAGGGTTAGGACGTTATGGTGAAGGTCGTTGATGGTACTCTACCTATCAGAATCAGGCGTAGGATGAGACATAGGGTCTGTGGAAGATGTTTCCAGTTCAGGAACCCGAGTGGTCTTTATCTGTGCTTCTCCGTAAATAGGGATGTCTTTGCGTGGTGGAGGTGGTGATGTATCTGTAACGTCATAAATTGTACCTACTTGCTAAAGCAGTACAATTTAACACCTAGTTTAGCACCTGCCTTGGCGCAGTTGCAATTTGCATTGCATTTCCCCTTTAGCACTTAATTAATCAAATTAATTAGGTCTAAAGGTCCTATTTCATCATTCTCTACATCATAAAGTTGGGCCCTTTCACTAAAGCGCGCCCTTCGCATTTTATTCCTCCAATACATCACTCAATCAAAAACCCTAATTAGGTCCTATTTTGAACTTGGGGGCTTGGTTTCGGGGTCAAAACATCTCGAAATCACCTGTAACTTCGGGATTCTCTCTAAAATCATCATATCCGACGGTCCTAAAAATTTGGTGAAAAGTTGTCAGGACCATGGCGCCCGGAGTGCAACATGGTCCCGGACATTTTTCCCAAAATTTTAGGAGCGCGATCCAATCATAAAATAAAGCTTAACCCCAAGAAATTGGCGGGATATTCAATCTCTAGGTCGGCCAAAATACGAATTTACGATCTAGGGTTTCATACATAAGAGCTCTCTTTCTTCATTTGAAGGGATCCGAATTTTGTTTTCAGGAACTTCATATGTAGCGAAAGAGCAGATCTTTGAGGAATTCAACATCTTACAACATCCTTCTATCAAGCATCTATCAAATTCATTCATCCACTTAGGGCTTGGAAGACATTAAAGAGCAATAGGAGATTACCGACTGAAGATTGGCTTGTACTCCTCCCTTGAGGGTTGGGTATGATTTCATGTTGTTTTCATGTCTTTACATAAGCTTCAATACATCATTTATTCATGATTTAGATCACTTTGCATCTTGATTTAGAGCATTTACGTTATCATTTACAAGCAATTAGGGTTTACTTTCTAGGTTGCTCTAGTTTGCTTTCTTGCATTTTAGGACCTTGTACACACACTAGGTCTGCACACACACAATACATTTTACAAAACAACTTGGCTATTCGTGGAGGTGGAAATCACCGAAGCGGGGGTTTGACTAAGGCAAAACCCTATATAGCAGCCCATACACCCTTTTTCAGATATCATTGCAGGTTTCGGGATTCAGACGACGCCGCGGGATACAGATCCGGAGAGAGAAGGTCGAGACAGCACTCTGTATCAAATTGCAGAGCAGAAGACTGGGACAGGAGCGCTGGGCACCCTGGTCCTGCCAAGATAGGGGCGCTGGGTGCCCTGGTCCCTGGGACAGAGGCGCTGGGCACCCTGGTCCTCCGGACAGACAGCTTTCAGACAGCTTCCCGACAGTGTTTCAGAGTGCAGAACAGCAGTTTCCGGTGCAGTTTTCAGGACAGTGGCGCCCGCGCCCCCGTCCCGAACATTTTCAGTTCGATTTTGACTCCGGGTACACATCTACATTCTTATTTCATCCTTGTATTTACAGCTGTTCATTGTTTAATCTCAATTCTGCAATCTTGTTATTAGTTCATACTTGCATTTTGGGATTAGCGTTTGAACTTGCATTACTTGATCTTACAATTTCAACAAGGGAATAGAAATCCTAATAGATATCCCGTGGCTCTCTCTTTCACAAAAAGAAGTAGCCAATTGTGCGATATCTCTAGGCTCTTTCGTATTCCGTAATGTGTGTCAAAAGGTAGGATTAGGGCATGATTAACCTAGTCTCGCTTTTTCCCCCACACATTTTGGTGAACCCGACGTGAACCTATCATTGCTTCCTCTTGCATTGCATTTGTTAGATCTAGATCTAGATTTAGTGTGTTTTCATTTCATTTTCATTAAAAAGAAAAAAAGAAAAAAAAAGTGTGTTTCTTTGCATTGGGTGTTTAAGTTTTGTGTAATCTTTTCAAAATGTCAGATTTTTATTTGCAAAATGTTCATGCTTTCGATGATTATTATGAGTATAGCCAAGATGAATTAGATGAAGCTTTAGATGAGTTTTTAAACCCTAAAGATGCCAAACCTTCATTTTACCAAAAACTCATAAACCTTGTTACTATGCCATTTCGTTGTGATGAGAAAGATAAGTTGAATGAGTCCTCTCAAGGGTACATTCCTATCAACTCTTCCACTAAATCTAGTAACATGGTTGTTTTCAACAATCCCCTCTATGAGGAGATGTCTCCTTTTGAATCAAAAGATAAACCTTTTAATAGATATGATCATGCTTTGTTGGATGATGCTCTTGATGACTTTGTGGCTTTATCGAAATCTTTAAACAAGAACAAAACTTCTAATTTAGTTAACATGATAAACTTGAATGAGCATAAAAAGCCTCTCTTTGAAGTCCAAGGAGCTTATCCTTCTCCCACCTTTCAAGTTTCTAAGACACCGCTCCTTACTGTCCAAGGAGGGTATGATCATGATTCCTTTCGTACTCCGAATAAACCAATCATCACTGTGCAAGGAAGAAAACCTATAAGTCCTTATAATTATGCCAAGCAAATAACTAGAGAGAGTTATCATGCGGTTGCCCATACTTATCATACCAGAAATAATAGGCAACCTAATCCCCCTCCTGTTATTCCAGTTTCCCTTCCTAATCCTCAACCAATTCTTCCTCAAGCTCCACGTATTTCACAAGTTCTTGGAAAGGAATATGATCTCATAGAACAACTTAAAGCTACCCCTGCTAAGATATCCCTTTGGGATTTGATTCAAACTTCTTCCGCTCATCATGGAATGTTACAAGATGCCTTGAAAGATTTGAATGTTCCTCCACCGAATACATCTAGTAATATAGCATCTTTGGTTAACTCTGTGATGAATCCTAAAGCTCAAATTGTGTTTACCCAAGATGAGTTGCCTACTAGTGAAATCCAACATCAATATGATCCCTTGATGATTGTGGTTATCATGAAAGACACGGCTATAAGGCGAACACTAGTAGATAATGGCTCTGGTCTTAATGTGTGTAGCATTAATCTTTTGCATAAGATGAATGTGGATACATCCTTAATTGAACCGGACTCTCGTCCTATTCGAGGCTTTGATAATGTGGCTAAAACTTCATTAGGTACTATCACCTTACCCATCATAGTGGGGCCTGTTACTTTGCCTACACCTATCCATGTTATGTCGGGAAATCTAACATACAACTTGCTACTGGGGAGACCTTGGATTCACAGTATGCAAGCTGTCCCCTCTACATTGCATAGACAAGTTAAATTCGTCTATAACAATAAGACATATACTTTGATAGGTGATACTAATTTTCAAGCTTGTTTGCAAACATCCACTTCTAAGGGGGGTTCTTCTAAGCCGTCCTCATCTAGTGATGAATCTTTAAATAAAATACCTATTGGTGAATCCTCGCTCTCCGATGATCAAAATTCTTTGGATGAGTCTGGAGCTCTTGGAGAAGATTCTTCTCGACTTGAAACTACACATAAGAAGGATTTTGGTCCTGGGAAGATCCTTGAAGACGACGATTGGGGATCCCTTGATTTTAATCCTACCTTTGTGGGTGAATATAAGGTTCCTTCTAGAGAAATTAAAGTTGAAAAGAAGGAAGAAGCTGAAAATCATAAAGTTGAAAAGAAAGAATCAACCTTACCTGAATCTATGAGTAATAATTTTGTGGCCGCCTCTCAAACTTCTTCTCCTCACATCTCTAGTTATGAAGAGTTTGATTCTTTGTCTTATGAAAAACCACCTTCTCTTCCTGAAATGGCTGATCGTTATGGTCGTGGTTTTCGCATTTTTGCTAAGCATGGGTATCATGGAAAAGGTTGTGGTGCTCATGAACAAGGGATAAGAGTTCCTCTAGAGACTAATTTTCACAATTATGCCTTTGGACTTGGCTTTAATCCCTGCAAACGTACTAAAGCTTCTAAAAGACCATGCATTAGTGTTAATGCTATCTCTACATCTTTATCAATACAACATCTTGAGTATATTGATGGGGATCCTTCGTGTGCATGTGCTTTGGATGTCTTCCCTACCGACGATGCTTTAGCTGAGTTCTTGGGAGCCTATGACACTCTTCCTCGTTATCATCACAATAGGGGACTCCCTTATTGTTTGAACACTGAAGCCTATTTTGGAAAAGAGATTGATAATGACGAGATTGTGAAAGAATTCCCTCAGTTAAAGGATACTCCTCCACAAAGTAATCTTCTCATAAGTGACACCACTGATGTTAAGATGGATCCTTGCAATAAAGAGAAAGTCATTAAAATTGGGAAATGTTTGGATGAAGAGGAACAGAAACAATATGAAGAACTATTACATGAATTCCCTGAGATCTTTGCTTGGGCATATTCTGACATGCCTGGTATAGATCCTAAGATTGTTACTCATAACATTGTCTTAGTTCCTGATGCTAAGCTCATGAAACAAAAGATTCGAAAAATGAATCCTAAGGTAGCTTTGCTTGTTAAGGCTGAGATTGAAAAGTTATTGGAGGCTGGATTTATCCGCCCTATTGACTATTCCCCATGGATTTCAAATATTGTCGCTGTGGCTAAACCAGATAACAAAATAAGAATGTGTACTGACTTTCGGGATTTAAATAAGGCTTCTTTAAAAGATGATTTCCCTCTTCCAAACATTGACATGATAGTTGATTCTACGGCAGGACATGCCTTGTTATCCTTCATGGATGGTTTTTCAGGCTACAATCAAATTTTTATTAACCCTCAAGATCAATTCAAAACTGCTTTCACCACTCCTTGGGGTACGTTTTGTTGGATAATGATGCCTTTTGGACTTAAAAACGCCGGTGCAACTTATCAACGAGCGATGACCCTTATCTTTCATGATTATATGCATAAGATTTTAGAGGATTATGTTGATGATATTCTGGCCAAATCCTTTCTTCGCATAGATCATGTTAGAATCCTTCGTCAAATCTTTGAAAGAATTCATAAATATCACATGCGCTTGAATCCCCGAAAATGTGTTTTTGGTGTGGATAGTGGAAAACTATTAGGGTTCATAGTTTCACATCGTGGGATTGAGGTGGATACTAAGAAAATAGATGCTATTGTCAACATGCCACCTCCTAGAAATGTGTCTCAACTTAAAAGCTTACAAGGAAAGATTCAAGCTATTCGTAGGTTTGTGTCTCAGCTTGCGGATCGTACCTTTCCTTTTACTCAACTTCTTAAAAAGGATATCACTTTTCAATGGAATGAGGATTGTCAGCAAGCATTTGAAGATTTGAAAGTGTATTTGGCTAGTCCTCCTATTCTTCAACCTGCCGAACCTTCTAAACCCTTTCTTCTGTATATAGCTGCTTCTTCTCATGCTCTCGCAGCATTGTTGGCACAACATGATAAAGATGTTAAGGAATGTCCGATTTATTACATAAGTTGTACCTTACTCGATTATGAGACCCGATATTCTGCGATAGAAAGACAATGCTTGGCCTTGGTATTTGTGACTCAGAAATTGAGACATTATCTTTTAAATTCAGAAGTCCATGTCATGGTAAAGTTTGATCCTTTGAAGCATCTTTTCTCTAAAACTGATTTATCAGGACGTCTAGCTAAGTGGGTTATGATTTTAACTGAATTTGACCTTAAATTTGTTTCACAAAGAGCAATTAAAGGACAAGCGTTGACCGATCACTTAGTGGAGGCCCCTTCACCTTTCTCCTTCCCTAACCCTGAGTCCTTTCCTAATGACTTCATTCTTTCTATAGAGAAAGATGAAACTTGGGAGTTATACTTTGATGGTTCTAAGTGTCGTACGGGATCGGGGGCAGGTGCTGTTCTGATTTCTCCTACAAAGAAACCCATTCCCTTATCCTATCATCTAAATTTCCTGTGTACCAATAACATTGCTGAGTATGAGGCTCTTATAGCGGGGATAAAAGCAGCCTTAGCTCTGAATATAAAACACATACATATCTATGGAGATTCGCAATTGATTATAAGACAAGTAACAGGAATATATCAAGCAAAACAAGACAAATTATCACAATATAAAGATCTTGCCATCTCTTTATTACAGAAATTTGATTCTTATACTATGGAACCCGTTCCTCGAAAAGATAATCGACATGCGGATGCAATGGCATGTGTGGCTTCTCTTGTATCTTTAGAGGACCCTGTGGTTGATCTTAAATTTGTTATTCACAACCTTATTTCTCCAGCTATTGTAGACGATTCTAGCTTGGTAACATGTTGTGATTTTATAGACTCAGATGAATGGTACTCGCATATCATAAGATATTTGACCGATGGTACCTTTCTTGATTCCGCTAATAGAAACACTAGGGCTAGAATCCGCAAGCGGCCTGCTAGGTATATCATTCTTTCTAATATCCTTTACCGAAGGGGTTATGATGGTCTTCTCCTTCGTTGTCTTAACAAGTCGGAAATCCCTGTTGCTCTTGAAGAGGCACATTCAGGTGCCTGTGGGGGGCATTTTGGGGGAAAATCCTTGGTTCATAGATTGCTTCGTATGGGATACTATTGGCAAACTATGCAGAAGGATTCCTTTTCATTTGTTAAAAAATGTCATCAATGTCAACAACACAATAATCTGATTCATGCTCCTGCCCAAGAACTCTGTTCTCAAGTAGCTTCTTGGCCTTTTTCTGCATGGGGTTTGGATCTTATTGGTAAAATCTCTCCTCCTTCATCTCAAGGACACACCTTCATTATAACCACAATAGATTACTTTACGAAATGGGTAGAAGCTATTCCCCTCCGCTCTACCACTGCTGAAGTGATTTGTCAATTTCTTCTAGAAAACATTGTTTCTCGATTCGAGATACCTTCCACTATTATCTCAGATAATGGGACATCGTTTAAGAACAAGGATGTGAAGAAATTCTTCGAGAAGTATCATATCAAACATCGATTTTCTACACCATACTATCCTCAGTCAAATGGTCAAGCTGAATCATCCAACAAGATAATTGAACAAATTCTTCAAAAAACCGTGAATAAGCATGGTAAGGATTGGAGTAACCAGCTAATCTATGCTCTTTGGGCCTACCGAACGAGTGTACGAATTGCTACGGGAACTACTCCTTATAATCTTGTTTATGGTGCTGACGCTATTATGCCCTTAGAATTAGAGATTCCATCACTTAGGGTTTCTCTCAAAGGTATAGTAGATAATGACTCTTATAGAGAACAACGACTTCAATAGCTTGAGATGCTTGATGAACAGCGTATAAACGCTCTTGAGCATATTCAAGCGTATCACAAAACTCTACAACGAAGCTATAATGATAAGGTCATTCAACGTTCCTTCTCAGTAGGTGACTTAGTCCTCTATGAGAATCAGCGCAATGTGAATGCCTTACCTGCAGAAAAGGGAAAATTCAATCCTAATTGGCTTGGACCACACATCGTTATTGAGGATTATGGATCAGGTGCTTACAAAATAGCGGATGTAGATGGTACGCCTCTTAAAGAACCTATCAATGCTATGCACTTGCATAGATATTATGCTTAATTCTTCATCTATCTTCTTTTCAATTCTTCAACATTGGATAATATGTTAGTGTCTCTTAATTAAAGCAAAATAGAATTAAATGTTATGTTGTTTAATCTATATTGCTTCGTTCCTGACAAGCGTGTCTTCTTACTTTATGGTTTGTCTTGAATTCATTTATGTAAATTGTGAAAGATTTACATTCCATTATGCTAGCATATTATACAGTGTCTTTATGTGTTAAGTAGAATCGTATCATGTTGTGTTTAAATTAAAAAATTAAATCACATTAGTTATATGATTCTTAGACTTAATGCATATCTTCCCTATCATCAATGTAGTACTTGATTAAATATTTAATTAAGTCACACATGTATCAATTTAATCATGGGGCATTGAGAAATCAATCACATGGAAATTAAATTCTGAACATACATGGACATTTACCAGATGTATTAGATTTAATCAAAGCAAAACATACATTGTTTTAAGCATTAAAGATAACACATTTGAGACAAAAGAGAAGCATGTATATATACATACATATATATATATATATGTGTGTGTGTGTGTGTGTGTGTGTGTGTGTGTGTGTGTGTGTGTGTGTGTGTGTGTGTGTGTGGATCGTATACAAATATAGGTCACTGTACATCCAAAAATGTGACCTCTCCTACATCATAAAATCATCTCCTATCCCTAGGGCTAGTGGCTGGAGAGTGTCGACTGGATGCTCCCTCCTGATCTGGCCGTGAAGGTGGACCCATGGGTGTGTAGCGCGATATAGATCATGAGTGACTCCGAGAATAACTCCTGCGATCCCTATCCATAAGGATCGCGCGATAGGTGGTAGCCTTGGTCTGAGCCGCTGCTAGATCTCACCGTGCCTGCTGGAGATCCTCTGATAGGACTCTCTCTCTCTATCGCGCCTACTGGAGGTCCTCTGATAGGACTCTCTCTCTCTCCCTCAATATATCTACCTGTACTCAGAATGGGAAAAACAAATCCTCATGTCGACCCGCGTTCCCTTGAGGCCTATAGGCAATCTGTGAGGAACTCGGGATCTGTGCTATCATGGAAATATCTGTCATTGCCTGCTAAATCAGGGAACGCCATTCCTGCACATTAGCTGTGGTAGTAGAACATATTTTTTGTTAATACCATTCTATATCATCAAAACATCAATCAATCAATATAAACTTACTATACCTGGATCTCCCTCGCGCCAGTAGGGATCATGATATGGTAGTATCGGTGCCTGGGAACCGCTAGGCTCCCCTCGCTCGAATAATCTATCCACGATGGGTGTAGGCTGGACGGTACTAGGGACAGGCCTCCGTATCGCCTCATGTTCCCCCTGTTGGGGAATAAGAGGTGGATCCAGAGCTATGGTATCGTCTCCTGAATGGTGGGGAGCTGCATCCAACTCCTCCTCATCATCTCTATCCTCCTCCTCGTCATCCTCATCCTCGTCCTCATCTGCATCATCACCTGCATCTCCCTCGTCCTCCTCTCTATCTGTATCCTCCTCCTCCTCGGCACTGGGCTGATCGCTTGTAGGTGGATCAGGATCTCCCGCCTCCTCCTGACCCTCTCCCTCCTCTGCCTCCTCTGACTTGGATCCCTGGTCCTCGTCTGGGTCTCCGTGTCTCCATGGGCCTGGATAGCCTGTCGGATGATCTGGTGGAAAGATAGGATAGGTTGTGCATTTTGGATAGTCCGGGCATCCACAACCCCATCGTTCACGATATTCTTGTTTTTATTCCTGAAGCTTGGTTTATCACTATTGAAGTGCGGGCGAGGACCATCTTTTGGTTCATTAAAGATTTTGATGAGTCCTTTCTTGATGAGTGCCCGTTCACATTTTAAACCCTTGGTGATCATATCATTAAAAGAGTCCGTGTCTTTGACATCCAGGTGAAATTCCATTTCTTCGTTTAAGTTGGAAATGAATATTTCCACTAGTTCTCGTTCAGGTAACTGAAGAGAACGTCTGCTAGACATTTGGCGCCATCGTTGCAGGAATACTGAGAATAGTTCACCTGGTTTTTGTTTGGTGTTGCACAGATCAGCCATGGTGATGTCGCGTTCAATGTTATGAGAGTAATGAGCGAGGAATTTTTGGATAAGTTCCTCAAATGTTCTAATGCCACCTGGTAGTCGGGAAAACCATGATGTGGTTGTTCCTCCCAAGCTTTGGGGAAAAAGGCGCATTAGGTATGTGTCTTCATATGCTACTTCGAGACAAGCGGAATGAAATTCTCGGACATGATCGCGGGGATCCCCCTTTCCTCTATATTTTTCAAATTTGCGTGTTTCAAATCCTCGTGGAAATGGTGGCATGTAAAGATTCCTATCAAAAGGATAGGGACAGATGTCATTGAGTGAGAATTGGTTAGTTTTGAAACCGCTATGAAGTTGTTGGGCGAGATTCTTGACTTGTTGCCGCAACATCTCTATTTCAGTTGGAGGAGGAGGTGGTGGGTTACCTCGAGGAATGTTATATCTGATGGGATCTCTACCTCTTTCCTCTTCATGGCGACTTTGTCTTTCTGATGCTTGTCTTAATTGGGCAAGATCAAAGTCAGAGGGGAGTTTTGCTCCTTCTTGAGCGAGTCTTAAGAAGTGAGCATCCGCATTGCTCCTGAGTATTTCGTCAAACAGTTTGTTAAAGAGAGGGTTATGTTGAGCCCTTTCTATTGTTGCAGGAGTGGGAGTACTTGGGGTTTTCGTCATCTGCATTTCCTCCAAGTGCTTCTTGAAATTCATTGAGATTGTCCTCTTCTTCTTCTTCCATTTCTATTTCTCGTTGTCTTGACCGTGATCGGGTTTGAGCCATTTTGTTTATGAGTCTTTGTTGAAGTTGAGTGAAAATGATGATGAGTTTTTGATGAAATGAGAGATTGATGATTGGTGAATTGTGTTGCATGTGGATCTCTAGCACTTTTAAGGTAGATGTAACCGAAATTCCTTCTTTGAATTGCTTGTTTGTTTGATAAGTTTTGATGTGATAAGGTGTAGAGAAATTTGAGATGTGTTACAGATTTAACTACCTAGTAATGAGAGGATTCACTCATGAACTAGTTTTAACCTGCGTAGATGTGTCTCTTAGGATGAGCTTATCCTAGACGTAGAAACAATCTAAAAAGTGATGTGATGTGTTTGATTTCAAGCAATATCTAAAAGAGAACTTGGGACAAGAACCTCTTAATGTTTTGAGAGTTGGGATGGATTGATGATGTATGAGTGAGATGATGGATGAAAATGTTTTCAACTTCAATAAAAACTTTGTGTTACAAATGGGAATAACTCTATCTCTTCTCTTTCGGGTGTTGGTGGTATTTCTCGAGCTGTGTTGTATGTGATACAGACGTTTGGGAAGAAGTTGGGATTAATCTTTCCTCCTTGGTTTTTGTGATAACTTAGAGCTCTATATTGCATAAAAGCTCCGTGGCTCAATGATTTTGAATAAATTCGTTTGTTTTGCCTTGAAGGTAGAGACGCATGTGACGCAAAAAAAAACTCTATGGGAGACAAAGATTTGTCTATTTATATAGAAGAATTTCCTCCTTTTGATTAAAGCCTTTGAGCTTAATGGTCTTCTTTTCAAGTTGATATTCTGATGACGCTTCTTCTTTCGCAAGATGTGAAGAATGGTCATAAAATTTGACTCTTTGTTGTTTGTACCTTGTTTTTGATATTTTTGGTTGTTTTGACAGATGTTTGGTTGGATGAATACTTTGTTTTTGGGAAGTGATTTTCTGATTTTTCTTTGACAAGAAAACAAAGAAAGCACACAAACACAAGAATGTTGCCTAAAAGGCACAAATGAGTATGGGTCTAGATCAACCCAATCCTTGGACTTGTATATGACCCTTCCTTTAGATGTATTTTAAGGTGTATTTCCAAAGCCTGAAGTCGGCTCAATTTGTACTTGGTCTTTAAAATGAACACACTTCAAACACTTTTTATCCCTAAGGTCAAATGGCCAGTTGTGATAAATTTAGCCCACATCTTGATATTTCTTCGACTTTGGTACTACATACCTTATGAATCCCGCCGTGGCAGGTAAGGATGTGATATACTAAGTCTTGCACGATCATAAAAAATAGATGATCCCTATGATGGGGGAGTCACCACTTTTATCAAGCCACAAGTGACTTTTCAAAAAGCTATGTTTCTACTCAAGGAAATATGTATGGTGAGTATCTTGGGAGCAAAACCATCTATGCTCTTGAACTAAATTATATCGCAAATATCCTCAATCAATAGAACGGGTGGGCTACTACTTAAAGGTGTTTAGTCATGTTCGATGTTTTTGGACATAAGTTCATTCTGCAGTGACTCACTTAAGAGCCTTGTAACTGGTGGTGGGGCCCATTTGTCCTTTCGGCCAGTTACACTGTAGGAACAACTATACCCAAGGCTACAGCTTTCGCTCTCACCTGATTTCTATAGCGGCTCGAAGGATTTACCACGCGAGGTCGTTCCCAAGAGTGATGTGTCTCTTGGTAGGCCTCTCTTAAAAAGATAAAATTTTGAGTGTTACTAACACTTTTCTTTTGCACCTAGGACCACGAAAGCCAAGGGAGAGGATAGTGTGTGTTAGAAGTAGGACCACTTGACAAACTCTTTGCACAAGTGTGCCAAGCACGAAAAACACTTGTTCTTTTTAATCTGTCATTGCAATGTGATCTAACTATTTGGAGATGTTGCTCCAACAGTCATGGTGTTCTTTTTAACTTCAAAGGCAAAATATTTTGTAAACTAGGAACTTTGAAATCCTAGTCAACTGAATTGAAAACACGTCTTGCTTGAAGTAAAATTGTTTTTGAGCTTGAAGGAAAAATGACTTGTTCTTTTTAGATTGCCCAAAACAAAGTGTTGATTGTAAATTTATTTTAAGTTGATGCAAGAAAATAAATTTTGTTTTGTTGATTTTAAGCACCAAAACGAAGTTTGTTTCCTAACTTGCAAGAAATAAAGTTGTTTTGTATAAGTTTGTGGTTCTTTTTACCTTGGAAAAATGAAATTCTTTTTAAGAGCCCCAAACAAATGTGTGATTCTTTTTTTAAAAGCCCAAATTTGAAATGTGAAGTTAATTTTAAACCAAAATAAAAAGTGAATTCATTTTTAAAACCAACTTAAAAAATAAGTTAGTAAAAAATATAAATCTACTTTTTAATCTAATTTAAATCTGCACAAAAGAGAAAAATAGTTAGTAAAATCCGCCTATTTGGTGGGCTTCTACAAGCCTAATTTTTTTTTTTTTGGTTACAAGGTGATTTGTAAAACGTTCTGTTACAATAGCGCTAGTCTGCGTTTGAACAGAGGCACTACTTAACACAAACGCACTAAAAGAAAGGGAAAGACAGAGAAGGCAAAAACACTGAAACAGGGTGAATAGCGCCAAAATAATGTCAAACGCACCAAAACAGTGTCGAAAGCGCAACCTGTGTGACTTTTTCAACATTCAAACATGTTATTGGTTAAAAAAAAAGTTGATCTTTTTGGTGTTTGGATTCACGTCGGGTTCACCAAATGATGCTCTGCAAAAAGGATTAGAAAATCTGTTTGATGGCAACACACACAAGAGCACAAAAAAACAAACGTTAGTGTTAGCAACAAAAGATTATCCTAAACAGGCATATCAAGAGAGATATTAAACATGAAATAGAAAGCATATAAACATAGAATAAAATAGCTAATCAAGATGCTCATAGTTGCTCCTCCCTTGTTCCTCTCCTCTCCAAGTCCCAAATGAGTGTAGCTCTCAGCTTTTAGCACTATCCATGGATGCCATATGGAGATTGAAGATGGTTGAATATGATGAGCAAATGCTATGCAAGTGTAGACAATGATGCTATGAGAAAGCTCTATGCTAATGCCAGTATAACAACAATACTCTAATGCTTCCTTTTTGCTTGAGGAGAAGGGTTCTATTTATAGAAGAAATGGGGAAATGAAGGGTTAAGATTGAGTAATCTTAACAAGGGTTAGGATTGAAAGATATTCAATCCATGTGAGACTTTCAACCCAATCCCATGTTGACAAGTGTCACCATGAGGAGGCTTGAGAGGAGAGATAAGGAGCATTAAATGCTTGAGGGGACATGATGGTTACCCTAGTCAAAGAAATAAATGCTTTGAAGAGACACATGGGTTACATGAGGGTTAAGTTAGGGGTCAAAGTCTTTAACCATGGGTGCAAGTGGAATTGACCATTAATGGTCATGTAAGAGCCATAAGTGGTTTGGAAGACTTTAGAGGTTAATTTGTTGAACACACAAAGCATTAATTGCTTTTCAAAGACTTTGGAGTCTTTGAGAAGTGACTTCAATTTGCTTAGGAATGTGACAATATTTAGGGGATGGATTAGGTTAATTAGGAAGGGGTTAGAAGAATCTAGAAGGGGTTTAGGCATGCAAGTGGATTTTGTAGGAAAATGCAAGTGGGAGAAATTTTGGTATTTTCAATTAAAATAAAATCATTTATTTCAATTAAATGGTGTAATTTGCATTTGGATAATTATTCAAATAAATATTAATTTATTTAAATGAGAAAAAGGAAGATAAAGCATTAAAGGCTTGAAGACTTTAAGGGAAGCAATTAAAGTCTTAAGAAGACTTTAAGGGAAACCATTAAAGGCTTAAGAAGACTATAGAAGGAAGCCATCAAGTTTGAAGACTTTAAAGCCATCAAGTTTGAAGACTTTAAGGGAAACCATTAAAGGTTTCAAGTGGGTGAGGATAAATAGGATTTTAAATAAATAATTTATTTAAAATAGTTGTGCAACTTGCTTTTGTAGGAAAATGCAAGTGGGTGGAGGATAAAGGTGATTTAAATAAATGATTTATTTAAAATTGTTGTGCAACTTGCATTTGTAGGAAAATACAAGTGGGTGGAGGATAAAGGTGATTTAAATAAATGTTAATTTATTTAAATGTGAGATGTGGGATTTTGGGGGAATTTAAATAAATATTAATTTATTTAAATGTGAGAGAAGATTTAATTAAATAAATATGATTTATTATTTAATTAATGGTCTGAATTTGGTTAAGTGAATTAAATCAAATAAATTGAATAATTTATTTAATTAATAGGAGAAGAGGGTTAAGATGAATTAATTAAATATTAATTTAATTAATTATTAATTGATGGTTAAATAATCAAATAAATACTAAGTATTCATTTAATTAAGTGGACAGATTTATGTGACTACATTTGCCCCTCTTTGAGACGGTGCAGTGTATCGCGTCATTTCAAAGAAAGAAAGATAGGTATGAGAAATATGCCCTAGAAATGTTAATTTAGTGGGTGGTATGCCCCCTCGAGAGATGGGCCGAAAAATTTCGAAAAATCGGGCGATCTCTCGAAAAAGAACGAGAAGTGGAGGGGAGGTATAATAGAAGAAATTAGAACTAATGATGAAAGAATGGGAGAAAATGGAGTGAATATGAAGAAACAACAAGCCAGCGAGTACCCTGAGGTCATGCAAGAGATACATAGCAGATGTAGTGTGGGGTTTGGATTGATGCTATACAATTGATCAAAATTGGTTGGACAATCTGGTGCAATCGGTTTAATTGCCTCGGTCAAGTCAAAGCGTGACAGTTGATGTCAGTTGGTCGCTTGGACATGATAAAGTCTGAGTAAGTGAATCAAAGTGACCTGATGTGACTTAGACAATTGATGTAATTGCCCGATGAAGTCAAGGTATATGAAGCAAAATACTCGTTGAGACGTAGACAATTGATGTAATTGTCCGTTGGATTGTGTTTGATTGGTTGATCAATTGATAGTGTGTGCGTGTGATGGATGGTTGTGGGGAATCATGGCAGCCCCATTGAGACTAGGTCATTGTGATAAATGCCTGATGTAGTCTAGGATTACCATAATCGATTATCTGTTGAGACCCGAAGATACTTGATCAGAGTATCTGTTGATAGTCTAGGTGTGTGAGAGTCGATGTATCTATGTAGACAGAGTAACTGGCTTAATTTTGTGGATGAGTGAGGATGGGAAGCGATGAAGGGATTAGGATGATGTTGATGATCAAGATAGGGAGGGTGAGGGGGGATTTGATGTTAGATAGAAGATATGGAGGACTAGGACCGAGTCCTCTGGAAGAAGATGAGTAAAATAGAGTATGCATTATTATGACTATGTATGCATGATATGCAGCTATTATGAATGTATGGATGGGTGGAATGCAACGAAATGCAATACATATAGATGAGATGAGATGACGATCCATAGTGCTTTATTTTTCATCATTGAGCTTTAAAATGTTGTAAGAAAATACAAGCAACTTGACATAAAGATTCAAGATGACCTGAGTATTCCTTACATGGATTTTATATAGCAAGTTAATACAAGCAACTTGATATAATGGATCAAGTTGACCTGAGTATTTCTTGCGGAACAGACAAGGATTATCTCCTTTCATGCATGACTTGGATCGTCCTCCTTGATCTTAGGCTGATCATATCCTGAGACAAGTGCATACCGTAATAAGAGATAAAACCTTTATCTAGTTTGGATGAGGTAGGAGGAACCAAAGAAAGAGAATTGTACCTGCAAATAAACAGTATATACATAAAGAATAAAGAATATGGATCCTTGGTAATGGTTCATGCTCATATGGTCGAGGTATACGCTGTAGTTAGCAAGCCGTAGTGATCTATGACTGCATTTTGCATAAGATCACGTAGCTTGGTGAACTTCCCACATAGACACCATTAGTACATGCCCCACAACTTCATCGGAAATAATGCGCAAACGATACAAAACAATGCTGCAAGATCCTGATACAGATAAACGAACGATTGTACTCACAAATCAACCAAGTATTTGATAGCTTAACATAGTTTTCTTGTCAAAGAAAACGTCACTTTTGTCTTTGTTTTGGTAAGGAAGGATGCATCCTTGTTGAAGACAGTTTTGAGTGTTGATGTTGATTGTGTGGTTTGATTGGTAAATTGTCATTGTGTGAGTATTTTGTCAATGTTTGTTTTGGTATCTGCATGGATGAGTATGTACAAGGTGTTGCCATGTTTTTGTGTGATTTTTGATGTTTTATGATGTTTTTGGATTTTGTGAGACATTTTTGAATGTTTTTTGGATTTTGTGTTGAGACATTTTTGAATGTTTTTGGATTTTTGATGATTGTTTGAATGAAGAACTTAATGAATCATAAGACAATGTAGAATCCACTTCCATCAATAGTTTAAGGGAATTGCCCCCAGTTTAGACATGACTATAAAAAAGCGGTATGCAGGATGCATGTAGTACTTTCTTGGATTTGTAGATTTATAACAAGCCATGGTTGATGGATGGATGGATGTATGTATGAAGTAGATGTGATCGCAACAAGTTTGAAAGACAATGGAGCCATAGCCTTTACGAGTGGCGCCTGTTTTCCAGGTTTTCACCATCGAACTTACCCAAGGTGCCACCAGAGTGGTTGTTCACCGTTTGGATGCATGATTTTTCTTTACTTTTTTGAATGTTTTTGTATTTTCTTTAGGACATTTTTCTGAATGTTTTTGGTATTTTCTGGTATGCAGGGGAGCCTGATGCTCTATACAACTTAGGTATAAAACCGTTTGAGGTGCATGATGTTGATTGGATCTGCAAGCGCTTCTCCTTCTGATGTAGCCAACTGATATGCCCCGGACCCAAATACAGCAGTGACAACATATGGGCCCAGCCAGTTTGATTCAAACTTGCCCTGATGTTCTCTATTTGGTTGGTTGCGAGGATTCTCTCGAAGAACAAGATCACCTACCTCAAATGTACGAGGTCTAACTGGGTGATTGTAGCTTTTGCTCATGCGCTGCTGATAGGCTTTGAGGTGATTGTATGCAGCTTGTCATTTCTCATCAAGTAACTCTAAGTCCTGAAGACGGGATACTCTGTAGGCTTCATCATCGATGAGATTGTGCAAGGAAACCTGTAATGATGGTATCTCGACCTCAATAGGCAAGATAGCTTCTGCACCATAGACCAATGAATAAGGAGTTGCACCTGTAGGGGTTCGAATGCTAGTTCGATATGCCCATAGCACTGGATTTAGTTGAACATGCCAATCACGGTCGACATCATTGACTGTCTTCTTGAGGATTCTTAATATGTTTTTATTGGATGCTTTGGCCTGACCATTGCCTTGTGGATAATAGGGGGTGGAAAAGCGATGTTGGATGTGAAATTTCTCACAAAGTTCACGAACATCCTGATTTTTGAAAGGAAGACCGTTATCTGTGATGATGGACATGGGCACACCATACCGACAGATGATGTAGTTGAGGATGAATGAGGCGATCTGCTTGTCGGTGACTTGGGTAAGTGGAACAGCTTTGATCCACTTTGTGAAATATTCGGTGGTGGTAATAATGAATTTATGGCCATTGGATGAAGATGGATGAATCTTACCCACAAGGTCAAGGCCCCATTGACAGAAAGGCCATGGTGTCGTGATTGGTTGTAGTTCCTGGGCTGGTGCATGCATCAGGTCACCATGAACTTGACATTTCTTGCATTTTCTGACAAAGTAGTAGGAATCCTTTTCCATAGATAGCTAATAATATCCAGCTCGCACGAGTTTCTTGGCTAGTGACGGACCACTTGAGTGAGTCCCGCAAATTCCTTCATGTACCTCTTCCAAAGCCTTTGTTATCTCATCTTGTTCCAGACATCGAAGGAGAGTACCATCAAGACCGCGTCGGTATAGGGTTTCGGCAATAATGGTATATCGAGCAGTTTGGCGAATGAAGGTTTTTCGTTGGTTGGGAGGAACGGTGTGATCGCGGAGATAGGTGTAGAACTCACCATACCATGGAGATTCAGAACCGACAAGGCGACATATCATCTCAGATTCAGGGATATCATAAGTAGGAATCCAAAGCTGTTCGACCAAGAACTCATAGCGTGTTGAATTCTGTGGAAGATCTAGGAGAGATGCGATGGTAGCCATAGCGTCAGTAGCTCGATTTTGATTTCTTGGTATCTGCTCAAAGGTGATAGTAATAAATGATGTCTTTAGAGTGTCCACCATTTGCTTATATGGCATGAGTTTATCATCCTTTGTCTGATATTCATCTGTTGCTTGTCGAATGACTAGTTGGGAGTCGCCATATACTTGTAGTTCTTGTAATTTCCATTGTATGGCTAACCTGAGTCCTGTGATCAAGGCTTCATACTCTGCTATGTTGTTGGTGCATGGAAATGTGAGTCTGTAAGACTTCGGGATGCTATCACCTTGAGGTGTGATAAACAGAATGCCTGCCCCCGAGCCATGTCTAGTGTACGAGCCATCAAAATATAGTTTCCATGGTTGTGCTGTTGTGATCATGAATATCTCTTCATCTGGAAAATTGGAAATGAGAGGATGATCGCCCATGAGTGGTGCATCGGCCAACTGATCCGCGATGACTTGACCTTTGATAGCTTTACGGTCTACATACTCGATGTCAAATTCACTTAGAATCATCACCCATTTGGCCAAGCGGCCTGTCAATGCTGCTTTGCTGAGTAAATACTTGAGTGGATCAATCTTTGAAATGAGTTGTACCTTGTGTGTCAATAGATAGTGCCTCAGTTTAGTGGCTGCTAAGATTACTGCTAGGCAAGCTCGCTCAATAGGTGTGTAATTGAGTTCATAGCCCACCAGTGTGCGAGAGATGTAGTAAATAACACACTCTTTTCCTTCTGCATTATGCTGTGCCAGTAGTACACCCAATGCGGTACTTGTTGCTGAGATATAGAGTAACAATGGTCTACTTGGATATGGTGGCATCAACAATGGTGGATTCATGAGATAGTCTTTAAGCGTCTGAAATGCTTGCTGGCATCGGGCATCCCATTGAAAGTGGATGTTCTTGTGTAGCAAGTGTGTAAATGGGTGACACTTATCAGCCAGTTGTGCAATGAATCTTCGGATGGATTTAAGCTGTCCTTGTAATGTCCTTAGCTGACTGATATTCTTTGGTGGTGGCATGTCCATCATTGCCTTAACCTTTGCTAGATCGACCTCAATGCCTTTGCTTGAGACAATGTATCTTAGAAGCCTCCCAAAGGTTACTCCAAAGACACATTTCTTTGGGTTGAGTCGAACACGGTATTGTTCCAATCTATCAAAGGTTTTATCTAAGATGTGGAGATGCCCATCTCTGGTGAGTGATTTTGCTAGTAAGTCATCAACATAATCTTCCATCATAGTATGCATCATGTCATGGAAGATGGTGGTCATTGCCCTTTGATAGGTTGCTCCTGCGTTCTTGAGACCGAAAGGCATTACATTCCAGCAATATGTGCCCCATGGACATGTGAAGGCTGTCTTATGTTGATCTTCTGGTGCGATCTTTATCTGATTGTATCTTGAAAAGCCGTCCATGAGTGAAAGCATGGCGTGTCCTGCTGTCAGATCCACTATGATGTCGATATTTGGTAAGGGGAAGTCATCCTTAGGACATGCCTTATTCAGGTCTCTGAAGTCAGTACAAATGCGGATGCCCCCTCTTGGTTTGCCGATAGGCACAATATTGGAGATCCATTCTGCATAATCAATTGGTCTAATGAAACCAACATCTAGGAGTTTCTTGAGATCGGTTTTGACTAGTACTACAATTTGAGGATGCATTTTACAAAGCTTCTGCTTGACAGGTTTGGCTCCTTCTGCGAGGGTGAGGTGATGCATGACTAAATCAGGATCAAGTCTAGGCATGTCTGCATATGACCATGCAAAGTTGATCTGACGCTGTTGAAAGAACTCTATAAATTTAGGTTGTTCCTCTGGAGTGAGAAGAGATGCCAGATGTATGAGATGAGGATTTTCAGGAGTCCCCACATTGTATTCTTTGGTTTCCTCGATGAGAATTGTTTATCGTTCCTGTTGTACATTAGCAGGGAGAATGTCAAACCCTTCATCCTCAGAGAGATTTTCACCGTTGGATACGCTCTTTCTTTTTACTTTTGTCGGATCAAATAGTGCCACAGTGTGGTTTTCACTGGAAGATCCATGTTTTATTGTTATATTTTTGCAGTTGAAAGGTTTGGCATCCGCCCCGAAGTATGCTGCGCTATTAAGTTCAATGGCGAATCCAGCTTTGTGATCCCTGCTTGGTAGGTTATCCCTTAATTCCAAAAAGTCAATCATGGCCTCATCATTTTGGAAGAAGTCAAGACATGGAGGATTTGGTTGGTTCCATTCGATGAGTTCAGTGTGGATAATGGGCATTACTTCATCGATTAGGTTAAGTGCGTTAGATGTATCAGTGAGGGTTAGGACGTTATGGTGAAGGTTGTTGATGGTACTCTGCCTATCAGAATCAGGCGTAGGATGAGACATAGGGTCTGTGGAAGATGTTTCCAGTTCAGGAACTCGAGTGGTCTTTATCTGTGCTTCTCCATAAACAGGGATGTCTTTGCGTGGTGGAGGTGGTGATGTATCTTCCTCATCTGAAGTGCTAAGCTGTACAGAATCAAATTTCCACTCATGTGAGTCGGTCTCTGAGTCACTTTCCAGCATCCGATTACTATACCATACTGGGATGTCTTTTGAGTTAAAAACTGCAAGTGTGATTGGTTGGTGTACCTTTGTAGTGATTGGTGTTGCAGGAAGGTTGATGGGGATCAAGGAATCTAGTACAAGGAGTATCGATAATATTGACTCAGTGGCTTCTGCTGGAACTGCTGGTGCCATAGATGCTGCTGCTAATGGTACTGTTGATGGGATTACTGGTTCAATTGGTGGGATGATTGACATTGGTGATAGTTGTGTTGGGGTTTTGAGCCTTGATGGGGTAGTTGGGATGGTGCTTGAGGCTGCTTTGATAATGAAAGGTGTCCTTTTTGCAGTAGGCTGACATAATGGTTTGCTGGGTTTTCCTTTGAATTTGAGATTAGGAAATATCTCCTTTTCAAAGCCTAGGCCTGTATTATCTATGGGCTTTAATTCTGGCAGCAGAGGTTCATGTCGTCATTGTTTGCAATATCCTAAAGCACTCTGACCATCATACCCCATTCTTTGCATAATGAGGAGGCCTTTGCCATACTGCTTTGTAGGAAGTTTAACTTTCGGTATATCAGTGGTGATGGGATCTTTATAGATCCATTTTACTAAGTCCTCATCTTGGGTTTCTTCTTCTTGACTCTTTCCAAGGATGAAAGGTGTCAAAGCACATGCTGGCGTGATCAGTGGTTGTTGGAGTAACTGCTGTGGTTTACCATGTGTTCTAGGAGAAGTGGGCATTTGTCCCACACAAAAGAGTTGACTCAAGTTGTATTCCCCAGGACCTTCCTCTGCTATCTTCATCTTAAGCTTTTCTTGCTTGGGTATAGTGGTGTTTGAACTGGTAAGAGAGGCGAGACTTATATATGATGTGGAGGAAATGGCTTCTCTATTATTAGGAACAGTAATCTCTGGTTGATGGCTGATATTATGACAGTACACAAAGGGATTTGCATCGCCTAGGATTGTGATCTCTACACTGTTATGTGGGAACTTGATACATTGATGGTAGGTAGATGGAACGGCTTGCATGGCATGTATCCAAGGTCTTCCTAACAATAGATTATATGGCAGAGGAAGGTCCAGAACCTGACAGATGATGTGCTTTGCCACGGGGCCCACTCGGATTGGTAGTACCACAGCTCCTTTGGATGAACGCTCTGCATCATCATAGGCTTTGATTGTGATCTTCTTATGAGGATCCACTGATTCTATCGCATAGCCCAATGCTGTGACCAACTATAGTGTACAAATGTTCAGGCCTTTTCCATTATCGATCAAGACTCGCTTGATCCTGTGTTGGTTGATAAAGCCTTCAATGTGTAGTGAAGCGTTATGAGGTTGCTGGAAGGAAGAGTTGTCACTTTTGGAAAAAGTGAGACAAGGTGATGACTTTAGATTTCCAACCATTGCTTGAAATTGGTCTGTATTCAGGTTTGTAGGGACTGACGCCTCTTGGAGTGCTTGATCCAAGATAGTTTTATGAGATGGCGATAGACGCAAAAGCTCTAAAATGGATATAAGCGCAGGTGTTTTATCTAATTGTTCCACAAGATTGTACTGCTTTGGGATGGAGATGGTGCCTTGTGGAGCTGCCTTGATGGTAACTTTGCCGCGACGTGTAACAACATTGCAATTTGAGTTGGGATTTTTGAAGGTTATAGTTGCAACTTGTTCATTGGCATCATACAGATGATTTACAGTGTAATTATACGCAGCCTGTGTATAATTAGTGGTATCAGTGCCTCACCTAGAAGTGGAAGGACCCCTTTGATCTTGTGATGGAAGTGGATTTTTGAACATCAGATGATCGTTATTTGTTGTTTTTGGGTCATGTCCTTCAATTTCAATTTCTCCTCGATCAATAAGATCTTGAATGAGATCTTTCAATTGGTGACAATTACTTGTCTTGTGCCCTCTTCCTTGATGGAATTCACAGTGTTCAGTAGCTCTCCACCATGCCGGTTTGACCTGAGGCTCATAGTTTGATAGTTTAGGTAGAGTGACCAAATTTTGAGAAATGAGTTGTCGCAATACTGTTTCAATGGGTTCCCCTAAGGGAGTGTATGTGCGTTTCTGTTTTTGCTGACGAGGTCTAGGTTCATCGTGAGATGTGATGCGACCTTGATTAGAAGGAACATTTGTGTTGTTTTGAGGTGGAGGATTTTGTCCTGCAAACCAAACCATAGGTTGTGCATTTTGGATAGTCCGGGCATCCACAACCCCATCGTTGACGATATTCTTGTTTTTATTCCTGAAGCTTGGTTTATCACTATTGAAGCGCGGGCGAGGACCATCTTTTGGTTCATTAAAGATTTTGATGAGTCCTTTCTTGATGAGTGCCCGTTCACATTTTAAACCCTTGGTGATCATATCATTAAAAGAGTCCGTGTCTTTGACATCCAGGTGAAATTCCACTTCTTCGTTTAAGTTGGAAATGAATATTTCCACTAGTTCTCGTTCAGGTAACTGAAGAGAACGTCTGCTAGACATTTGGCGCCATCGTTGCAGGAATACTGAGAATAGTTCACCTGGTTTTTGTTTGGTGTTGCACAGATCAGCCATGGTGATGTCGCGTTCAATGTTATGAGAGTAATGAGCGAGGAATTTTTGGATAAGTTCCTCAAATGTTCTAATGCCACCTGGTAGTTGGGAAAACCATGATGTGGTTGTTCCTCCCAAGCTTTGGGGAAAAAGGCGCATTAGGTATGTGTCTTCATATGCTACTTCGAGAAAAGCGGAATGAAATTCTCGGACATGATCGCGGGGATCCCCCTTTCCTCTATATTTTTCAAATTTGGGTGTTTCAAATCCTCGTGGAAATGGTGGCATGTAAAGATTCCTATCAAAAGGATAGGGACAGATGTCATTGAGTGAGAATTGGTTAGTTTTGAAACCACTATGAAGTTGTTGGGCGAGATTCTTGACTTGTTGCCGCAACATCTCTATTTCAGTTGGAGGAGGAGGTGGTGGGTTACCTCGAGGAATGTTATATCTGATGGGATCTCTACCTCTTTCCTCTTCATGGCGACTTTGTCTTTCTGATGCTTGTCTTAATTGGGCAAGATCAAAGTCAGAGGGGAGTTTTGCTCCTTCTTGAGCGAGTCTTAAGAAGTGAGCATCCGCATTGCTCCTGAGTATTTTGTCAAACAGTTTGTTAAAGAGAGGGTTATGTTGAGCCCTTTCTATTGTTGCAGGAGTGGGAGTACTTGGGGTTTTCATCATCTGCATTTCCTCCAAGTGCTTCTTGAAATTCATTGAGATTGTCCTCTTCTTCTTCTTCCATTTCTATTTCTCGTTGTCTTGACCGTGATCGGGTTTGAGCCATTTTGTTTATGAGTCTTTGTTGAAGTTGAGTGAAAATGATGATGAGTTTTTGATGAAATGAGAGATTGATGATTGGTGAATTGTGTTGCATGTGGATCTCTAGCACTTTTAAGGTAGATGTAACCGAAATTCCTTCTTTGAATTGCTTGTTTGTTTGATAAGTTTTGATGTGATAAGGCGTAGAGAAATCTGAGATGTGTTACAGATTTAACTACCTAGTAATGAGAGGATTCACTCATGAACTAGTTTTAACCTGCGTAGATGTGTCTCTTAGGATGAGCTTATCCTAGACGTAGAAACAATCTAAAAAGTGATGTGATGTGTTTGATTTCAAGCAATATCTAAAAGAGAACTTGGGACAAGAACCTCTTAATGTTTTGAGAGTTGGGATGGATTGATGATGAAGTGATGATGTATGAGTGAGATGATGGATGAAAATGTTTTCAACTTCAATAAAAACTTTGTGTTACAAATGGGAATAACTCTATCTCTTCTCTTTCGGGTGTTGGTGGTATTTCTCGAGCTGTGTTGTATGTGATACAGATGTTTGGGAAGAAGTTGGGATTAATCTTTCCTCCTTGGTTTTTGTGATAACTCAGAGCTCTATATTGCATAAAAGCTCCGTGGTTCAATGATTTTGAATAAATTCGTTTGTTTTGCCTTGAAGGTAGAGACGCATGTGACGCAAAAAAAAACTCTATGGGAGACAAAGATTTGTCTATTTATATAGAAGAATTTCCTCCTTTTGATTAAAGCCTTTGAGCTTAATGGTCTTCTTTTCAAGTTGATATTCTGATGACGCTTCTTCTTTCGCAAGATGTGAAGAATGGTCATAAAATTTGACTCTTTGTTGTTTGTACCTTGTTTTTGATATTTTTGGTTGTTTTGACAGATGTTTGGTTGGATGAATACTTTGTTTTTGGGAAGTGATTTTCTGATTTTTCTTTGACAAGAAAACAAAGCAAGCACACAAACACAAGAATGTTGCCTAAAAGGCACAAATGAGTATGGGTCTAGATCAACCCAATCCTTGGACTTGTATATGACCCTTCCTTTAGATGTATTTTAAGGTGTATTTCCAAAGCCTGAAGTCGGCTCAATTTGTACTTGGTCTTTAAAATGAACACACTTCAAACACTTTTTATCCCTAAGGTCAAATGGCCAGTTGTGATAAATTTAGCCCACATCTTGATATTTCTTCGACTTTGGTACTACATACCTTATGAATCCCGCCGTGGCAGGTAAGGATGTGATATACTAAGTCTTGCACGATCATAAAAAATAGATGATCCCTATGATGGGGGAGTCACCACTTTTATCAAGCCACAAGTGACTTTTCAAAAAGCTATGTTTCTACTCAAGGAAATATGTATGGTGAGTATCTTGGGAGCAAAACCATCTATGCTCTTGAACTAAATTATATCGCAAATATCCTCAATCAATAGAACGGGTGGGCTACTACTTAAAGGTGTTTAGTCATGTTCGATGTTTTTGGACATAAGTTCATTCTGCAGTGACTCACTTAAGAGCCTTGTAACTGGTGGTGGGGCCCATTTGTCCTTTCGGCCAGTTACACTGTAGGAACAACTATACCCAAGGCTACAGCTTTCGCTCTCACCTGATTTCTATAGCGGCTCGAAGGATTTACCGCGCGAGGTCGTTCCCAAGAGTGATGTGTCTCTTGGTAGGCCTCTCTTAAAAAGATAAAATTTTGAGTGTTACTAACACTTTTCTCTTGCACCTAGGACCACGAAAGCCAAGGGAGAGGATAGTGTGTGTTAGAAGTAGGACCACTTGACAAACTCTTTGCACAAGTGTGCCAAGCACGAAAAACACTTGTTCTTTTTAATCTGTCATTGCAATGTGATCTAACTATTTGGAGATGTTTCTCCAACAGTCATGGTGTTCTTTTTAACTTCAAAGGCAAAATATTTTGTAAACTAGGAACTTTGAAATCCTAGTCAACTGAATTGAAAACACGTCTTGCTTGAAGTAAAATTGTTTTTGAGCTTGAAGGAAAAATGACTTGTTCTTTTTAGATTGCCCAAAACAAAGTGTTGATTGTAAATTTATTTTAAGTTGATGCAAGAAAATAAATTTTGTTTTGTTGATTTTAAGCACCAAAACGAAGTTTGTTTCCTAACTTGCAAGAAATAAAGTTGTTTTGTATAAGTTTGTGGTTCTTTTTACCTTGGAAAAATGAAATTCTTTTTAAGAGCCCCAAACAAATGTGTGATTCTTTTTTTAAAAGCCCAAATTTGAAATGTGAAGTTAATTTTAAACCAAAATAAAAAGTGAATTCATTTTTAAAACCAACTTAAAAAACAAGTTAGTAAAAAATATAAATCTACTTTTTAATCTAATTTAAATCTGCACAAAAGAGAAAAATAGTTAGTAAAATCCGCCTATTTGGTGGGCTTCTACAAGCCTAATTTTTTTTTTTTTGGTTACAAGGTGATTTGTACAACGTTCTGTTACAATAGTGCTAGTTTGCGTTTGAACAGAGGCACTATTTAACACAAACGCACTAAAAGAAAGGGAAAGACAGAGAAGGCAAAAACACTGAAACAGGGTGAATAGCGCCAAAATAATGTCAAACGCACCAAAACAGTGTCAAAGCGCAACCTGTGTGACTTTTTCAACATTCAAACATGTTATTGGTTAAAAAAAAAGTTGATCTTTTTGGTGTTTGGATTCACGTCGGGTTCACCAAATGATGCTCTGCAAAAAGGATTAGAAAATCTGTTTGATGGCAACACACACAAGAGCACAAAAAAATAAACGTTAGTGTTAGCAACAAAAGATTATCCTAAACAGGCATATCAAGAGAGATATTAAGCATGAAATAGAAAGCATATAAACATAGAATAAAATAGCTAATCAAGATGCTCATAGTTGCTCCTCCCTTGTTCCTCTCCTCTCCAAGTCCCAAATGAGTGTAGCTCTCAGCTTTTAGCACTATCCATGGATGCCATATGGAGATTGAAGATGGTTGAATATGATGAGCAAATGCTATGCAAGTGTAGACAATGATGCTATGAGAAAGCTCTATGCTAATGCCAGTATAACAACAATACTCTAATGCTTCCTTTTTGCTTGAGGAGAAGGGTTCTATTTATAGAAGAAATGGGAAAATGAAGGGTTAAGATTGAGTAATCTTAACAAGGGTTAGGATTGAAAGATATTCAATCCATGTGAGACTTTCAACCCAATCCCATGTTGACAAGTGTCACCATGAGGAGGCTTGAGAGGAGAGATAAGGAGCATTAAATGCTTGAGGGGACATGATGGTTACCCTAGTCAAAGAAATAAATGCTTTGAAGAGACACATGGGTTACATGAGGGTTAAGTTAGGGGTCAAAGTCCTTAACCATGGGTGCAAGTGGAATTGACCATTAATGGTCATGTAAGAGCCATAAGTGGTTTGGAAGACTTTAGAGGTTAATTTGTTGAACACACAAAGCATTAATTGCTTTTCAAAGACTTTGGAGTCTTTGAGAAGTGACTTCAATTTGCTTAGGAATGTGACAATATTTAGGGGATGGATTAGGTTAATTAGGAAGGGTTTAGAAGAATCTAGAAGGGGTTTAGGCATGCAAGTGGATTTTGTAGGAAAATGCAAGTGGGAGAAATTTTGGTATTTTCAATTAAAATAAAATCATTTATTTCAATTAAATGGTGTAATTTGCATTTGGATAATTATTCAAATAAATATTAATTTATTTAAATGAGAAAAAGGAAGATAAAGCATTAAATGCTTGAAGATTTTGAGGGAAACCATTAAAGGCTTGAAGACTTTAAGGGAAGCAATTAACGTCTTAAGAAGACTTTAAGAGAAACCATTAAAGGCTTAAGAAGACTATAGAAGGAAGCCATCAAGTTTGAAGACTTTAAAGCCATCAAGTTTGAAGACTTTAAGGGAAACCATTAAAGGTTTCAAGTGGGTGAGGATAAATAGGATTTTAAATAAATAATTTATTTAAAATAGTTGTGCAACTTGCTTTTGTAGGAAAATGCAAGTGGGTGGAGGATAAAGGTGATTTAAATAAATGATTTATTTAAAATTGTTGTGCAACTTGCATTTGTAGGAAAATACAAGTGGGTGGAGGATAAAGGTGATTTAAATAAATGTTAATTTATTTAAATGTGAGATGTGGGATTTTGGGGGAATTTAAATAAATATTAATTTATTTAAATGTGAGAGAAGATTTAATTAAATAAATATGATTTATTATTTAATTAATGGTCTGAATTTGGTTAAGTGAATTAAATCAAATAAATTGAATAATTTATTTAATTAATAGGAGAAGAGGGTTAAGATGAATTAATTAAATATTAATTTAATTAATTATTAATTGATGGTTAAATAATCAAATAAATACTAAGTATTCATTTAATTAAGTGGACAGATTTATGTGACTACACTACGTATACATGTTTAATTATAATACTGTAGTCACATAAATCTGTCCACTTAATTAAATGAATACTTAGTATTTATTTGATTATTTAACCATCAATTAATAATTAATTAAATTAATATTTAATTAATTCATCTTAACCCTCTTCTCCTATTAATTAAATAAATTATTCAATTTATTTGATTTAATTCACTTAACCAAATTCAAACCATTAATTAAATAAATAAATCATATTTATTTAATTAAATCTTCTCTCACATTTAAATAAATTAATATTTATTTAAATCCCCCAAAAATCCCACCTCTCACATTTAAATAAATTAACATTTATTTAAATCACCTTTATCCTCCACCCACTTGCATTTTCCTACAAATGCAAGTTGCACAATTATTTTAAATAAATCATTTATTTAAAATCACCTTTATCCTCCACCCACTTGCATTTTCCTACAAAAGCAAGTTGCACAACTATTTTAAATAAATTATTTATTTAAAATCCTATTTATCCTCACCCACTTGAAACCTTTAATGGTTTCCCTTAAAGTATTCAAACTTGATGGCTTTAAAGTCTTCAAACTTGATGGCTTCCTTCTATAGTCTTCTTAAAGACTTTAATGGTTTTCCTTAAAGTCTTCAAGCCTTTAATGGTTTCTCTCAAAGTCTTCAAGCATTTTAAATGCTTTATCTTCTTTTTCTCATTTAAATAAATTAATATTTATTTAAATATTTATCCAAATTCAACTTACACCATTTAATTGAAATAAATGATTTTATTTTAATTGAAAATACCAAAATTTCTCCCACTTGCATTTTCCTACAAAATCCACTTGTATGCCTAAACCCCTTCTAGATTCTTCTAAACCCTTCCTAATTAGCCTAATCCATCCCCTAAATATTGTCACATTCCTAAGCAAATTGGAGTCACTTCTCAAAGACTCCAAAATCTTTGAAAAGCAATTAATGTTTTGTGTGTTCAACAAATTAACCCTCAAAGTCTTTGATAACCATTGAAGGCTTTCAACCTTCAACCACTAAATGGCTCAAAGTCTTTGATAACCATTAAAGGCTTTCAACCTTCAACCACTAAATGGCTCAAAGTCTTTGATAACCATTGAAGGCTTCCAACCTTCAACCACTTAATCCCCAAAGTCTCCAATAACCATTAATGGTTAATTCAACCCTCCCACATGGTTAAAACATTTGTTTTGACTCAACCTCTACCCAACCCAAAGGTCTCATCAAGCCATTAATGCTTTGACCATGATTATCTCTTAAACATTTGCACAAAGGTTTATCCTTGGATTAACTCTTAATCCAATGGGTAATCTTAATTTAGACTTGACCCTTACCTTCTAGATAACCATGAGGTCTTCTCAGGCCTTTAATGCCTCCAACCTCTTCTCTCAACCCAATCCTATGTTGACACTTGTCACCATTTTATTGGTGCCAATTGTGCACATGGATCCCCAACTTTCAAACTTGGCCCTTGATTAAACCATTCAATCTTAACCCTTCATTTCCCCATTTCTTCTATAAATAGAACCCTTCTCCTCAAGCAAAGGGGAAGCATTTTAGAGTATTGTTGTTATACTGGCATTAGCATAGAGCTTTTTCATAGCATCACTATCTACTCTAGCATAGTATTTAGCTTTTCATTTCATATTTGAAGCTTAGTATTAAATCTCAATCCTCCATAAGCATCCATAGTGCAAAAAGCTGCTGAGAGCTACACTCATTTGGGACTTGGAGAGGAGAGGAACAAGGGAGGAGCAACTATGAGCATCTTGATTAGCTATTTCATTTTATGTTTATATGCTTTCTATTTCATGCTTAATATCTCTCTTGATATGCCTGTTTAGGATAATCTTTTGTTGCTAACACTAACGTTTGTTTCTTGTGCTCTTGTGTGTGTTGCCATCAAACAGATTTTCTAATCCTTTTTGCAGAGCATCATTTGGTGAACCCGACGTGAATCCAAACACCAAAAAGATCATTTTTTTTTTTAACCAATAACATGTTTGAATGTTGAAAATGTCACACAGGTTGCGATTTTGACACTGTTTTGGTGCGTTTGGCATTATTTTGGCGCTATTCCCCCTATTTCAGTGCTTTTCCCTTCTCTGTCTTTCCCTTTCTTTTAATACGTTTGTGTTAAATAGTGCCTCTGTTCAAACGCAGACTAGCGCTATTGTAACAAAACGTTGTACAAATCACCTTGTAACCAAAAATAAAAAAATAAAATTTAGGCTTGTAGAAGCCCACCAAATAGGCAGATTTTACTAACTATTTTTCTCTTTTGTGCAGATTTAAATTAGATTAAAGAGTAGATTTATATTTTTTACTAACTTGTTTTTGAAGTTGGTTTTAAAAATGAATTCACTTTTTATTTTGGTTTAAAATTAACTTCACATTTCAAATTTGGGCTTTTGAAAAAGAATCACACATTTGTTTGGGGCTCTTAAAAAGAATTTCATTGTTCAAAGGTAAAAAGAACCACAAACTTATACAAAAACAACTTTTTTTTTTTTTTTTTTTTGCAAGTTAGGAAACAAACTTCGTTTTGGTGCTTAAAATCAACAAGGCAAATTTTATTTCTTGCATCAAGATAAAACTCACAATCCACACTTCCATTTTTGGTGCAAATAAAATTCACAATCAACTTGTCTCATTTTCAAAGCAATTTTACTTCATGCAAACGTGTTTTTCATTAAGTTGACCAGGATTTCAAATTCTAGTTTACTCAAACAATTGCCTTTGAAAATTAAAAAGAACACCATGATTGTTGGAGCAACATCTCCAAATAGTTAGATCACATTGCAATGACAGATTAAAAAGAACAAGTGTTTTTCGTGCTTGGCACACTTGTGCAAAGAGTTGGTTGAGTGGTCCTACTTCTAACACACACTATCCTCTCCCTTGGCTTTCGTGGTCCTAGGTGCAAGAGAAAAGTGTTAGTAACACTCAAAATTTTATCTTTTTAAGAGAGGCCTGCCAAGGGATCGATACTCTTGGGAACGACCTCGAGCGGTAAATCCTTCGAGCCGCTATAGAAATCAGGTGAGAGCGAAAGCTGTAGCCTTGGGTATAGCTGTTCCTACAGTGTAACTGGCCGAAAGGACAAATGGGCCCCACCACCAGTTACAAGGCTCTTAAGTGAGTCACTGCAGAATGAACTTATGTCCAAAGCCATCGAACATGACTAAACACCTTTAAGTAGTAGCCCACCTGTTCTATTGATTGAGGATATTTGAGGTATAATTTAGTGCAAGAGCATAGATGGTTTTGCTCCCAAGATACTCACCATACATATTTCCTTGAGTAGAAACATAGCTTTTTGAAAAGTCACTTGTGGCTTGATAAAAGTGGTGACTCCCCCATCATAGGGATCATCTATTTGTTATGCTCGTGCAAGACTTAGTATATCACATCCTTACCTGCCATGGCGGGATTCATAAGGTATGTAGTACCAAAGTCGAAGAAATATCAAGATGTGGGCTAAATTTATCACAACTGGCCATTTGACCTTAGGGATAAAGAGTGTTTGAAGTGTGTTCGTTTTACAGACCTAGTGCAAATTGAGCCGACTTCAGGCTTTGGAATTACACCTTAAAATAAATCTAAAGGAAGGGTCAAAAACAAGTCCAAGGATTGGGTTGATCTAGACCCATACTCATTTGTGCCTTTTGAGGCAACATTCTTGTGTTTGTGTGCTTGCTTTGTTTTCTTGTCAAAGAAAAATCAGAAAATCAATCCCAAAAACAAAGTATTCATCCAACATCTGTCAACACAACCAAAAACATCAAAAACAAGGTACAAACAAACAAAGAATCAAAAATTTATGACCATTCTTCACATCTTGCGAAAGAAGAAGTGTCATCAGAATATCACCTTGAAAAGGAGACCACTAAGCTCAAAGGCTTTGATCAAAAGGAGGAAATTCTTCTATCTCAATAGACAAATCTTTGTCTCACATAGAGTCTTTCTACATCGCATGTGTCTCTATCTTCAAGGTAAAACAAACGAGTTTGATTCAGAATCTCTGAACCGCAGAGCTTTTATGCAATATAGAGCTCTGAGTTATCACAAAACTCAAGGAGGAAAGATTAATCCCAACTTCTTCCCAAACATCTGTATCACCTACAACACAGCTCGAGAAGTGCCACCAACGCCTGAAAGGGAAGAGGTAGAGTTTGTCCCATCTGTGACACAGAGTTTTTATTGAAGTTGAAAACAAAAACATCCATCATCTCACTCATACATCATCACTTCATCATCAATCCATCCCAACTCTCAAAACATTAAGAGGTTCTTGTCCCAAGATTCTTTTTTAGATATTGCTTGAAATCAAAACACATCACATCACTTTTTAGATTGTTTCTACATCTAGGATAAGCTCATCCTAAGAGACACATCTACGCAGGTTAAAACTAGTTCATGAGTGAATCCTCTCATTGCTAGGTAGTTAAATCTGTAACACATCTCAGATTTCTCTGCACCTTATCACATCCAAACTTATCAAACAAACAAGCAAATCAAAGAAGGAATTTCGGTTACATCTACCTTAAAGTGCTAGAGATCCACATACAACACAAATCACCAATCATCAATCTTTCATTTCATCACCAACTCATCATCATCTTCAATCAACTTCAAAACAAACTTGCAAACAAAATGGCTCAAACCCGATCGCGATCAAGGCAACGAGAAATAGAAATTGAGGAAGAAGAGGACAATCTCAATGAATTTCAAGAAGCACTTGGAGGAAATGTAAATGATGAAAACCCAAGTACTCCTACTCCATCAACAATCGAAAGGGTTCAGCATAACCCTCATTTTAACAGATTATTTGATGAAATACTAAGGAGCAATGCGGATGCTCACTTTTTAAGACTCGCTCAAGAAGGAGCCAAACTCCCCTCTGACTTTGATCTTGCCCAATTAAGACAAGCATCAGAAAGACAAAGTCGCCATGAGGAGGAAAGGCGTAGAGATCCCATCAGATATAACATCCCTCGAGGTAACCCACCACCTCCTCCTCCAAATGAAATGGAGATGTTGCGGCAACAAGTCGAGAATCTCGCCCAACAACTTCATAGTGGTGTTAAGACCAATCAATTCTCACTTAACGACATCTGTCCCTATCCGTTTGATAGGAATCTTTATATGCCACCCTTTCCACGCGGGTTCGAAACACCAAAATTCGAAAAATATAGAGGAAAGGGAGATCCCCGCGATCATGTCCAAGAATTTCATTCCGCTTGTCTCGAAGTTGCATATGAAGACACATACTTAATGCGCCTTTTTCCCCAAAGCTTGGGAGGAACAACCACATCATGGTTTTCCCGACTTCCAGGAGGCATTAGAACATTTGAGGAACTCATCCAGAAGTTCCTATCTCATTACTCTTATAACATTGAACGTGACATCACCATGGCTGATCTATGCAATACCAAACAAAAACCAGGTGAACTATTCTCAGTATTCCTGCAACGATGGCGCCAAATGTCTAGCAGACGTTCTCTTCAGTTACCTGAACGAGAACTAGTGGAAATTTTCATTTCCAACTTAAACGAAGAAATGGAATTTCACCTGGATGTCAAAGACACAGACTCCTTTAACGATATGATCACCAAAGGTATAAAATGTGAAAGGGCACTCATCAAGAAAGGACTCATCAAAATCTTTAATGAACCAAAAGATGGTCCTCGCCCGCGATTCAATAGTGATAAACCAAACTTCTGGAACAAGAATAAGAATATCGTCAACGATGGGGTTGTGGATGCTCGAACTATCCAAAATGCACAACCTGTGGTTCGGTTTGCAGGACAAAATCCTCCACCTCAAAATAACACAGATGTTCCTCCTAATCAAGGTCGCATCACATCTCAGGATGAACCAAGACCTCATCCACAAAAACAAAAACGTACATACACTCCCTTAGGGGAACCCATTGAAACAGTGTTGCGACAACTCCTTTCTCAGAATTTGATCACTCTACCTAAGCTATCCAACTATGAGCCTCAAGTCAAACCAGCATGGTGGAGAGATACTGAACATTGTGAGTTCCATCAAGGACGAGGACACAAGACAAGTAATTGTCATCGATTGAAAGATCTCATTCAAGATCTTATTGATCGAGGAGAAATTGAGATTGAAGGACATGATCCAAAAATGACAAATAATGATCATTTAATGTTTAAGAATCCACTTCCATCATAAGATCAAAGGGGTCCTTCCACTTCCCGGTGAGGCACTGATACCACTGATTATACGCAGGCTGCGTATAACTACACTGTAAATCACCTGTATGATGCCAGTGAACAAATTGCAACCATAACCTTCAAAAATCCCACCTCAAATTGCAATGTTGTTACACGTCGTGGCAAGGTCACCATCAAGGCAGCTCCACAAGGCACCACCTCCAATCCAAAGCAGTACAATCTTGTGGAACAATTAGACAAAATGCCTGCGCTCATATCCATTTTAGAACTATTACGCCTATCGCCATCTCATAAAACAATCTTGGATCAAGCACTCCAAGAGGCGTCAGTCCCTGCAAACCTGAACACAGACCAATTTCAAGCCATGGTTGGAAATCTAAAGTCATCACCTTGTCTCACTTTTTCCGAAAGTGACAACTCTTCGTTCCAGCAACCTCATAACGCCTCACTCCACATTGAAGGCTTTGTCAACCAACACAGGATCAAGCGAGTCTTGATAGATAATGGAGCAGGCCTAAACATTTGTACACTACAGTTGGTCACAGCATTGGGATATGCAATAGAATCAGTGGATCCTCGCAAGAAGATCACCATCAAGGCCTATGATGATGCAGAGCGTTCATCCAAAGGAGCGGTGGTGCTACCAATCCGAGTGGGCCCTGTGGTAAAACACATAATTTGTCAGGTTCTGGACCTTCCTCTGCCATATAATCTATTATTAGGAAGACCTTGGATACATGCCATGCAAGCCGTTCCATCTACCTACCATCAATGTATCAAGTTCCCACATAATGGTGCAGAGATCACAATCCTGGGTGATGCAAATCCCTTTGCATTTTGCCATAATATCAGCCATCAACCAGAGATTACTGTTCCTAATAATAGGGAAGCCATTTCCTCCACATCATATGTAAATCCCACCTCTCTTGCCAGTTCGAACACCCCTATACCCAAGCAAGAAAAGCTTAAGATGAAAGTCGTAGAGGAAGGTCCCGGGGAATATAACTTAAGTCAACTCTTTTGTGTGGGACAAATGCCCACTTCTCCTAGAACACATGGTAAACCACAGCAGTTACTCCAGCAACGACTAATCACGCCAGCATGTGCCTTAACGCCTTTCATCCTTGGAAAGAGTCAAGAGGAAGAAACACAAGATGAGGACCTAGCGGACTGGATCTATAAAGATCCCATCACCACTGACAAACCGCAAGTTACACTTCCTACGGAACAATATGGCAAAGGCCTCCTCATTATGCAAAGAATGGGATATGATGGTCAGAGTGCTTTGGGATACTGCAAACAAGGACGACACGAACCTCTACTACCAGAATTCAAGCCCAAAGGTAATACAGGCCTTGGCTTTGAAAAAGAGATCCTTCCTAAACTCAGATTCAAAGGAAAACCCAGCAAACCATTTTGCCCACCTACTGCAAAGAGGATACCTTTCATAATCAAAGCACCATCAAGCACTATCCCCACTGCCCCCTCAAGGCTCACAACTCCACCATCACCAATGTCACTCATCCCATCAAACGAACCAGTAATCCTATCAGCAACACCATTTGTAGCAGCAACTATATTGGAACCCGCAGCAACATCTATGGCACCAGTAATTCCAGCAGAAGCCACTGAGTCACCATTACCGATACTTCCAGTGACAAATCCATTAAACCCCATCACAATTCCTGCAACACCGATCACTACAAGGATACATAAACCAATCACACCTGCCGTGTTTAACTCCAAAGACATCCCAGTATGGTATAGCAATCGGATGCTGGAGAGTGATTCAGAGACCGACTCACATGAGTGGGAATTCGATTCAGTGCAACTTAACACTTCAGATGAGGAAGACACATCACCACCTCCACCCCGCAAAGACATCCCTGTTTACGGAGAAGCACAGATAAAGACCACTTGGGTACCTGAGCTGGAAACATCTTCCACAGACCCTACGTCTCATCCTACGCCTGATTCTGACAAGGAGAGTACCATCAACGACCTTCACCACACCGTCTTAACCCTCACTGATACATCTCCCGCACTTAACTTAATCGATGAAGTAATGCCCATTATCCACCCTGAACTCATTGAATGGAACCAACCAAATCCCCCATTTCTTGACCTCTTCCAAAACGATGAGGCTATCATTGACTTTTTGGAATTAAGGGATAATCTACCAAGCGGGGATCACAAAGCTGGATTCGCCATTGAACTTAATAGCGCAGCATACTTCGGGGCGGATGCCAAACCCTTCAGCTGCAAAAATATAACATTAAAACATGGATCTTCCAGTGAAAACCACACTGTGGCACTGTTTGATCCAACAAAAGTAAAAAGAAAGAGCGTATCCAACGGTGAAAACCTCTCTGAGGCACTTGAGGATGAAGGGTTTGACATTCTCCCTGCTAGTACACAACAGGAACGATCGACGATTCTCATTGAGGAGACTAAAGAATACAATGTGGGGACTCCTGAAAACCCTCATATCATACATCTGGCATCTCTTCTCACTCCAGAGGAACAGCCTCAATTTATAGAGTTCTTCCAACAGCGTCAGATCAACTTTGCATGGTCATATGCAGACATGCCTGGGCTTGATCCTGATTTAGTCATGCATCATCTCACAGTAGCAAAAGGAGCCAAACCTGTCAAGCAGAAGCTTCGTAAGATGCATCCTCAGATTGTCGTGCTAGTCAAAACAGAACTCAAGAAACTCCTGGATGTTGGTTTCATTAGACCAATTGATTATGCAGAATGGATCTCCAATATTGTGCCAGTTGGCAAACCAAAAGGGGGCATCCGCATTTGTACAGACTTCAGAGATCTAAATAAAGCATGTCCTAAGGATGACTTCCCTCTACCAAATATTGACATCATAGTAGATTTGACAGCAGGACATGCCATGCTTTCACTCATGGATGGCTTTTCAGGATACAATCAAATAAAGATCGCACCAGAGGACCAACATAAGACAGCCTTCACATGTCCATGGGGCACATACTGCTGGAATGTAATGCCTTTTGGTCTAAAGAATGCAGGAGCGACCTATCAAAGAGCAATGACCACCATCTTCCATGACATGATGCATACTATGATGGAAGATTATGTGGATGACTTACTAGCAAAATCACTTACTAGAGAAGGACATCTCCGCATCTTAGATAAAATCTTTGATAGACTGGAACAGTACCATGTTCGACTCAACCCAAAGAAATGTGTCTTTGGAGAGACCTCCGGGAAACTTCTAGGATACATTGTCTCAAGCAAAGGCATTGAGGTCGATCCAGCAAAGGTTAAAGCAATCATGGACATGCCACCTCCAAAGAATATCAGTCAGCTAAGAACACTACAAGGACGGCTTCAATCTATCCGCAGATTCATTGCACAATTGGCTGATAAGTGTCACCCATTCACACACCTGCTACACAAGAACATCCGCTTTCAGTGGGATGACAGATGCCAGCAAGCATTTCAGGCGCTTAAAGACTATCTCATAAATCCACCATTGCTGATGCCACCAGATCCAAGTAGACCGTTGTTACTTTATATCTCAGCGACAAGTACAGCATTAGGTGTATTACTGGCACAACATAATGCAGAAGGAAAAGAGTGTGCTATTTACTACATCTCTCGCACACTGGTGGGCTATGAACTCAATTACACACCTATTGAGCGAGCTTGCCT
Organism: Cryptomeria japonica; assembly: GCF_030272615.1. Taxonomy (NCBI): domain Eukaryota; kingdom Viridiplantae; phylum Streptophyta; class Pinopsida; order Cupressales; family Cupressaceae; genus Cryptomeria; species Cryptomeria japonica. The sequence goes on along the minus strand of NC_081415.1, from coordinate 19,768,133 downwards.
AGCAGTAATCTTGGCAGCCACTAAACTGAGGCACTATCTGTTAACACACAAGGTGCAACTCATTGGTAAGATTGATCCACTCAAGTATTTACTCAGCAAAGCAGCATTGACAGGCCGCTTGGCCAAATGGGTGATGATTCTAAGTGAATTTGACATTGAGTATGTGGACCGTAAAGCTATCAAAGGTCAAGTTATTGCAGATCAGTTGGCCGATGCACCACTCATAGGCGATCATCCCCTCATTTCCAATTTTCCAGATGAAGAGATATTCATGCTCACAGAAGTACAACCATGGAAGCTATATTTTGATGGTTCATACACTAGGCACGGCTCGGGGGCAGGCATTCTGTTTATCACACCTCAAGGTGATAGCATCCCGAAGTCTTACAGGCTCACATTTCCATGCACAAACAACATAGCAGAGTATGAGGCCTTGATCACAGGACTCAGGTTAGCCGTACAATGGAAATTAAAAGAATTGCAAGTATATGGCGATTCCCAACTAGTCATTCGACAAGCAACCGATGAATATCAGACCAAGGATGATAAACTCATGCCATACAAGCAAATGGTGGACAATCTAAAGACATCATTTACTACTATCACTTTTGAGCAGATACCAAGAGATCAGAATCGAGCTGCTGACGCTATGGCTACCATCGCATCTCTACTAGATCTTCCACAGAATTCAACACGCTACGAGTTCTTGGTAGAACAGCTTTGGATTCCCGCTTATGATATCCCCGAATCCAAAATGATATGTCGCCTTGTCGGTTCTGAATCCCCATGGTATGGTGAGTTCTACACTTATCTCCGTGATCACACCCTTCCTCCCAACCAATCAAATAATCAACGTAAAACCTTCATTCGCCAATCTGCTCGATATACCATTATTGCTGAAACCCTATACCGACGTAGTCTTGATGGTACTCTCCTTCGATGTCTGGAACAAGATGAGATAACAAAGGCTTTGGAAGAGGTACATGAAGGAATTTGCGGGACTCACTCAAGTGGTCCGTCACTAGCCAAGAAACTCATGCGAGCTGGATACTATTGGCCATCTATGGAAAAGGATTCCTACTACTTTGTCAGGAAATGCAAGAAATGTCAAGTTCACGGTGACCTGATACATGCACCAGCACAGGAACTGCAACCAATCACAACACCATGGCCTTTTTGTCAATGGGGCCTCGACCTTGTGGTTAAGATTCATCCATCTTCATCCAATGGCCATAAATTCATTATTACCGCCACCGAATATTTCACCAAGTGGATCGAAGCTGTTCCACTTACCCAAGTCACCGGCAAGCAGATCGCCTCATTCATCCTCAATTACATCATCTGCCGGTATGGTGTGCCCATGTCCATTGTCACAGATAACGGTCTTCCTTTCAAAAATCAGGATGTTCGTGAGCTTTGTGAGAAATTTCATATCCAACACCGCTTTTCCACTCCCTATTACCCACAAGGCAATGGTCAGGCCAAAGCATCCAATAAAAACATATTGAGGATCCTAAAGAAGACAGTCAATGATGTCGGCCGTGATTGGCATGTTCAATTGAATCCAGCGCTATGGGCATATCGAACTAGCATTCGGACCCCTACAGGTGCAACTCCTTATTCATTGGTCTATGGTGCCGAAGCTATCTTACCTATTGAGGTTGAGATACCATCATTACGAGTTTCCTTGCATAATCTCATTGATGATGAAGCATACAGAGTCTCACGCCTTCAGGACTTAGAGTTACTTGATGAGAAGCGACAAGCTGCATACAATCACCTCAAAGCCTATCAGCAGCGCATGAGTAGAAGTTACAATCACCGAGTTAGATCTCGTACATTTGAGGTAGGTGATCTTGTTCTTCGAGAAAATCCTCGCAACCAACCAAATAGAGAACATCAAGGCAAGTTTGAATCAAACTGGCTGGGCCCATATGTTGTCACTGCTGTATTCGGGTCCGGGGCATATCAGTTGGCTACTTCAGAAGGAGAACTGCTTGCAGATCCAATCAATAGCATGCACCTCAAAAGATTTTATACCTAAGGTGTACAGAGCATCAGGCTCCCCTACATATCAGAAAAATATCAAAAACATTCAGAAAATGTCCTGAAGAAAATACAAAAACATTCAAAAAAAGTAAAGAAAAATCATGCATCCAAATGGTGAACAACCACTCCGGTGGCACCTTGGGTAAGTACGATGGCGAAAACCTGGCAAACAGGCGCCACTCGTAAAGGCTATGGCTCCATTGTCTTTCAGGCTTGTTGCGATCACATTCATACATACACACATCCATCCATCTAACCATGGCTTGTTATTTTATCTGTAATCCAAGAAAGTACTTCATGCGTCTAGCATCCCGCTTTTTCATAAATCATGTCCAACTTGGGGGCAATGCCCTTACAATCTAGATGATGGAAGTGGATTCTACATTACTGGTGATTCATTGGCAAAAACATTCAAAAATGTCTCGCAAAATACAAAAACATTCAAAAATGTCTCCGAAAATCCAAAAACATTCAAAAATGACTCACAAAATCCAAAAACATTCAAAAACTATTACACAAAATCCAAAAAAAAACAAAACATCAGAAAACCCATCAAAAATCACACAAAAACATGGCAACACATTGTACATATTCATCCATGCAGATACCAAAACAAGCATTGACAAATACTCACACAAATGACCACTTATCACTCGACCAAAACAATCGACATTAACAAATCCAAACCTGTCTTTAAACAAGGATGCATCCTTCCTTACCAAAACAAAGACAAGATGACGTTTTCTTTGACAAGAAAATTATGTTAAGCTATCAAATACTTGGTTGATTTGTGAGTACAATCGTTCGTTTATCTGTATCGGGATCTTTCAGCATTGTTTTGTATCATTTGCGCATTATTTCCGATGAAGTTCTGGGGCATGTACTAATGGTGTCTACGTGGGAAGTTCACCAAGCTATGTGATCTTATGCAAAATGCAGTCATAGATCATTACGGCTTGCTGACTACAGCGTATACCTCGACCATATGAGCATGAACCATTACCAAGGATCCATATTCTTTTATTCTTTATGTATATACTATTTGTTTACAGGTACAATGCTCATTCTTTGGTTCCTCCTCATCCAATTTGGATAAAGGTTTTTATTTCTTAGTACGGTATGCACTTGTCTCGGGATATGATCAGCCTAAGATCAAGGAGGACGATCCAAGTCATGCATGAAAGGAGATAATCCTTGTCTGTTCCGCAAGCAATACTCAGGTCAACTTGATCCATTATATCGAGTTGCTTGTATTAACTTGCTATATCAAATCCATGTAAGAAATACTCTGGTCATCTTGAATCTTTATGTCAAGTTGCTTGTATTTTCTTACAACATTTTAAAGCTCAATGATGAAAATAGAGCACTATGGATCGTCATTCCATCTCATTTGTATATATTGCATTTCGTTGCATTCCACCCATCCATACATTCATAATAGCTGCATATCATGCATACATAGTCATAATAATGCATACTCTATTTTACTCATCTTCTTCCATAAGACTCGGTCCTAGTCCTCCATATCTTCTATCTAACATCAAATCCCCCCTCACCCTCCCTATCTTGATCATCAACATCATCCTAATCCCTTCATCGCTTCCCATCCTCACTCATCCACAAAATTAAGCCAGTTACTCTGTCTACACAGATACATCGACTCCCACACACCTAGACTATCAACAGATACTCTGATCAAGTATCTTCGGGTCTCAACAGGTAATCGATTATGGTAATCCTAGACTACATCAGGCATTTATCATAATGACCTAGTCTCAACGGGGCTGCCATGATTCCCCACAGCCATCCATCACATGCACATACATATCAATTGATCAACCAATCAAACACAATCCAACAGACAATTACATCAATTGTCTACGTCTCAACGAGTATTTTGCTTCATATACCTTGACTTCATCGGGCAATTACATCAATTGTCTAAGTCACATCAGGTCACTTTGATTCACTTACTCAGACTTTATCATGTCCAAGCGACCAACTGACATCAACTGTCACACTTTGACTTGACCGAGGCAATTAAACCGATTGCACCAGATTGTCCAAACAATTTTGATCAATTGTATAGCATCAATCCAAACCCCACACTACATCTGCTATGTATCTCTTGCATGACCTCAGGGTATTCGTTGGCTTGTTGTTTCTTCATATTCACTCCATTTTCTCCCATTCTTTCATCATTAGTTCTAATTTCTTCTATTCTACATCCCCTCCACTTTTCATTCTTTTTCGAGAGATCGCCCGATTTTTCAAAAAAAAAAAATCAGCCCATCTCTCGAGGGGGCATACCACCCATTAAATTTACATTTTATGGGGCATTTCTTCACACCTATTTTTCTTTCTTTGAAACAATGCGATAAACTGCACCGTCTCAAAGAGGGGCAAATGTAGTCACATAAATCTGTCCACTTAATTAAATGAATACTTAGTATTTATTTGATTATTTAACCATCAATTAATAATTAATTAAATTAATATTTAATTAATTCATCTTAACCCTCTTCTCCTATTAATTAAATAAATTATTCAATTTATTTGATTTAATTCACTTAACCAAATTCAAACCATTAATTAAATAAATAAATCATATTTATTTAATTAAATCTTCTCTCACATTTAAATAAATTAATATTTATTTAAATCCCCCAAAAATCCCACCTCTCACATTTAAATAAATTAACATTTATTTAAATCACCTTTATCCTCCACCCACTTGCATTTTCCTACAAATGCAAGTTGCACAATTATTTTAAATAAATCATTTATTTAAAATCACCTTTATCCTCCACCCACTTGCATTTTCCTACAAAAGCAAGTTGCACAACTATTTTAAATAAATTATTTATTTAAAATCCTATTTATCCTCACCCACTTGAAACCTTTAATGGTTTCCCTTAAAGTATTCAAACTTGATGGCTTTAAAGTCTTCAAACTTGATGGCTTCCTTCTATAGTCTTCTTAAAGACTTTAATGGTTTTCCTTAAAGTCTTCAAGCCTTTAATGGTTTCTCTCAAAGTCTTCAAGCATTTTAAATGCTTTATCTTCTTTTTCTCATTTAAATAAATTAATATTTATTTAAATATTTATCCAAATTCAACTTACACCATTTAATTGAAATAAATGATTTTATTTTAATTGAAAATACCAAAATTTCTCCCACTTGCATTTTCCTACAAAATCCACTTGTATGCCTAAACCCCTTCTAGATTCTTCTAAACCCTTCCTAATTAGCCTAATCCATCCCCTAAATATTGTCACATTCCTAAGCAAATTGGAGTCACTTCTCAAAGACTCCAAAGTCTTTGAAAAGCAATTAATGTTTTGTGTGTTCAACAAATTAACCCTCAAAGTCTTTGATAACCATTGAAGGCTTTCAACCTTCAACCACTAAATGGCTCAAAGTCTTTGATAACCATTAAAGGCTTTCAACTTTCAACCACTAAATGGCTCAAAGTCTTTGATAACCATTGAAGGCTTCCAACCTTCAACCACTTAATCCCCAAAGTCTCCAATAACCATTAATGGTTAATTCAACCCTCCCACATGGTTAAAACATTTGTTTTGACTCAACCTCTACCCAACCCAAAGGTCTCATCAGGCCATTAATGCTTTGACCATGATTATCTCTTAAACATTTGCACAAAGGTTTATCCTTGGATTAACTCTTAATCCAATGGGTAATCTTAATTTAGACTTGACCCTTACCTTCTAGATAACCATGAGGTCTTCTCAGGCCTTTAATGCCTCCAACCTCTTCTCTCAACCCAATCCTATGTTGACACTTGTCACCATTTTATTGGTGCCAATTGTGCACATGGATCCCCAACTTTCAAACTTGGCCCTTGATTAAACCATTCAATCTTAACCCTTCATTTCCCCATTTCTTCTATAAATAGAACCCTTCTCCTCAAGCAAAGGGGAAGCATTTTAGAGTATTGTTGTTATACTGGCATTAGCATAGAGCTTTTTCATAGCATCACTATCTACTCTAGCATAGTATTTAGCTTTTCATTTCATATTTGAAGCTTAGTATTAAATCTCAATCCTCCATAAGCATCCATAGTGCAAAAAGCTGCTGAGAGCTACACTCATTTGGGACTTGGAGAGGAGAGGAACAAGGGAGGAGCAACTATGAGCATCTTGATTAGCTATTTCATTTTATGTTTATATGCTTTCTATTTCATGCTTAATATCTCTCTTGATATGCCTGTTTAGGATAATCTTTTGTTGCTAACACTAACGTTTGTTTCTTGTGCTCTTGTGTGTGTTGCCATCAAACAGATTTTCTAATCCTTTTTGCAATCCTTACGGATGTGACCTGGTTTACCACAATTCCAGCAAATGACTTTGGACTTTCCAGGAGATTTTGATCTCCCTTTCGATTTGGACTTATCACACTTCTCATTCTTCTTTCCTTTCTCCTTAGGTCTTCCATGAACAATTAAGGCTTCCTTTGAATCGTGGGATACCTTCCTTAGCATCTCTTCACCAAGTAGGGCATCCACCACATCTTCAGACTTCAAAACAACATAAGTACTATCGATAGCCATAAAAAGAGAATCCCACGAATCAGTCAAAGAACAAAGAAAGATTTGATATTTTTCCTCTTCATTCATCTTAACACCAACAGATACTAATTGAGCCACCAACATATTGAATGCTTCTGGATGGTTTGCAACTCGTCCACCCTTTTTCATCTTCAAGGAATACAATTTCTTCCTCAAGAAAATGTGTTTTAATAAAGATTTTGCTTGATACATTTCACCAAGCTTATCCCATAGTTTCTTTGCAGTGTTTTCTTCGTGGATATTGATCAGAATAGAGTATGTCTGACACAGTTTGATTAGACCCTTGGATTTTTGGTCCATAACATCATACTAAGTCACCACAATAGAATCTGAGGGCCTTTGAACATTCACATCAACAACATCCCATAGATCATGATCTATCAACAAATCTTCCATCTTTAGCTTCCACATCATAAAAAATTGTTCCATTAAATTTCTCCACCTCTATTTTCCCTGACGAACTTGCCATCTGAAAATTCTTGCAATAAGATCAAAAAGTGTCTTCTGCAAAATCTCCCACTCAAATATGGATTAGTTCAAAAAATCCAACAACCTATAACTAAAACCAAAGGTGATCAAGCTCTGATACCACTTGTAAGGAAGTTAACTAGCGGAACAACTTCCTACACTAACCTTGAGAGGAGGGTAATGCAAAAACTTTTACAGATCTTTACAATAGTTATAGAAAATAAAAATAGATATAATAACATTTAAACCACAACACAATGATTTACGCGGGGAAAACCCTTTCGGGAGAAAAAATCCCACACTCCAAAAACCACCCAATATATTATTCAAGACTAAAAATAGATTATAGTATACTTGCAAAGCAAACTCTTCGCAGGAGTACCACTAATCAGTGATTCAAAAAACTTAATAGTCATAAGACTCTTACACACAACCTCTATCTCACGCACCTCATATATAGGAGATACAATACAAGAAACCGTCAAACAAGTTTTATATTATACTCGAAGCCATTTGTCCAAACAATTGGGGCATGACAAGCCCCAATCCTACATCTACCATCAACACCATTCAACCATAAACACAGTGGCAAAAAACACCCAAAAACACACTGCTATCAACTGAAACAAACCAACCAACCACTGTTACATACTTCGGCCATGACAGAGACTGACATAAACAAAAATTGAAAGCATGAAAAACTATATCAAAACATTCGAAACCCTACAAACATTAGAGACTTTTACATTTGTTCCTCACAATTTTTAATGGTCTATTGACCCAAATATTATTTGCATCAAATTATGTTGTCGACGCCTCCTCATCCCTAACCTTGTGTTTTCCCTTCACACATTATTTCTCTTTCTCCTATAGGAAATTATTTAGTCAATCCTAGCCTACGTAGGCTTTAACATGTCGCTCATCACGATTCATCCCCTTTGCCCATCAAATGAAGGGCATGTACAGCTACGGGGTGTCATCCAAGCCCTTCCTCTCCTCATTCACCAAAAATCCCATCCCTATTGTTTCCCTCTCCAACACTATTTGCAGCCCGTAGAGCCAATCTTTTACAACACACCCCCGCAAGACCCCTTCCATCTCTTCCTTCCTGCCCACCTCTAGGCCCTAAGTTGCTACTATTGAAACAATATTAGCATTTATGTGAAAATAATGCTCCATCGCCATGAATCTTTCACCCAATAAAATCTCCACTATCTGCAAAAAAACATCGTCATCAAATTTAAACAAGCTCTTCAACCTCTTCTTGCTAATCCTGTCCATCAAAGCCAATTGCTAGCGTGGGTAACCAAAGAGAATGTAGCTTCCATTTTGCATTCCCTTTGCCACTCGTCCTCTACATTGAGCACCGACCAACATTGCAAACATAAATAAAACCTTGACCCCTATCACATCCATTAAATGCCACACATTGCCATAATGTTCCATTTGAAATGGTGGCATTCCACCTCATGCAAGCTCAATGTCTAAATTTTGCAAATCTTCATGCACCCCTTTCATACTATCATTACAACTCACGACCCACTTAGATAGTTTATCACAACCCGATTGCCACCACGTTGCACATGACCAATTTTGTAATCATCAAAGACTGATAGAATTTGGTTTGCTACAATGATATATTTAAGCCTATAGGCTTTTAGTGGGAGAAAGCGACCGAAAAAGTTCAAGACATTCTGGCGGCCGCCAGAATGTCTTGCCGCCGACTTTCTCCCTCCGCTACGTGTGTGTTCATTTCGTGGCCCGCGTGATGACGTGTGCCTCGCTTACGGTCATCTCCGTGCGTGCGCTCTGTTTCCGAAGTGATGTTGTCTTTGATGATTTCATCCCCGAGGCTGTGCACGAATACTGGCGTTCTTTATGGCTGCTTGCAACCCTGAAATCTAATTTGTTTTGTTGTTGTCGGCAATATTTTGCTCTGCAATTTTTGCATAAGGTTGTTAGGTTTTGTTCTGCTTGTGACTGTTTTATTGGGTTTCTTTGTGAGTTTGACACCGTGAATGGTTTGAATTTGCAAGGTAAGCTTATTTAAATGTGTTTTTGTTTTGTAATGCATTTTGTTTATAGTCTACTTATTTTCTCCTTCCGTGTGCTTGCAGGGTTGTTGCTTTGTTTATGTTGTTTAACTGTTTGTGGGCGTGGCTACTTCCAGTTTGCAAGGCTGCTTTGTGAGTTTCATGTCATGAATGGTTCGAATTTGCAAGGTAAATTCTAGTTATATTTAGATTCTTTTTCATTTTGTAATGCATTTTTTTATAGTCTGGTTTCAATTTGCAAGGTAAGCTTTCGTTTGATTTCAATTTGTTTATGTTTTGTAATGCATTTTTTTTATATTCTGCTTATTTTCTCCTCCCGTGTGCTTGCAGGGTTGTTGCTTTGTTTATGTTGTTTAACTGTTTGTGGGCATGGCTACTTCCAGTTTGCAAGGCATTTTCAATGCTACTTTGTGAGTTTCACACCATGAATGGTTTGAATTTGCAAGGTAAGTTCAGCCGCTTTCAACCCTAAAATCTAATTTGTTTTATTGTTGTCGGCAATATTTCGCTCTGAAAATTTTCGCATGAGGTTGTATATAGTCGTGGAGTTAGGTTTTCTTTTGGTTGTGTCTGTTTTCTTGGGCTCCTTTGTGAGATTCAAACCGTGAATGGTTTGAATTTGCAACGTAAGAGCTTTATTTAATTTTTTGTTTTGTTTTGTAATGCATTAAATCTATACTCTGCTTATTTTCTCCTTCTGTGTGCTTGCAGGGTTATTACTTTGTTTATGTTGTTTAACTGTTTGTGGGCGTGACTACTTCCAGTTTGCAAGGGATTTTCAATGCTGCTTTGTGAGTTTCACGTCGTGAATGGTTTGAATTTGCAAGGTAAGTTCTCGTTTTATTTAGATTCTTTATGGCCGCTTGGAACCCTAAAATCTAATTTGTTTTGTTGTTGTCGGCAATATTTCGGTCTACAAATTTTTGCATAAGGTTGCATAGAGTCATCGAGTTAGGTTTTGTTCTGGTTGTGACTGTTTTATTGGGCTCCTTTATGAGCTTCACGCCGTGAATGGTTTGAATTTTTAAGGTAAGCTTTGGTTTTATTTAATTTTTTTTTGGTTTTGTAATGCATTTTTTTTATAGTCTGCTTATTTTCTCCTTCCACGTGCTTGCAGGGTTGTTACTTTGTTTATGTTATTTAACTGTTTGTGGGCATGACTACTTTCAGTCTGCAAGGCATTTTTGCATAACTTTGGATATAGTTGTCCAGTTAGGTTTTGTTGTGGCTCTGACTGAATGGTTTGAATTTGCAAGGTAAGTTTTGGTTTTAGTTAGATTCTTTTTTGTTTGTAATGCATTTTTTTTATAGTCTGCTTATTTTCTGATTTCCTGTAGTTGCAAGGTCGGTACTTTGTGCATTTTATTGTAGGTTAAAAGGGTTTTAGTTGGGTTTTGCAGTTTGTAGATATTTATTGATTTAAGTTTCTTACTTTGTTTTAATCTTTTCATCCCCGGTGATGTGCACCAATGTAGACTGTTTTGTTGGGCTTGTTTATGAGGTTCTCGCTGTGAATGGTTTTACTTTTCCAGGTACTTGTTTAGTTTATTTTTTAAGTTTTTAAAATTCGTAATGCATTATTTGATAGCGTCCTTATTTTTGGCCATGGTGTGCTTGCAGGGATGTTACTTTGGTTATGTTGTTTAACTATTTATGGACATGATTAGTTTCAGTTTGCAACATCTCTGTTCACTTTGACAGGTATTTAGGTTTTTACCATTTTGTTGCCGATTAAAGTCTGGTCTAGGTTAAAAGAATTTTAGCTTGTTTTGGATTCTGCAGATATTTTTATTATCTGCACTAATACCAACATTCTTTATGGCCGCTTGCAACCCTAAAATGTAATTTCTTTTGCTGTTCTCAAGAATATTTTGCTGTGAAAAATTTCACTGAACGTTCACTGTTGAATTTCAAGTTTTTCAAATTTGTAGTGCATTATTTTATAGGGTGCTTATTTTTTTTGCGTGGTGTACTTGTAGGGTTGTTACTTTGTTTATGTTATTTAACTGTTTGTTGTCTTGACTACATACATATATGCATAGGCGTGTATTCATGTTCTCCCTCCGGTGCGTGCGTGTTCATTGCATGGCCTGCGTGGTGACATGTGCCTTGCTTGCGGTCATCTCCGTGCATGTGCTCTGTTTCTGAAGCGAAGCTGTCTTTAATGATTTCATCCCCGAGGTTGTGCATGAATGTCGACGTTCTTTATGTGTACACGTGTATGAATATAAGTATTTTAATAAGGCCATTCTGAACTCTGTAGCATTTATATATAGAAATGTGCGTTGCACTCTGAAAGTAGTCATGTCCACAAATAGTTAAACAACATAAACAAAGTAAGGACCCTACAAAGATTAACAAATTGTTAGAGTACCAATATATGTATATAAATTTATATATATATATGTCTGCATATACACATGTACATATATATATACATTTATATATATATACACATGATGTGCATATATATATAATTGTTTTTCTTAGAATGCATTGTAGTGCTGATATATGACTATGTACACACACACACACACATATATATCTATGTATGTATATGTATGTATATGCATGCATGTATATTGTTGGTAAACGGATTTGTTGCTTTAAGAAACTTTCTTGAAAAACTCTATTTTGCCCTGTAATTAGCAACAAAGTGTTCACAACAGTTGAAGAATCACAAAGAAATGGTAATTCTTCTCTGCGTTTGAGAGGGGCAGCTCCCTCGTATAATGGGGGTATTTGGATTTTTCAAAAATTTAAAGAATGAACAATAAAGAAAGATTGAACACCATATAAGGTATGAATCTAGATTAAAATAAATTCCATATAATCAAGTTTGAGATACCACAAACTTATTCACATTCAATGTTAAAGGGAAAGCATTAGGTAATCATCAATTAAACATAAGAACATTGATAATAACCCATGAGAATAAGTTGAACACACATCCAAATTGATCTCTATTGCTTAATTGATTGAATAACACTATCCAAGTCTCTTATACAAAGCTTGTGAAATAGTGGAATCCCCCTCACATTGAATAATAATGAGGTATATATAGGTGAAGTGGTAACCACCTGAGGTAACTACACTAACCACCTTTGTAACTACTTTATAACTTCCTCAACTTTGGGAAAAATAACTACTTAGAATAACTACCCAAAATGAGAACTTAGGATAACTACCTCATATGAAAAGAGCCAAGATTATCTTTTATTACAATACAAAAATAGAGATGAGAGAAAACAAACTCGATCATGAGAGTTATTTACAAAGGAAGACAAAAACATGATGCGAGTAACACAACAAAAATGAAGACTATACAAAATGCAACTCTGCACTTATTCTAAGCTAACTCCTTGCGCTGCCGATGAGGCTGTCGCTTCTGTAGGCACATTATGTTGTCTAGGTCCTTTGTCTCTGAAGATTCTGAAAAGTTGAATGGCTGAAGTGACAGATTTTCCTTTGGGAATTAGGATGTTGGCTATCCTCATTTTCCATGTCTTCAAGTTTCTATGAATGTCACTTAGTTCTGTCACCATGTTGAGTATCTGAGACATAGAGACTCTCAAGGAAGAGTAAATATCAATCAATTTTTCCATGGTATTTTCATTGAAGTTTGTCCTATTAAAAAGCTGTTGATCTACCATGTTCTGGAAGCTATTCTGTAACACCTGCAAATCTTCCATCAATGTCACATCTGGGAAAAGAGCAGTGAGTTGTCCTTGGAGTTTGGTACACACTTGATCATATGAAAGCATGAGCTTTTCTAACTCTAATGAAACTTGATCTATGATCACTAGTTTCTAGTTAATGCTTTCTATCCATATTTCTAAATAATATTTTTCATTATTAGGCAGGATTTTCTCAGTTGCAAGGGTGTCCATTCCAATTTCTATCATTTGTTTGAAATCATTCACAATTTCCTTCGAAGTTGTTTCCTCTTTCTTGACATTCTTCAAGTCTTTCTCAATAGTATTTTTCTTTATTACGACCTCATCATGGATAGATTTTGCTTGGACTAGGAAATCACATGCAAGATTTTTGACCTTTTCTACCCAACTTTCAATTACCTTTCCATAGGCTTGGTATTTTTGAAGATTATCCATAACATTCCTTTCAATTACTCCTTCTGGTGTCAATATAATTGGCTGGCGATCTACACTTAGTGGCATAGTGGAGGTATCAACTACGGATCTCAAGTAAGAAGACAAAGTGTGCACTTGTTGTTTCAATTGATCCTTGGATTGCTTATCCTTTTCACTTCTCTCCACCATTCTGGCTGCCATCACATTAAAGTTCTGAATATCAGACTCATGAGAAGAAGGTCCCATATCAATCTTTGTCACAACAAAGTCTGCAGAGGTGGCCTCATTTGTATCCTTCTCAGATATGGGTTGAGCAATCTCTAAGCACATATTCCTTGAATTTGGATCAGTCTTTATTCTTGAGGATACTTTGAGTTTCTTCAGTTTTTCAGCTCTTCCAAAGAGATCAGATATGCTACTAAATTCAGGTACCACTAGCTTTTCTACCTTCCTCTTCTTCAATAGACTTTGTTCTAACCGTGGGAAAGAAGAATTTTCTGTAGACTCTTGGATGATTTCTTGTCTTGCTACCATTGTTGTTGTCACCTCCCTGATTTCTTCAAATTGATCGCTTGGATTGCTTGGAAATGATGAATCCATGAATAAAGTATTTTGTTGTGCTTCTTGTCGTAGGGATTCAATAGGAACTGAGGGAGATATGGAATGCATTCCATCATCAAATCTTGTGTCATCCAGAATTTCCACTGGAACTTGATCCTTTTCTTGATTCACAATAGAATCTTCTTTTATGCCTTTGCTCTAGATTTCTTTCTCTTTTGTCGAGGTTCATCACCACATGTGTTCTGAAGATTGTTCCTCCTTGGAGGGTCTTCATCTCCATCACTTCCTTGAGTATTCTGGTAAGAAGGAGTATCCCTAGCTGGAGTATGGGAAGAATGCAGTGACGTAGAGCTCTCAAGCTGACTTCCTTTCCTTCTTGGAGTTTCCTTTGTTGGTCTGGTAGCAGTCATTTGAGTAATCTTCTTCTTAATCCAAGCTTTAGAATTCTTGATTACAAAACTTGTTCTTTCTCTGACATCTCTCATTTTTGGATCTGCCCAATTCAAACTAGGAAGTGGCTGGGACTAGATTTGCTCAAAATAGATAGGATCAATCAAATCAGATCCATCATCTTCAATGCCTTCTATGGTCCAATCCATCTTGAAATCTTTCATTTGCTTCAAAGTTAACCTTGTCCAATCTCTTTTTCTAACCTCGAACTCATCTTCGCAATCCTCCCAAAAGTCTTCGAGATTAGGAAAATGAAAATAGCCAAGACCTAACTTTAAGCTGTTCTTGACATAATCCTTGCTATCAAAAGGGAACCTCATCTGGTATGGATACAAGTTGACCTTGGATAAAGCTTTTTCTGTCTCATCTGCTCTTGAACTTGAATCACATCTATAGTGCCCAAGACAAATGGGAAAGGCTACCCCTTTATTCTTTCTATCTCTACATTTCTTTTGAACTGAAACCAATTGTCGACAAAGCTCAACTAAAATGAGCTTATCATCAACATATCTGGGTAGCTTGTGTGGATAACCTTCAAATCCTCCTACTCGAAGATAGGTAAATCTCAGAAACTGGATGAAGAAACTTCCATATTTCTTTATCAATTTAGCGGCTTCCTTTGATATTCTGGTGGCAATGTCTCCTAGTAATAACCTTACTGCCCACATTGTGAAAACATCATTCACCCACCTGAAATACACAAAGCTTTCCTCAAGTTGCAATTGCTTGTAATAATGGTAAACTTGAGTTTCTTGATTTAGGACACCATTAGTACTTAACCCTGGCCATGACCTCAAATTAGCTATAACATATATCAAGTAAGAGATCATATGGAAGCGTTGACCTATTTTGAAGTGCACTAACTGGTCATGTATGCAGTTGCTGATGAGATGGCCCCAGTCAATGAATTGGTTACCGACAGAGATGATTGTTATGAAGAGGTACATCCACATTTCGAACTCAGTGGAATCGGGACTTCCTGTCACTCTATGGAGTAAGATAATCAAGTAACAAATCTCTTTGATGAAAAGAGAACGATGGAGTGTTTTTGGAAGCTGATATTATCCTCCTCGTGGTGCAACCATCCATTCTTTAGCCAGATTGTTGAGGCATTTGCTTCTATTATCGCTAAAGTATTTGTAAGCTTTTTGCTTATCGATGTGAGTGAACTTTTCCTTATATGGCAAATGAAGAATAATAGCTATTGAAATTCCATCAAGTTTGGCCATTAAGGATCCATCTGTAGCTCTTATCTCTCTTGCATTTGGATTATATCTTTTTGAGCATTCTATCATCAAATCTGTACATTGAATTGCTATGGGAAAACATGTTGCTTCAATCAAGCCGCTTCCTGCCACTCTACAGGACAACTTTGATCTGTCGCCTTCCATGAAGAACTTTTTGATTTCCTGCAAATTAATATGCCCAATCTTGGTATCATGAACCTTTGGAATCATGGTGGTGATCATCAGGGCGTACTCATACTCTTGAGCCTTGTATTTCATGATGATGTGTTTTGCAGATTCTTATATTGAAAACTGTTTGTAATATGTGAGTGAAATGTTTTAATAATCGGTTTGAACTTTGAATTTCAAATTTGTATTATCCTGCTTCAACCTTCTAGAGCATCCTCCTTTCAAGACTGCATAGACTCACTTATCTTTCTACAGTGACGTATCTTCTTTGTCAAACACATCAAGTGTTAAGTCTCTACTCCTTATGTGTGGATATTTGAGGGACATTGTCAAACAACTCACAACCTCTTTTTTTTTAATACACCTCTACATTTTGCATATAAGTTTACTAAATCATTTCGACTCATAACATCTGCTAAAAACATTTTGTGCATATCTTGCAATCACTATGATATATGCATTTCATTCGCTGAGATGACATCTCCTCAAGGCATGCTATGGGGGCAAGGAGATTACTGGCAGAAAATCATGGAATTCGGTTGTAGGCTGGTGGAATATTATTCACAACTGTTTTTATTGCAATGATAGGCATTTAAACTTTGGCATTTATACTTTACATTGCTTTGAAGAGAACCATCTGATACACATACCACGTATCTACAGAATACAAGGCACTCAAACATCTCATCTTCAATATCTGCGAGTGGAGTTAGGGAGCACAATAGCATGCATATCTATCGGCTTGCAAAGCAAATGGTTAATAGGTAGTTATAAAACCGATTTTGCTATCTTTCATAAGCCACATGGTGTATTCAATCTGCTAGATGGAAGTTTAAGGAGAAGGCGATATCTTTCAAAACACTCTCATATCGTTGTTGAAAACTAAGAAGTTGAAGTGTATCGGCATCTTGCTAATGTTGGCTAACTCATCGAAAGCATGAAACCATTACATGACTTTGAGTTTTCTCATATTGTGTGTAAGAACGTATTGGTAAGTTGATGATTTTTACCAACTTGATGATAATTTGAAATTCGCAATCCGAAGTTGGTGTTCATTGGTCCCTTTAATCATTTTACCATGTTGCCGCTAACACTTGGTCAACTACCAGCTTAGACCGCCGATGGTGTACATTTCCCAAGTGAGTAGTTTCTAGTGTAAGAACCTTATTATCATTTAAACCATTCTTTGAAGTGCCTTATCTCCATGCCATGAAAACCCGCAATCTATATTTCAAACTCGATTATATAATATGGTTACCACATTACATATCACAAGGACGGATAAGGGTGCGTTCGGCAATGAAGTCCGCCCGAGTCATTTTACTCTCTTTCAAAGCCAAAAATTAGTAGTCAACCATGGAATGAGAAGACCATCCCTATCATAGGCATATTCACCTCTTGTGTCCTTGGTACATTTACAAGGCATTGTTGATAGTAGGTTTTTTTTTCGTGAAGGGGTTTCTAAATTCCTTGAATGACACGAACATTAAAACAACTTCAAGATTCTTTTCTTATGACCCATGACATAGGCTAAAATGGCTTTTAATTAATGTGTGAAAATAATTGATAGGTTAAACCTCTTGACTTCGTCAAATGAAAAGAAATCACACATATTCATGCTTTGCATATATTTATTTTTCTTTGAAAATCGTTATTGACTCAAATTGTCTAACACAAGAAATCCAACAATTTTCAATTCTCAAAAAGTAGGGTTAACATATATATACATGTGTGTATGTGTATGTATATAGGGTTTTATTAAATCTCTATTTTAATAACTATGTTGTAAAGTGTGTAGGATTTATTGATACAAGTCTGCGTTGTAGTGTGAAACTAGTCACGTCCACAAATAGTTAAATAACATTAACAAAGTATATCTATAATTGTTTTCCTTGGAATGCTTTGTAGTGCTGATATATGTATATGTGCATACCCATATGTACATATATACATATGTGTATATATATGTATGTAGGGTTTTATTAAATCTCCATTTTAATAACTCCATTCTAAAGTGTGTAGGATTTGTTGATGCAAGTCTGCATTGTAGTCTGAAAGTAGTCACGTCCACAAACAGTTAAATAAAATAAACAAAGTATGTATATAATTGTTTTTCTTAGAATGCTTTGTAGTGCTGATATATATATATATATATATAGGCATGTATACATGTATATAAATACACACATGTACGCATATATATATGCATGTATGTATATATACACATGTGTGTATGTATATGTATATAGGGTTTTATTAAATCTCTGTTTTAATAACTATGTTGTAAAGTGTGTAGGATTTATTGATACAAGTCTGTGTTGTAGTATGAAAGTAGTCACGTCCACAAACAGTTAAATAACATTAACAAAGTATATCTATAATTGTTTTCCTTAGAATGCTTTGTAGTGCTGATATATGTATATGTACATACCCATATGTACATATATACATATGTGTATATATATGTATATAGGGTTTTATTAAATCTTTGTTTTAATAACTCCATTCTAAAGTGTGTAGGATTTGTTGATACAAGTCTGCGTTGTAGTCTAAAAGTAGTCACGTCCACAAACAGTTAAATAACATAAACAAAGTATGTATATAATTGTTTTCCTTAGAATACTTTGTAGTGCTGATATATGTATATGTACACACACACACACACACACACACATACATGTATGTATAGGCATGTATACATGTATATAAATACACACATGTACGCATATATATATGCATGTATGTACATATAGACATGTGCGTATGTATATATACATAGGGTGCTCTGCGTTGTAGTCTGAAAGTAGTCATGTCCACAAATAGTTAAATAACATAAACAAAGTAGGAAGCCTGCATGCATAAAGGAATTTTTACAGTGCCAACACTTCTATATATATATATATACATGTATGTATGTATATACAAATGTAGTTATATATATACATGTCCATATATATACACATGATGTACATATATATATATCAATTTATCTTACTGAATAAAATCCTTCATGTGCACACAACAGTAATCACATATATACCATTGTAAATTAACACCAATAAAACACAAACGTTAGTAAACAGTTACCTTGCAGAGTAAAATACTTACAACAACAACAAAATGGTTACGTTGCAGTGATAAGCTTAGAAACCCCATCAAGTAAACACTCACAGCCAAAAAAAACCCTAACTCGACAACTAAATCGAATGTTACAAGAAAATTTACAGAGAAAAATACTTACAATAACAACAACAAAAAATTATATTTTATAGTTTCAAGCGCCCATAACAAATCTAAGAACCCTGCAAGTGCAGCACGCAAAAAAATAAGCACACTATAAAAAAATGAATTATAAATGCAAGAAACTTTAAAATAAACATTTTTCTTGCAGAGTGAAAGTAGTCACATCCACAAACAATTAAACAAGCAGCCCATAAAATGCCTTGCAAACTGGAAGTACTCACGTGCACAAACAGTTAAACAAAGTGACAACCCTGCAAGCACACGGAAGGAGAAAATAAGCAGACTATAAAAAAAATGCATTACAAAATAAAAAACAATTTAAATAAAACCAAAGCTTACCTTGCAAATTCAAACCATTCATGGCGTGAAGCTCACAAAGAAACCCAATAAAACAATCACAAGCAAAACAAAATCTAAATCGACAACTATATGCAACGTTATGCAAAAATTTGCAGAGCCAAATATTGCCAACAACAACAAAACAAATTAGATTTTATGGTTGCAAGCGGACATAAAGAACGTCGACATTCATGCACAGCCTTGGGGAGGAAATCATTAAAGACAACGAAATAGAACCTTAAACTATTGATACTGGTTAAAACTTGAATGCACACAAATCGAAAGTGTTTCCTAAAGCATTGCTTAAAACCCAATTCAATATTAATCTATAAACACAAAAAAAATGCAACTCGATAAATTTCACTTTATCAGGATTAACCTTCGTTGATACTATTGATGAATACTAAAGGTTATTGCCTGATATTTAAAGGATGTCATTATTGCCCTGTTTGAAAAGGACACTTCTTGGTATATTTTCCCAAGCTTGACAATGACAATGATTGATAGTAGGATTATACATCTTGCACAGGAAAACATTAAATACAACGTTTCTTCACAAAATGTTTGGTCAGAGTCACACAAATCAGATAATTGACTTCGTGCACATGAAGGCTTTTAATCTCCAAGATAAATAACCACTAACAAATGTTCCATATTTAGAACATTAATATATTGCAATTGATGTCTATAATTTTGATTTTGTGACCATCTTATTACATAACATAGTTACATTCTTTACTTTACTAACAATAGATTCTCATTTTTGAACTGATGTTGTCTTTAATGTTTTCCTCACTAGCCAAATGCACAAGTGTATTTGATTTTGTTATTGTATTCATGTCACAGACCCTTCAAACTGTAAAACTGAATACTTACCTTGCAGAGTGAAAGCATTCATGCCCATACTTAAATATATATCCATGTATATATATAGATATAGATGTATATATATCAGATGTATATGTATACGTGTATGTACATTGATATAGACATGTATACTTGTATATATACACATGGATATATATATATACTCTAAAATAAATGCAACTAAGCACTTGTCTTGCAGAGTGAAAGCTTTGTAAGTTGACTCATTAGTCAATTTACAAAACTTAAAGTATTCACCTAATTATTACAAGTTTTTATAATCAGTTAATAGTAAATTCATTATGATTCACAAAAAAAAATGTGATCTACTTAAAGATTTGTTGTATTATTCTTGTATGTTCACTTTTTTTAGTAATGCATTTCCATTCTGTCATTCCAATAGAAAACAACCACACTAACACAATCAAATTTCAACAATGGATAGAAGATTGAAAGAAATAGAGGACATCAACAATGTCATTGAAAGCATGTTGCAAGAAAGCAACAAGTTAAAGAGCAACCTCAAAAAGATAATTGAACACTACGAAAATAAATCACCAAACCAAACAACAGTGAACCTCTCTACATCTTGTAGTACTGTAACAACCATACATAGTATTGAATTAGCACCTTTACTAATACCAAGTACTGAACAATTAGGTGATCCAACGGTTATTTTCACATTGGGAGACATAGTATTTAAATGGACTGATAACGAGCTTGGATGGGTTGCTTGGGTTGATCCTGTGTTGTTGTAATTATTCAATCTTTGAAAAGTTAAATTCATATTTTGATTAACATTTGAATCAGATAGAAGCATCCCATATTTTCAAAGATCTTTGATGAGATGAACTCATATTTTGTTAATATGCTCTCAAATATGTAAATCATAATGTCATACTTTATGTTTTATAAGCTTACCAGCATATGACCAATTATCATTTTCAATGCATGTTTCAATCACATTATGATCAATTCATTACCATTTGAAACAAAAATTAAACTGTAACAACGTTACTCTATGCTCAGTTAATTTTGATGTGCTTGTGCATATATACCTTTGATAAGCTTACATCATGTTGTGATTGTAATCTGATATAAGAACTATAATTCATCATGCTTATAATTTACTTCTAATTTGTTTTGTTGTTGTCGGCAATATTTCGCTCTACAATTTTCACTCTGCAAATTTTCACATAAGGTTGTTATGTTTTGTTTGCTTGTGACTGTTTTACTGGGTTTCTTTGTGAGTTTGACGTCATGAATGGTTTGAATTTGCAAGGTAAGCTTTCGTTTTATTTAAATGTGTTTTTGTTTTTTAATGCATTTTGTTTATAGTCTGCTTATTTTCTCCTTCCGTGTGCTCGCAGGGTTGTTGCTTTGTTTCTGTTGTTTAACTATTTGTGGGCGTGGCTACTTCCAATTTGCAAGGCATTTTCGAGGCTGCTTTGTGAGTTTCATGCCATGAATGGTTTGAATTTGCAAGGTAAATTCTAGTTATATTTAGATTCTTTTTCATTTTTTAATGCATTTTTTTATAGTTTGGTTTCAATTTGCAAGGTAAGCTTTCGTTTTATTTAAATTTGTTTTTGTTTTGTAATGCATTTTTTTAATATTCTTCTTATTTTCTCCTTCCGTGTGCTTGTAGGGTTGTTTCTTTCTTTATGTTGTTTAACTATTTGTGGGCGTGGCTACTTCCAGTTTGCAAGGCATTTTTGAGGTTGCTTTGTGAGTTTCACGACGTGAATGGTTTGAATTTGCAAAGTAAGTTTGGCCGCTTGCAACCCTAAAATCTCAACATACAGAGAGATAAGATACTTCAACACATCATATATGCATTAAAGGACAACCAATTTGACCTACGAGAAATTAGCAATGATAACACATGAATACATTTAGAACATATGAACTAAGACGTATTCTTCATTATCCTTTCGGAAATATACAAGTCCAAAATCCTTTCTATACATAGTGCAAATCAAAATGTCATTACAAGTTTCTCCTGCGATTCTAGTAGAGTTTTTCCCTTTGTAAAAAGTCTCCCCCCCATTACATTACAAATAGCCTTGTATTTATAGGCTTCCCAGAATAACCACCTTACTAACTAATTTCAATCTTGGGTTAATAACTAACTCTTTTCTGCGTAAATCTCAATGAGTTAGTAACTTACACACTTATGCTTAGAAAGAAGACAACTTCCTAACCTTTAGTTACATGAATAAGTGAGTTACATCACTTTTACAAAAGAACATATTGAAACATAAAACTTTAGATAAAACTTTCAAGTTAGGATTGCAACGAGGTTCTTATCCAACTTCATCTTATTCATTCGCCAGTTTCCTCACGACTCGAACCTTGACTCTTATACTTGATTCTGCACAAATGTTCAAGAGATGAACATAAGCCACATCATTTGAGTTATTGCATATACTCTTAAACTCATATTTTTATGTGATATAGGAGCACAAAGTAGACACATTCACCAATGTCTTTTCCCGTTCTTACAAGGGTTTAAATGATGCCATCCTCTCTGGTATAAACATAAGTGTGTGTTCACAACTTTGAGTCATTTCTCAAGAGATGTAATTGGCAAGACTTTGATCCTTTTCATAACACAATAAAACCATCCTCATTTTTAGATAACTTTGAGTCATATGCATATCTAGAATAAGACATTGATATCCCACATGAATTTACTACAAAATTGGTTGAAGAGATCCATGGTTATTTTGTCAAATGATGAACGCCCACATGCTGGTTCAAAGCTTTCAATTTGGCCCAAGGTGTTCTGAAACCTTCGCAATAGAACATTTTTTTGCACATCTAGAATTCCATGTGAGCTTATTTTATGAAGGCATTTTGTCAAACATGTCACCTGTAAAGTCTTTGCAATCCTTTCCTATCATTCATTGGTATCGTTGATGCATTTATTCAAACAATTCATGTGTCTCATTGATGCTTCCAAGGTTCGCAGCCATGTCTTCTAAACATTTCCAGTTAAATATTTGACAAAGGAAATACCTCTCATTATGCTATTTGAATGTCCATACTCTGTTCTAAAGCTACCATTTTAGCACAGGCAATGGTTGTGGAATTTGGTTTTATGTATGCCAATTGCATTTGCTCGAAAGTTTCTAAATGTTCATTTTGTGCATATCCTAAGATCATCATATTCCATGGATGACATCGTTTGAGGTATTCTGTTGAACAATGAACGTGTGGCGCAAATGTTTTAATGGGTGTCAATACCCCATTCAAAGTCCATTTTGTGGATATCCTACAATTATCATATTTCATGAGATGACATTTTTGCAATATAACTTGTGCTAGGAAATGCATTTCAAAGAAGAGCATTCTGTTGAATAGTTCATGTGCCATGTCTTTGCTTCAACAGATGAGAGCTTGGTTAACATCATATCCTGCAACCATCGTATTTCCAATTTGCAACATGAGCTTGGTTAAGAGCATTGTCATCACCGCATGTCATGAGACCACATCTCTGGGATTAACGCCTGCCAAAGGGACGTTTCTTTGTAGAATTTTGTCAAACTGTTCACGTGTGTTGTCTGTGCTTTCCCTATGCTCTATGATCTACATTCATGTCTACCACGGTATTCTGTCAAATAGTTCACGTGTTGGAATCAACGCTGCCAAAGTCTACATGCATTGTCAAACGTATATGCCATGAGACCATGTTTCTTTGAGGGACTTAGCCAAATTTTTATATGTGTTGACATGCGTGGTATACATGGGACCACATTTCTTTGAGGAATTTCGCCAAACAGTTTATATGCATGGGAATGCACCATTTACATGAGACCATGTATCTTTAAGGGATTATGACAAACAGTTTTCATGTGTTGTCTATACTTTACGCTGCCTTCAAACCTACCAAAACAGTTCACATGCGTTGTCTGGGCTGCCAAGGTTTGCAATGTTGAAGTGAATTGTCTATGCAATTAAATTCTGCTTGTATGAAGGTCAATATATGGCTGGTAAATGTGAGAACGTTTTCAAATAACTCCATTGTGTCTATGAACTGCAATTTTAACAACCATAAGATGGCATCTCTATGGGGCACTATGTCAAATAGTTTGTAGCTTGTCTATGCCTTCCATATTTCACACACATATTTACATTCCATGGCATGTGAATACTACCTTAATCTGCAATTATGTCTTCCAGTATAACAACAACTTTAACATCTGACGAACTCCTTCTCTTCTTCAATTCATTTTGAATGCTCATAAACTTGTTTATAGTCTTCCTTTACTTTTCTCCTTTCTTTGATAAAATCTATAAGAGGTTAAGAATGCTAAAAAACTGAACATTTCTAACCTTCTCGACAAATTGGGGTCCACAAGGTTAAGAAATGGGGTTAGAAATGCTCAATTTTTTAGCATTCCTAACCTTTTTGCGATAGGTTAGAAATACGGGTTAGAAATGCTCAAAAAGTGAGCATTTCTAACCTTCTGGGCAAAGGTTAGAAATATGGGTTAGAAATGCTCAAAAAGTGAGCATTCCTAACCTTTTTGGCAAAAGGTTAAGAAATGAGGTTAAGAATGCTCAAAAAGCGAGCATTTCTAACCTTTTGCTTCAACAAACTATCCTTTAAACCTTTGGAAACCATTGATCACAGTGAGGAACCAAGGAAGAATGCAACTGATGTTTGAAGATGATTTTTCTCATCGCAAATAACTAAAAATAATGAAATAATTTAAAATATTAAATTATCATTTGAGAAATAATTTAAATATTTTAAATATAATGCTTTGGCTGGAGAAAAATGGCATAACTTTCAAACGGTAGGGAGTTAGGTCCTGAAATTTGAAACATGTGTCAATGGTAGGGAAATAGATCCACACAATTATTTATGTCTCATGATGAAGCCTTAAATGAAATATTTTAATCATTTGGGAGAAACAGACACAAAAAATGGAAAGTTTAAAATATGACAAAGTATGAACTGGGTTTAGGTGAAAGTTGGCCATACGATATAAAATAATGTTTAGATCATGACTGCCAACTGATTTCCCTCAATTTGTGATAATTTTGAAAATTCTTTCATTTTTCATATTCTGACTAGTAAGGACCTTGTATTGCATGTTCACTGTTTACGCAAAAATAGCTATTGGATCTTTACTCGACACTGAGATCGATTTGAATTTTTCAAATTTTATGTGGGCCAAATATGGGGGCAACAACTGGCTATGACTGGGGACAACGACTGCAAAGAACGCAGGATGAACCCAAAATCTCTGGTTCGTAGGCTAGTGCATTATTCATTGGGCAACAGAGTCAGAGAGGAAACAACACAGGGAACAACTAGAGAAACCAGACACAAACCAAAAATGGGACGAACACAACACAACTTCTAACTAAATATGTACATGGTAGGAAAATCCCACCTCATTCTTCTCCAAGATTGTCATACAAAACCATTCACAGGCTGAGAGAAATAGGCACCTGTCCGGAAAAGTGGCATGCATCCATGTGACACCTGTAAGCTCAACAGGCTGGCAAAATCAACATGTAGAAGATGAGAAATATCTTTATGCAATGAACCAAACAACCATATCTCATCATAAATCTGTGAGCTCTCTTGAAGGATTTGGGTACCACTTTGAACATTATTGGCAATTTGTGGAATATTCTCAAGTATACCTATATCCTCTATCTGAAGATCCCTTTGATAGTCTGGTTTGCAATAAATTGATCCATTAATTGGACAACCCTCATATAATTTGTAATGTGAAGAAACTTGAGTTGACATAACCATTGAATCATGTTCTTGAGTATCAACTTGAAAAGCACCTGTTGAAATACACTCATCTGAAAACAAAGGACTGAGACACATGCTTTCACCATAGAAGTCATCATTTGAAGCCTTCAAACACCAATCTGGAATACAATCATTATGGGAATTAACTTCATTGGCTTCCTTCATTAGATCATCCATTACCTCATTTATCTCTGCATTTATGGTACAGTTCCCAGAACTATCCTCCTATATAGGAGTGTCTTCTTGATCTAAAGATTCAAAAGGAGGATTACTTTGAACCTTGCATACTTCATAAGGAATAGATTGAAATTCCATCAAGATAGGGACATTTGTTGATAAACCTTCATAGATTTCATTTTCAACTTGCTCATAGACATCTGTATTACTTTTTGTGTTCTCCTGTCTCAATGATTCCTCTTTATCACACTCTTCATAAAATTTGAAAAATTCATATTCAAGTGGCATGTATGATAAAAAGTGGATTCTTGATGGTTCCTCTTCTTTCACTCGGGACTGATCTAGGAGTTTAGTAAAGGTCTCCATTTTTTAAAATGAAGAATATGTCTGTAAAATTTTACCTATAGTCGCTTCTCTGTTGATCATACAAGTTAGGATTGGATGAATGAGAATATCGTCTCCACATAGAAAATAATCATCAAAAGAATTGAGACACCAAGTTGGAATGAAGACTTTAGGGGATTTATCTTTATCCCTTTCCTCTTCACCATTTTCCTAAAGCTTGGGGTGCATGGAAGTCTTGAAATCATTTATTTCTCCTTCAAACTCTTTATTTTTAGGTTCATGGAAGACTTCCTCCTTGCTATGGTGATCTTCATAATGCTCATGGCATATAGGAACACAATCTTCTTTTTCTTCTTCACACACTTCATCTTAATCTTTCTTTTGATATATATCTTTGTGAGCTAATATGACTTCATCTTCCTTAACACATGCATAATGTGATGGATCTTTTTCAAAACTTGGATCATGAGACATCTCATCAGGAGCGTGCACATCTTCAAGAAAACAATTTTCTCCTTCTTTTTGTTTAATCTCTTGCAATGTTTGAAGCAGAGAAGGATGTACTTTGGCATGATCAAGTTTCCTATTTCCATAGGAGATTTTCAAAACTTTGATATGTGAATCATCGAGAATCTGATTTTATTGTGAAATGGGTGGAGGAGAATGAGCATCAGCATTATTATCCATTGTTGATTCAAGAATACAATTATGAGCAAAAATTTGGTTCTCTCTTCCATATTTTTCCTCAATCTTTTGCAAAGTCTGAAGTAGAGAAGGATTAATTTTGTGAGGATCAAGTTTCTCTCCATTGTAGAAACTTTTCAAGAAGTTGACTTGCTTAGGACTATCAAGACTTTGATTCAGCTGAACAATTTGTATAGGAGAAAGGTCATTTTTGTTTTCATCTTTCTTGATTGTTGTTGATTTAGGTAAATGATCACAAGCAAGAAAACCAATCTCCTTCCCATCTTTTTCTTCAATGCTTTGCAACACTTGACATAAAGAGGGATGAATCTTATCAGGACTAAAATGCATGCGACCATAAAATTTCTTCAAGAAGTCAACTTGTATGGGCTCATCAAGAATTGGCCTCTTTGGATATATATAATCTTCCTCATCACTTTCACTATCACTTTCAATTTTTCCTTTGTACCAAACCATTCTTCTAAATTCGATCTTTCAGATAGAGTCACCAACCTTCATTCTAAAGAAGGTACCTTAAAATATCTGAGGAACAAAGCACACTAGTATGTCGCTCCCCAGCAGAGTCACCAAAAATCTGTTAATAGATTTGTCACTGCGGTCGTTTACTTGAAACTGACCCTGTTTTCCCGATGAGCAGTGACAAACGTCCCAACAGTTGGAGAGATTGGAGTAAACCCACAATCTTCCTCTACGTTTGAGAGGGGCAGCTCCCTCGTATGATAGGGATATTTAGGATTTTTGTGTACTTTTAACCTGAAAGTATGTAAAGGAGAAAACATAAAACTAAAAAGAAATAAAGACAGAAAACCCAACAATAGACACACGACCATCAACTGAGATTTCTCAACATTAGAAACAAATTACAAGGGGAGTCTATAAGGTTATATGCTTAGTCATGAGATGACGATAAAGAAGAATGACAAATCTCAACATACGGAGAGATAAGATACTTCAACACATCACATATGCATTAAAGGACTACCAATTTGACATACGAGAAATCAACAATGATAACACATGAATACATTTAGAACATACAAACTAAGACTTATTCTTCATTATCCTTTTGGAAATATACAAGTCCAAAATCCTTTCTATACATAGTGCAAATCAAAATGTCATTACAAGTTTCTCCTACGATTCCAGTAGAGTTTTTCCCTCTGTAAAAAGTCTCCCCCCCGTTACATTACGAATAGCCTTGTATTTATAGGCTTCCCAGAATAACCACATTACTAACTAATTTCAATCTTGGGTTAATAACTAACTCTTTTCTGTGTAAATCTCAATGAGTTAGTAACTTACACAGTTATGCATAGAAAGAAGTCAACTTCCTAACCTTTAGTTAAATGAATAAGTGAGTTACATCACTTTTACAAAAGAACATCTTGAAACATAAAACTTTAGATAAAACTTTCAAGTTAGGATTGCAATGAGGTTCTTATCCAACTTCATCTTATTCATTCGCCAGTTTCCTCACAACTTGAACCTTGACTCTTATACTTGATTCTGCACAAATGTTCAAGAGATGAACATAAGTCACATCATTTGAGTTATTGCATATACTCTTAAACTCATATTTTTATGTGATATAGGAGCACCAAGTAGACACATTCACCAATGTCTTTTCCCGTTCTTACAAGGGTTTAAATGATGCCATCCTCTCTGGTATAAACATAAGTGTGTGTTCACAAATTTGAGTCATTTCTCAAGAGATGTAATTGGCAAGACTTTGATCCTTTTCATAACACAATAAAACCATCCTCATCCTTAGATAACTTCGAGTCATATGCATATCTAGAATAAGATATTGATATCCCACATGAATTTACTACAAAATTAGTTGAAGAGATCCATGGTTATTCTGTCAAATGATGAACGCCCACATGCTGGTTCAAACCTTTCAATTTGGCACAAGGTGTTCTGAAACCTTCGCAATAGAACAATTTTTTGCACATCTAGAATTCCATGTGAGCTTATTTTATGAAGGTATTTTGTCAAACGTGTCACTTGTAAAGTCTCTGCAATCCTTTCCCATCATTCATTGGTATCGTTGATGCATTTATTCAAACAATTCATGTGTCTCATTGATGCTTCCAAAGTTCGCAGCCATGTCTTCAGAACATTTCGAGTTAAATATTTGACAAAGGAAATACCTCTCATTATGCTATTTGAATGTCCATACTCTGTTATAAAGCTATCTTTTTAGCACAGGCAATGGTTGTGGAATTTGGTTTTATGTATGCCAATTGCATTTGCTCAAAAGTTTCTAAATGTTCATTCTGTGCATATCCTGAGATCATCATATTCCATGGATGAGATCATTTGAGGTATTCTGCTGAACAATGAACATGTGGCGCAAATGTTTTAATGGGTGTCAATACCCCATTCAAAGTCCATTTTGTGGATATCCTGCAATTATCGCATTTCATGAGACCACATTTTTGCAATATAACTTGTGGTAGGAAATGCGTTTCAAAGAAGAGCATTATGTCGAATAGTTCATGTGCCACGTTTGTGCTTCAACTGTTGAGAGCTTGGTTAACATCATATCCTGCAACCATCGTATTTCCAATTTGCAACATGAGCTTGGTTGAGAGCGTTGTCATCATCGCATGTCATGAGACCACATCTCTGGGATTAACACTTGCCAAAGTGACGTTTATTTGCAGAATTTTGTCAAACTGTTCACGTGTGTTGTCTGTGCTTTCCCTATGCTCTATGATCTGCATTCATGTCTACCACGGTATTTTGTCAAATAGTTCACGTGCTGGAATCAACGCTGCCAAAGTCTACATGCATTTTCAAATGTATATGCCATGAGACCACGTTTCTTTGAGGGACTTAGCCAAAGTTTTATATGCGCTACCATGCGTGGTGTACATGGGACCATGTTTCTTTGAGGAATTTCACCAAACAGTTTATATGCGTGGGAATGCACCATTTACATGAGACCACGTATCTTTGAGGGATTATGACAAACAGTTTTCAAGTGTTGTCTATACCTTACGCTGCCTTCAAACCTGCCAAAATAGTTCACATGCATTGTTTGGGCTACCAAGGTTTGCAATGTTGAAGTGCATTGTCTGTGTGATTAAATTTTGCTTGTATGAAGATCAATATATGGCTGGTAAATGTGAGAACGTTTTCAAATAACTCCATTGTGTCTATGAACTACAATTTTAACAACCATAAGATGGCATCTCTGTGGGGCACTATGTCAAATGGTTTGTAGCTTGTCTATGCCTTCCATATTTTGCACACATATTTACGTTCCATGGCATGTGAATGCTGCCTTAATCTGCAAATATGTCTTCCAATATAACAACAACTTTAACATCTGACAAACTCCTTCTCTTCTTCAATTCATTTTGAATGCTCATAACCTTGTTTGCAGTCTTCCTTTACTTTTCTCCTTTCTTGGATAAAATCTATAAGAGGTTAAGAATGCTCAAAAACTGATCATTTCTAACCTTCTTGACAAAGTGGGGCCCGCAAGGTTAAAAAATGGGGTTAGAAATGCTCAAATTTTTAGCATTCCTAACCTTTTTGCGATAGGTTAGAAATATGGGTTAGAAATGCTCAAAAAGTGAGCATTCCTAACCTTTTTGGCAAAAGGTTAAGAATGCTCAAAAAGCGAGCATTTCTAACCATCTGCTTCAACAAACTATCCTTTAGACCTTTGGAAACCATTGATCACAGTGAGGAATCAAGGAAGAATGCAACTGATGTCTGAAGATGATTTTTCTCATCGCAAATAACTAAAAATAATGAAATAATTTAAAATATTAAATTATCATTTGAGAAATAATTTAAATATTTTAAATATAATGCTTTGGCTGGAGAAAAATGGCATAACTTTCAAACGGTAGGGAGTTAGGTCCTGAAATTTGAAACATGTGTCAATGGTAAAGAAATAGATCCACACAATTATTTATGCCTCATGATGAAGCCTTAAATGAAATATTTTAATCATTTGGGAGAAACAGACACAAAAAATGGAAAGTTTAAAATATGACAAAGTATGAACTGGGTTTAGGTGAAAGTTGGCCATACGATATAAAATGATGTTTAGACCATGACTACCAACTGATTTCCCTCAATTTGTGATAAATTTGAAAATTATTTCATTTTTCATGTTCTGACTAGTAAGGACCTTGTATTGTGTGTTCACTGTTTACGCAAAAACAACTATTGGATCTTTACTCGACACTGAGATCGATTTGAATTTTTTGAATTTTATGTAGGCCAAATATGGGGGCAACAAGTTGAATCAATAAATTCAGACGATATAATTCTCTTAGCATACCAAAGACTGTTCATGGAAATTGTTGCTGATAGGGACATTAGCACACAAGAAACTTGTCACATGCTGCTTAAACTCCCATTGATATCTTGCACATGCCAATTTGTAACACTCAATGTTCATAAAAGAATCTTCCAACGCATAGTTAATTATGATGAAGAATCTCAAACCTCAATATCTTACATCTCAAACTACATAAAACGACCATCAGAATTAGCAAACCCGACTCTATTTCATTCACCCCAGCTATATACATACTCTAAGCAACGTAAATCATGTAAATGGATGAAAAGAAAGCTACCCGCAATTGTAAATGTCTACCCACAACACAAATCTTTACCTTTAGAAGAGGAAAGTAGTTTTGAAAGTTTCTGTTGGAGTGAATTGCTTCTTTACAAACCATTTCGAATCATTCCTCTACATATAGGGAACTCAGCTGAAGAAATTATCATAAATTGGAAAGATCTTCAAAGTATAGATTACATCCGATGGCATGCAAATGGTTTTGAAGAACACATTACCACAGAAAATGGTGAGGAGCTACAATCAGAATACATTCGATAATCAACTCATGAAGATCTGTACGAATGGGAGTTCTTGTCACAAATGGGAGCATGAAACAACTTTGACGTTGTTGCTCTTCAAATGCTTGGCAAATGTGACTTTGATCTACAATTTGATTGGAATGCTTCTATACCCAATGAACCACTGCATTCAAAAGCATCTCACTTTATTTTAATAGAGAAAATCCAAGCACCCCACAATCTTGCCAACCCGCATTTAAATGCACCTACTAACTATGAGCTTGCACAAAATGAAATTATTACACTTGATATTATTAAAACTCATGCTGAATAGATCTGCATTCTTCACCATTACGATTAATCATTCAAGGCACAACAGGCACTGGAAAATCATTTCTTATTGATTGCATACGCAGACAGTTAAATTCATATTCAGAACATGCACAATACCCTTTGCTTGTACTAGCACCAACAGGTGTCTCCGAATATAATATCCAAGCAACCACAATCCATGCTGCCCTCTGTATACCCATTCAAGAATACAAACCCTTAACAGGCCATTCCCTATTAATGTTTCAAGAGAAATACAAACACTTACGTTACATTTTAATAGATGAAATGAGATTTGTTGTCCCTCAATTACTCATTAAGATTGATAAAAGATTGTGAGAAGCTTTTCCCAGCAGACAACATGAATCATTTGCAGGTATCTCAGTCATTTTGGTTAGTGATATTGCACAACTTCCCCCAATTATGGATAGGCCATTATACGCATCTCACTCAATGGCATTGGCTCTATGGCACACATTCAATATTGTTGTCACCTTGGATATTCCATTTCCTCAACAAGGTGCACAAGTTCTTCACAGATAAGTTTTCGTGAAATATTGCTTAATATCTGCAACTTAACACGATTGCAAATAGACTGGGAATCCCTCCCGTTGCGGTCAACCCATGCTTTGACACTTGATCAGAATAATCACTTCAGCCAACAGAAGCATTTGTTTGCAACAAATACAGCTTCAAGTGCACACAACATAAAAATGTTAACACAATTGCACTCACTCATTGCACGTGCAACAACAATCATTGCCCATCAAAGAGATAAGCAGGCACACCAAGAAGAACAACTAGCATTTGAAATTCTTCTTTCTATAGACCAGGAAATTATGCTTATTGCAAATTTATGGATAGAAGTTGGCCTTGTAAATGGTGCTTTGGGTCAAATCAAACAAATTGTCTACGATGCAGCTTCCAAACCACCTGATTTGCCAAAATATGTGGTTGTTCTTTTCAAACATTATACTGGGCCTTCATGGGATCCACAAAATGCAAAACATGTCCCAATTCCACCAATTACTAGAGGAAACCGCACACAAATTCTACTAGCAATGGCATGGGGCATTACTATTCATAAATCACAGGGGTTGACATTAGACTTTGCCACAGTTGACATCGGCAAAACAAAGAAACAAGGCCTAACATTCACAACACTTTCAAGAGTAAAAACAATTGAAAACCTACGTATACAACCATCCTTCACCTACCAAAGGTACTCCCGATTGAAAGGTGCAACATCAATAGTACTACGAAAGGCAGAGGAAGCCTGCTTGCTGCAGCTTTCGCACAGCACAAAACAAACATACCTACATAACGAACACAATCAGGTGTGCAAGTCACATCTTCATTATGTTTTCATGTATTGTATATCTTTTATTTAATGTATCAACACAAAACAGTATTTTGACTTTTTCAGGATCAACAACACAACTAATGTCTGTGGAAGTGAAGAGCTCTTTTACATGTCCCAACTCTACAACAAAAGGTACACACCTAACATCCACTTCCTATTCAACTATTTTGTAGCTTTCAACAAATTTTTCCCCTCCTATTTGCCAAAATTTGTTTCTCATACATTCTTATTTATCACAGGTTCCAATACACTTTCAGTCTGCAAGGCACTTGTTCACTTTTACACATATAATGGTTTTTGATGCTATATCACTCTTTACAATTGGTAAGTATTATACTATTTATCATTACCTACCTTTTCTTATTAACATTCCTTTACACCTTAAATTTCTTTTGGTTGAATAATTCAGCTTTCAATAAACAATTACAAATTTTTGCCACTTGTTCAATGTATTTAATATTCACTAATGATGTACTAATACAAGATTCTTACTTTGTTTATCTTCTTTAACTGTTTGTGCACATGACCACTTTCAGTCTGCAAGACACCTCTTCCCTTTCATAGGTATTATAGTTTGTGAAGGTTAGCTTTCAAAAAGAACAACATCCAATACACCAAGCTCATTAATTTGAAGGTATGTAACACTCTACGGATTTTCCGTGCTCTACTTCCAGGTTTCTTGCTTTGTTTATGTTCTTTAACTGTTTGTAGATTTCACCACTTTTAGTCTGTAAGGCACCTGTTCACTTTTACACGTTGATTTCTGATGGTATTTCCTCACTGTGTCTCTCTTTACAATTAGTAAGTATTATACTATTTATCATTACCTACCTTTTCAAAATTAATAATCATTTACACCTTCAAGTTCTTTTGATTGAATAATTGAAATTTCAGTAAAGAATAACATAAATATGAATATAACAATTACAAATTTTAGCCACTTGTTCAATACATTTAATTTTCAATAATGATGTCCTAATACAAGGTTCTTACTTTGTTTATGTTCTTTAACTGTTTGTGGACGTGACCACTTTCACTCTGCAAGCTCAATAATTTCAAGGTATGTAACACTCTTCAGATTTTCTGCACTGTACTTCTAGGTTCCTTGCTTTGTTTATGTTCTTTAACTATTTGTACATTTGACCAATTTCAGTCTGCAAGGTAAATGTTCACTTTTACACATATAATGATTCCTGATGGTATTTGCTCATTGTGTCACTCTTTACAATTGATAAGTATTATACTATTTATCATTACCTACCTTTCCCCATTAACATTCCTTTACACCTTCAATTTATTTTGATTGAATAATTGAGCTTTTAGTAAAGAATAACATCAAATGCAGCAAGGTCATTACTTTAATGGTATGTAAACCTTACTCACTTGTTCAATATATTGATTTTCCAACGTCTGTTTGTAGGCTTCTTACTTTGTTTAGGTTGTTCAACTATCCCTGGACATGTTCACTTTTACACGTATTATGCTTTCTCAAGGTTTTCAATTTGTACCTATTATTCAATTCAACATTAACTGCCTTCTCTCTTTAACACCCCTTCATGCTTTCAGGTTCTCTTCACTGAACAATTCAACTTTCCATAAAGAACAACAGGTAAATCTTTTCAGAATACAAAATATTGTTAGGTAGATAACTATATCATAACCACTTGGAAAAATTAACTTGCTTTCACTTCTTAAACCAAATTTAATTATTATTTTCAAAAAGTTCTCTGCAGGAAAGCTCTCTCACAACAAACAAATACTGACATGAATCATACAAGAGATTCCAATTCTGCAATTACACATCCATGAGGTATTATATTACTAAAAAGTACTGACTTTCAAATTTCCAAGATTTTCAAAGTATTTAACTTCACCAAACTTACATGTTATCCAAATCTAACTTATATAAATGAAACAATGATGTAGGTCTTTCATCATATAGATCACATGGAATTCAACAAAAGGCTATATAACATGCTGCTCTTACGAGCATGGGGGATGGAGGGTGGATAACAACAATACTCTGGGTCCAACAAAAAAAATTGGTTGGGAATAATATAGCCTACAAAAAAAAAATGTAAAACAATATTCATGACATTTTCTTCAAGTACATCATGCTGCATACATCAGCATGGGGGATGGTGGGTGGAAAATTTTCAAGTTTGGGAACAACCATTGGTTGGGTTATGTACACAAAAATTGTCTTACTGTACAATTAACTTTTTGACTTTAATAAAATTTTGTTATTCAGTTATACAATACAATATACTTCTCAATATCACAACTGTAATACATCTACTAACATATTGCCTTAACAATCAGACCTATCAGCCTCCTATTGCAGGCACTCCCCCTACAATTGCTAGTTATTTAAGTTCCATGCACTAGTCTCTCCTTGTCTTAGAGTATTTATTATAATTAGAGAATCTCCCTCCAAAAAAAACTTTAGACAAGCCCAATTTTTTACCCAATTTTAAGGCTTCGTCTGAGCTTTAGTCTCATCATTCATGCCCTCTGCAAGCTTCAAGTCTCTGAAGGCAATATTACTTCCTTCCCAGTCTCTCACCACAAATCCTTCTCCTGACGAACCAAGGTTCCTTTTGGAGGCCCCATCAAAATTCAATTTGAACCATCCTTTCCTGGACCTTTCCCACTCCACCTTCATCACCTCATTGAGAGTCGGAGTTTGATATGTTTTGATATTGAAGAACATCTGTTATTTATTTGTAAATTATCTAAGATATATTAATAATCATTGGAAGGACATTCATATGATAAGATCATTTTATTTTGATTTATTACTATTAAATTGGTCTACCCCTTACTACCTGATTCAAAAGAACACAACCTTTCACTTTGCAAATTCCCAAACAATATTTATAAGCATCACTTCACTTTAAGCATAGATACAACAAGTAAAAGTTAGTCATTCCCTATTAATCAATTTTTGTAGGTCTGGACTTAATTTCATGCATCAAATCAATTCTACAAGTACCAATCTGAATTGAAACAGAATACACAAAACTTTTAATTTATAAATATATATTATCTAATCAATTTCAATATTTTTAAAATTAGTTTTCTCCTTTTTCAAATCCAACTAAACACCTAGCTTTATTTATATAGATTCCAGAGGTTTAATTTCACTATCAATTGAAACCTATTCAAAACTGATATGTGTCAGCTATATATATTTATATAAATGTGATCTACTTTAATTAAAATACTAAAAAAATAAAAATAAATTCTTCAGAATTATCACAATGCAAACATAATATCAACACTGGATTACATAGAGAAACCTAAAGCAACCATCTCGGGTAATATACTTTTAACAAAGAAAGAAGTGGGTTGATATGTTCGCAACCCATTATTTATACATTAATACTCAGTACTGTCTGTAAATTATCCTTAGACAAATTAGCACGAAAATTTACCACAGCATTTGTGACAGCAAAGCCAAATTCTGGTATGTGGGCAACATCTTTCAGCACAGCAAGCACAGGGATTTTTATTATCATTATCATGTTTAGGAGAAAGATCATCATTTTGAAGAAGTTGATTCAGCTCAGTTTTTTGAGCATCAGCTGGTTCACCTGCAACTATCAATGAATATAATTTTAGTTTTGAAATTAAACTGCTGTGATAACATATGAATTAAAGATATCAGTTTTTTAAAATCTATATTGCTATTTTTTGTTTTTTCTGAATTTGATTGTACTTCTTTTTTTGGATCAACATTTGGGATAACACTCATGATCCATCCTCAGAATCATAGATTACACTTCTTGAATTCTCTCACACTCTAATGATGAATCACATAGTGTGATCCAAAATGTTGATGCGAAAAAAGAATCACAATCAATTCAGAAACAACCAAAAATAACATATAAACTGTTCAAACATTATCCATTTATGAATTTATCATTCTAATTCTGTAAAAGGATCTAGATCACACTTCTTGAGTTCTCTATCATCCTGATGATGAATTACATAGTATGCTCTGAAATGTCAATGCGAAAAAAGAAACACAGTCAATTCAGAAACAACCAAAAATAACACAGGAACTGTTCAAACATTACCCATTTATGAATTGATCATTCTAATTCTGTAAAAGAACCCAAAAATAGTATTATCTTGATGATAGATCACAGAATGTGATCCAATATGTTGATACAAAAAAACCACAGTCAAACTAAAAATAACATACAAACTTTTCAAACATTACCCATTTGTAAATTCTTCATCCTAAATTCTGTAAAAGAACCAAAAATAGAATAAAAAGAACACATGTTTTCTGTTATTCACCTGTTGTCATGGCAGAAGATGGTGAAACAAGAAAAATAACACATATTAGCGTTGCCATTATGATCAGTAAGACTGTTGGTGATCTAAGAGAAGCCATTGTCATATTTCTTCTTAAGTTATGAAGAAAGTTAAAGTGTTTAAATAAAAGTGGATGGTTGACATTAGTCAGAGATGCTGTTTCATAACTAGTTCTCTGTGAATCCCCGACTGAATGCTAACTCTAAATAGACTCCTTATTTAAGGCATTGTCAGAGAATCTCTCATAATGAAGAAGGCCACATGTTCTCCAAGTTACAGTAATTAATATTGTTTTAATATTTCACCTGTCTGCTATATCGAATTTGTAAAAGGGAAAAAAAATTGTGTTTAATAATTAAATGGTAATTAAAATTAAGTTTTAATTTTTTTTTTCAATTCATTGTAAATATTAAAATGATTTTTTGGTCTTGAAATTGAGTTAATTAAAAAGAAATATTACACATTTATCTATTATATTTATTTTTAAAGAGGAGATACTTATCAACTTTCCATGTCATTTTATTTTGAATTTCTTTGAAAATTTATTAACATAAGAAAATCTCTATCTAATTTTAGACATTATGACAACAAATTTAGAATTGCAAGTCATAACAATAGTATTATTACAAATTATTACCATTGCCAATCTTGATAACATCATAGGAATTGTAGCTAAAGTATAGGATAATACCTTCTTAACATAGGGGTCCTACTTAAGATTGGTATATAAACATCCTTCTTTACAATACAATACTTATTCTAGATAAATTAGAATTATATATTAACCAAATAAAATTGGAATCACTGATTTAAAATTAAAATTAAAAATTATTAAATTATGCATGATTATAGGAAATCTTAAATTTATATCTGTAATAATAAAATCAAGAAATAAAATTATGTTACTATATTTATTAATAGACAAAAAATTGAAGCTATTGATAAATAGAAGTTTAGCAAGACTGATACTATATTAAAAATAATTAATGATTATAAATAAAATAAGAAGATTTGTTATCTCTATTATTGATAAGATCAATCTATTATTCTAATAAAGTAAACATAAAAGATAACTTACTCTATTAAATATCTAAGAAAAGGATTTGATTAAACTATAATTCATATATTAAATTGCAATTAATGATTAATATAATTTGGACATTGAAAGTTAATTAGATTATAGCAGTTGAGTAAAGAAAACAATAGTAATCAAACACGTTAAAGTGATCGAATGCATAACTTAAGAGCCTTGTCTTATTTAGGAGTTTATGATGTAATTAATGTTGAACTATGAGTGCATGTATCCATTTATATTAAAAGGTTTTTAGTCATATGATCAACTATGTACTAGAAGTAGTACATAGTGTTTAGCAAATAACATTTGACCATCATATTTGGTACTTATGACTAACTTCTTGGTTGTAGTAATCTTAACTATATTAAAGTCTCCACACATAACCCAAGTGGAAGCTAGCACTAAATCAACAATCTTATATCATAGAAGAGATCTTTCAACATTGTTGGAAGCATAAACATTTATGATTTTGAAAGAAAAAGTTATTATTAGCATTTATGAGGATCTAGATCAAATGGTTAGTGGGGTGAGATTTGTGATCAACAACTTGTGGAAGCCACCAAGGAGAAAGAAAGTTAATAAACCCTCCACAAGCAATGTCATGATTGGTACAAAACATAGTTTACTAGGCCAAAGGACATGACCTACACTAGAGAGCATGAAACTAGAATTTTCATTTCTTGCAAATAAAGCACATTTAAACCAGATTGTTGTTGACAAGCATGCTATACACAATACTTCCTAGGGACATCAATGAAGCAACATTCTAAGAGATAAAATTCATGGGTGAGAGTCAGAGTATGTCATCATTATCAAACTCCTTGAGAGTGGAAAATACAATTCTCTAAAAATTTGAGGAGAAGAATCTAATTGAATGTTTGATGATGAAATCTTTTGTTTCTTAATAACATATTCACCCTCCTCCAAGCACCCTGGAGAGTTGTGTCGGGTTTTGTCAAATTAATTTACTTCAAGCTATTATTAGCCCAATTTCCACATTTCCCATGCTAAGGTAAATTAATAGAGAAATGACAATTTTAAATTTTATAATGTCAATGGAATTTAATAATTCAAAATCAATTTTGAGACATTTGAATATTAAAATTAAATATTTTACTACTTCGAATGAGGTGTAGGTTTTCTTAGGATAGTCAAATACTGGATCCCATGATAGTTATGATAGGGTATGACAATTCATTAATCAAGCATGATTTGACAAGTAGTTGTAGGCACACAATTATAAGAAGGAATCCAAAATATAATTTTAAATTATTTTCCCTCTAAGTTGGGCGTTGGATTTGGTGGACCAACTTGGATATATTAAAATAATTTATTTTTCATTTGGATTTTATCATACTATACTTTTCTTTGTGTGAGCTTCAGCTTTACAAATATCTTCTTGAACAAAAACACAATGAAGGTTAGAGATTGTGGATGAAACACTATTAGTTTTCTGGAGGCAATTTCACTCATGAGTTGCATTGGAGCTTAAGGAATTGCAGTTGTTTCAGCTATGTGTGTTGTGTTGTTTGCAGGTTGCAAGTGATATTTTTGTGTGTGAATATTTGTTGTTTGGTGTGGTAGGTTGCAAGTGATATTTTTGTGTGAATATTTGTTGTTTGGTGTGGTTTGTTGTAGGGTATTTTGTTGTTTTGAGAATGGATTTTGTAATTCTTGATCAGTTGCATATGTTGGAATCATTTGATTTCAATTTGGAATAAAATTGTTATAATCTAGTGTAATTATTATATGGAATACCTTTCAGATAAATTTCCTAAGATGCTTGCTCAGGGGAGCTATGTTTCTAGATTACTGAACTGTCAACATCACGATGAACTATTGGGTTGAAGGTATTTGAGGTTATATAAAAGAAAAAAGAAAAAATACCACAATAAATGTGGAAGGACAAAAAAATTCATACACCACCAGGAGCATAGATTGACATAGATTGACAAAGGAGGGGCCAAGATGGTTAAAAAAACAAAACTTGAGTAGTGTTGAAAAGTTTTACATTGATGTCATATTGAACAAGTCATTGATGTATGAAATGTTGAACAAGTCATTGATGTATGAAAGAAATCATAATAAAGATGAAAGACAAAACAATACAGATCTGCAAACGCTGTCAAGGATGCCTAGATACTTTGTGATTAGTGAACCACAACTTCATGGTCAACAAACCAAGTTGACTTCATCCATGATTGAGTAACTTGAAGGTGACGATTTGTTTTAAACAAGAGCACACTATGGCAATTTGATCAACAATATTATCCTCATATCATAACAACAATATGGCCGATTAGATTATTAAGGCCGACTTGACCAAGACATAATTAATGTGATTCGTTGAAGTGGTGTTTTATTACGGCATGGAAATGATGTGATCATTTAATTTATTTATTTGGTGGCTTGGAGCAATGTCATAATTCATATGTGTTTTATTAAGGAAGCAACAAGAACAGGGGTGCTGACCTTTAATACAACAGTCCAAATTGTTGATAACTGATGCTGCTCTAGCATGCAG
The DNA here is from genome assembly GCF_030272615.1 of Cryptomeria japonica. Lineage (NCBI taxonomy): Eukaryota > Viridiplantae > Streptophyta > Pinopsida > Cupressales > Cupressaceae > Cryptomeria > Cryptomeria japonica. The sequence goes on along the minus strand of NC_081415.1, from coordinate 19,726,556 downwards.
TTCTATCCATTCATCAACATACATAAGCTATTTTTAGTTTAAATCAGTTTTTGTTTATTCATGCAAATAAAGCATGTATTCCAGCATGCATTAATCCTTAGGACTATTTTTAGTTTTGTTTTTTGCATGAGTTTGTTTTTAGTAAATAAAGCATGTTGTGCATGCACTTATTGTATTCTTAATTTAGGGAGTAGTTTGTTTTTTTAGTTTGAGAGCCTTAGTAGCTTTCCATGCAATGCTAGGAATATATTTAGAATTAATTCTTCTAGGCTGCAAATTCTTTATATATACAGCCTCTATGTAATTTTTTAATTAAGCTTCAATAAAGAAATTGGTGTGTGCGATTCCAAAAAATAGGGCACTTTGTTTTTTATTCTGAATTGTGATTTCTTTTTGCAATTTATTCTTTTTGCTGTTATTGTTTGCTAATCAACTGGTTCAGAGAGGATAGGTCAGGTTCAAAATTTTACAAGTGGTATCAGAGCAGGTAAAATTGTTTTGGGTTAAAGTTTTATTGTTGGAATTTCGCCAAAGTTAATCATGTCGAATTCTAACCATATGTCCGTTCCAGAATTTGACGTGAATGATTATGATTATTGGTGTATTAAGATGCTGACCTTTTTGATTGGAAAATATTTGTGGGAGATTATTGAATCAGGCTATGACGAGCCAGCTGATTGGAATGCCCTTATAGCCAATGAAAGAACAACAAGAAAGGAAGCAAGGATAAAGAATGCTCAAGTTCTGTTTCACATTCAGATAGCTCTTGATAAGGGTTTATTTCCAAGAATATCAGGAGCAACAACTGCCAAAGATGCCTAGAAGACTCTACAAGAAGCTTACCAGGGTAGTGATCAAGTTAAAGTGGTCAAGCTTCAGACATTGAAGCGAGAATTCAAAAATTTGAAGATGTAAGAAGCTGAAAGTATAAGTGATTGTTGTGTTAGAGTCAAAGATGTGGTCAATAAAATGGCTACACTTGGGGAAATTGTAAGCAATGAAGTTTTGATTAAAAAGGTGTTGAGATCTTTGACACCCAGATGGAATCATGTAGCAATAATCATAGAAGAAAGCAAGGATTTGACAAAACTACAGTTTGATCAACTGGTTGGATCCCTGATGTCTCATGAAGAAAGATTGAAAGGTTCTTTTGAAGGTGTAGAGAAAGCGTTTTCATCTAAATTGCTAGTCACAAAAAATGAAGATGCAAGCAGCAGTAGTCCCAAAATCAATCAAGGCCAAGGTAAAGGGCAAAGCCAAAATTCTTCAAGAGGTAGAGGAAGAGGTGGCTCAAGAGGAAGTGGTGGTTTCAGAGGAAGAGTTAGAGGTAGATTTGATAAGAGAAATGTTCAATGTTACCATTGCAACAAGTATGGTCACTTTGAAAGAGAATGCAGATTGAAAGAAGGTAAAAGTGCTAACTATGCTCAAGAAAGTAGTGAGAATCCTCCTGATCACTTATTTTTATCATATGCCAAGGGTGAAAATACTAGTAAAGATGTTTGGTACCTAGATTCTGGATGCTCTAACCATATGACAGGGAATGAGAAGTTGTTCTCAACAAAGGATGGAAGTTTCAAATCCAAGATCCAGCTTGGTGATGATAAATCATTGGAGGTTGCTGCCAAAGGAGCTATGGAGGTCCAAACAAAAGAAGGTATAAAGAGTATTCATGATAATTATTATACTCCACAATTGAAGCACAATTTGTTAAGTGTTAGGCAGCTATGTGAGAAAAATTATAAAGTAGTCTTTGAGAATAAGACATGTGCTATCTATGATAAGAATAAGGGTAATAGGGTGATCACTGTTTTTCCTATGACAAGAAATAGGATGTTCCCCTTGAGGTTTGGTGAACATAACAACAGTTTGGCAAATATGGATTATGAGGATTCAAGTTGGTTATGGCATCTCAGGTATGGGCATTTAAATTTTCATAGTTTGAAGTTTCTAACCTCACATGCATTAGTTTCTGGTTTGCCCAAGGTTGAGGAACACAAGGAGGTTTGTGAAGGTTGTGCTAAAGGAAAGCATGCAAGAGAAAAGTTTCCAAAGGGCAATGCATGGAGGGCTCATCACCCACTTCAGCTTGTTCATTCAGATATATGTGGTCCTATGCAGACTAAGAGTTTGGGTAAGTCATCATATTTCATCACTTTTATTGATGATTACTCACAAAATTGTTGGGTATATTTTTTGAAGGCTAAAGATGAAGCCTTGGATACATTCAAGAAGTTTAAAGCCCTTGTGGAAAATGAGAAAGGGTGCAAGATCAAATGTTTAAGGACTGATCATCGAGAAGAGTTTTGTTCAAAGGCTTTCCAAAGTTATTGTGATTTTAATGGCATCAAGAGGCAACTTACTACTGCATGCACACCTCAACAGAATGGAGTAGCTGAAAGGAAGAATTGTACTATGGTTGAAATGGCAAGGTGCATGTTACAAACCAAAGGATAGAGCAATTCTTATTGGGGAGATGCGGTTGCTACAATAGTGTACATCCTCAACCGTAGCCCCACTAGTGCACTAGAAAAGATGATTCCTTATGAAGCTTGGTATGGAAAAAGGCCTAATGTTAATCATTTCAAATTTTTTGGTTGTTTGGCTTATGTGCATGTACCTAATCAGAATAGACATAAGTTAGATGCAAAGAGTGAGTCATATATTTTTATTGGGTATAGTGAGAAAAGCAAGGCTTATAGATTGTATAATCCCCTCACTAACAAGCTTATTGTCTCAAGAGATGTGATTTTTGATGAAGGGGGAGTTTATGGTCATCAAAAAGGCCATGTTGAGAAGCCAAAATCTGTTTTGAATGATGATATAATTGCTGATATTGATCATGAGCAGTCAACTAATGTTTCTGTATCCAGTGGTTTAACTCCACGAAGCAACCCTTCATCAAGTTATTTAGTACCAAGTTCAAGTCCAGCTACTTCTCCAAGTTCTACAAGGAAGGTAAGGAGATTGAGTGATATCTACTAGAGGAGTGGAAATAAAGTACATGAAGAAAACCCAATAGGTGAGACAGTGATTTTTTCTTTATTAGCCAAGGTTGATTTTGAACCATCATGTTTTGAAGATGCATGTACTAATGAGGTTTGAGTGAAAGCCATGGAAGAAGAGATGGATTCCATTCACATGAATGACACTTGGGAGTTAATAGAACTTCCACATGACAAAAAAAGGATTGGCACCAAATGGGTCTACAAGACCAAGTTTAACAGTGATGGGAGTGTTGAAAGACACAAGGCAAGATTAGTTGCTAAAGGCTTCACACAGAAGTATGGAATTGACTATGAAGAGACATTTGCACCAGTAGCAAGACAAGAGACCATAAGAATGTTGATTTCATTAGTAGCTCAGAAGAATTGGAGCATACATCATATGGACGTGAAAAGTGCCTTATTGAATGGGTACTTAGAAAAGGAAGTATATGTGGAGCAACCACAAGGTTTTGAAGTGGAAGGAAAAGAGAATCATGTTTACAGGTTGAAGAAGGCTTTGTATGGCCTCAAGCAAGCACCAAGAGCGTGGTATGCCAAGATTGATGGATACTTTCAGGAGAATGGCTTCCAAAGAAGTAAAAGTGATCCTACCCTTTACTGCAAACAAGAAGGTATTGATATTCTCATCATAAGTTTGCATGTTGATGATCTTTTGTATATGGGTAGTAGTTCTAAGATGAAAGATGAATTCAAAGCTGCTATGATGAAAGAATTTGAGATGAAAGATCTTGGTCTGATGAAATATTTTCTAGGAATGGAGGTTTATCAAAGTAAGGATGAGATTTTCATTTGTCAAACAAAGTATGCACAAGATATGCTGAAGAAATTTAATATGACTGATTGTAACCTTGCCTCCACTCCAAGTGCTCATGGAGTTTTGTTATGTCAAGATGATGGTGTTGATTTAGTTGATGAGACAACTTACAGAAGTATTGTGGAGAGCTTGATGTTTCTAATCCACATGAGGCTTGATATTGCCTATTCAGTTTCACTTGTTTCAAGGTATATGACAAATCCATCTGAAATACATATGAAGGTAGCCAAGAGGATTTTGAGGTATGTGAAAGGGAATTTAATTTTTGGTATTCATTACTACTCTTTTGAAAAGTTCAATCTTGTAGGCTTTAGTGATTCAAATTGGGGAGGTAGTATGGATGACCGTAAATCTACATCTGGAAATTGTTTTTCTTTTGGTTCTGGTTTAATTACCTGGAGCTCAAAAAAGAAAAGTATTGTTGCCCTCTCATCTACAAAAGTAGAGTATGTTGCAATTACCTCAGTAGGTACACAAGCTCTTTGGCTCATAAAAGTTTTGGAAGAAATTGGAGAAAAATAAATTCAGCCTACAATAATTTATTGTGACAATGTAAGTGCCATCAAGTTAGCTAAGAATCTGGTTCATCACAGCAGAACAAAGCATTTTAATTTGAAATATCACTTCATACAAGATTTGGTGCAGAAGAAGGATGTTGAATTGAAGCACATCAACACCCAGGATCAGCTAGCAGATATATTCACCAAAGCGGTTGCGAAAGCTCAGTTTATAGCACTACGAGATAAGATTGTGAGCCCTCTCAGCATCAAGGGGGAGTATGTTGATAACTGATGCTTCTCTAGCATGCAGCTCCATGCAGCTCTAGTTTGGACATGAATCTATCCATTCATCACCATGCATAAGCTATTTTTAGTTTAAATCAGTTTTTGTTTATTCATGCAAATAAAGCATGTACTCCAGCATGCATTAATCCTTAGGACTATTTTTAGTTTTTTTTTTGCATGAGTTTGTTTTTAGTAAATAAAGCATGTTGTGCATGCTTTTATTGTATTCTTAATTTAGGGAGTAGTTTGTTTTTTAGTTTGAGAGCCTTAGTAGCTTTCCATGCAATGCTAGGAATATATTTAGAATTAATTCTTCTAGGCTGCAAATTCTTTATATATACAACCTCTATGTAATTTTTTAATTAAGCTTCAATAAAGAAATTGGTGTGTACAATTTCAAAAAATAGGGCACTTTGATTTTTATTCTGAATTGTGATTTCTTTTTGCAATTTATTCTTTTTGTTGTTATTATTTGCTAATCAACTGTTTCAGAGGATAGGTTAGGTTCAAAATTCTACACAAATGTTGCAAGTCAACACAGGGGAACAAACCCTGAACAAAACCCTAACAGGAAATAGGAAACCTTGTCAAACCAATAACAGCCCAAATCGCAACTCAAAAATGGAAGGAGATACCCAAATCAGAGGGAGGGGTAGGGAAGATTTACCCTTCCTTCTACAATAAATGATAGTCCAGACAATGCTATCATTAGAACTATCAACAAGAAAGTTAACCAAGTGGGAGCCCTCTCTCAGAGAGTCTTCCAGAATCAACAACAGGAAACGACTGTAGACCAACAGTCATTTGCTGCAATAGAGCAACAACAAGATCAGTAGCTAGAGAAGATAGGAGCGACACAAGAACCTCGGGAGTCATAATTCATATGTTAGCCTGTTAAGGAAAATATATGATTAATATGTGTGTTGATTTAATATAAGGAGCGATTGATAAACAAAAATATGTATATAAAGAGGTCCAATTAAGAGATGTATTTTTGTTAAAAAATATATTTATCAAAGAGGTGTTATTTTTTATTGATGTGTCTATTTGTTGAAAATACAATCAAGCATATACATCAGATTTATGAGGAGCTATTAATGAGAAGAAAATTTGCAGATTTAATGAGAAGAGTATTAGGAGTTTATAACAAATTTACATGAGGAGATTCTGATCATTTTCTTGGTAGATGTATGATCAGTTGATTTAAGAAGGAAATTATAATAGTTTGAAGAAGAGAGTTGTAGCTTTTGTAAAGACAATTTGAATGAAGTGAATGGAGGGTTGGTGCCTATAAAATTTATAGCAAGAAGATTAATACAAGCAAAAATTTTGTCGTATTTTATTTTTGCAAGGGTTTCCATGTAAACTTTGTTGTTGTTATGTTGCTCATTTTTTGATTTCTCATGTGCTAATTTGGATTAAATCTTAAAGAAATTAAGTAAGTTTTAGGTGAAAAAAATATTGTTATATTGATTCACCAACACCCTCCCCCCGACCCCCATCAATTGGTATAAAGAGCCAACTCCTTTGAATTAGTCTAACAAACTAGAAGGTAGATCCAAAGTGCATATATGGGTGGACAAGGACTCTCTTCCAACAAGGCCCCATTGTTTGATGCGATAAATTACTTATTTTGCAGCTCAAGGATGGAAACTTATATAAGTTCCACGCAATTTGACATTTGGAAATTATTGATATAAATGGATAGAGTACTCAATTAACTCCTCCAATATATTCAATGAGAAAGAAGGCATATAAAAAGAATGCTAAAGCCAAAAATGCAATTCTATGTGGATTAATCCAATCAAAACTTGTGAAGGTGATGCATTGCAAATCTACCATGTGAGATAAATTAAAAAATATTTAAAGGAGACAAAAAAGTAAAGAAAGCCAAACTTCAAATGGATGAAGAGAATATTGCTGCCTATCTACTTCAAGAAGATGAGATAGTCAATACCATAAGGGGTATTGGTGAATAAGTAGAAGAATCACCAATAGTACAAAATTTTTGAGATCACTTTCTTCAAGATTCAATGTTGTTTCAGTTATAGAAGAGATGAAGGATTTGAATACATTAACCATGGATGAGCTAGATAGAATCGTCACAAAATATGACATGAGGATCCAAAAAGACAATACATCAAAAAGGAAAGCAACCTTCAAAGCCATAAAAAGATCAAAGGCAAAATAACCTATGCCAAGTAAAAGTTTCACGAAAGAAATAGATGAGGAAGCTCTTTTTGTATGCAAGTTAAAAAGAAAGAACAAGGGAAAATTGCCATTCAAATGCTTTAATTGTGGAAAAGTTGGACACGGTATTAAGAATTGCCCATATTTGAAAGAAAATGATAGTAATAAAGAAGAAGAGCCTTCTACAATGAAGGGAAACAAATGTAGTCACAAATATGATAAAAACAAGAAGAAATCATATGATTATAAGAAGAGTCTCTAGGCTTATAGAGATGATAGTTCATCCGACAAAAGTGATTTCAATAGCTATAGAGAAGAAATGCTTTTTATGACATTTGAAACAAAAGGCAATATCATTGCAAATAATGATAAAAGAAAACAAGCACTCACAAGAAGATGAGAAGGTCAAATTTGGAAATGAAGATGACTGAAGATAGCTTTGGAAGAGCTTTGTCATGCCATAGACAAAATTGAGAGACTTAGGAAGAAGAACTTGAAGTACAAGTAGCTATATCAAGAAGAATGTAAAAAGACCAAAACACTTGAAGAATAACAAAAAAAATAAAGCAATCATTGATTTGAAAGTTCAAAATGAGGAAGCCAAGAAAATTGAACAAAATCTCAAATCTCAAATAAAGACAAAGGAGTAACATGTTGAGGACTAGAATCTAATATTGTTTCTCTAAGGAATTAGAGAAGACAACCACCAAGTTGAACTCAAGCCTCAAATTTGAAAATAGCTTTGAAATTCTAGATGATATCATTAATGGCCAAAGATCGCCATTAAACAAAACAAGACTTGGTTATAAAGAAAAACATAAATTCAAATGAAGAAGAATCCAAGGGGTCAATGAGAAAGACTAATTAAGGAAAGCCAAGGAGTTATGTCAAAGCACTTAAAAGTCCCATAAAAAGAGAATGCATCAAAGGAAAAGAAAGTCATGTGGCACCAAAACCAAGCACATGTCAAAAGAATAAGAACACTTCCAAGGAATTATTGTCACAAAGACAAGCACATATGACTAAGTTCCATCATCTTTTCATCAGTTATTGTTTCACATGCAATCATTTTGGGTATATGGCAATAAAGAAGAGAATTCATATAAGAAAATTTGGTTAAAACAAGGATAAGAATATCTCTAGGGTTGATAAAAAGAATTACAATTCTTTTACTCAAGTCTGCTTTATGATGTTGAATTCTATAAGTGTAATAACTATGGACACACAACACGATTTTGTAGAAGCATTATTCTAGATTCCCCAAAGAAAGACTAAAAGAAAGACATCCTTGTGGCAAAAAAGGAGAAGAATTCAAAAGTATGGAAAACGAAGAAATAAGATATAAAAGATAGATCCATGTTCAAACAAACAACCCTACATGCTATAGATGATGGAGAAAAATTGTATGTATACAATGGTTTCTCATGTCACATGATTGGTGACAAAAGTAAATTTCTCACATTGAAGAACATATATGGAGGAACTATGAGTTTTGGAGATAATGCTATAACCAATATTGTTGGAAAGGGAACTATAACTCTAGACAATGGAAGAACAAAGATTAATAATGTTTTGCATGTCATAAGATTAAAGCACAATCTTTTAAGTATAAGCCAATTATGTGATCAAGGTCATAATCTCTTATTTCATGTTGAGGGATGCAAGATCAAGAAGGAAGATTGATAACAGAGCCATATAGGACAACTAATAATCTCTACATCATAAATGAAAATAGAGAAGAAAACTTTTATGGCAAAAGAAGATGTAAGTTGTCTGTGGCATAAAAGGATGAGACACATTAGCTTTGTCAGTCTTGTCAAAGTCATCAATACAGAAGTGGTAAGAGATATGCCAACAATCTCAAAACCTTCAAACACCATTTGCAATCATTGCCAACTTGAGAAGCAAACAAGGGTACTAAGCTTCAAGGCAAAGGAGTATTCAACATCTAATCCATTGGAGCTCATCTATATAGATCTTTGTGGATCAACTCAAACAAAATGTATGCAAGGTGAAGGTTACTTTATGTTGTTAATTGATGATTACTCTAGATTTACTTGGGTTACTTTTTTGAAAGAAAAATCTAAAGAAGTTTCAGATATTTAAGGCTTTAATAGAAAATGAAACTGGATTAAAAATGCCTAAGATCCAATAAAGTTTGCAAGTTCACCTCAAATGAATTAGAGGAATTTTGTGAAAGGCATGGAATAAGAAGACACTTCTTAGCTATGTAATAATTTAAAGTACAAATGTTCATATAGATGATAACATACACCATGAAGAAATAAATCAAGTAGTTTTTCATGAAGAGGGAGAAAGTTGCAAAGAAGAAGATAAATAAGTAGAGAACAAAAAATCTACAACACCGACAAAGGCACCCAAAACACCATCAAGGCTTGTTTAGAAAATTCATCCAAAAGACTTTTATTGGAGACCTGGATATAGAAATTTAGACGAGGAGATCAATCACCACACTCTGACATATGTCTCTACTTTCTAAAATTGAACTCAAATATTTAATGGAAGCCAACAAAGACACACATTGGCTAAGTTCCATGGAAGAAGAGTTGAATCTAATGTAGAAAAATCAAACTTGGGAACTTGTTCCAAGACCCAAGGACAAAAAAAAGTAATTGGTACCAAGTGGGTTTTAAAAAATAAGCTATACAAAGATGGTCAAGTGGTAAGGAATAAAGCAAGGTTGGCATCTAAAGGCTCTGCACAAGTAGAAAAGGTTGACTTTGAAAAAATATTTCCCCCAATTGCACGACTAAAGGCCATAAGGATGTTCCTAGCATTTGCTTGTCACAAAAAAATCAAAGTTTACCAAATGGATGTCAAATCAACATTTTTCAATGGACATCTAGAAGAGGAGGTTTATATTGAATAAGCTGAAGGAATCATCTTGTTAGAGAATAAAGATTATGTATGCAAACTTAAAAAATCTCTTTATGGATTAAAGTAAGCTCCTAGAGCTTAGTATTCTAGATTGGATAATACTTGCAAAATCAAGGGTTCAAAAGAGGTGTAGTAGATAACAATCTCTATTTCAAAGTTGAAGATGATCATTAATTGATTCTTGTGCTATATGTAGACAATGTCATCTTTGGAGGCATAAAAAACAAAATGTGTCAAGATTTTGCTCGAAAGATGCAAAACGAGTTTGAAATGTCTTTGTTGGGTGAACTCTCTTTCTTCTTACGATTACAAGTCTCTCAATTTAGCAATAGAATTTCATTTCACAAAACAAGTATGCTAAAGAGACGCTAAAAATGTTTATAATGGGTATGTTAACCAAGTTGTGGTACCAAAAGGGGGTTGTGAGACATGGACCAGCTCTGATACCATGTGAGATTTTGCCAAGATCAAGAGGCAATGGAAAGCACAAATAAGAGAGACAAAATATATGATAGAAATAAACTGTATTCTATCAAGATGAAAATACTGATCAATTGGATCATCAAGCGATTGTTGTTACATACAATGAATATGAGCCTGCTTATATAGGCAAGGCTATATGGATATGTGAGCACACAAACATGACATGTGGCTCAATAAGAAACAAGGGTAGGTAGGGAATAGGTGTGGGTAGGTAGGAGAAACAATATAATAGTCCACATGAGGTGGATCACCCACTGAATGTGGAGTGTAACAACAAGATCAACACCATAAAAGGTGGAAATTCTCCTACACACACTATCCCAATGTGGCACAAACACCCCAGTGTCTCATACCCAAACTACTATGAAATGCATGTACCTAAGTAAACTTAAGTAAGGTGTAATAATATCCAAGATGAATAATTATTTACACCAACAGGGGTCTTAAGATGCCACTTTTTTTTTTTGAAATCAACGAAGTCTGAACTTCAACGACAAATTGAAGATAGTTACACTCCAAATTTGAAGATGCAACAAGAACAAGAGTCAGAGTGCTTAGAGTCTACTTTCTAAACTAGTAATTTGTTTTGAAAATGGTGGAGATTAAGAGCTTCAAAAAGGGGGGCCACAAAAAGTGGTCCTGTTTTTATGCAAAAAACATAACATAGTGTCTGTTGTGGCCCCCCGAAAATGTTAGATTTTTTTTGAATTTTTAAAATCACTTTGGTGATAAATTAGCTAATACCTTGTAGTTTATGCTAGATTTTTCAGCTAATTTTTTAATGAGTATATGATTTTTTACTAATTTTCGAAGTGGACACATCTTGAAAAATAGAAATTTGAGTGTGCTCCCCCCTAAAATCATTGATAACTAATCAAAAATCAAAACTTTTTTGTTTTAAATTGTGTAGAATGGAGTCTAGTTTCTAAAAATGTAAGTTTCTTCAAAATCCGACGAACGTGTAAAAAAACTATACCCAAAATAGTGCATGTTGGTTTTTGACCAAAAATGGGCATACTAACAAAAGAAATTATAGATGAAAGCCTTAACGAAATCAAAATGTGAAAAGAATTACATGCTTGGATAGCTAAGAGAGAGATCGAGGTCTCTATGGTGTTTTTTTAGTTTTATTGAAACACGTGCAAACCTGATGGAGACCACAACCAAAAATATGTGAAAATTTTCTAATCTTTTGTTAAATACACGTCTCAGGCCTAAAATGGTCATCCAACCCTTTGGGTTGGATACCCAAGTACAATCCAACCTAAAGGGTTGGTGGTTTCCAATGCAAACCATTTGGCGAGCACCAAATATGGCGCTCTCCAAATGAGAAAAAATGACTTTTCCCATTTAGCACACGCCAAATGAGAAAAGTCAATTTTTTTCATTTGGTGAGCGCCAAATGTCCTGCATTGCCCAATTTGAAGGTTTTGTGATGCAAATTTTTTAACTTGGGCACAAGTTATACCCATCCCGAGAGGAGAATATATACATGAAATATAATATTTAAGTATAAGTCACTTTAAGTTATATTTCATGTATATATTGGCAGGATGTTTGATAGTGGTTTCAACTCTATAGGAGTTATAATGTAGATTCTAGTTTTTAGAGGATCATATTGAATTTCATACTTAGTCAAATTTCAGTAATCAACATACTCCTATTAGCATTCTTTAGAACCGTATCTCACTATCTTTATCTTCCCTAAACTCTACACCTATCTCTCTCCCTCTCTTGTCTCTCTCACTTCTCTCTCCCCTCTCTAGGTATATCCCACCCTCTCTACCTTTAATCCCTTCCTTGTACCCTAATTTATATCCTTGACTCCCTTCCTCTCTTTTCTCTCTTGCTCTCTTATTATTTCTCTCCCCTCCCACTCGTTTCTCTTGTTCACTACTGATCCCTTCTATCCTCTCTCTCTCCCCATATCGAGGGCTCTCCTTCCCTCCCTATTCACCTCACTACCTCTCCCTCCCTATATTATTATGCACCTCTCTCTCCCCCTCTATTTTTCTCACTTATCTAATTGTCTACCGTCTAGTTCTCTCCCTCCCTCTCCACCTTTATCTCCCTTTCCCTTGCTCCTATCTATTTATGAACACTCTCCCTCTCTTTCTCTCTCCAAACCTAGATCCATCTCCCCATTCTCTAGGTCTCTCACTCCCTCCATTTCTACCTCTCCATCCATCCCCTCTTACTCATCTCTTTGTTCTTCTACCTCTTCTCTTCTCTCTCCCTTCCCTCTCTAGATCTCTCCCTTCCTTTCTTCCCCTCTCCATTTATATCTCCTCCCCCCACTCTCTCATTATCTCTCTTCCTCTCTCATTCTCTATCTTCATTGTCTAGTTCATTAACTCTCCAACCTGCCCTCCCTCCCATCTCTAGGTTTCTCCCTCCCTTCCTCTCCACCTATATACCTTTGCATATAGTTCTCGTTACCCACCTCTCTTTATCCCCCTCTATCTATCTCACTCCTCTCTCGCAATCTAGGTCTCTCACCTATCTATATGTCCCCTCTATAGTTCTCTCTCTCCCTCTCTATCTCTCTCTCCCTCCTCCTTAACCCTATCCCTTTATGAACTCCCTCCTCTTCTCTTCCTCCCCTAACCTCTTTATCTCTTCCTTCCATAGGTCTCTCACTTCATGTCTTCCTCTCCATCCATCCCCTCTTACTCCTCTCTTTTTTCTTCTATCTCCTATCTTCTCCCTCCCTCCCCTCTCTATGTATCTCTCTTCCTTTCTTCCCCTCTCCCTCTATATCTCCCCATCCATACATACCCCCATATATATCTCACTCCCCCACTTTTTAATTCTCTCTCACTCTTGTATTCTCTCTCTACATTCTATGTCATCAACTTTCTCTCTCCCCTCTCTAGGTTTCTCACTTCCTTCTTCTCCACCTATCTACCTCTACATCAAGTCTCATTACTCACCTCTCTCTCGCCCCCTCTATTTGTCTCAATCCTCTCTCTTGTCATCGAGGTCTCTCATCTCTCTTTTCTCGTATATTATGACCCCTAATGACATGTAATGGGTCATATGGTGTCCTAAGGGGTCATAGGACACCATATGACCCCTTAGGACACCATATGACCCATAATGATACCATATGGTGTCCTAAGGGGTCATAGGACACCATATGACCCCTTAGGACACAATATGACCCCTAAAAACACCTAAGGGGTCATATTGCGTCCTAAGGGGTCATAGGACACCATATGACCTCTTAGGTTGCCATATGACCCATAACAACACCATATGGTGTCCTAAGTGGTCAAGACACCATATGACCCCTTAGAACATCATACGACCCATAACAACACCATATGGTGTCCTAATGGGTCATAGGACACCATATGACCCCTTAGGTGTTGTTAGGGGTCATATTGTGTCCTAAGGGGTCATATGGTGTCCTATGACCCCTTAGAACACCATATGACCCCTTAGTACACCATATGGTGTCGGTATGGTTTGTATGGTGTCCTATGACCCCTTAGGAAACCATATGACCCCCTAGTACACCATATGGTGTCAGTATGGTCCTATGGTATCTTATGATCCCTTAGGGTACCATATGACCCCTTAGGACACCATACGACCCATAATGACAACATAAGGTTTCCTAAGGGGTCATATTGTGTCCTAAGGGGTCATAGGACACCATATGACCCGTTAGGACACAATATGATCCCTAACAACACCTAAGGGATCATACGACACCATATGACCCCTTAGGACACCATACCACCCATAACGACACCATATTGTGTCCTAAGGGGTCATATGGTGTCCTAAGGGGTCATAGGACACCATATGACCCCTTAGGACACCATACGACCCATAACGACACCATATTGTATCCTAAGGGGTCATATGGTGTCCTAAGGGATCATAGGACACAATATGACCCCTTAGGACACTATGACCCTTAACAACCCCTTACGGGGTCATAGGACACCATATGACCATTTATCACACCAAACAACTTATAATGACACCATATGGTATCCTAAGGGGTCATAGAACACCATATGACCCCTCAGCACACCATACGACCCATAACGACACCATATGGTGTCCTAAGTGGTCATATGGTGTCCTAAGGGTTCATAGCACACTATATAACCCCTTAGGATACCATACGACCCATAAAAACACCAAGTGGTGTCCTAAGGGGTTGCAAGACACCGTATGACCCCTTAGGACATAATATGACCCCTGACAACACCTAAGGAGTCATATGTTGCCCTAAGGGTACACCATATGACCCCTTAGGACACAATACAACCCATAACGACACCATATGATGTCCTCAGGGGTCATATGTTGTCCTAAATGGTCATAGGACACCATATGACCCCTTACGACACAATATGACCCCTAATGACACCTAAGGGGTCATATGGTGTCCTAAGGGGTCATATGACACCATATGACCCCTTAGGACACAATATGACCCTTAACGACATCTAAGGGATCATACGGTGTCCTAAGGGGTCATAAGGCACCATATGACCTCTTAGGTTACCATACAACCCATAACGATACCATATGGTGTCCTAAGGTGTCATAGGACACCACATGACCCCTTAGAACACCATACGACCCATAACAACACCATATGGTGTCCTAAGGGGTCATGGGACACTAGATGACCCTTGAGGACACCATATGACCCATATTGACACTATATGGTGTGCTAAGGGGTCATAGGACACCATATGACCCTTTTGGAACACAATATGACCCCTAACGACACCTAAGGGGTCATAGAACACCATATGACCCCTTAGGACACAATATGAACCCTAACGACACGTAAGGGGTTATATGGTCTCCTAAGGGGTCATAGAACATAATATGACCTCTAATGACCCCTTAGGGGGTCATAGGACACCACATGACCCCTTAAAACACCATATAGCCCATAACAACACCATATGGTGTCCTAAGGGGTCATACAACACCATATGACCCCTTAGCACACCATACGACCCATAATGACACCATATGGTGTCCTTCATTTGACACCATATGACTCCTTAGGACACCATATGACCCATAACGATGCCATATGGTGTCCTAAGTAGGACACAATATGACCCCTAACAACACCTAAGGGGTCATATGTTGTCCTAGGGGTTCATAGGACACCATATAACCCCTTAGGACACAATATGACCCCTAACGACACCTAAGGGGTCATATGGTGTCCTAAGGGGTCATAAGACACCTAATGACCGCTTAGGACACCATACGACTCATAATGACACCATATGGTGTCCTAAGGGGTCATATGACACCATATGACCCCTTGAGAATAGAGAGAGAGATGATGACCTAGAGAATGAAGAGAGAGAATAAGAGAGTAAGGAAGATATATGAGAGACTCATATGGTGTTTTATGACCCCTTAGAACACCATATGACCCCTAACAACACCATATGGTGTCCAAAGGGGTCATATGATGTCCTAAGGGGTCATATGGTGCTCTATGACCCCTTAGGACACCGTATGACCCCACATGACACCATATGACCCCTAAGGACACCATATGGTGTCCTAAGGGGTCATATAGTGTCTTAGAGGTTATATAGTGTCCTATGGGGTCATATAGTGTTCTATAACCCCTTAGGACACCATATGACCCCTAACAACACCAAATGGTGTCCTAAGGGGTCAGATGGTGTCCTAAGGGGTCATATGGTGTTCTATGACCCCTTAGGACACCATATGACCCCTAACATCACCATATGGTGTCCTAAGGGGTCATATGGTGTTATATGACCCCTTAGGCCACCATATGACCCCATACAACACTATATAATCCCTAACTATAACATATGGTGTCATAAGGGGTCATATGGTGTTCTATGACCCCTTAAGACACCATATGACCCCTAATGACAACATATGGTGTCGTAAGGGGTCATATAGTGTTCTATGACCCCTTGGGACACTATATGAGCCCTCAAGACACCATATGACCCCTTAAAAACACCATATGGTGTCCTAAGGGGTCATATGGTGTTCTATGTCCCCTTAGGACACCATATGACCCCTCATGAAACCATATGGTGTCCTAAGGGGTCATAGAACACCATATGACTCTTTAGGAGACCATATGACCCCTAACAACATCACATGACCCCTTAGGACACCATATGGTGTTATTAGGGGTCATATGGTATCCTAAGGGGTCAAAGGAACATCATATGACCCCTAAAAACACCATATGACCCCTAACAAAACCATATGACCCCTTAGGACACCATATGACCCCTAATGACACCATATGGTGTTGTTAGGGGTCATGTGGTGTCCTAATGGGTCATAGAATATCATATGACCCCTTAAGACACCATATGATCCCTAATGACACCATATGACCCCTTAGGACACCATATGACCCCTAACGACACCATATGACCCCTAATGACACCATATTGTGTCTTGAGGGGTCATATGGTGTCTTAGGGGTGCTAGAACACCATATGACCCCTCAAGACACCATATGACCCCTTAGGACACCATATGGTGTCGTTAGGGGTCATATGGTGTCCTAAGGGGTCATGTGGTGTCACTAGGGGTCATATGGTGTCCTAAGCGGTCATATGGTATTTTATGACCCATTAGGATGCCATATGGCCCCTTAGGACACCATATGACCCCTAACAATAGTATATAGTGTTGTTAGGGGTCATATGGTGTCCTAAGGGGTCATATGGTGTCATAAGGGGTCATATGGTGTTCTATGACCCCTTAGGACACCATATGACCCTAAAGACCACCATATGATGTCCTGAGGGGTCATATGGTGTCGTTAGGGGTCATATGGTGTCATTAGGGGTCATATTATGTCCTAAGGGATCATATGGTGTTCTATGATCCCTTAGGACACCATATGACCCCTAACAACACCATATGGTGTCCTAAGGGGTCATATGATGTTTTATGACCCCTTAGGACACCATCTGACCCCTTAGGACACCATATGATCCCTAAGGACACTATATGGTGTCCTAAGGGTTCATATGGTGTTGTTAGGGGTCATATGGTGTCCTAAGGGGTCATCTGATGTCGTTAGGGGTCATATGGTGTCCTAAGGCATAATATGATGTTCTATGACCCATTAGGACACCATATGACCCCTTAGGACACCATATGGTGTCGTGAGGGGTCATAGGGTGTCGTATGGGGTCATATGGTGTCCTAAGGGGACATAGAACACCATATGACCCCTTAGGACACCATACGGTGTTTTTAGGGTTCATATGGTGTCTCGAGGTCTCATATGGCATCCCAAGGGGTCACATAACACCATATGACCACTTAGGACACCATATGTTGTCATTAGGGGTCATATGGTGTCCCAAGGGGTCATAGAACACCATATGACCCCTTAGGACACCATATGGTGTTGTTAGGGATTATATGGTGTTGTATGGGGTCATATGGTGTCCTAAGGGGTCATAGAGAATCATATGACCCTTTAGGACACCATATGACCCCTTAGGACACCATATGGTGACATTAGGGGTCATATGGTGTCCTAAGGGGTCATGAGTACCATATGACCCTTTAGGACATTGTATGACCCCTTATGAAACCATATGACATGTCCTAAGAGGTCATATGGTGTCTCAAGGGGTCATAGAACACCTTATGACCCCTAAGGACACCATATGACCCTTTAGGACACAATATGACCCCTCAAGACACCATATGGTGGTCTTAGGGGTCATATGGTGTTCTAAGGGGTCATAGAACACCATATGACCCGTTATGACACCATATGACCCCTAACGACATGATATGGTGTCGTTAGGGGTCATTTGGTGTCCTAAGGGGTCATATGGCATCCTAATGGGTCATAGAATATCATATGACCCCTTAGGACACCATGTGACCCCTAACGACACCATATGACCCCTTAGGACACCATATGACCCCTAATGACACCAAGGGGTAATATGGTGTCATAAGGGATCATATGGTGTCATAAGGGGTCATAGAACACCATATGACCCCTTAGGACTCTGTATGGTATCGTTAGGAGTCATATGGTGTCATTAGGGGTCATATGGTGTCCTAAGGGGTCATATGATGTTCTTAAGGGTCATAAAACACCAAATTACTCCTTAGGACACCATATGACTCCTTAGGACACCATATGGTGTCGTTAGGGCTCATATGGTGTTCTAAGATATCATATGGTATCCTAAGGGGTCATAGAACACCATATGACCCCTTAGGACACTGTATGACCTGTAACGACACCATATGACCTGTAACGACACCATATGACCCCTTAGGACACCATATACTTGTAACGACACCATATGTTGTCCTAAGAGGTCATATGGTGTCCTAAGATAGATGGTAATGGTTTCCTAAGGGGTCATATGGCCCACCATACTCCTGCACATACCCAGATAGGTTATATAGAGATATAAGATACCTAGAGGGGGAGAGAGGCATGAGAGACCTAGATAGGGAGAGAGAGGGAGAGAGAGGGAGAGAGAGAGAGAGAGAGAGAGAGAGAGAGAGAGAGAGAGAGAGAGAGAGAGAGAGAGAGAGATGGGAGAGAAAGGTGGAGAGGGAGAGAGAGAACTAGAGGGTGGACAATTAGATAAGTGAGAAACCTAGAGGGGGAGAGAAAGGTGGGTTATAATATAGGGAGGGAGAGACAGTGAAGTGAATAGTGAGGGAGGGACAACCTTAGATATGGGGAGAGAGAGGATAAAAGGGATAGGCAATGACCAAGAGAAAGGAGTGGGAGGGGAGAGAAACAATAAGAGAGTGAGAGAGAAGAGAGAGGGAGCGAGTCAAGGATAGAGAAGTGAGAGAGACGAGAGGGAGAGAGATAGGTCTAGAGTTTGGGGAAGATAAAGAGACTGAGATACATAGCTAAAGAATGCTAATAGGAGCATGCTAATTACTAAAATTTGACATGTCAATTACTAAAATTTGACTGAGTCTGAAATTTAATACAATCCTCTAAAAACTAGAATCTACATAGAAGTCCTATAGAGCTATACTTAAATGTTATATTTCATGTATATATTCTCCTTTGGGGGTGGATATAACTTGTGCCCAAATTGGAAAATCTACACACTCACAAAACCTTCACATTGGACAATGTAAAACATTTGATGCTCACCAAATGCAAAAAATTGACTTTTCACATTTGGCGAGCACCAAATTTGGCGAGTGCTGAATGTGAAAATTCAAAATTTTGCATTTGGTGAGCGCCAAATAGGGCGAGAGCCATATTTGGTGCTCGCCAAATGGTTTGCTTGGGAGAATACCAACCCTTTGGGTTGGATTTTCCTTGGGCATCCAACCGGTAGGTTTGGACGACCTTTTCATGCCAATGACACATTTTTATGAAAAGGTAAAAAGTGGCACCTTTTTGGTACCACAACTTGGTGCACTTACCCGAATGGAGGATTGCAATCCTATGAGTACACTAATTTTTCACAAGGTGAAATTAAGTAAGGATGGTGAATCTCCCGAAGAGAACCAAACTCTCTACAAATCTATGATAGGAAGTTTTTTTTATATGGCAACCTCAAGACAATATTATGTAGGTAGTTAGGAAAGTAGCAAGGTTTCAAGCAGCTCCTAAAGAGACACATGTACAAGCAATGAAGAGAATCTTAATATTTAAAAGGAACCTTGGATTTTGGCTTATGGTACCCAAGAGGTGAAGATTTCACTTTAAGAGCATATACAAATGCTAATTGGATAGGTAGTTTGGATGATAGAAAGAGTACCAGTGTGAGTGCATTATTTTTGGGTAACAATCTTGTTTCATGGTTTAGCAAGAAACAAACTTCAATCTCCCTATTTACTACTAAAGAAGAATACCTAGCAACAAACTCATGTTATACTCAAGTTCTTTCGACGAGGCAAATTTTGAAAGATATAAAAGTGGAGTATGATCACCCAATATCTATATTTTGTGATAATACAAGTGCTATTAATATACCTACAAATCCAGTGATGCACTCCAGGACTAAACACATTCTCATCAAATATCATTTCTTGCGAGAACAAGTAGTAGATCAACAAGTGAAATTGGAATGTGTTGCCACCAAAGAACAAGTTGTGGATATATTCACAGAGCCTCTTCCCAAAGAGACTTTTGAGTTCCTTAAACAAAAGTTAGGGGTGATACCCTCTCCTTCCAAGGAGAACTATACATAGGGGATAGCTCTTCATTGCACTACCATAAAGCTCTATAGATGCCTTTGTCATTCATGTCAAAAGGGGAGATGATAAGTAAAGGGGAGCATTGGAGAAAGGGAGAGAATTGTATATCTGATATCATTTCCTTGAGAGGTTGCCATCAATGACAAAGGGAGAGATTGTTGAAAAGTTTGTCGTTCGTGTCATGTTGAACAAGTCATTATGTCATGCCCCTAATTTGATACACCATAATTAGCAATACTCATTCCTAAATTAGTAGACCCCAAATGATTAAACTATTTTACAAAGTAAGACTTCATGATTTCAAGAATTGAATATGCTACAACAATCAAGTTATTACAACATAGGGATAATAAAGCTTACCAATTGATTGACCCTCTCTCCCTCTAGCAATAGCGATCTCCTCTAAATAGAATGAAAGATTAGTTTAAAAATAAACAATAAAGCATGAAGAAGCACGAAAAGTCAAACTGTTGAAAAGAGACACCCCTCCATTCAATGGTCACCACTTAAGGGAAAGACATAACCCTCCACCCGATGGAAGGGTATAAGAGATTATTCCAACACTCAAGGGAAGGCATCAAACCAAACACTCAATATTGGATAAGCCATGAAATATACATCAGATCGAATGAATGCCACACCAATGCATATACTACTGAGAAATACATTGTTATAATTGTATCATAGTAGCCATTAAACTACATTTTATTTGTGAAATTCTGTAAAATTTTTATTATATATTGAGTATATGTATGATATTGGAACCTTTCATATTAAAATTTTGAGTACTTCCAACCATGATAGAAGGAAAGTAGGCCTACATGAGGGTATGGTGATGGGAAACTCCTCTTGGCATGCCACCTCTATGAGGGGACTAGATGGTTCTATTAGGCCAAGGGGGTATAAGGGTATTACCCTTGGGCCTAGAGGAGATGACTTTCAGGGCACCTTGTTGTAACCTCTTTCCCCCATCATGGTGCATCAATACAAGGAGCCCAATCATAGAGAAAAGGAAAAGGTTGGCAAGATGAGGGGATAATGGATAGTGGAGACCTCACTCAGTAGACCACCTCATATAGATGGCATGTGCCACATGAGGTCGAGAGGGATGGTATATCATCTCTTGGGCATAGGGTAGAGGATCTGAGACACCCTGTTGAAGACACTCTTCCCCATGCTCTCCTATAGTTAAGCCTCCCAAAGATATTTAAAATGCTTTATGATTGAATTAATAATTCTGCTATGAATACCAATGCTTAATTATGGGAATCTGATTATTGAAATTATTGTTGTAAGTGGTTTCTAATCTATTGTAGGGTTTCAATCAAGTGAAAGGCACTCTCTAACCCCACTTGTTTACTTAGAAATTAGGAATTAGGGCATTCCCAAATAGGGTACATTACACATTGATGTGAAAGAAAAAATAATGCAAATCTACAAACAATGCCAAGGATGCCTAAACACTCCATGATTAGTAAATCACGACTTCATGATCAACAAACCAATTTGACTTCATCTATGATCAAGTAACTTGAAGATGGCAATCTATTTTGAACAAGAGCACACTATGGCAATATGGTCGACTAGATTATCCTCATATCTTAGTAGCAATATGGCCAACTAGATTATTAAGAATCTCTTTCTCGAGACAAAATTAATGTGATTCATTAAAGTGGTGTTTTATTATGGCTTGCAAAGGATGTGATCACCTAATTAATCTAATGGATGACTAGGAGCAATGACATAATTCATATGTTGGCCAATTTGTTAAGGAAAAAACATAATTAATATGTTGGCTGATTTAACATAAGGAGCAATTAATAAAGTGTAAAGGCATAATTAATAAAGTGGTGTGATTTGGTTGGCAAACCAAAAGATGTATATAAAGAGATGCGATTAAGAGATGTATATTGTTAAAGAAAATATTTATCAAAGAGGTACAATTTATGATTGACTGTCTATTTGTTGAAAAGACATGATGCCTTTTTAGAAGGGAAATGCATGTCTTAGAAAGATATAGAGAGATAGAGATTGAAAATTAAGGATAAGAGTGTATTGTGAGTGAAAAGACAATCAAGCATATACACCAAATTTACGAGGAGTTGTTAATGAGAAGACAATTTCCAGATGTAATGAGAAGAGTATAAGGAGTTCATAAAATATTTACATGAGGAGATTGTGACCATTTTCTTGCCAAATTTATGATCAATTTATAGCAAATATGAAAAGGTAAGTATAATGGTTTGAAGAAGTGAGTATAGCTTTTGTAAAGACAATTTGAATGAGGGGTCGATGCCTCTAGTGAGTTCATGCTTACAAAATGAACGAGGGGTGGTGCCCCTAATGAGTTGATGCTTTCAAAGAGAAGGATTGGTGCCTCTAACAGGTTGCTGCCTACATAATTTGTAACAAGAAGATTAATACAAAATAAATTTGTCGTGGTTTTATCTCGATAGGGTTTACACAAAGAGAATGAGGGCTTGGTGCCTACAACATTTGTAACAAGAATATTAATACAAACAATAATTTTGTCGTGGTTTTCTGTGGACGGGGTTTCTACGTAAACTTTGTTGTTGTTGAGTTGGTCATTGTTTGATTTCACATATGTGCTAATTTAGATTAGAACTTGAAAAAATTAAATACATTTTAAAAGGTAAAAAAAATATTCTTATATTGATTCGACCCACCCTGTTTCAGTATAATTGTGTGCTCATCAAGCAAGGCACTCATACAGTCGAAGACTATCAAATCATACTAGAAAAGTTAACTACCTTACAAAATCTCTCGTTGACCCTCTTCCCATTACTCTATTTTACTTTACTTGCATCCTACTAAATTTGATATGATTTATTGGTGGCTTATATATGACATCATTAATAGTAAAATGATTTATTAACAAATATGATACCAATGTCTAAGAGCGATTCTTGACAGGGGAAGAGTTTGCAAAGCACAAAATGAGGCAAACAATAATCAACAGTTCAACTCCTTGCTTTGATCTATTTTCCTGAAAAATGTTGAGCACGACCTAAAAAAAATGGGTGAATATATAAAGGGATAATTAAGTACATTTCATACACCTTAAGTATTCATTGGTCTTATTCTATTCCCTGGTTTCAGAGATCTACAAATATTTTATCTAAACAGTGTTGAATGCCGACATCGTTATCATCGTGTTAGTATTCCATTATAATATAGATTGGGTCATCGATCTATTTAAAAATCTTCAAAGACTTCTTTATTCTAGATGAAGTGTACCTTAAGAAAAGTTTAATCTAACAAACAACTCAGAAGCATACCGGGGTATAAAATTTAGCATTATATGATCAAAGTTTGCATTTATCTTTTGAATGTTTATTTTTTATCATAATATTTACTATTTTAATTACCTTTCAATATATACTTCAACCTATGGGCATTGTTGCCAGTTTATCACTAGTTTTTAATATTTATGAATAAATTCACTGTGGATATTTGATCAAGCTGTTTATCTATGTCAAATGTTAGCGTGATGTTGACAGTAGACTATTACTAAAGTTCATTGTAGACTGTTCCTATATTCTTTTATTTACTTTATAATCAGCTTTGTTCAACAGAACTAAAATAATAAATTAATGGGTATTTTCTTAAGAAAGCAATGCTACCCTAGAGAGTTATTAAGATTAAAATAACATATTTAAGAACCTTTTCAATGTTGGTAAAAAGATTTCAGTTGAGATACGAAGTTTTAATTCAATGTTCTCTAAGGACACATCCCAAGTGCCTAGACAACCATCCTGAATATTTCAGAAGATGCAGGGGCAGAGGAACAGAGAAAGGACATCCCTTTCCTCAATACCTTGGCATCCCCCATGACTACACCTTGTAAACAGATTTAAAAGCGTGGTAGGCTGACAATTAAGTTCTTGTGACGAAGATCAAACCTTTGCAGGCAGACTAGAGAGGGGCTTGAAGAATTATAAGTTAAGCCTTCTAAATTTAGCCAAACTAAATTAATACTAGAATATGTCATGATTCCAGTTCATTCATAAATTCCAATTGAGCCAACACATATTCACAAACAAAATAATAAACATCAAGTCCTTGACGTCTATTTTACTAAACAAAAGCAAGAACGCAGACAACCAGGCATGACTAGTTGGAAGCAAGGAATAAAAAGGCAGCAATTAATTACTTCAAGTACCTACTAAATGGAAAGCGCACTTGTTATCTCCACTTACTAATGGTGACCGAAGGTTTAATCGGTGCCAACAAAAAGCATCGTTCTGGATGGAAGCTAAATTACTGAGGTGTAAGATCCAAAGGAAATACATTCAACTAATCAAACCCTTTCTTAATCTTGGTTTAAACTTACATCGGATGAGATTGACTCAAACACCTACACGGTTGCTACCTTTTAAATGTAGATTAGTTTTAATAGTTATAAACTTTGTATAGGCTCATGTTTATAGTTTTATTATATATTTTTCAATGTTTTGTTTTTTAAATTTTCAGATTTTTTGATAGTTTCAATTTAATTATATTTTAAAATTCAAATATTAATGTATACATTATTTTAAATTTATTTGCAAGTTTATTGGAGAAACTTTCAATATTGATAAAGAGATTGTAGTTGAGAAATCAAATTTTGTTTAATATGTTCATCTTTGCAAATTAAAATACCATGGTAGCCAGATATTTAAGCAACTCTGCTTCTTGTGTCCAGCACTAGTGAAAAAAATGCAGTTGAGAAACAGTAATAAAGATATTATGGCCAGGATCCCAAGGCATCTTATATTTTTAGAGGCCCTAACGATATGCTGCCTGCTCTAGCCATATGTTGCTTTGTCTTGTTTGACGTGTTCATCTTTGCGAATTTAAATACCATGGTAACAAGGAACTTAAACAACCCAGCCGCTTGTGTACAGCACTGGTGAGAGAGGTTTGTAGATATAAATAACAAAGTGCATGCCATTCTTAAAGTAGGAGAATGAATTTTGAGGGCTTGAGATGTTTTAAATTTTTACTTAAAAAACCACTATATCATATGTTCAGGCTTAAATGGCCTCCACATGTGCCTTCCTTGTGGGGTTTCGGCTGCCAATAGATCCTTGGACTGACTTCCTTACTCACCACCAACTCCTTTATCACTTCTGCACATAAGGATGAGTCTTGATCATGCTGGCCATTTCTTCATTGTTTTGTTAATAGGATTCTATTCTAATGTTCTAGTGATCTTCCATTCTCACCATACAGTCTTTATTGTCCATCATTGCCATGTTACAGTTAACTTCTTTCACAATAAGGAGTTAACTAAAATATTCCATGATGCTAAGCAATAATCTTGGAGATGCCTAATAACATTTTAGCATATCTGACCATTACCAATCACTGCTGCCACATTGTTAGGAAGGCCCTTAAATTGTATTTTCAAAGCAAACTACAAAATCTTCAGCATGGATAGGCATAGAAGTAGGAAAGCAGATATCGATACATTAATTGTGTGTTGATCCTGCATCTGGCTGGAGAGAATGGCTGTCAAATTGTTGTTGCCAACATCCTGTAAAGCAGCTTAAGATGTAAACACGACACACTACTGCCAAGGTCAGAACATAGGTGGACCACAAAAGAAAGTTTGATATCCAATATCACTAAAACATTTTTCTCTTGGAAATACAAAGATGGAGGACTGAACGTTATGTATACAGTTTTCACTGATGATCTGATGGCCATCATTAAACTAGTCCTCTTAACCCTTTTACTTCAGTAAACTATGAAGTACACGCAAAGGCACACAAAATTTATGTGTCGAAAGCATCTTTTTCATGCACTGTGATCCAGTTTCACAATCGATACATGTAATGGCAAATGCATTTATCACCTATTGTAACCCCAAAGACATAAAGTTTGTATTTTTGACATTATTGTTATTTCCATGGTCAACATGCTCAAACTAATCATGTGTCTTTCCCTCTATGTGCATTGTCCACGCACCAAACTTTCCCTTGCATCCTCCTATACCCTTGTATTTGAATTGTTGGCATCTATGCCCTTGTCTTGACAAATTTCAACAAACATGTCTATTTCCACATGCTCTAGTTGAGATGGGGAAAATATATTTTAAACTGTTTAATGAAATATAATGAAACCTGTGTCTGAAGATGAAAAAGAGTCTTCATGATAACATTATTGGCTGCCACTAGCTGAAACCCAGTCTAAAGGAGAAAATTTCTTCATTTAAATCATTAGTTATTATGAGCTCCAAATGAAATATTAACAAAACATTAGACCAACTTATTCAGTGTTTATATATGCTTTCATAATTTATGAAATGACATAACCTTTACTTTTTTTTATTGGAGAAAGAAGCAAAAATTACAAGTACAAGATCAGAAGCAACTGATCAGCAACAACAGCAACATATACAGCTTTAGAAAGTCAAAAGCATTAACAAAATTTGCTGTTCGTAGGCAAATACATGAACAAAGATACAGTTAATCAGCAAATACACCATCATATACAGTTGTAGAGCAGCAAAAGCATTCACAGATGCAGCTGGGAAGACTCAAGAGCGTTCTTCTAGATTAGGCCTTTGGTCTACAATGCTTGCACTTGGAATATCTTTAAAAGCATTTGGATACTGGCTTGAAATCCGTGCCTTCATACTTCTAAATTACAAACAAGAAGTTAGTTTAGGATAAAGATCAAGATAAAGATTATTTCCCAAAAAGATAAACAAAACAAAGCCGAATTCAAAATTAAGATAGTTTCCCAAAGAGATATGAGCAACTCTAGAAAAATGATCAAGGCTTCATCATCTAATAGGGAGAGAACCTAATCTGAATAAATATGGAACAAAACTGAGCATGAGCCCATCATAAATTGAGGAAAGGACAGTCATTCTTTAATACTTTACTACACTCTCATGATACTTTTCGGTATCTGCTTCTTGTAAAGCTTACAGGATAAGTCATTTTTTCTGCTTCAATGTGTTAACTTTCTTGTTGCTGGGCATTTAGAAATTATAAGAAACAACTCCAAACTGAGCATCATTACAAATTAGGTAATATCTGACATTCTCCCCTACTGCCATCGTCTTGACCTATCAACTTAAGCATTTTTTGACGACAGCATAGATTGTTTTCTCCATTTGTAGAATGCAATACCAGGTGTGACAGTGAAGATCCTGTGCTTGTGTGGGGAAGGGACAGTTAACAATGCTGGGGGGATTAGGATAAGTATATGCTGCAGTCTAAGAAGAGTAAGGTGTCCAGGGTGGTCTCATATAGCTTAACAAATTACAACTGCATGTTGAAACTAAAATATGCACATCCCAAATTTGCTACTGCAGCTAATAACCATAAGGATAAGACAGGTGAAATGTAGACTCCAAAATCAATGTACACAGATAAATACTGAAAATACAAAACTCCATTTGTAACTAAGATATTGGAATAATGTTCTGAGGAATGGTAAGTCCTACAACCTTATTTTCCGAAATATGTAGTCCAAGTCTGTTTTCATTGATTTTAGAAGGCGTGTATTCTTTGAAAAATCACTTGCAACATCTGCAAAACAATTTTCTGAATAAACGTTAAAATGAGACAGAACTGCATTACTGTCCTGTAGCCTTCCCAATCTGCAATTTTCATAAGAACAAATGATTAGCCACAGCTTGAAGTAAGCGATAAACTAAAAAAGCACAACTATGGCAAGCCTACTGAGAGCATGTGCTATTAATTCATTCAACATATCATTAGACATATCAGAGACACTAACTCATGACGGAAAGGATGCATACAAGACATATTTTAATTCTAATTAAAATAAAAGAATAACAGTTATCAGAACAAATTAATTGTCTGTAAGGAATACAAATTCTGTTCCAATGTACCAAATACTACGTGCATATGATGTTTATTTGTTGTGTATGAACTATAAAATACCAATAGAAAAGCTAGATCTGTGCCAAAAAAAATGTCCAATATCTGCAATGATGCTCTGGTGTTGGTCAGCTGAGGCCACGGATTTTAATTACTTCCTGTGAAGTCACTGTCTATGAATTTCAATATATAAGCAGTCAACTTCTGTTTTAACTTTCCCTGCACAAGTCCATTAAGAGTAAAATGTTTTGAGCTCCTGCATTATTAAATATACATGTCAAGGATAAGGATATGAAGACCTAGGCTCCATCCAGAGGTGATGTAGGGAGGATACAGATACAAGGAATGTTTTTTTAACTTTAAAAAATCCCAGTGTTACCCAGGGACGTGTTTCCGGCATAATTTCATCCGTCCCGGAAACGGGGACGTCCCAGAAACTCGGAAACTTCCGGAAACCCGTACTCTGGCTGTCCCATAAAATTAATGATTGAATTTTGATTATTTGTTTGACTTCCACTCTCATGCAAACTCTCAATTTAAATTATTTAACACAAACGTTATATGTTAAGGTTTTATAATGTATATAAGCATGCTTTATCCATGTTTTTATACGAATATTTAAAATTTCCCTATATATTTTAAATTTTCCCCATTTTTTATATAGCTGTCCCCACTGCCGTCCCCTACTTTGGGAAAAAAAAATCTATACCGGAAACCTGTTTCCCCATCCCCCCATCCCGGAAACTCGGGGTAACATAGAAAAATCCACAATAGCATTTATCCTAAGTTTGAAGTGCAGATATGCTCCCACTTCCCATATGTTTTATATAGGTGATCCTTACATGGATGCAAGTATCATACAAAGTTCAAACAGCTATTTGGCAAACCTTTTGCCGGGTGAGACAAATGATATTTTTAATTTTATTGTTCGAAGGTATGGAAAGATTCCTCATCCTCCAATTATGTGTGATCCTCAAGCTTGTTTGGCTTTCCATGACCATAGTACGCACCCCTTGCCCACAAATTTATTTATGTCAAAGTTTTGAACTCAGGCTCCTAACAAGTATGGGGTTAGCATTTTAGCTCTGAATTTCACTAAGTGAAAATTAATAATTTGAATGTCCAATAAAAACAACGAAGGAAGAGTGAATAAGGTTCAGGCATGTTTGAAATTCCTTGTCAACATTCACTATTATTTCATTGTTGTTCAGGATGGCTCAAATGTACAAGGTAGATTAACTAGATAGAGATTAAATATTTATCTAGTAGAACTTACCTATTCAGTTATCCCCAAGTCCCTAGCACTGTTTTGCTTTCCATGACCATAGTGCACCCCTTGCCCAAGAATTTGTGTCAAAGTTTTGAACTCAGGCTCCTAAAAAGTATGGGGTTATCATTTTATCTCTGAATCTCAATAGGTCAAAATCAATTAGAACAGAATAGAATAGAAGACATTTAACATCCACAAGATCAAAAATAACTATGGGGCAGTACATTCCATTGTTTTAGCATAGTGAAGAGTTGACCTTCTGCCATATAGTTTAATAATGAGGTCTCCCACTCTCTCTACCCAATCTTTGTTCAATAGATCCTTTAAAGAAGTCGCTGTTAGACTATTTTTGTGGCTGACCCTGATGTCATCGTATGCTATGCAGTCTAGAATAAAGTGCCTTTCAGTTTCCACAACCCCCGCAGTGCAAAAGGTACAAACCCTCTCTTCTCAAGCTTCTTTTGGCCTTTTCCACCTCCATACTTCATATCGAAGATGATGAGGCAATGATAATCTTTGACCTCCATGAGATATTGGCCTCTATATAGGCCTTTTGCAGATTGACCATACTGGGATTAAATTCATCACGATAATGTTTCTTCTTTCTCCCAACCGTCTTTTCCCAGTCTTGTAACATATCTCCACAACAAAAGCCTTACTTTCTTTACTATTATTAGGACAAGCATTCAAGTAAATGTGCCACTTGCTCATCCACTTGCAAATTTGCCTCATCCAAGTCTTCTTTCTTTCACCCAAAACATCTTTAAAACAACATTGGGCCAACGATTTGTTTCCATCTGCTCAATTTTTTTAAATCTCCTTTGGACCATAGTGATGGCTTCAATAGGAGTTGCACAACTTTCAGCCAAAAGGATCTTGTAGAAAACCGACACTTTTAATTTGAATTTGCTTGTGATCAAGCCCTTTTGAATTCTCTCTATCTGCAACCAGTTGGCATCAAAAGGGCTACTAGCCCAAATCTCACACCCATAAAGCATCACTGGTATTACTAATAAGCCCAATAGGATTTGAATAGTTTTCCAATCCCATAACTCTGCCTCTACATCTATTTTGAAGGGCAAAAAAACACTCTCCAACCACCAAAGGTTCTTTTCCTTTTGCAAGTTTCCCAATTGAGCTTGTTATTGAAGTAAACATCCAAGTATTTATACTACGTAACTTCCTCTAGGATACTACATTCAAAATAAAAGTCAGACCGGTTATTTTTCCTTTTATTGGAGAAGATCATCTTGGTCTTGCTAATATTAACTAGCATACCCACCTATATGCACAACTGCTCAAGAGCTAATGAATGCGCTTGCAACCCTTGGGCGGATTTGGCAATCAAAATAAGATCATCAATGTACAAGAGAAGCCTGACAACATATTCTCCCAAGGCAGCACTGTCCCCCACCCTTCACATTCAACCATTCCTCAAGTTTGTCGACATAAAGGCCAAAGAGAGTAGGGTATAACAAGCAGCCTTGCTTAACCCCACTGTCACTCCTGAAACTCTTTGAAGCACCAGCCTGAGTTTCAGATTTTAACCCCAACCTCCTCATAGAGCATATGAACAGCCACTCTATATTGCTCTGGTATGTCAAGATCCTTCATTCTATACCATAATTTGTGTCTAGGAACCATATCAAAAGCTTTCTTGAAATTGACAAAACAATGAGCGTCTTCTTTCTCGTCGCAATTTTTTTCAATGATATGCCTCGAAGTGACATCATCATCTATGGTTGAGTGTTTTGGTTTGAAACCTGCTTATCCTTTTGCTCATTTCTTTTTTAGTTCTGCCCACTTGCTGATTCTATGTTTTACCATGCTGCCAAACAACTTTGCAAAAAGATGATTGATCATGATGGTCCATTAATTAGAGGGATTATTCACATCCCCACAATTAAAGAGGGGGGTGGCTAAGTGTTGTGACCTTTTTCCACACATCGCCCCATTGCTACTGGGGACCCTCTTATTTTCCTGCTTTCTAGGGTTTTGTTAGCGCCTTGTGACCTTTTGCTGCAGTTTCACCAAGCCTTGTCCAATTCAGAGCATTTCAGGCCCTGATGATTGAAAGTTAGTTTTTGCAAGTTATGTGATTCCGAAGTGTGAACGCCACCAGAGTGCTTAGAGAGGCCAAAGGACGAAGATCGCAATTGATTTGGATGAATTTGGACAACTTTCTATTTTTAGAAAGTTTGCTTTTTTTCTTTTTCCTATTTTTTAGGAAGTTTCGTTTTTGGCATTTTTAGCCCGATCCCCGGTATGGCTATTTTTAGAAAGTTTTTCCTATTTTTTAGGGATATCTGCTTTTTGCTTTTTCGAGATGCAAACCTAGGGTTTACACTTGCACTACTGACCAGCTTTGACCGGAATTCGAAAATTCCAAGTTTTGACCTAAAAAAGCTGAATCCCTAGATTTTAGGCTTTTTGCTTTTTCGGGATGCAAACCTAGGGTTTACACTTGCACTACTGACCAGCTCCGATCGGAATTCGAAAATTCCAAGTTTTGACCTAAAAAGCTAAAATCCCTAGATTTTAGGCTTTTTGCTTTTTCAGATGATCCACCTAAGCACGGATTTCAAATTTCAAGTTAATCCGATTAAATTAGATTAAACTGTGAAATTTTGAATTTTCTTTCAAAAATTCTTCCAAGTTTGGCTAACAAGGGTTTTGAAGTGTTTCTGCAGGTTCAAACCCCATCACGAAGGATGAAGAGACCATGTGGGTGCTGAGGTTGAAGTCCGCCATGCTAATAGAGATCATGTGGGTGTTGAGGTTGAAGTCCGCCATGCTAATGGAGATCATGTGGGCGCCTTACTTGAAGTCTGCTCAAAGTTGGAGGTCACGTGGGAGGCTGCTCCAAAGTCCGCCCCACCTAAAGAGGCCATGAAGGAGCATGGGTTAAAGTCCGCCCAAGGTAAAGGTTCCCAAGGAGGTCCACTCAACCGAGGAGGCTACCGCAGCATTCTTGGAGAAGGTGAATGAGCCCACCGCAGCTAAACCGCCCAAGCCAGCCAGGAAGTTCTCCCTGATTCAGAGAGACAGTGCCGGATTCAGGACAGTCTAGATAGCAGTGCCCAAAGAAGGGAAGACTAGGGACAATGTCACCACAGATGACTACAAGATCACCACCATAGAGATGGGTAAGCCTACCCAGGACCAGGAGGTCCAATATTTTAACGACTCTGTAATGTTCTAAAGACAAGGCTGGCTCATGAGAAAGAAAAGAGAAAGAAAGTGGAGGAAGAAAACCAGCAGTGGAGGAAGTATGTTCTCCATCTTACCAGCCCGCTTAACCATGAAGTCCCAGCTACTCCACCACAGCCTCTTCAGCAAGGATCAATGAAGGACTATGACGAGATGAAGGGATCGTACACTCAAGAAAAGGAGTGGATTTCAGATGTTGTGATACGTGTTGACACCCTGGTAGAAAACTTAGTATCAGCGCATGAGGCAACTTCTTTGTTGATTGATCGTATCCAGGATCTATCATCCAATTGGGAAGAAGTGGACGAAATTCAGAATGAAATACTCCCTCACCTAAAGGTTATCCGAGGCATGTCAAAGAAGAGCTTAGTGGATGCAGGCATCATACAGACAGGAGACAAGTACGACTTCGGCACGTGGTACTACGCTCTGGTCACTCGGATCGAAGTCCTGAAGAAATCGGAGACCAAGTGTTTTGAGACAGAGGCAAGGGTTAGAGAGATCCTGGGCAAGGTATTCCGAGTGGCGTCAGAGATCTGGCAGAAGGAAAGCCTAAGGGAGAAGCATTTACAAGCAGAGAACCTGAGAGCCAAGATTCAGACAAGCTTCTTCCGAGATTCAGGGATGATTGACAAAGGTAATCTTTCTAAGATTGCAAACTTCCTCTCCATCGATGACAACTTCCTCGCCCAGGCAGTAGAGTGGGAAGGCATCCTTGCTACGTGCGCTGACGATGTGGATCTCGTCGACTTCCAAATTGGTGGTTTGCCAAGTGTCACCATAGAGGAGGTCAAGCTCGTGGTGTCCAGATACGTTGAATCTCTGAAAGAGGAAAGTGGCCACTCACCTCAGTAAAATTAGCAGCTGTGCCACTTGTCACTCTTTCATTTGCTTGAACTGATAGTATTTCGGGAAACCCTAATTAGGGTTTAGGACTTTCAATCTGGGCCCTTGATCACTGTTTGATCTCGGCCATTTATTTATTTTTGAGAAACTATATAAGGTTGCCTCCCTTCATTTGAAAAGGGTGAGGTTTTTGATGTATTGTTGCTTAAGGTCATTTCCAGATAATATATTGCATGTGCGCTACTTTGTAATCTCTATTATTTGAATGATGTGCATGGTTTCAATTGCCTCAACACTTAGTTAAAATTAACTTAGATTTGCTTTCATTGTTGTTAATTTGAATGAAGGATTTGATAAGTGTCAATTGATGGTGTATCTCCGCTCATACTTTTGGTGTATGGATGATTTCCATCTTACAGTGCAAAGTTAGTCTGAGCCCATCCCCTGTGCATCCCAACATCTCGATCATAAGCACAACCCATTGAAGATTGCACCGGCCTTGTGTAGTTGTCCCTAGTGTGGCGAAGCAAGGTTTGGTTTCTCGAGAGCACCCAGTTGATACCGTCTCCCGAATTCGTAGGATTAGATTAGCCTTCCTGAACCCTATCTCTTTTTCCCTTTCTTTTGAAAGTCTAAATCCCAGAAAATTCCCCCAAAAAAAAGAAGAGCCTAAATTGCTAAATCCATCTAAGTTCAGCAGTTCAAAAGAATACTTGTTAAACGTAAGTCCCCCTTGAAAATTTCAGCATACACTGTGTATCTCCGCTCATACTTTTGGTGTATGGATGATTTCCATCTCACCGTGCAAAGTTAGTCTGAGCCCATCCCTTGTGCATCCCAACATCTCGATCATAAGCACAACCCATTGAAGATTGCACCGGCCTTGTGTAGTTGTCCCTAGTGTGGCGAAGCAAGGTTTGGTTTCTCGAGAGCACCCAGTTGTACCGTCTCCCGAATTCGTAGGATTAGATTAGCCTTCCTGAACCCTATCTCTTTTTCCCTTTCTTTTGAAAGTCTAAATCCCAGAAAATTCCCCAAAAAAAAAGAAGAGCCTAAATTGCTAAATCCATCTAAGTTCAGCAGTTCAAAAGAATACTTGTTAAACGTAAGTCCCCCTTGAAAATTTCAGCATACACTACCCAAGAAGCTATTCCACTAAAGTCGCTTGTTCGCACATACAGACCTTGGAATTAGTAGTGATTTTTCAGGAGAGGATAGAATACCTTCGGGTATCCTATCCTAATGTTTGGCAGATGATAAAACAGACACCAACACTAAGCTATTGGTCCAATCTTTTGGGAACCCATTTTGTCTGATATTATTAAATATTTTCACAACGTGCAGAGCATGGGTTTTCACCCCCCACATCAAATATTCAGCCTGTAGCTCAACTATATCTCTAGCCTTTCTAATGCAATCAAGGTTGGAGGGTCCAGAATAAGCTGTCCAGCCTTGCAGCCAAACACACACACAAAACACCACAAGAATTTGAATGTGGAAAAGAACATAAACTTTTATTGATGAATGCAGAATGACTACATGAACACAAGCCCTCACATGCTCATTACATTCGGCCCATTGGCCCCACATGCAAGCTCAAAGGCTGCCATGGGCTTATTACAGAGAAAACAATGAAACAAAAAACTTCAGGATTAATCTTCCCCTATCTACTGCTCCCTAACTACTCCCTTGCTACTTCTGATCCTGTCCTACACCTCACGAAATATTTAAATATCAGTTCCAAACATTAGAAGTGATCCGGGTCGGTCTACCAGGTCCATTTGTTGGTGTAGCATGTGCAAAGGCTCCAACTGCTTGAGGAGGGTCTAAAACTTGGTATGGATAGGTGCAGACCTATCTGAATGTTGTTTGGCCCTATTTCCACCCCATGACACACTCCACATGCTCCATAGAGCTTGGAAAGGTCCCACATGCTTCTGGCATTAGGTCTGATCTGAGATCTTCTAGGACACTCCTGAATCACTTTCCTACACCCAATCTCTTGATTCCCTCATTGAACTCTCGTAAAGTAAAAAGTTCCTTTATTGCATTTGATCTTGGAGGCACTGCAATCCTTGAATCTTGCTCATACAACTGTTTTGCCTACTCAAACCAATGAGTGACTGTAATGCTATTATCAGTTTGCTCTCTTCTAGATAGGAGTTCCCTCCAAAAATGTTTTGGGTTATTCTTGCCAATAAATACTTATATGCATGTCCAATAAAAACAACAAAGGAAGAGTAAATGAGCTGCAATCATGTTTAAAATTCCTTGTCAACATTCACTCTTTTATATTTGTCCTTCAGGATGGCTCAAATGTACAAGGTAAAGTTGCCAAATAGAGATTGGCTATTTGTGTAGTAAAACTTACCTATTCAGTGCCCACCATCAAGGCTAACATCCGTATTATGTAGGAGAATTTCCCATGTCATCAGGTTCTCTCATTAAGAATTATTCCAAAATTCAGGAAACGGAATACATCCAATGATTAAAACTAAACTTTGCCTGAAGATGTTGATTTCAACCCCGATGTGAATAACTGATAACATCCATTTCGTCTTTCAGGGTTACAATTCCATAGCTCCTATCGTAGATTGTAGAAGAAGGCCAGAGAAGGAAAAACAGATCATTTGAATAATTCAATGAATATTCAGAACCTGAAGCTTCCATGCATATGAGAAGAAAAGCTGATTAATACAAGTGGTGCTTATGCTGGCAAGAAAGAAAACGGCTTTGTGGCTGGCACTAGATGCAAGTTATGCTGCAAAGGCCTGGAGAAAAGAGGAATGTGACTAGTTACTCTTCTGGTGATACAGGAACATAACTGGAAAAGAGTGAAGTTAAAGATGTGAAAGCAGAGGAAAGGAAAAGAGCACAATCGCCTGTTCAATCAGCTGAAAACTTAGAAAGAGGATCAAATTAAAATTTATGTAAGAGGGTTCATAACCTGACTGTCAGGGAATGGATTGCAGAAACTGCTTGTGCAGGCCTTAAGTTGGACAAGGAGAAAGAGACAGATATAGCCAGTAAAGTTGATGGAATTCACTCTGACACAAGCAACAACCCCACACAACATAATGTCCATTATCTAGCTAAGATATAGATTGCTAAATTACTAGTGACTAGAAGCACTTCCTCCTTCATTATTCAATCTTCTATGAAAAACTTAAAGTATATCATGACTACAAATTACACTTTCCTGCCTCCCAGGAAGATTTACAAGTTTGACTAATAATCCTTGAAAAGGAGCTCCGGAAACTCATGGAAAATGCCAAGGATTCACCTATTGTAAAAGCTACAAATTTAATGTGCCCTCTTTGATACCCCCTGCAACCACCACCAAGGATTTAGCACGAGTATCTAAACCTTCAACTGGGCATATATACACAGCAAAACATGCATTTTAAGATACTCTTAAATACATTGTGCAACATCCTGGAACATAGCATAGTCCTGACAAAGAATAGCATAGCATAAAGAAAGGATGCACAAGCTTTCTACTCCTTGTGGAGTATAGAACTTCAGTTCAGTTAACCTCAGGATGAAAACCCACAATCCCTTGGAGTGATTTCACACAAAAATCAATATCCTTGTGGAGTATAGAACATCGGTTCAGTTAACCTCAGGATGAAAACCCGCAATCACTTGGAGTGATTTCACACAAAAAAATCATTTCAAACCTAAAATCATAACCAATTTGCAGCGAGTCTATATATATTCTCAAGGGAAAATCAAAATACACATTATAAAAAGTACAGTGCTGAACCATATATAAACTTACTTAAGCCTACAGGACTGTATGACTAACTGATCACAACCTTGCTGCACAGGGCAAAAGGTTATTGCAGCAAGTTATAAAGATAGTTGCAGCATTTAACCAGGTGATTATAGAAATAAAAACTTACCATAAGGCATTTCCCATATGTTAGACAACGCTAAAAGATATGTGGCATTCTTTATTGGTGGCACGAGCTTTTGAAGAGAAATAACGAGTTTTAGCTGACCATACCTTTGAAGGAAGTTGCAAGTTTGTTTGACCCAAATTTCAGGAAATTGCAAAAATGCAAATTGGGCATATTACAATTATATATATTAAATCAGGAGAAGACCAGAATATTCCATTCAGGATATTACAATAAAATACAGCAATGAGATGGAGCCAATCAGGCTCATGTTCACTGTTCCTATGTTGGCTATGAGTTGGTTATTGACGGTTACTTCTGTCAATCAATGCTTTGCAGGCTCTTGGCATCTCTCTGTTTTTGTAGTATATGTGCCAGAACCAGCGCCTAAAATCTGCTCTGTTTAATTGATTTTCTTACAGAGATTAAGATCTGAAAATTCCTGCTATATAACTGTTAATATTTGTCTCTAAGTGTGGTGTACTGGTAATGGTAAGCACTCGAAAGGGTGGCACCTAAGATTCCCCTCACCACAACTCATAGGCTGAGGCTGTACTGTAAAGATATGTATTAAAAAATGATCCAAGATTAAAAATCTTATCACACGCAACATTCAAGGTATCAACCAGGCCCAGTATTTACTAAAACAAATAAATGCACTGTCGATATTTGCAGTTTAATGGACTGAAGCCTCGAAACAATGATCCATGGTATTTGCAGTTTAGTGAACTAGCAACTCAATACAGTGACCAATATTGAACCAGCTAATAAGCAAGATAAGAAGTGTCCTCTTATATAAAATTTGGGGACAGACATTTGTCATTATTTCCTCAAAAAAATAGTTCCACAATATACAAAAAATATGGTTGTTCCTTTAACTGCAAATTTGAGATGTTCAACCCATAGTTACCCCATCATTGTGATTAAAGTTGACAAGTTCTACTTTTCTGTAACATCTTTTCAAATTTAGAAACCTCCCAGGTTGATCGTACTTCAGGTGTAGGTAGACTAGCGAATGAGATCAAGACCAAGGGTTGCAAGATTTAAGCATATATGTTAATGAGGAAAGAAGTCCCGGTGTGTTAAGTGCCACTGGTATCTATATTAAGCTTGACATAAAATGAATACTCTAACCTTTGCCTTTCTATAAATAACTTAAAGATTAAAAGTTTGGTAAGGGTAGACTCATGAGGTTAAAATTAGGAATAAGGAAGTTTGATCAATAAAAAGGCAAATGGAAAAAGTTAACTTTCTACAAGGAAGTCTTCTATCTCAAATTGGCATCTGGATCATTTAGTTTACTCCTGTGATAGATCGTATTGCTAAAAACTAGCAGTACAAAATTCTAACAATATATAATATATACTGAAACAACAAGTCCCCTAAGAAAATTTGAGTATCTTATTCAACCAAGATGTAAGAAAATTACTTACCTGATATGCATAGGCATTTGTAAACCCTATATGATTAAATTGACACAAAAAATGTCTGGTATTCTATTAACATAGAAATCACACATATGACTTCTGTAAGCCTTAAACAGATGCAAGTGCCAAGTGAAATTGATGGAAGACATATCCTTCAGTCATGGCAACTAAGCCAAATCTTGCCTCACCATAAAATGGTTAATTTACCCAAAAAAATATTAAATTTTTGAAAATCATACAATGAAATCAGTAGAATTCCTTTTGTATCATAAACACAGAATTCACTTAGGTGTAAGTAAACACTAATAAGCATATTGTTCACTAGATCGGGCACATCCAGCCTAAACAGGTGTAAGTTCCGGGTGAAAATGACCACTGAGATACCCCTAGTCATAAGCACAAAACCCGATCTTTCCCTCCCCAAGAAAGGGAAATTTACAGAATTTTGAAAACCAATAGAAATCCATATATGATCAATCGTCAAATTTTCCGCTGTCACATAATAACATAGAATTCACAAATAATCTAAGCAAGAAATCGCAGATAAAATTATTACCGACATTAACGCTCACGCCAAGCAACTGATTACTGATTAGAGATCACTTACGGTGATCCAAAAGATCGATCTAAGATTCTTCCCCCACACATATACAGACGAATACACTAACATTTATAATTATACAAAAGGTTGTCCGAAATGCCAAATTTTGCCTAAAGATGGTTGTTTGTATTACATGGATTGCGAAAGCTTAAAGATTTTATTCAATATTTAATAAACCCCAAACCTCCGATTCATTTGACTGAGCCAAAAAAATCCTTTTTAAAATAATCCAGAGAGCATTTTGCAGGGCCAAAGAACCGTGCACATGCAGTTTCTTCTTCTTCTTCTTTTCTTTTTAATTTCTTGTTTACTGCGCAAATTTAAAATCTCTCTAATAAACATTATAGCATTTCAAAAAACTAGAAAAAAAGATAGAGAAATTTCCGAACGAAAAAATATAGCTTACATTAAGAGCTGTAAATTTTTAAGGGTGTTGATGTCGTCTTTATTTAAGAGAGTGTGGATTTGGTGCGAGGCTTCATCAGAAGCTGCTGCCATTGCTGCTTCTCCTTCCATCTTCTCCATCTGATTGTTTTAATTTCCTTCTCGGGGCAGATTGTTCCAGTTATCTGGTAGCTAGATAAAAGTAGCTTTCGAGGAATTAAATAGTTTATTTATTTATTTATAATGTTGGAAATGAGTTTGAGAAACTCCGTAGAATTTAATTTAATGACGTTTTGATATCATCTTGATCACAATTTCACTCCACGATCTCTCTTGTCTAAGACGTGTTAGTTTTGGCATATCATAGGTAGTCTATGGATAAAGGTAATATTAGCAATTGTACTTTTAGTGTGTAATGGGTACATACAAGAGGTTTTGGAAGGAAAATTAGGGAAAATTTTGGTCTATTTTTTGCATATATATGTGTAGCAAATGATGTTGTTTGTGAAAAAAAAGGTATCAATGTAGATGTGATAGCTTCAAATCCACTATGCATCTACATATAGGGATTCAAACATGAATAAAAGGATAGTCAAGCTCATTACCAATAGGTTCATTCTATGTTTGCATTTGAGAAAGAGGGAGAGTGAGGGAGAAGTAGAGTTGGGAAGAGTCAGAGAGAGAGAAGGGGTAAAAAGATAAAGATGGAGAAAAAGATAGAGATTGAGATAAATATATAAAGAGAGAGAGAGAGAGAGAGAGAGAGAGAGAGAGAGAGAGAGAGAGAGAGAGAGAGAGAGATGGATAGAAAGAGGGTTTCATGTCTAGAGATAGAGGGAGAAAGAGGAAGATAGAGGTAGAGATGAAGATAGAGTGAGAGGAAGAGGGAGACAAATAGATGGTGATATAGAGAGAGGTGTAGTAAGAGATAAAGATAGAGAGATATATAGGAGGCAAGAGATGTAGAGGTATACAGGAAGAAAGAGATAGAGAGATAAAGAGGAAGTGATAGATAGAGAGATATAGATAGTGAGAAAGAGGGAGAGAGAAATGTAGAGCAAGCTGAGAAAAGGGGAGATAGCTCGATATATAGAGGAATAGGAAGAGAGGGAGAGAGATATAGATAGAAGGAGACATGGAGAGAGATATGGAAAGGGAGATATAGAGAGAGAGGAGTGAAAGAGAGATAAAGATAAAGAGCAAGAGATATGGTGTCAATGAGAGGGAGGGAGAGAGTAATATAGATAGAGTGAGATATAGAAAGATAGAGATAGATGAGGAGAGATATAGAGAGGGAGATAGAGCTAGATATATGGATATAAAGACATAGAGGAGTGAGAGGCAGATAGGGAGATATAGATATAGGTGTGTGTGTGTGTGTGTGTGTGTGTGTGTGTGTGTGTGTGTGTGTGAGAGAGAGAGAGAGAGAGAGAGAGAGAGAAGGGTGGCATGCATGATAGAGAAAGGAGGTGACATACACAAGTAATAAATAGAGAGGCATATATAGAGGGGGAGAGAGATAGAGAGGAGGAGAGAGATAGAGGCATAAATAGGGAGTGACATACACTTTTTATCTTTCCTCCTCTCTATCTCTCTCCCCCTCTATATATGCTT
The DNA here is from genome assembly GCF_030272615.1 of Cryptomeria japonica. Taxonomy (NCBI): domain Eukaryota; kingdom Viridiplantae; phylum Streptophyta; class Pinopsida; order Cupressales; family Cupressaceae; genus Cryptomeria; species Cryptomeria japonica. Next base: position 19,685,044 of record NC_081415.1, on the reverse strand, counting down.
CTCTATTTATTACTTGTGTATGTCACCTCCTTTCTCTATCATACATGCCACCCTTCTCTCTCTCTCTCTCTCTCTCTCTCTCTCTCTCTCTCTCTCTCTCTCTCATACCCTATATCTATATCTCTCTATCTGCCTCTCACTCCTCTATGTCTGTATATCCATATATCTAGCTCTATCTCCCTCTCTATATCTCTCCTCATCTATCTCTATCTTTCTATATCTCACTCTATCTATATTACTCTCTCCCAATGAAGAGACGTACAAAAACAACTTTTTTGTATGACAAAGAACCTGACTCGTACGATAGAGAACCTGACTCGTACGATTGAGCACAGAGGAGAGATAAAAAGTGTTTGCTTTTGCCAAATTTGATTAGTGAATTTGGATGTTTTGCTTATGTTTTCCAGTTTTTGATGTCTGATTTTTCAATTTGGGGATGAATACACAGCAAACACATGATGTGATAAATGACTCCAAGCACGCTAAACCCTAAGGAAGTTGGCTGAAAATGAAAACCTTTGCTTGCTAACTTAGGTACACACCCAATAGCTAATCATAATACAACCACTGAGTCTAACGCAATGGATTCTCAACACCGTATTATCTGACTCCAAACACTAATGGGGGCACGATATGGCAAGTGTCTTGGGAGAGTTACTATCTCTCTTGCACAAACATTATCACCCTTTCAAAGGTGAATCGGGTAGCTTCTAATTTAACCGGAACTAGTAAGGGATCCGTTCGGCACGTTGGGGTATAATACTCAATTAAGAGGTCTCCCAGCCTTGAAAACCAATGTTTGATATGCCTGAAGGTATGGAGGAGAGCTATTCCCGAGCACTGTCGTTGACTTGATTTTCATCAAATCGCATTTATTTTATAGTGGGTTGGATTACTTGGCGTTAGTCGTTCCTACTTAAGTCATTCCCCTCACATCGGTCATAATGGCTTTAAGAGTTTTTAAGCTCCTCGGGAGGGCAGGCCTGCTAAAGAAATACACTAATGAAAGCAAAAGATGAGTCTAGCTTTCTGATCACCTAAGAAAGGTGAGAGTATACTCACCTATCATCAAAAACACATAAGATATGATTGTTCATTTTTTAGCCCAAATTGAAGTGTGCCTAGAAAACTTAAATGAATACACAAAGTTTAGTTGAATTCATAGGCAACCTGCAAAATAAATTCGTTAGTAGTCTTGATTGCTTTTTTGAATTATGTCTTTGACAAGCGTATCTTCGTAAATCGTCCTGCAGAAAAGAGTTAGGCTGCCAAAAATCTCATAAACAAATCAGAGTTAGCATTAGTAAAACTCGGATTAAAATCAGAAAAACCTAAAATGCAGTCTGTTAAAAATCACAGAGACAGAGACTCGTACGACACAATTTACCAGTTAGTACGATACAACTTTAGATTTCACATAGGAACCAAAATGGACTCGTACGACATAGAATTTAGCAGCCAGAAATTCATACGACATGAAATTAGCTCTTGTATGACAATGAAAATGAGTTCGTACGACACATGATTTACTAGTTAGAAACTTGTACGACATGAATTTAGACCTCGTATGACAATGATAATGAGCTCGTATGACATAGGACGAGGTTTCGTACCAGACTAAAAGGTAGTTTGTACGAGTTGGAAAATCAACTCGTACGACATTCTGATTCTGTCCCGACAGAGATGGATGTTTGTTGAAGCTTGAGAGGCCAAAAATAATGATTTCGGCCCCACGGTGGGTGCCAAAATGTCGTGGATTGTGGAGTGTACTTGTACCTGCAAACACAAAACACTCAATAGATCATTACAAGCATGGTTAATGAATTTAAATCAAAGGAAGATAAAACCATAACTAAGCGATCTATCGCCTCCTAGTAAATGCGAGTATGAATTTTGTTCTCAGATCTTGTTATGCAAATTCCAGTGACTTGACTACACTTAGATGGAGGATTTGAATGATGAAGATGCATGATATAGCAATGATAGCATGATTAAGCTACATGATTTCATGATTATTCTAGAAAATATACTAGAATGAAGATGCAATTAAGCTAAGATTGAACATGATAACATTGCTAAAATGATAAACTAGAAGCTAGATGCCTATAGTAACAATGCATAAGACGAAAATGAGATGGGATCCTTTGTGCTCCAAAATGAGGTTTATTTATAGGATTTCCAAGGCTAGGGGTGAGGTGGCAGGAATCAACAATCAAGATTGATCTGAAGATATCAATGGTTAAATTGGAGGAGGTTGGCAAAGGGGGTTGGATTAAAGGGAACATATATCATCTCTATGGTGACAAGTGTCAAGAGGCTTCTAGAAGAGGTTGGATGAAAGGGAGCATTTAGTGACAAGTGTCACAAAGATTCTAGAAGAGGTTGGATGAAAAGGAACATGTGGGTAGGTGGAATGGGTTAGGTTTAGGAATGGTTGGGTTAGGTGGTTAAAAGTTAGAAGAATTTGAATTTAAAAATTCAAATAATAAGAAAAGGCTAATTAATTTCAACAACTCATAATTGATTTGTTTTAATTAATCAGAAGATTAGAAGAAATGATTTTGATGGGGAAGAATTAATTAATTTGAATTAATTAATCAAAGGGGATTATTGAAATGAACCTATTAAATAAATCCTTAGATTTATTAATAAGTAGATGAAAGGGGAGGATTTTAATCAATTTGTTGATGAATTCAATTAAATTGGAGAGGGAGATTAATTAAATAATTGCTTATTCAATTAATTATCTTCAGACCATTTTTAGGTGTATACACCATCCACTAGAGCCAAATCTAAAAACTCTGACAAAATAATTGAATAGGGGACTCTAAGAGCTTTTTGATAATGTGCAGCAGTGGAAAAATGGAGTCCATTTGCCCAGGTTATGACCTCATAAACACGAAAAATAAGTCTAACTTTGAAGGCATGTAGCAGACACCTAGAATACAATCTAACAAAACTACTATTATAGACAGATCAATCCTGGAACTAGCTTTCCAACAATATGCAAAAGTCAAAAAATGGAGCCCATATAACCAAGTTATGAACGAAAAACCGATTGTTGCTTTTTATGGCTTAAAAGATCAAACTAGTCAAATATGTCAAAGGGTTCCCAAAAATGGATTTTTTTGTAAATAGAAAGTTTATGAAAATAGTGAGAATGGATCTGAAGAATTTTTTGGGGAAAGGTTTATTCACAAAAGAGGTGTCGAGCGACCAAGCTAGGGTTTCGAAGCCCTAGCTTGCGAGAGGTCTTAGGTGCAGGTGCTGCAGGGGAGGGGAGTGAAGGTTGTCGGGGGTGAGCGGCGGGCTGGGCATGGCTGGAGGGAAGAGCTGATGCGTCAGCTGTTGGGGGAAGATTGGCTGCGCGGGTGTTAGGGGTGGCGGCGCGGGAGGAAGGGCTCCGATAGGCTGCGGGTTGTGGGCTCCCGGTGGGACTCCCGTGGGGTTTGGGGGGTCAGTTTGGGGGTACTTTTGGGAGGAGCTTGGAAGGGGGAGCTGTTGGGGTGGTGTTTTCCCTTGGGTTTCTTTGGGTTGGGGTTTTTGGTTGGCCTTCGTGGCCCTTTAAAACTTATTGAGTTACGATGTTGTGTTTTGGTGGTGAGGCCTCTCAGGGGGCTCCAGCCATGGATTTCCGTGCAGCGGTGGGCTCTAAACCCCCACCTCAGAATATGAGGACATTTTCCAATACCCTTTTTTCCTCAGAACCGGGGACTGGAAGTAATGGTAATTCTCGCCTTACGAAGATTAATGGGTGCCTGGAGAGATGCAGTGAAAGGCCGAAGCTGGTCATTTCTCCAGAGATGATAGCGGAAGATGTGGAGTACTTTTCAAAACACTCGCTCTACTACAAATTTCTGGGAATGAAGGTCTCCCTGCAATTCCTGGAAAACTGGGCGCAGAGGTCTTGGGCACCAAATGGGGAAATGGAGATTATGCTGCTGGCGAACAATTATTTTATGGTTACTTTCAATTGTATGGAGGACCGAAATAGGGTTTTTGAAGGAGGCCCATATTTTCACAATCAAGTGGGGTTGTTCATCAAACCTTGGCATGCAGGGTTTAACCCTTCGGAGGAGCTCCCAAACAGGGTCCTTGTATGGGTTCGGTTACCACGTCTTCCAGTGGAATGTTGTCGAGAGGACGTGTTAAGGATGCTAGCAGCACTGCTGAGGAAACCAGTGGGATCTTCATCGCAAACCCTAGGGAGAAAGGTAATGACCTTTGCACGCATTTGTGTTGAAATTGATCTCAGTAGACCATTACCAGATGTTGTAGATATGTGTGTGGGCTCTTACTCATGGGTTCAACAACTAGACTATGAGACTCTATCCTTTCGCTATCGACTGTGTCATGAGTATGGTCATCTTCAACGTAAATGCCCTAGATATAAACCAGTGGTGTCCCAACCTCAACATCAGGCTTAGGGTCAAGATAGGGTGGATAAAGGTAAAAGTGCTATGGTGACTGATGTTGTGGGGGCTAAGGGGTTTGTTCCAGTGAAGACAAGGAACAGAAATTGGTGCCAGAAGAGGTCCCTTCAAGAGAGATAGGAGGAGGATACTTTTAATAGATTTGAAGCGCTAGACGACCTCAGCCATCAGGAAGTGAATCCGGGATTTACCCCATTGGATTAGGGGGCTTCAGGGGAGGCATCAGAAAAAGCTAGGGAGGACTTTTCCCAGGCCTTGGTAGTGACTGGAGACCAACAAATGGAGTTGGAGCAAGCTGTAGGGGCTGAGCTGGGACTCATCCCTGGTTCGGAGGCGATTTTGGGTGGGGGGGAGGGGTCCTTGATAGCCCTGAAATTGGAACTGGCTGGAGCTAGGACTAGTAAGGCTTTTGTTCACCTGGGTCTTTATCAGAAGGATTTTAAGAAAAGTGCCTCAGAAAAAATCTCAAACGCTGGCAGAAAGAAGGATGTGGATAAAATCAAAATGATGGGAGAGAATTTGATTGAGTCAGGGTCAGTAAAGACCTTGGATTCTCACTTTTCCAACCCTCCCAAATGATTGTACTCTCATGGAATGTAAGGGGCTTGAACAGCAGCCCTAGACAAAAAGCTATTCGGGATTTGATCAGGAATCATGCTCCTGATATCCTTTTCTTGCAAGAAACTAAACTATCAGTGGAGAGTATGATGGGTCTTGTGCCAAAGCTGTGGGGGCGTGGCGAATGTCAGTGTGTTGGGGCAGCTCGATCCGCAGGAGGAGTTGCCTATCTTTGGAACCCTCTAAGGCTTCACCCTGTCTGGTGGGCCGCGTCTAGATCCTCGATATCCGGGGTGCTTTCTAGCCTCGAGACTGGGGAGGTCATTTTGTTTTCAAATATCTATGCTCCCACTGATCTTCAGGGTAAGCATAACTTATGGTCTCATGTTGTTGGTATGCGAAGGTTGGCCCCTTTTCATCCTTGGATTATGGCAGGAGATTTCAATGCCATTCTGGAGTTGAGTGAGAAGAAGGGGGGTGTCATGCGGTTGGAACCGTCTTCAGTCCTCTTCCAGGATAGTATCTCTCGGCTGCAGTTGGTTGACATCAAGCCTAGCAATGACGTGTTCACTTGGAACAACAGGAGAGTTGGTGAGAATTGGATCGCTGAGCGGTTGGATCGCTTTCTGGTGTCTTGTTTTTGGATTGGTGGGGGGTGGTCCACAACTTCTGAGATTCTTGACTAGAGAGGGTCAGATCATTGGCCCATCAAGTTGGTTTCGTCCTCGGCTCAGGTTGCCCACTCGCCTTCTTTCAAATTTCAACTTATGTGGCTTAGGGACCCCTCTTTACAGGATCTGGTGGCGGACTAGTGGAGGAAAGGCAGGTCGGCCTTTGGCACTGCCATGTTCACTTTTGCCAAACAACTACAATTTGTTAAGCGCCAGCTTAAACAGTGGAACCGACAAGGGTTTGGGAACATCTTTCGTGAGAAGAAAGCTGCCCAAATTGTGTTGAGTGAGATCACCAGGGAAATCAGAGAGCATGGGTTGTTGGAGGATTTTCTCAGAGAGGAAGACAAGGCTGTCAAGGTGGTTGAGGAATGGGAGACTAGGGAAGAAGTTTATTGGAAGCAGAGAGCCCACATTGATTGGCTGAAGGAGGGGGACAAGAATACGGCTTTCTTCTTCAACTCGGTGAAAGCAAGGAGACATGGAAATTCCATTCCTATTCTGGTTAATGATAGAGGTAAGCAGTGCTTATCCTTGCAGGAGATGTCTAGGGAGGCTCTTCAATTTTTCCAGACCCTCTTTAAGGAAGAATCTCAGGGGGAAACAGAGGAGGAGAATCTGGTTCTTGTCTGCATCCCTTCTCTTGTCTCGAGGGAGATGAATGAGCAACTTCTGGGGCCTATCTTGATGAAAGAACTTGAGAGGATTGTCTTCCATATGAGGAAAGGGAAGGCTCCTGGACCGGATGGGTTCCCGGTTGAGTTCTTTCAAGAGTTCTGGGATATTATCAAGCTTGATTTATTGGATGTGGTCCAGGAATCCCAAAGAAATAAGCAGATGCTTAGGGCTTTGAATGCGACCTTCATTGCTTTAATCCCCAAATGTGAAGGGGCCGACTGATTAGGTCAGTTCCGCCCCATCTCTCTTTGCAATGTGATTTACAAGATCATCTCTAAATTGATTGCAAACAGATTGAAGAAGTGCCTGGGGAGTGTTATTTCGGAGGAGCAAAGTGGGTTTGTGGAAGGCCGCCAAATTCTAGATGGGGTGGTCATTGCTACAAAAACCATCCACTCTATGGCAACCTCCAAGGAAAAGGCTATGTTTATCAAGCTGGATATGGCCAAGGCTTATGATAGAGTTCGGTGGTCCTTCCTTCAGAAGATCCTCAGGGCTTTTGCTTTCGCTAATGAATGGATCTAGTGGGTGATGAGTTGTGTTACGTCCACCTCTTTTTCAGTGCTTATCAATGGGGATCATACTGAGTTGTTCGGGGCCTCTCGGGGTCTCCACCAAGGGGATCCCCTCTCCCCTTATTTATTCATTCTTCTTGCTGAGGGTCTGGGGAGGTTGATTAAGCATAATGTGGCCCTGGGTAATATCCAAGGTTGGAGTTGGGGTAATGACCTGCAGCCACAGTCTCACTTGCAGTTTGTGGATGATACAGCCCTTATGGGGCTAGCCCGGATCAACGAAGCTTCCAATTTACGGAAGGTCCTGGATGTATATCTTGCGGCGTCTGGCTAGAGGATTAATGAGGATAAGTCTTCTATCCTCTTTTTCAACACTCTAGAAGACATCCAAAGGAGGATTGCTGTTATTATGAGATTCCAAATTGGCTCCCTGCCCTTGACCTATTTAGGAATCCCTATCTCTCCTGGCAACCCTCCTAGGGAGTCGTGGCAGGGGATTTTGGATAAATTCCAATCGAAGGTTGATCACTGGACCCATAGATGGTTATCCTTTGCAGGGAGGGTCCAACTGATTCAGTCGGTGGTTCAGGCATTGCCGACCTATCGATGTATGCTTCAGGTGGCACCTAAGTGGCTCTTGAAGGGCTTGGATTCTCTGGCTAGGCAGTTCTTATGGGTAGGAAATATTTCAACTTCCAAGTGGAGTCTGGTCAACTGGGACCTGGTATGTAGCCCAAAGCAAGCAGGGGGGCTTGGGTTAAGGCAATCTATTCTTTTTGGGGAGGCTCTTGCAGCTAAACTGTACTAGAGGTGGTGTGTTGAGCAGGATCAAGGTTGGGCTAGGATTCTGGCCAATAAATATATGTAGAGGATCCCGTTGGAGGAAATCCCTAGATATCCGCTTGAAGGAAAGGGCTCTTCGATCTGGAACACGCTTAAGCGGGGGGCCTCTCTCATTAAGGCAGGGCTTTTCTGGATTTGCAGAAGGGGGGAAGAGGTCCTTTTCTGGAAGGACTCTTGGGATGGTTACCCTCCCATCCTTGATTAGTTTCCTAACCTTGGAAACCTGGGCCAAAGCTTTTTGGATGCAGGATGGTCAAGGGTGAGTGATTTTAAGGTGGTCTACAGGTGCGGTCAGCTGGATTTGGAAAGGTGGAAGAATCCTGATGAGTGGTTGGTGGTTGGGATGGAGGAAGAATGTGCTGAGCTGTAGGGCATTTTGGCAAATAGACACTGTAGCTCTCTTAAGGGGAGGGATGGGCTAGCTTGGTCCCCAAATCCTAAGGGCGTCTTTTCTGTGGCTAGTGGTTACTGGGAATTGATGAGGCGAAGACTTGAGGGAAGGGAAGTGAATTGGTGGAAACAGGTATGGAATAATGCTTCTTGGCCGAAGTGTAATTGCTTTGCTTGGACTTTGGCTTGGAATAGATGTCTTACATGGGACAATATCTGCAAGCGGGGATTCTTGGGGCCCTCTATCTATGTTTTGTGTGGTAACGGAGAGGAAGATTCCTCTCATCTGTTTTTCAGATGCCCTTTCTCTATGCTTATTTGACACTATTGGTGGGGGGTGTGGAAGCATCCTTGTGTCCATGCTGATTCTCTGGTGGAATTTTGGAACAGTTTGGGTAGACCTCCTATTTCGTCCTCCTTTATTCAAACTGTCTAGTATATTGGGCCCATTTTCATCCTGTGGCAGATCTGGCTCGAAAGGAACAGGAGGATTTTCCGTGAGGCCAAATTGTTTGTTCAACAAGTCTGGAATAGGATCATAGTTATGATTTGGGAGACAGTGGAAGCTAAGTGTGAGGTGACCTTCCCACTAGGTAGAGATGAGGCAGATGTTGTGAGTAGGCTTGGATTGCAGGAGCTATCTCCGATCTCTGCCTGTGTCCGAAGAAGTAGACGGGCTATCAAGAAGGTGCAAAGGGTGGGAAGGTGGGTACCCCCTCAGGAGGAGTTTATCAAGATTAACATTGATGGCTCATCTAGGGGTAACCCAGGCCCAATTGGAATAGGGGGTGTTGGCAGGAACAACAGGGGGGAGGTTGTTTTCTTTTTCTCGGTTCATAAAGGATGGCAGTCTAATAATCTTATGGAGGGTTTAGCGATTCTTTATGCTTTGGAGAGGGCTTTGACGTTGGGTTGTAGGAAGGTGATTTGTGAATTGGATTCAAAAATTGTTGTTAATTTGTTGACTGAGCAGAAGGTGAGTGGGATTCATTGGCAATTGGTAGGGATTGTGCAACAGATTCTCCAAATTGGCTCCTTAATGGAGCAGGTGTCCTTCATCCATATTCCTCGGGAATGGAATGGAGGGGTGGATTGTTTGGCCAAGTGGGCCTCAGATCATGGCAGTGATTGGAAAGTGGAAGGTTGGGAGCACCTCTCTGGGGACTATTGTCAGGAATTGCAGAAGATTTTCACTGAGGACATGGATGGTAATGAAGCTGGTTGAGGTGTGGTTGGCTTGGTTGTTTTCTCTAGGGGCCTTGGGGCTTTTCTAATGCAGAGCATCCACCAATCTCAACCACTTAGGGAGGTCCTTTTCCTAACTCACCTAAGTCAAGAAGTTTCAAACTCACAAACTCACAAACTCACTTTAGGCTACTAACCCCATTCAATATTCTTTAGCCCACCAATGACACACTTCTACTCCACAAACCTCATCCAATCATGGAACATACCTTAAATAGGTCACAACAACATGTTAAGACCCAATATCAAATATTTCAACTCCATACATGATCTGATGCAGAGCATCCACCAATCTCAACCACTTAGGGAGGTCCTTTTCCTAACTCACCTAAGTCAAGAGGTTTCAAACTCACAAACTCACAAACTCACTTTAGGCTACTAACCCCATTCAATGTGCTTTAGCCCACCAATGACACACTTCTACTCCACAAACCTCATCCAATCATGGAACATACCTTAAATAGGTCACAACAACATGTTAAGACCCAATATCAAATATTTCAACTCCATACATGATAGGTTCCCTCAATGGCCAACAACACTAGGCCTTTCCTAATGAGGACTACCAATGACTTACTCACACAACTCTTCATGCCCATTAGACACACACCAAACCAAAGATCTTCATAGAGATATTATGGAAACTCCCTTCCATTTAAAAAATACTTGACTCAACCCCCTCAAATCACCCAAGGAAACATTACAACTCTTTGTTGTCTCAATTCTATTCATGGGACAAACATCAACTTTAGGACAGTCATGTGCAAGATGGGGACAGTCATGATTTAGGATTTTTTCTTTCTCCAAACACCATAGAACCATAGTGTGATGGTTTGAAAACAACTTAAATACTATCTCCAAGTTCCTTCCATAGCCATATATAACCTGCATTCATGAGTATACATGCCAACAATTGAAATTACCCTGTCCAATTCCAGGGAGCAAGAAAATGCAGTCATGAACAGTCATCAATAACTTTTTACATATTGAAAATAAATCCAATCGCTCTGGTCAGATTTTAGATAGGTTAGATACAGAACTTTTCCCAAAGTTTTAGAAAGATCCAACGGTTAAAACAAAAAGATATGCTTGTTTTACCAAAACGGGTTAACCCTAGGCAGGGTTTTGGCAGTTTTCACAAAAATTATGATTTCTCCTTCAATACTTGATCAAATAAAATGAAACAAAAGGAACAAGAAACTAAATTCATTCCCCTTAAATTAAAAATCAGTTAGAAAGGTCGATCAATGAGTTTTAATGGCGAACCAAGAGCATGAACAGACTGTAATATGGTGATTTCCAGAATTTAGTGCAGGAATTTCTCAATTTTTATTGATTTTTCTTCACATATATCAACAACAACCATGAATGAACGAGGATAGGACTTTTTATAGGTTTTATAATCCTCCTCATCAGTTACAACCACCTTTTGTAATTGTTTTAACAAACAAACTCCTAATTTTTCTTATAATGCAAAAATTGCTTTAAGCATTTTTGACAATGTGAGCAATTTTGCCAATTTTAACTCCTAGACCCAACCTATGATATTTTAATGACACAAATAGGTCCAAATAGACATGAAAGGACCTTTAGAACCCAAATTGTACATTATTACATCAATTTGACCCATTTTGCAAAGTATTTTCCAAATCAAGACCTTCTTAGGACCAACTAGACAACTTGGTTACATGAATGGTCAAATGACCTTATTACCATGCTATTGATCTCATTAGACCTTATTTAACACAAGAAACCATCTATAATTAAAAATGTTCATATTTGACCCCATATAGGTCATTTGAACCAAGAGGTACACTTGGTTCACTTGGTGCTTCTGCACCATTTTCCTATTTGTGTAATGCATTTTTCTGATGTTCAATAAAGTTTTTACCCTTTTATTCAAAAAAAGTTTATGAAAATAGCAAATTTCCAAAAATAAAAACTTTCCAAAAATAGAAACTTTCTAAAATATAAAATTTCCAAAAATAGAAAATGTTTGAAAACATAAAGCATTCTAAAATAGAATCTTTCTTAATATAGAAACTTTTTGAAAACGAAAAAACTTCCAAAAATGGAAACTTTCTAATTTTTTTGCAAATAATTTCCTGATCTTCAATTTCGACAAACTGATAGACAGTTTTAAGGTTCATGGGCCTTCTAAGCATGATGGTGACATTTGTTTTGCCCCAAAATGTCCATATTTTTTTATCTACCCTTGGAAGTGGCCTCAAAAAATGTGTCCTCAGCCAATTTGACCCCAAATTTTAACTACTCAAATTTTGATGAAACAACAGTCGATCAATGTTTTTTGACATTGTGAATGCAATGGTGATGCTCATTTTTCTCCAGAATTGATATAAAATTTTCACAACCAGATCCACAATTTTTTTTTTGGGACCCTACAACGATTTGGAGTAAAGAAACCCTCATAACTTGGGAAGGGGTTTGCCAAATCCACACTCTGATACCATGTTGAATTTTGCAACACAAGCCTGCAAGATCAAATGACAAACAAGAACACCTTTCACAAACAAGAGTTGCACAAATGAATGTTAAATTACTCCAAAGAAAAGAATAAAGAATTATAGGATGACTTACAATTGTACAATGAGGTGCTTATAAAGAAAGCATAGAGCTAAATTTAGGAGAACTTAAGTGCAAGCATGAGGAGCTAAATAAAGCTCAACTCTAGCTAATTTAGATGCATACAAGCTAAACTAGGTGCACAACTAAAATAAGCACTCCTAAGTGAACTTAAGAAAAAAACATAATTATTTGTAAAAGAATAACTAATAGATAAATATATGCTCTAACACATGTATTAGATCTCCATGTTGTTGATATAAGAGGCCACTAATACCCAATTTTTAGAAGCTTCTTTGCAATGACCATACCATTTGTGTGTGTTAGATTTAGTTGTGAAGCCACCCAAATCAATATGATTGAAGGAAAGAAAGACTAATTTATTTATGAACAAAACTCAACACTCCCTTAGAATTGAACTAGAACTCATGAATAAGTGAACTAGTAAACTTAAAATAGGGAGAAGTGAGGGTTGATTATATAGAAAAATATGGGGAAATAAAATCAAGAGGGGCAATAATCCCATTAGCCCAAAATAGGTGGGAGTTTTACCTAGTTGATAAGTGCTAGACTACATTGTTATGCCAACCCATGTAAAGACAAAGAAATGGTCGCATACACATAGCCTTTGGATATGAAGGAGATGCACATTAAATCTAGTAATTTGTTACCTTGTTATTCAGTGCCACAAAAATAAGATTTTCATAGCCTAGTGTTCCCTTATGTGCTTGATTTGTTTGTGTATTTATTTTTTAAAAATCAAAGGGCCTTCTTATTAAAAGGATCTCTAAAAAATTTCAATTTGAATAAATAATTTAAATGAGCAATCCCAATATGACTTGATATCTATACTCTAATTCTCAAATTCAATTACAATGTTTGGATTCTCAACCCCTTTTGTCATCACTCATGTTGTGAGAAATCAATGTGATATTTCAAGAAATAAAATTTATTGTTTGAACATCTAAATTTAGTTCATATGCATAACGTAAGAGCTCAAGACATAGAGTTTCATTTTATTTTTGTTATTTTAAATGCATGAGGTGTAGAAGCAAAGGTTACACAAAAGTCAAATGAAAAAAAAATCAATTTTATTAGTATGCAAATGTATAATTAAATACATTTAAAAATGACAATAAATAAATTAGGATTACAACTATATAAATAATAAGAACAACCCTAACAATTACTATTCTAAAAGACTAAAATATAAAATAGTAGTTAGCCAATGCACCCTTGGTTTGCTGGTAAAGTTGAAAGGTTATTAATGAGCCCACTAGAGTTCAAGTCTTGTTGAGTGAAGGGATCCAACATCATTGTTGAACATTACTAGATGTTGATAAGGTGAATGAATCACCATACATTAAAACTTAATCAAATTCAACCTTTTACTAAACATTCAATCCATCTGCCGCAAGCATGAAAGTAAATAGCTAAAATCACAAAAGCAATCACACATGAACACCAATATTTTTACATGGAAAATCTAAACAAAGAAAAAACACTCATAATATGTATATGTAATTGTTTACAATGTTTAGGTTAGAGGCCAAGGAGCTCATTGCCCATGAAATGACTTGAAAAACTATGGTGCAAACACTAAAGATCACTTCTTCAGGGCAAGATACAAAGCTAGGATTGATAGTTGAATATTATTAGGGTTGAACTGCAAAGAATCATATACATTATAATGCTAATCATAGTTCATTATTTAAAACATGTTTGAAATTGCCTTCACGATTGCTTTGTTCTACTTTTGAACCTCTATACTTCTTCAAATTTGTTTTGCATAAAACACACTTGACTCATACTGACATCTACATAATGATTACATCCTTTGTATACCATCTGCAACCTCACTAACACCAACTAGTTTGGCCAAACCATATGTAACATGTACATACACAAATAGTTGGACCAAAAATACTCTCCAAGATAACATGAAAGGCAAATGAAATGTGTGAGGGATCACACTATGTTAGCACACCTTTTTCATACTATAAAATTAGTTTTCATTCAACAACATACTACCCCACTAACCAAAAACACCATAGGTTGACCCCAAATGATACCATGGTTAATGCATACCAACACAACTAACACAATATTCAATGTAGACTAGTAAGATCACTTTACGGGTTACCAAAATAGAAATACAAAATATTAAGACAAATCAATGAACCACATCACTATAACCAACTAAAGGCAAAGGAATGCAACACATTCTTGTATACCACTACTCTATCAATGCACCAACCAAAACTTAGACCCAAGTATCTTCAGTTGAAGATCATATGACCATCTGAAAACTGAAATATGATGTGCATATACATTCATAAACCTTACCTTGTAACTACATGAATATCTAACACATATCTACCACAAACAAAACTGAAAACCAAACCAATAGACTATTCATCAAAACAATCACATATAACTAAATTAGAACTTTGGACAACAAACATCATCATTAGAACTCTGAAAACTCCACAATATATCATCTCAAATGTGTGCTCATAAGGTCCATACATTTGCACACCTTCTATACCAACTCATAGTTACCGCACTACACTAAACTACATCTGGACCAACAAGTTTGACATCAATGACAACCTAAACTCATATTTACAACAATCTCCCCCTTTGTCATTGATGACAACACTCGTACCAATTCAAACACTTATATCTCCAATGAATAATTCTCCCCCTTTGACATTAAGGACAAAGGGTGCCTACTCAAAATCAATAACCTACACAACTCCTCCTATCTACGACATCTCCTAAAAAGTGAATATAATTTAAAACCAAAACCATGATACCAACGCATCCACATATGTACATAACTAAAATTGTCTTTGCCCAACTTCTTGAGTTGGGGGTATGATGTCTTTATACACAAACCTTGACTAATCCCAAGCACAATTACAATCAACTCCTATAGAGACCAAAATGTTTCTCTAACTCTCTATCTTTAAAAGAAGATTATTTGCCTTGTCAAACCTATCTAGTACCTTCACATACTTACTAAACTTCTGAGCATTCTCCAAAATATTCTTTGCCTCATCATAACTATCTAGTACCTTCATATACTAAACTTCTGACCATTCTTCAAAATCTTCACCATAGTGGTGAGGTGTATATCTACAATGTCTCTCATCCGAAATAAATCTTTCTTTATTTGCTCCTTTTGATTTACCTATAGATTAAGATTTAAATACATATTTTCTAGTTAAACTCTCCCTTTATTGTCTCCATCTTTCTTTAGGTCCATTGAGATGGACAATTGTACATATGAGTCTCAAAAATGTCTAATTGATTCTGAATTTCTTTTGGTGACTTTGACCACTAGTGGAAAAACTTGTACAAATTTACTATACTATTTACACTTTTCTAAAAAATAGTGATATTATGTTGTAACCAAGTGCATGCATCTGTACACTTATTCACCAAACCACTTAACCTCTTCTCTATATTATTTTGTGTATCTGCCAAAATCATTTCTTCCAAATTAGAAGCATAGTCCTTTAGACCACTCAACAAATCTTGCAACTACTCTTCACTAAGAGACTTATCTACCTAAACTTACTTAATTTTCTCATGGGGAAACTTCATTATGTTATTAACCAATACAATACATTACACCCTAGAAATGGTGTATTTCTTTCTTGTTGTGTGGTGGATAACATTGTTGATTAGGTTGAAAAAACAAGAATACCGAGAGGGGGGTGAATCGGTATTCCCAAAAATTTAAAAACAAACTTTTCACCAATTATAACTATCCACAAAAATATCAAATGAACTTGAGTGATATAAAGCAATTAATGGAGAATAAACATGAAGAACACAACCACAAGATAAACACTAGATTTTATACTTGGAAAACTCAAATGGGAAAAACATTGAGAGTGTTAACTCTCAAGAGAATATAACTAGTTATAGTTGTGTTTACAAAGAGGTGGCTAATTGCCAAGTGGCTCATTGATAGATTACAAAAATGACTCGATGGTTGACTTCTCACTGCAGATAACAAAGAGATGGCTAACTGTTGGAATTCTCATTGCAAGTAAAAAGGTTGAACTAAGAATGTTTGCATCTCCAAATGCATGGGTTCAGTTCCAAGTTTAAGGTCATATTAAAAATCTCAAACTCTACAATAGATCCGGTTAGAGATCTCTGCACAACTATCCTACAACAGGTCCGGTAAAGGACTATTGCACTACTGCAACAATGTTTGTCTTTGCTATCCGCAACTGACACTTCATAGACTGATATCTTCACTGCCAACTTTCTTTCACGCATCACACACCTTCACTCACACATGTTATTATGAGGATCCGGTTACTACTGAGAGGAGGGGGTGAATCAGGAGTAAAACAATTCTAAAATACTTCAAAAACTAGTACTGGTAACTACTCAAACAATCTACTAAAACTGATTTACCAAACCAACCACTTAAATGTTCATCAACATGCAAATATAGCAAAGATATCATTTATGCACATAGCAACAATGCAATCACCATATGAACACATAGATTTTTCCGTGGAAAGCCAAATGGGAAAACCATGGTGGGAATTAGCACCCATAAAATATTTGCACTCTTTTGGAATGCACCCAGTTAGGAGCTTTACAATATGGCCGGTTAAGAGCAGACCCCGTTAGGAGTCACCCGGTCAAGGGATTTAACCTTATCTCTATTAGGAGCTCTACCCTCTTAGGAGTAACCTTGCTAGAGGATTTTAAACTCAAGTTAATGAGCCACCCGATGAAGAGATTTACATTATCAGACCTGTTAAAGTCTACCCAATTAAGGGATTTCAAATTGTTGCAACTATTAGGGAACAACAAGGCAAATGATCTGATCACATCACTTCCTTTCTTGCTAGTAAAAATCCTTTTCAACTCAACTCTGCTAGACACATGCAGACACTTCAATCTGGTTCGATAATACCTTCTTCTCAAAACCACTGACACTAAAACCCTTCTCAAACTATCCATAATTATATTTTCTAATTAGGGCGGCTACAAGCCCAAATTACATCAACAGGATTACATTACAGATCATTACAACAAATTTCTAGATGATTTTCGTCATTGAATGATCACCACACATTGATTTGATAAGCAATCAAACCCTTGTCACATTCTACTAATAAATTCAATATTTTCCAAGGAATATGATCCTTGTACATGCTCAAACACCATCTTATCATCACACATGGATTTGGACATGTCATCACTAAGTTATGAACATGATAAGATCCACCGCCAAACCTTAAATCATTACCGATTAAAGATCTATCACCAGTATACATTCTTCTTCACAGAGTTCATGAGACTCAATCACAACTCACTCAATACATTGAATCTGATAATGTGGTTTGGAACATAGATGCATGTTCTTGTCTTCAACACTCCTGTAAAACCACAACATCTAACTCTTCATCAATCATCTGTACTGGTCTCTTGATCATCGTACCGTTCCTTCTTACCTTGATGCCAACTAGTTCCACTACCAGTTAGGCAACACTAGTAGGTCTAGATGACTTAGATAACTCAACAAACATGGTTGTCATCAATGATAACACAAATAAAGTCATCAAACAACTTATCATCATCATCAAGCTAACAATCTTCATCTTGACAACATATTATTGATCATATCAACTTTATCGGCCATCTTCACATCTCATCATCATCAATTATGCCAATAATTCATCTCATCATCATCTCCATCAGTTATGCCAACAATCTCCCCCTTTTGCATTGATGGCAACACCAAGATAGCAACACCAAAAGCTCATCAAACAAAACAGGAACTCTAACTGTTATGACTGTTGTACTTGTTCTTTCTTCTCTTCACTGATCTTCTCCTCCTTTATCCTTTTTCTTCTCCCTCTTTAATTTACTTCTCCCCCTATCACTTTTCTTCTCCCCCTTTGACAACAATGCCAAAGGTGCAAAGTGTCAAATTCATCTTCTGTTTAATCCATATTGCTTGAGTACAGTTCATGGATGTAGCCACATACTCTGCTTCTGTTGTAGACTGAGAAATACAACGTTGTTTCTTACTGGTCCAGAATACCAGTCTCCCTCCTAGAAAGAATGCACCACTGGTTGTGCTCTTCCGGTCATCTACATTACTTGTCCTATAAGCATCTGTGAACACTTGCAAAGAGAAGTTTCCTTTGTATGGATACCATAATCAATAATCAATAGTTCCTATAAGATACCTGAAAATTCTCTTCACTTCCACCAAATGAGTCTCTTTAGGATTTTCCTGAAATCTATCCACTATACCAACTGCATGATCAATGTTTGGTCTACTATGAACAACATAGTGTAGTTTTCCAATCATAGATCTATACTGAGATTCATCCACTAGATCTGAATCATCTTCATTTGATAATATGCAACATGTAACCATAGGAGTTCCAATCGGTTTACAGTCATCCATTCCAAAGGTTTTCAATACTTCCTTCACAGTTTTGTACTGACTAATAAAGATACCTCCTTTCATCTGTTGGACCTGTAAACCAATGAAAAATTTGATTTCACCTATCAGAGACATTTCAAACTCCTTTTTCATTTCTTTTGCAAAAGTTAAACTCATGTCATCATCTCCTCCAAATATGATATCATCTACAAATAATTCTGCAATCAACAACTTGTCGCTTTTTGTCTTCAAATAAATATTGTTGTCCTCACTAGTTCTTTGAAATCCAATCTTTATCAGGTGTGAATGGAGTCTTTCATACCATGCCCTTGGAGCTTGATTTAACCCATATAAATCTTTATGCAGTTTGCACACCATGTCCTTGTCTTTAGTCAATGCAAACCCATCGGGTTGTTCAATGTAAACCTCTTCTTCTAGGATTCCATTCAAAAATGCAGACTTAACATCGATTTGGTAAACTTTGAATCCTTTGAATACTGCAAATGTGAGTAGCATTCTAACTCCTTCAAGTCTAGCGACCAGTGCAAAGGTTTCTCCATAATCTTCACCTTCTTCTTGTGCATATCCTTTGCAAACTAGTCTATCCTTGTTCCTAACCACTTCACCATCTTCATTCAACTTGTTTCTAAACACCCACTTAGTACCAATCACATTCTTATCAACCGGTCTGGGGACAAGTGACCAAATGTTGTTCTTTTCTATGTGATCAAGCTCCTCATTCATAGCCTTTATCCAATCATCATCCTTGAGAGCTTCCCGCACTATATTAGGTTCCGTTGTGGAAATCAGACAAGCACTTTCTCTGATCTTTCTTCTTGTTTGTACTCCAACATTCTTGTATCCAATTATCTGATTTGCAGAGTGATTAAACTTTACATATCTAGTTATAACCGGTTCAGATGTAGAAGCCTCTTCTTGTTCTTGTTCTTCATCTTCATCTTGTATTGGTTGAGTAGCATCCTCCACACTATTCTTCTCAACATCATTTTGAACTTTCATTTCAATGATCACTATCTTTTGTTCATCTACTGCATCAGGCTTCCTGGTATCATCATATTTTTCAGAATACTCATCAACTTTCACATCAACACTTTCCACAATCTTCTTGGTTCTTTTGTTAAAGCACTTGAATACTTTGCTCTTAGTTGAATAACCAAGGAAAGTTCCTTCATCACTTTTAAGATCAAACTTACCTGTATACTCATCTCTCTTTATGTAACACTTGTTGTCAAAAACTTTGAAATAACTAACATTAGTAGTATGACCATACCATAATTCATAGGGAGTCTTGTCACTTCCTTTCTTGACCAATACCCGATTCATTGTGTATACTGCAATGATGGTTGCTTCTCTCCAAAATATTTTAGGTACATCTCCTTTTATCAACATTGTTCTTGTTGCTTCAACTATGGTTCGGTTCCTCCTTTCTGCAATCCCATTTTGCTATGGTGTCCTTGGTGCAGATAGTTGTCTTTTGATTCCATTCTCATCACAATATTTCATAAATTTAGCTCATGTGAATTCTCCACCCCAGTCAGATCTCAGACACTTTAGGTTCTTACTAGTTTCCTTCTCCACTAAGGCTTTGAATCCCTTAAACTTGCTGAAATATTTATATTTCTCCTTCAAAAATTGACCCACATCATTCTTGAATGATCATAAGTAAATATCATGAAATACTTGTCACCTTGAAAACTCCTAGTTCTCATAGGACCACATAAATCAGTGTGCACCGAATCTAAAATATTCTCAAAAGAAAATGATTTACTTTTAAAAGAGGAAGTAGTCATCTTACCCAGCTAACACTCTTTACAAATCACATTGTCTGGTTTGACTAGTTGTGGCATACCTCTAACCATACTTGACTTGTTGACCTTGACTAAGTTATCAAAATTCACATGACAAAATCTTCTATGCTATAGCCAACTATTCTCCACTTTTGCAACCAAACAATTGTTAACATTAGAATTCAAATGGAATGAGTTACCTTTTGTCTGTTTACTGGTAGCAATCAGTTCTCCTTTGCTTCCTAAAATCCTACACACTCCATTCTTAAACTCAAGATGATAACCTTTATCATTTAGTTGACCAACACTCAACAAGTTATGCTTGAATCCTTCAACCCAATACACATCATCAGCATTAATTTTACCATTTAAAGAAATTGATCATTTACCTTTTACCAAGCATGGTTTATTGTTGCCGAATATCACTACTCCAACATTAAATTCTTCAAGTGATATGAACTTGTTCTTGTCATTGGTCATGTGGTGTGAGCAACCACTATCAATGACCCACTCATCACTACTATCAATATGAGACACTAAAGCTTTCTTGTCAGAGAGATCTTCTTTAACTGCTACAAAAACAATTTCCTCAAATTCCTCATCGGTAATACCTTCATCAACTGCAACATAATGCTTTTTCTTTCTTTTTCCCTTAAACTTTCTAAATTTATCTTTCTGAACACTGTTAGGACAATTAGTAGCAATATGTCTTATTTTTTTACATGAGAAGCACTTAAGAGGAATCTTTCCTTTGTACTTATCGATGCCTCTAGGTAGTCTCTTTGCTAGTAAAGCCTCAAATTCCATCACGTTACTTTCATCATCCATTCCTTCATTACCACCGACATGATGAATTGACCTATAAACATCCTTTCCTTTTCTTACCAGTGCATTAGATATTGATGCTTTGAAAGAATATTCTTCCTTAGGTACACTATTGTCAAACCTATTCTATTCAGTCGGCTAATAGATTTGCCCTTTCTTAATTTCACGGTGAACGACTCATGTATGCCCTTTTTTTTGAAAGGTAAATGAAACCAACAGTTGGGTGAACCAATTATTGGTTTACCCTCTACATAAGGGTGAATCTTCTCATATGACATTCAATGAATTTTTAAAGATAAATGAACATTATCTTCATTTTTAACCAAAAAGAGAAAAAAAGGCATTCCACATTCATTAGTCAACACCACATGAATGCTCCAAAGATAAATAATTTATATGCAAAGCCCATAGACTTACAACAGATCAATTTCATTTCAAATAACTACCCCTATTAATGAAATCAAAATATCATGGACTCTGATCAATTCTCTCTCATGCCTCAAAGGACAAGGGGGATCAGAATATCCAAACAAAAGTTAACAGTGGATTTATTTGTCAGATTCATTCACAGACTTATGAAAAATGGATAATCAAGGAAGTAACATATTCTGCACATACACATATATCCCAACAGAGATTTGTATTCCACATTCAAACACACAGATTTGAAAACTACAAAAAATGTATCATTTCATTCATGGATACAAATTTCTTCATCGAAAATCCACAACATGCTAAAAAGAATTAAAGTTTGCTAACTTCACTCAATGTTTTTTGAACCCTTAAAATAGCTTCCTTAATTACATAAATAGCCTTCGGGCTTGTAGTTCTTTGAAAAGTAACCATAATTAAGTTTTAACTCTATCCCAGAGTTAAAGAAACTATCCTACCTATAACTAACATAACCAAAAATAAGATAATTGACCAAGAGCCATGAACAGGGTGACATGATCAAGATTCTAATGTAGCTGAAGAATTTGCTTGCTTATCCTCCTTTGTAGGGGTGCCACGTATGTTCTGCCACTCTAGATGTGTTGCCGAGAAGTTGAGGACAAGTTGATAATGTGGAAGCCCAATATGTATAATGTGTTGTTTCCAGACTTCTTTGTCCTTGTTTACCTGGAATAATTTTATCTTATGTGCTTCAAGATGATCAAAGCAAACTGTCAACATGGACTCAATCCTCGCTATTTGAGAGAAATAATTAGTAGTCAGGTATTTCATCTCTTTGACAAGTTGCACTCTTTCCTTGAAGGATTTGATCATTTTCGCTGCATCTTCAACAGTCTGTCCATCATCCTTCAAAAGTTGTATATTAATGCACTTCAAATCTTTTTGCATTATGTTAACGGGTTCTTTTAACTCCTTAAGCAATTTGATGGATTATTCATGGCCTTGTTTGATGATCGAATTCCTCCATTCAATATTTTTCTCCGTCACATACAACATGTTATCATCTAAACCATCCACAGGCTTCTCAGCAAGAAATTTCATCTCCAAACCTTTTCACATCATTCATTTGTGTCAATATTGCTACCCATTTATTCTTTTCTTTCTCCCATGCTAAGGCTTTCAATTCCAATTCCTTACTTACAACTACAACATCTTCATACACTTTTATCAGATTATATTATCAATATAATATGTGCCTTGTTGTGCTATGGACTCAAGCCATTTATAAAAAATTTCAGCTACCATGCGGTTCCTTTGAACTTGATCCAATAGCTTCAGGTTCACTGGTGATTTTGGGTCAAAGCATAGTGACATTTATGATAGAGGCTGGGGATTTGGGCTATGTATGGCATTGATATATCCAGCCATCTGTCTAACAATCTGTTTCAACTCTTGCTTGTCCTTTTCATCCTTCCAAGTTCTAGATATCATCCTCTTAGCAAAGGACTCCAAATGCTTAGCATATGTAGACCTTGAAGCTACCCCTAGATCAATCTTTTCAACAACATAATCTTTTTTAGTGGCATTTTCTACATCTTTATCTGAGATGGGCCTAGACACTTCTGCTATCCAGTGCCCTATATTATCACCAACATCTATCATAGCTTCCATTTTAAGATTTTTAGACTTAGATGTTTTCCCAAGGCATTTTCTAACCACATCTTTGATGGGAATGGTGATGGGAACCACACTGCTTTTTTTTGCTAATAGAAGTCTCTAGCCATTTGGGAGCAATAGAGGAAACTTTGGGTGAAGGCATCTGATAGCTGGGAGGAACAACAATGGTCATGGTGCCTATCAGGTCCTGGTCTTCTTCAAGTTCTTTTTCCTTGTCCATATCTTGAATTGGGGGATCATTCGACACTTGTTTGTCCACGGTTATCTAAGTCTCTTCTCTTGAGTCTATGTCAACAAAAAATTGGTTCACCATAGGTTTCCTGCTTTCCTTTTTCCTTTTTGAGCGTGTGAATCGAACTAGTGAGGGATTCAATGGAGATTTCTCTGACCTTTTACTCCCAACTTATTTTGCCTTCCGTCTTGTGGCACCTGCAATATCAACAATTACATTAGAGGAAGAAGTGGGAAACTGAGTAGCAGAATGAAGTTGACCAATTGTTTCCACTTTAGGAGCAAATATACGGTCCCTCAACCACTTCTTTGTTCTCCTTATGACATTAAAGGACTTAGTCTAAATACTTTCTTCCTCTTTTCCATTCTGATTGATTTAAGGAATTGGTTGCCTTTTTAACTCTCTCATCAAACTCGGGATCCAACACATCTTCACTTTCCTACTCCCGCACTCCTCAAATATTCATTGACAATCCCATTGTAACTATTAGTTGCAAGGTGAACCTTGACCACAGTCTTCTTCTGACCTCCAATTCATCAGAACAATTTTTCCAATAGTCCTCTAATTCGGGTTGTTCATGTCAAAAATATGAATCAACATTCAAATACTCAATTGTATATTCTCTACTATCAAAATTACGTCTGGAAACGTAGGGCTGCAAGTTCAATTTCTTGACTTCTAGTTCTTTGTTCAGGGCATCAGAAACAGACTTGCAATTGTAATGGTCAAGTTCAACTAGAAAAATTACCCTGGATTTACAGTTTTCCTTTAATTTCTTATCTATGTGGGCAATTTGTCTACACACTTCAATAAGCACATGGTTGTCTAGGGCATACTTGGGCAATTTAAATGGTTCACCTTCAAAGACCCCCACTCTAATGTAGGTAAATCTAGAGAATTGGATGTAGTAGCTTCCCTATATGCTGACTAATTTCATGGCTTTACCTGACATCCTCTTATTCACATTTACGTGCAACTCAAAGACAAGTCTACTGACGAAGACATCATTTCATCTCATAAAATTCTTAGCATACTTTTGTTGTTGCAAGTATGGGTAATACTCATAAATTTTCATGCCATTGACCCATGGTTTGTGATGCAACCCTTGTCATTCTCTGGTAAAAGCAAGAATATAAAACAAATAAGAAGACATATAGAAACTGTTCATACCAACAAAATTATGAAGACCCTCATGAAGTCTTTCGACGATAACCTGTGCCCAGTCTAGATATTTTTCACTAGCCAGCAACACTTGAATGTAAAAATACATTAAATATTCCTAGTAGAAGGCATGTGCATTCCCTTTAAGTCTATTCAAAAAATTACAATATCGCGCTCTTCTGTTATGAAATGCTCTCTTGTGAGAGGTCTGCGTAACCTGGAACCTCCTTTCTGTAACTTAAGCAGTCAATTCCTAGCAATGACGCTCTTGTAGGTGCCCTTTTTCATAAAGAAAAATGCATATGAAGTACCAATAGACTAGTCCTCATATGGCTCCTTATGGGGAATGCCCATGGCGGCCATCACCGTTTCCCTATCAATTTTCACCAACACCTCACCACTACTAGTTCTAATACACATGTTGTCTGCATCCTATCTACTCATGCATTCCATAACCAATTCAGGGCAAGGGGAAATAGTAGGGAAAGAAGCAACTTCAATCAACCCACTCTTAACAATCTTTCCCATCATTGGATTACCATCTGGGTTTCCCTTTCTCTCCAGAAAATCTCCCAAGTCAGCTTGAGCCAAAAAAGTATCTCCTATCTCTAGAAGTGTACTCACTAAACATGATGTATGGACAAGTTTCAACAAGGTTGACCTACTGACATCCACTCTTACATTCATCAAACAATTTCAAAACAAGGATATAATTCTACACAAAACAAAAGGATTTCACTACAGTGGCTTTCTGAGCAAGTAATACAACAGGAAAGGGATAATCAAGACTTGCCTGTTATTGTCATGAAATCTTTGCAACCCTCGGAAGTATAGAGAGATAATTACCTTCAGCGCCCTTTGCTTCTCTAACAATAAGCAACTACTAAATTACAACTGAAGGATTTGCATATAAAAGGTAAGAAAATCTATGTAAAACTTATGCATGCTTCATAACAACTCATACAATCATGTGAAGGAACTCTTGATTTGATTAGATTCTGACAACTTCTTTTTTTATGAATCACTTCCACACAAGCAACTCGATCTTTCATGATTACTTTCCATAATTATAATTTTCAAACTTGGCATGCTCAAACTATTCCTTTTTTTGTGCCACCTTTCATTAACTTGCCTCACCTTGTTATATTTCTAATAACCAACTAACAATGAACTTTGAACCTTGAACCATTAACAAAAAGTTCAAAGGTTCAAGTTCAATATGAGAGAACAATAATGAAGGGATATTGAAGTGCAAAATACCACCTGGTGGCTCAACACACAACTGACCTAGGAACGAGTGAAGACTTTTAGGCGAACACAAAGATGAACCTCTAACTTTGAACTAGACAAGAAGGGTTCAATGGTTCAAGTTCAAAACTAACCTAACATACTTACGCTTGCCCCTTAACAACAAAAAAGGCCGCAAGACACATAAAGGCTCCAAGTGAACTTTGAACTCTAAACCAAGACACGGGTTCAACATATTGGTTCACTGAAACAAAACAAGTATGACCACTTCATACATAAGATCAAAACATTCCAAATTTGGTGAGGCAACATTAATTTATACTTTAATTTACCATAGATAGGATTTTGACTATTGATAAAATAATAGGGTAACATTGCCTCTTACTGGGGACCAAGAACAAGAAATGAATCTAGAATCTCTGGTTACACACACAAGCCAACATAACAGAGTCCCAAACACAACAAACCATGACAAAACAGACAACACACCAAAAAATTATATACAGAGCAGGAGGACACTTGCTTACAATTGATAATGCTTTAAATCCTACCCATTATAGGACAAGGGCAGGACAGTTCCATCAGGATATTCGAGTTTAAATGAGTTAGGGCCTAATATCTAATTAATCACAAATGGTCTCTTCCATAGGGAATCAAAGTTCCCACGCACCCCCTTTGGTTCTCTATGTCTGTCCCATAGCAAGACCTGATCTCCTAGCATGAACTTTCATGGTCTAGCTCTATGATTAAAATTTTTCTTCACCCTAACTTGATGTGCAGTGAATGGTCAACCAACTTCTGCCTCTCTTCCTCAGTTTTTGAAAGGTACATAATTCGCTTCTCCAAAGCACTTTGAAAGAATTCATCTTCAATCGCCTTCTGCAATCTAGTTCCTGACAATTCTAGAGGTAAAGACAACTGATCTTCAACCCCGTATACCAATTCAAATGGCGTCATACCTATGGCCCTTTTTGGCGAGGTCCTATCTTCCCATAATGCTTCATATACCCTTTTATGCCAATCTTTCACATTCTTTGTCACGAACTTCTGCATTATATAGATCAAATTCTTATTGCTAGATTCAGCCTGAACATTTCCCTGTGGATAATAATCTGAAGAATGGGACAAAAGAATACCATGATCAT
The DNA here is from genome assembly GCF_030272615.1 of Cryptomeria japonica. Classification (NCBI taxonomy): domain Eukaryota; kingdom Viridiplantae; phylum Streptophyta; class Pinopsida; order Cupressales; family Cupressaceae; genus Cryptomeria; species Cryptomeria japonica. The sequence continues at coordinate 19,658,203 of NC_081415.1, read as the reverse complement.
AACAAAACATTCTGAGGAAAAATTTGTGGCATTATCAGTTACAATTTTCTGGGGAATATCGAGCCTAGTGAGGATATTCTCTTTAAGGAAGTTGCAAACAATTCCTGAAGTAGTTTTCCTAACTAGAACTACTTCCACCCACTTGGTAAAATAATCTATAGCCATGAGAATATAAGTGTGATCGACACTTGACAAAGGGTTCAATGGGCCAATAAAATCTAAACCCCATTGCTTAAATGGTTCATTTATGACCACTGACCTCAATGGTAACACAACTAGATGGGGCTTCCATGAGAACTGTTTACATTTTTCACAACTTGCAACCCATTTGTATGCATCTTTAAACATGCCCGACCAGTAGTAACAACTCCTGAGAATCTTAAAATCTATTATTGTTGATAAATAATGTCCCCCACATTCTTCACTATGAAAAGATTTCAGAAGTTTCATCCGTTGCTCCTTGTCAACACACCTTAGGAATGCTCCATCCAGGCCTTTCTTATACAAGATATCATCAACAATAATATATTTGGCTACCTTTAGTCTAATATTTCTCTTTTCTTTAGGAGTTAAATAATCCAAGATTTCTCCATATGTCAGGAAATAAGCCACATCTGTGAACCATTCATCTTGCAAGTTGACAAATAAAGTCAGTTACAGTTCTTCTTTTTCATCTTTATTTTCAGCTATCAAATGACATATTCCTTGCCTCCAGACTAATTTGGTTGGCTTGATATCCAAGTCAAATTCCTAAACTTTTAAAACCCAGGCTGCTCTATTGTTTATCCCCACCTCCTGTTGGGTCAAGATACTTTTCACCATAGAATTTGGTACAAAAACAACTAAATGTGAATGCAGAATATAATACCTGAAGTGCTTGACAACTTTAACGAATGCAAACTCTTGATTTTAAATTAATGAATAATTCAATTCATTCTTTTTGAGCGGGATGCTCATGAATGCGATAGGGACTTCTTCATTCAACTCATTCTTTTGCAATACATGATGAAATCCTTTTTGAAATCGGGATTAATTAGAGTTGGAACCCGATAAATTGCTTCCTTTACCTCCTCAAAGGCTTTCTTTTCTCCCTCCTTCCATTTGAAAATATGCTTTTCACTCATCATACCTACAATGTGTTTGGTGACTTGGCAAAATCTGGCACAAATCTCCTAAGAAAACTCACTTGTACAAAGAATGATTTGACACCGCTTTTGTTTCACAACAAACTCAACTACTGAATAACTTTTACCCGATCATGATCAATTTTAATTCCATCTTGTGAGACTATATGCCACAATAGATTCCCCTCTGTAACACAGAAAACTGATTTCCTTGGATTCAAAGAGATACCATGATCTCTACACCTTTGCAGCATAGTCTCCAAATCTCTTAGATGGTTTCTCCTCCTCTTAGAAAATACTGTCAAATCATCTAGATAGATAACTATAGTCTTACCAATGAGGTGACCAAATGAGAGGTTCATTGCCCTTTGGAAAGTTTCCCCATCGTTTATTAGACCAAATGGCATGCGGTTATAGGCAAAAGTTCCCCAAGGTGTGGTGAAGGTTGTTTTGTGCTAGTCATCTTTCGCCATGCATATCTTGTTGTAGCTAGAAAACATGTCGAGCATAGACATCATTTCTGATCCAACAATATTTTGAAGGATATGAACCATTGCTAGTAATGGATAATTGTCTTTTAAACTAGTCTAGTTCAAGTTCCTGAAATCCACACATATTCTTATCTCACCATTTTTCTTGTGAATCAAAACAATGTTTGCCACCTAGGTTGAATGATGAATGGGATAGATAATCCTTGCTTGAAGCATCTTATCTATTTCTTTGAAAATTGCATCTGCTACGTTGGGATTATAATTTCTCAACTTTTGCCTAAAAGGAGCCACCCCAGGTTTGAGAGGAATATGATGTTGAAACTAGCCACTTCTAAAATATTTCAAATCCTCATAAGACCATGCAAAAACATCTAGGAACTTTTGTAACAATTTAATGAACAAATGTCTTTCCTTTGGGGTACAACACTTGCCTAAATTAACCAACTTTGGGTTAGTTTCATCACCTATATTCGCCTTTTCATACTCTCCTAAGTTATTGGTACTTTGAGAACTATTTTTTTTAACATACATGTCATTGCAATCAAAGAGGCTCTCTAAGGATACCAAACCTTTTGGAATTCAATTTCCCTTTAACTGAATAACTTCCTTTTTAGAACCTTCTCTTGGATCGGGGAAAAAATAATTATATTCATTCTCCGACCCTTCAAAGAAAGATGAGGCAAACATCTCAACATTTTGCAAGAAATTATTGATATGTTTATCACTCTCAAACACCTACCAAAAATCAGAATTATCTGGAACATTAGGGCGATATACCACTTCAATTCTATAAACATTTGCATCAAAGTCTGGATGTGGGAGTAATAAAGAAGCTGAAATTGCTAAGGAGTCTGCACAGGAATTTTGATTTATGGGAATTGCCTCAATTGAGAAAGCATCAAAATATTCCATCTCATCCCAAACCCTATTCTTATAATGTTTAAGCCTTTCATTCTTTACTGAGAAGAGATTTCGCACCTGCATGACAATTAATTATGCATCACCTTTGACACTCAACAACTTGATTCCTCTTTTCTTATCTTGTTCAAGTCTCAATAATAGGGCCTCGTATTCTACAATATTATTAGTGTTTTTGAATTCCAACTTAAATGAAAAAGGAATCTTTTCACCTTTTGGAGAAATGAGCACCGCTCCGGCACCAGATCCAGCTGATGCACAACTCCCATCAAATTCCATCACCCATAGGCCAGCAAAAGGGTCCAACACTGATGTTTCCTTCATGTCAGCTGAGAAAAGAAAATAATTGCCAAAATCACATTCTTGATACAATATTTGAGATTTTGGGTCATCAAAAGGAAAAACTGTATATTTGGATTTTGGCTCTGGTTGAAGGGCAATTTTTTGTTTAACAACGGGAATTAATGCTTGAGACCAATCCATCTTGATTTCTCCTCGTAGGTCTTTACAAAAATTTCTACTTAGCAACATACCATAACTTGTAGGAATATTGGCTACCAAAATAGTCAATTTCACTCTTTTACTAGGATGTACTACTAGGGCAACTTGAGCATCTTTGATTTTTCCTAATAGAGGGACCTTATTTGAGTCTATTGAATAACACTTTCCAAAGGTTTTAGTGAGGGAAAGACCTAATGCTTTGGCAACTACAAAAGGCATAATGTTATTTGATGCTCCTGAATCAATGATACAATTGTTGAGTTTAAAACCATTAATAAAAAAAGATATATAGAAAGGTTCAGGATTTTGATCTAATACTAAAGGTGGTTCATCTGGCTCATTAGCTAAAACCTTTGGAATAGTCTCAGATGATTACTGTAGGTTCAATACACTTCCTGACTTGTGAGGACTCAAGATTGGCCAACAATGACTGATTGGGTTGCAACTGAGAGGTTTCCCCCTATACATATTTAACTAATTTATCCAGCTCTTTAGGGTTCCACCTAAGGTATTCAACAGGGGATATCTAAATTTTATAAGTCTTACAAAATGCAACTATATCAAAAGAAGTATCAGGATTAGGGTGTTTCAGTATCTAAACCTCTTGAACTCTTGAACCGCTTTCAATGTTCCAGTTCACAAGTTCTTTACCTTTGGCTAAGGTTTTAGAAAATGTTGAATTACCTGTGTTTTTAGGTTTACGTTGATTCCTAGTAAGGATTGCACAAGAAGGATCTTCAAGGGTCACCAATATATCTCCTCTTCTTTTTGAATCCAATTCGTACTCTAGGAAGTGTATTTTAGAGTCGCCAGGTTGCCCGAAGGTCTCTTCTTCTAGACCAATCTCACTTATTACTCCTCTTGTATTCATCATTTGTGCAGGTCGCACCATTTTTAGATATTAATTACCATCATGATCATCAATTAGGTGGAAAACACACATGTTACCTTCAGGTGGTGGAGCTTCAATTGCCAATCTTTGTTGAGTTGGAGGCAATTATAAGACCTTGTTTTGATTAGTGATTCTTCTTGGAATATCTTGATAAGGTTGTGGATAGGAAGTACTAGCCTTTGGCAATTGTCTTTTAAGAGCTATGATATCATTCATTAATCTTTGTACCATAGGGTCTGAAGAAGTAGAGAGTTGGGTACTAGCTACTTGAACTTCTCTCTTCCATTTTACAACAACAATTAAGTCATCTTCTAACTCAACAGCCAATGCTTTGACATTGGCTAGAGTTGCTATTCTCTGTCTCTAAATTAAGAAACTTATTTTGGAAGGCATGAAATTTATGAAGAAACATTTCAAATTTTCATCTGAAGGCTTCTGATTTGTAGGAATTTTATGGACAATTTTATCAAACCTAGCAACAAAATCTCTCATAGACTCAGGAATTTCTTTCTTCAATTGGGCCAATTGGGCTAGAAGAGAATGTTCATCCTCAACCACCCTAAACCTAGCCTCAAACCTAGTTTTCAAATCTTACCAATTTGTGACTACACCATTTGGCAAGTGGTAGAACCAATCCGTTGTTGTCTTGATTGATGTTTGCACAAATAGTCTCACTACCACATCTTCATGCTGGACGTGTTAGGTCCTGAAGACAACTGAGAGGGGGGGTGAATCAGTTGTCTAATAATATTAAACCAAAAACAACTTAATCAAATTACTGCTTAATACCGGTGAAACAATTTGTTATACCGGTGGACAGATTTAACAGATAAATGCAATACCGGTAAAGATTAATGCATGAAACTAAAAGCCAAAGTCATCCACAACACATAACACCAATATTTGTACGTGGAAACCCTGTAAGGGGGAAAACCATAGTGGGAAACCTTACCCACAATCAGATGATACTACTACAGATAGTAAGTGTACATAAATGGAGTCTACACATGCAGAAAGGCCAAGCGCCTAGAGCTCACTGCTCAAACACAAATGGGAGTCACACTGACTACAATTGGATGGTTAAATCCAATAAGAATGTACTATTAAAAATAGCATCTTCATATGCTGGATTCAGTACCGGTGTAGTTCTGATATGGTTTTCACAAAAACCTAGCTTCAGCTTCAAATGATGTCTATGTGTATAGCTCTACTTAATCTCGCATATACCTTCACACAATTCCTTTTTTGCATTCCACATTCGATCTTACAATTAAGACCTTACATTTATACCATAACATAAGACCAATTTTAGTAGGTTGGCTCTACAAGATATTACAATAAAATCATTTTATAAATAATACAATATCCGATGCAATAACCGATTGAACATGTCGGCTTAATGTATTTACAACAATAATTAATCATCTCCATAGCGTGCCATTCTGATCTGGAAAAGATAAACCTGCCGGTGTAACCCTGGACCTATTTGTCGATAACATCAAATATGCAAATAAACAATTCTCCAAGATAAGATGTCCAAATAATGTCTTCGACATTACCAAGTGTTTTCCAAGTCATTCCAAGTGTCGATGATCATTATTTCCTGCCGGTGTACCATACACTGGTGACTGTGCAAAAGTCACTTGCTTATCGATGAATGTTGCTAGATCTCCAAAGTGCTAGAGTTTTAGTAGGTGTTGACATCAATGACAAAACCATACCAAAATACCAACAGGATGACTATCACACCACATGCAACATTAAATGCATTTAAATGTTCATTGGCTGAGACCTTCCCATCACCATTAAACTTGGGCAAATGATCTCTTTCTCTTTTAGGTAAAGCATTCAAATTAAGACCAAGATTTAGTGGTTCTACTGCAGGTCCCCAAGGATTGTTAACAACCATTGGAAGAATGATATTAAGAGGTGTGGGGTTAATTACACTCGATAAATCAACACGATCCAATATTAGGGCTTGACAAATAGGAGATACAAGAGATGAAGTAGAAAGGGAAGGAGGTCTACTTTTGGCTCGTCTTTTAGGTGTAAAGGAAGCTTGAAAGTTCAAATTTTGCAATTCTTGGAAGACTGGGTCAAACATCCCCTCACGCCTTTGAGACCTAGTGATCGTCTTTGCTCTAGTTTGTTCACAATTTTCAATATCCATAAAATAGATCAAAACAAAGATAATTCACAGGACAACCCTATATATCCTATAATCAAGCAACTATTCTTGATGTTTGACTCCCCAACAGAGTCGCCAAAAATCTATTAGGTAACAGATTTTCCCTTTCTTAATTTCACGATGAACGACTCATGTATGCCCTTTTTTTTGAAAGGCAAATGAAACCAACAGTTGCGTGAACTGATTATTGGTTTACCCTCTGTACAAGGGTGCAACTTTTTGTATGATATTCAATTAATTGTTAAACATAAACGAACATCAACTTCACTTTTAACCAGAAAGCGAAAAAAGACATTCCACATTCATTAGTCAATACGACATGAATCCTGCAAAGATAAATACTTTATATGCAAAGCCCACATACATACAATCAAATCAATTTAATTTCACAGAACTACCCCTATTAATGAAATCAAAATATCATGGACTCTAATCGAGTCTCTCTCATGCCACAAAGGACAAGGGGGATCATAATATCCAAACAAAAGTTATCAGTGGATTTATTTATTAGATTCATTCACAGACTTATTAAAAGTGGATGATCAAAGAAGTAACATATTCTGCACATACACATATATCCCAACAAAGATTTGTATTCCACATCCAAACACACAAATTTGAAAGCTGTAGAAAATGTATCATTTCATTCATGGATAAAAACTATCTTCACTGAAAATCCACAACATACTAAAAATAAACAAAGTCTGCTTACTTCACTCAAAGTTTTTCGGACCCTTGAAATATCTTCCTTAATTACATAAATAGCCTCTAGGCTTATATTTCTTTGAAAAGTAACTAGAATTAAGTTTTAACTCTATCCTTGACTTAAAGAAATTGTCTTGCCTATAACTAACATAATTAAAAAAAAGATAACTGACCAAGAGCTGTGAACAGGGTGACATGATCAAGATTCTGATGTAGTCGAAGAATCTGCTTGGTTATCCTGCTTTGTTGGGGTGCCACGTATGTTCCGCTACTCCAGATGTGTCGTTGAGAAGTTGAGGATAATCTGATAATGAGGAAGCCCAATATGTATACTGCATTGTTTTCAGACTTCTTTGTCCTTTCTTACCTGCAAGACTTTTATTTGATGTGCTTCCAGATGATCAAAGAAAATTGTCAACATGGATTCAATCCTTTCTATTTGAGAGCAATCATCAATAGTCAGGGATTTCATCTCTTTGATGAGTTGCACTCTTTCCTTGAAGGCTTTGATCTTTTTTGCTGCATCTTCAATAGTTTGTCCACCATCCTTCAAAAGTTGTATATCAATGCACTTCAAATCTTTTTTTATTATGTTAACGAGTTCTTTTAACTCCTTAAGCAATTTGATGGACTCTTCATGGCCCTATTTTATGATCGAATTCCTCCATTCAATATTTTTCTTTGCCACATACAACACGTTATCATCTAAACCATCCACAAGCTTCTCAACAAGAAATTTCATAACTCTAAACCTTTGCACATCATTCATTCATTTCAATACTGCTACCCATTTATTCTTTTCTTTCTCCCATGTTAAGGCTTCCACTTCCAGTTCCTTACTTACAGCTATGACATCTCCAAACACTTTTATTAGATTATCAATGTAATATGTGCCTTGGTGTGCTATGGACTGAAGTCATTTATGAAAAATTTCAGCTACCATGCAGTTCCTTTGAACTTGATCCAGTAGCTTCAGGTTCACTGGTGATTTCAGGTGAAAGGATAGTGACATTTGTGGCAGAGGCTAGGGATTCGGGCTATGTATGGCATTGATATATTTTGCCATCTATCTGACAATCTTCTTCAACACTTGCTTGTCCTTTTCATCCTTCCAATTTCTCGATATCATCCTCTTAGAAGAGGACTCCAAATGCTTACCATCTGCAAACCATGAAGCAACCCCTAGATCAATCTTTTCAACAACATAATCTTTTTCAGTGGCATTTTTTGCATCTTTATATGAGATGGGCATAGCCACTTCTGCTATCCAGTTCCTTGTATTATCATCAACATCTATCATAGCTTTCGTTTTAAGATTTTTAGACTTAGATCTTTCCCAAGGCATTTGCTAACCATATCTTCAATGGGAATGGTGATGGGAACGACACTAGATTTTTTGTTAATAGAAGTCTCTAGCCATTTGGGAGAACTGGAGGAAACTTTGGGTGAAGGCATCTGATAGCTGGGAGGAACAAAAATGGTCATGGTGCCTATCAGGTCCTAGTATTTTTTAGGTTCTTTTTCCTTGTCCATATCTTGAACTAGGGAATCATTAAACACCTATTCATCCATGGTTACCTATGTCTCTTCACCCGAGTCTAGGTCAACAACAATTTGGTTCACCGTGGGTTTCCCACTTTCCTTTTTTATTTTTGAGCGTGTGACTTGAACTGGCAGGGGATTCAATGGAGAATTCTTTGACCTTTTACTCCCAACTTCTTTTGCCTTCCGTCTTGTGGCACCTGCAATATCAACAATTACATTAAAGGAAGAAGTGGGAAACTGAGTAGCAGCATGAAGTTGACCAGTTCTTTCCACTTTAGGAGCGAATCTATGGTCCCTCAACCACTTCTCTATTCTCCTTATGACATTAAAGGACTTAGTCTGAATACTTTCTTCCTCTTTTCTGTCCCAATTGATTTCAGGAATTGGTTGACCTTGAACTCTCTCATTGAACTCAGGATCCAACACATCTTCACTTTCCTCATCCCGCACTCCTAAAATATTCATTGACAATCCAATTGTAACTATTTGTTGCAAGGTGAACCTTAACCGCAGTCTTCTTCTGACCTCCAATTCATTAGAACAATTATCCTAATAGTCCTGTAATTGGGGTTCATGTCGAAAATATGAATCGACATTCAAATGCTCAATTGCATATCCTGTATTGTCAAACTTATGTCTAGCAACGTAGGGATACAAGTTCAATTTCTTGACTTCTAGTTCTAAGTTCAGAGCATTGGAAATAGACTTACAACTGTAATGGCCAAGTTCAACTTGAAAAATTACCCCAGATTTACCCTTTTCCTTTAATTTCTTATCTATGTGGGCAAGCTGTCTATAGACTTCAATAAGCACATAGTTTTCTAGGGCATACTTGGGCAATTTAAATGGTTCACCTTCAAAGACCCCCACTCTAATATAGGTGAATCTAGAGAATTGGATTTAGTAGTTTCCATATATTCTGAAAAATTCCATGGCTTTAGCTGACATCCTCTTATTCACATTTCCCTGCAACTTAAAGACAAGTCTACCGACGAAGACATCATTCCATCTCCTGAAATTCTCAGCGTACTTTTATTGTTGCAAGTATGGGTAATACTCATAAATTTTCATGCCATCGACCCAGGGTTCATGATGCAACCCTTTCCATTCTTTGGTACAAGCAAGAATATAAAATAGATAAGAAGACATACAAAAACTGGTCATACCGACAAAATTATGCAGACCCTCATGAAGTTTGTCGGTGATAACTTATGCCCAATCTAAATATTTTTCACTAGCCAGCAATATTTGAATGTAAAATTACATCCAATCTTCCCAGCAAAAGGCATGTGCATTTCCTTTAAGTCTATTTCAAAAAAATTACAATATATCACACTTCTGTTATGAAATGCTCTCTTGTGAGAGGTCTGGGTAGCCTAGAATCTCATTTCTGCAACTTAAGGAGCCAATTTATAGCAATGACGCTCTTGTAGGTGCCCTTTTTCTTAGAGAAAAATGCATATGAAGTACCAATAGACCAGTCCTCATATGGATCATTATGGGGAATGCCCATTGTGGCCATCATCATTTCCCTGTCAATTTTCACCAACACCTCACCACTACTAGTTCTAATACACTTGTTGTCTGCATCATATCTACTCATGCATTCCATAACCAATCCAGGCCAAGGGGTAGCAGTAGGAAAAGAAACAACTTTAATCAACCCATTCTTAATAATGTTTCCAATCATTGGATTACTATCTGGGTTTCCTGTTCTCTCCAAAAAATCTCCGGTCAGCTTGAGCAAAGAAGTATCTCCCAGCTCTAGAAGTGTACTCACTAAACATGATGTATGACCAAGTTTTGACAAGGTTGGCCTCATGACAACCACTCTTATATTCATCAAATAGTTTCAAAACAAGTACAAAATTCTACCCAAAAGAAAAGGATTTCACACAGTGGCTTTCTGAGCAAGTAACATAGCAGGAAAGGGATAATCAAAACTCACCTGTTACTTTCATGAAATCTCTACAACTCTTAGAAGTATAGAGATATAATTACCTTCCACACCCTTTGCTTTTCCAACAATAAGTATCTACTAAATTACAACTGAAGGATTTGCATATAAAAGGTAAGAAAATCTTTGCAAAACTTACACATGCTTCATAACAACTCATACAATCATGTGAAGGAACTCCTGATTTGATGGGATTCTGACGACCACTTTTATTACAAATCACTTCCACACAAGTGACTCGAGCTTTCATGATTACTTTCCATAATTAGATTTTTCAAACTTGACATGCTTAGAATATTCCTTTTTATGTGCCACCTTTCATTGACTTGCACTATCAATGAATCAACTGTAACTTTATCTTTACTGACTGACCTCAATTCTTGGATATTAGATACTCTAATAGAATAAGCAGGCAGTAAGTTTCTAAGCATTTTACTCACCACCGTGTCTTATGCAATGGTTCCACTAGCACTTTTGATTCCTCCAACTAATTCTTTTATTCTTTGTTTGTACTGGGTGATATTCTCACCTTCCATCATCTTCATGTCATCAAACTTGCCTCTAAGGATTTCCTCTTTAGCTTTTTGCACATGCTCTTGTCCACCATAAATTAACTTCAACTTTTCCTAAACTTCATAAGTTGTTTCAAGACCATGAACATCAATATGCTCAGAATCAAAAAGTGTACTTTCAATAGCTTCCAATGCTTGAATATTCTCCCACTGCTCCTTGAACTGATCTGGAGTCAGAGTACTGGTAGGAGTTGTGTACTTATTTTCTACATGCTGCCAAAACTGTGCCCCCATTCCTTTGATGTATATCTTCATTATGTCACTCCATATTATGTAGTTATCCTTTGTGAACTTAGGACCCTCCTTCTTCATCATCTCAGATCTTTACCTCAAGAGGTTAAGCTTTTGCACAAAGAGGACCTAGTTGCTCTGATACCAATTATTATTTTGAGGATCCAGTTACTACTGAGGGGGGGGGGGGTGTGAATCAGTAGTAAAACAATTCCAAAATACTTCAAAAACCAGTACGAGTAACTACTCAAATAGTCTGCTAAACTAATTTACCAAACCAACCACATAAGTGTTCATCAATATGTAAATATAGTAAAGATATCCTATGCACATAAATACAATGCAATCACCATATTAATAAAAATATTTTTCACATGGAAACCCAAATAGGAATAACCATGGTGGGTATTAGCACCCACAAAATATTTGCACTCTTTTGGAATGCACCCGATTAAAAGCCTAGCCCGGTTTGGAGCTTTATAATATACCCAGTTAAGAGAAGACCCTGTTAGGAGTCACCCGATCAAGGGATTTCACCTTAGCTCTGTTAGGAGCTCTACCTTATTAGGAGTAACCTTGCTAGAGGATTTTAAACTCAAGTTAATGAGCCACCCGGTGAAGGGATTGACAATATCAGACCTATTAAAGTCTACTCGGTTAAGGGATTTCAAACTGTTGCAACTGTTAGGGAACAACAGGGCAAATGATTTGATCATAACACTTCCTTTCTTGCTAGTATATATCCTTTTCAACTCAACTCTGCTACACACATACAAACACCTCAATCAGGTTCGGCAATACCTTCTTGTCATAACCACCGACACTAAAACCCTTCTCAAACTATCCCTAAATACATTTTCTAGTTAGGGTGACTACAAGTCCAAATTACATCAACAAGATTACATTACAGATCATTACAACAAATTTCTAGATGATTTCCACTGTTGAATGATCACCACACATCGATTTGATAAGCAATCAAACCCTTGTCACATTCTACTAAGCACTTCACTGTTTCCCAAGAAATCCGATCCTTGTACACACTCAAACACCATCTTTTCATCACACACAGATTCTAACTCGTCATAACTAAGTTATGAACATGATAAGATCCACCGCAAAACCTTAAATCATTACTACTTAAAGATTTGTCACCGGTATACATTCTTCTTCATAGAGTTCATGACAGTCAATCATAACTCACTCAATACACGAAATCGGCTAATGCGGTTTGGAACATAGATGCATGTTCCTATCTTCAAAACTCATGTAAAACCGCAACATCTAACTCTTCACTGATCATCCATACCGATCTCTTGATCATCACACTATTCTTGCTTACCTTACTGTCAACTGGTTCCACTACCGGTTAGGCAATACCGGTAAGTATAGATGACTTAGATAACTCAAAAAACATGGTTGCCATCAATGACAACACAAATAAAGTCATCAAACAACTTATCATCATCATCAAGCCAAAAATCTTCATCTTGACAACATATTCCTGATCATATCAACTTTACCTGTCATCTTCACATCTCATCATCATCAGTTATGCCAACAATTCATCTCATCATCATCTCCATTAGTTATTCCAACAACACACTCTCTCTTGTTTGATGATCATCCACACACACTTCTAATACTTATATATACTAGAGGGAACAAATACAAAATAGTGTGTTTCACCAAGCCCAACATGTTATCAATATGCTCATGTTGGGCTCTACAAGACTTCTACATGCTTCTTTTACATACTCTTATTACCAATGCATATACCAAGATTACTAGAAAGGGGCAGGGTAATCCAGATCCAAGAATATGTCTAACCCAATATCACAAGATCAAGTCCAATATCTCCAAAATTTAGACTCCATGCAAACCAAGGAAATCGCAACACAAAACTTGAAGAGATACTTTAGACAATTACCAAAGATTTTGACACTGGGATACATAACTAACATTGAGATCTGTGATGCTGTGTAAAATTAGTGTAAATTCATTAATAATTAAATTACACAAAACATCCAATAAAGCATTACATGAAAGAGCAAAATCATAATATAAAAAAATTCAAAATCACTCCCTCAAATCGCCTCATTGCTCTCTATTCTTGAGGGCCTCACTTGTGTAAATGATGGCTCTTAGATGCATGATGTTTGCAAGATGACAACTCAATAAACGAGAATATGATAATGCAATTCTATGATCTATGACGAGATACACAAGGCAATTCTAAACTATGATGAAAACTATCATGAAAGCTATTATGCTAGATGTTAAATGATACTATTCTAAGCTATGATGCTACTAATTATGTTGCTAAAGATGATTGTTGAGATTGCTAAAAATACTAAGAATGACAAAGATGCTAAAAAAGGGGGTCTCATGTTTGAAATGAGGACCATTTATAGATTTTTCAAGGCCAAGGCTAAGGTGGCTCAAATCAATGATCAAGATTCGATTTGGAGACATCGATGGTTGAGAATGAGGAAGTTGGAAAAGAGGTTGAATAAGGAGACACATGTCATTGCTGGAGAGACAACTGCCAAAGTATTTCCACCAAATACCCACAAAGCTCTGCAAGTGGTAAGGATAGGAAGGGCAAGTGGAAAAAGTGCCATGTGTCTCCAAGAAAGGATACACAACTCATAGGAAGTTAGGATGAGATGGTTAGAGAGGATAGAGTTGGTTAACATATGGTTAGTCTAGGAGGTTGGTTAGAAGAAGGTTGGGTTAAGAGGTGGTTAGGAGTTAGGACACATGTGTCCAATTTGAATTAAAAATTCAAATTTAATCGGGAGGGAATAATTAAATAAACAAATCAATTAAATTCATTTATTTAATTAGAAAATAGTAGAAATGAATTAAGGTGGGATGAATAAGGAAAATGAACCATATAAGCAAATTATTTAATTCATTTATATAGTAGAAGAATTAAAGATTTTAAATAATTAAATAACTTCGTATTTAATTAATTTATATCGAGACCAAATTTTAGTGTATACATTTTGCTCCTCTTTGAAGTGATGTGTGGCAATTCATTGGTTCAAAGAAACAATTGATCGATGCCCCAGGCGCTCTAGGTATTGATGAAAATGATGATTTTGCCCCAGATTTCGATAATTGCATGGTAATGTGTGTATGCCCCCTTGGGAGATGAATCAAAGATTTTTTTAATTTTTATGTTTTTTTAGCAAATTTTATGATTTTTTGAAATTTTTGAATTTTTTTTTGTGAAAATTTTCTTGATCGATTCATCTCCTGATAAAAGAAGAAAATTAACTAGCTGTGAAAAAAATTTAATTAATTTGAAAAATAAAACATACCACTTAATTCACTTTTTCATTTAACCTTTTTAATAGGGGTAAAATAAAATTAAAATCATTTACCATTTACTTCATTTGTATTTTGAAAATTTGAAATTATAGAACTCTGCAATGAACATGGTGATCCCGAGGTGAAGTCATCGATTTGAGCATGTGCGATGAGATCAACGACCTACTGAGTATGTGTTGGCATATGCACACTCCAATGAGACATTGTATGTGATTGAAGGTTTTGTCATTGATGGCAACCTTACAATCCTATGGCACCGGCAAGGCATTACACTGACAAGTTAGTGCACCGGCATCAATGATCAGACTCTACACCGACACTTAGGACACCGACACCGGCACAGAGAAAGGAAGTATACCGGCATAGAGGCCGATAGGATTTTGTTATATTATATTTTGTTTATTATTGTAAAAACTTTGTAAGCTGACTTGGCATGTTGTAAAATGACTCTTATATATAAAAGAGATCATTGTAGACATTTTATAAGTAAGAAAAAAAATGAAGAAAGTGATGTATGCGAAATATTAAGGCAGACCTATTATGCGAAATATAGGGTAAAGGGTTTATGTAAGAAGCAGAGCAGCAACCGGTACTGAATCAGTCGTTATAGATGCTATTGTAAAGCAGTACAAGATACTAGATTTGTATAATCCACATTGTAAGTCAGTGAGACTTCCCATTTGAGCAGTGAGCTCTAGGCAGTTGGCCTTTCTGCATGTGCAGGCCCCTATTATAAGTAATATTCTCTTATTGGCCAGTAAGTGGATATTGTGGGTCACAAATCCCATTGAGGTTTTTCCCACACCGGGTTTCCTCATTAAATCCTTGTGTCATGGTGTGCTTTTCATGTGGATGTTTTTGATTCTATTTATTGCATTATTTCTTGCATACCGGTACATTGTTATAATATATTCTGCATGTTTTAAGATAAGAAATTCTGTACACCGGTCAGATACTGATTCACCCCCCCTCTCAGTATATGTGGGAATCCTAACAATTGGTATCAGAGCTTGGTCCTCTATTTTCAGAAGCCTAACAACTTGAGGAAGATCTTGACACTGGTAAAGATGGAAAATTTGATGAAGCTACTTGAAGGAGCTCTTTCAGACTATGATGTAGAGAAATTGAAAAATATCCAACTAGAAGATGATTTAAGGGCAGCTCAGGATATCATTCAGACACTTCAAGAGAATCTTACTATTGCAAGAAATAAAAGAAGAGAACTTTGTGAAAAGATGCAAAATGAGAATGATGAAAAGGAATCACTTAATGATCAGATAAGCAAGCTGAAACAAGAAAACATGACAACAAAGAATGAGATGCAGGATATGACTATGAGATTTTGTAAAGAGATTGAGGATAGGAAGAAGAATGAAGAAGAATTGACCAGAAGACTAAGTGATGCAACAAATGAGAACACAAGACTTAGCTATGAAAATGACATGTTGAAGACAGATCTGATGCACACTCAGAATGACTCAAATGAATTGATGAGACAGAAAGAAGTCTTAGAAAGAGAACTAGAAACTGCAAATCAACATAAAGAAAAATTCAAAAAAATCTCAGAGGAACTTAGCACCTTGCTGAAGAATCAAAAACCTAAAGGTGACACTTCTGGAATTGGCTTTGAAGTTGGTGAAAGTTCCGGTACTGCAAATACTCAGGATCACAGCAAACTGGTATGACAACCTAATGCTTATAAATTCAATGGAAAATGCTTTAACTATAATAAGTATGGTCATAGAGAAAATGAATGTAGATCTAGAAATTATCAGAATATCAACACCCACCGGTCAATGTTCAAAATGCAACAAAGTTGGTCACAACTCTGAAAATTGCAAAATGAATATGAAATATTATGTTTGTGGAAGATTTGGACATTTATCTAATCAATGCAAAACACAAACTGGCATAGGTTATGGGAAAGCTATTCAGAAGAATAATGTAACTTGTTATGCATGTAACAAGATTAGGCATATTGCAAAATTCTATAGAAGTAAAGGATCACTAGTAGACAACAAAAGTTCTAGCTTGAAAGGTAAAGAAAAGGTTGAAGAGGTTAATCAAGAATTCTCAAAACAATGGATTAGAAAAGCTGATCTAAATATTGGGAATACCCCTCCACTGGTAGAACCAGTCAATGCTTCACTGGTAGGACAGAGTGATGCTTCACTGGCAGGACAGAGCAGTGCTCCATCGGCAGGAAGTTCTTCATCTAATTGAAGAAAGTTTCCTTGAGGGTTTGGAAATCTAATGACATGTGCTATTATTCCCTCAGTTAGAGATGAGAAGTTGAAAATTACTTATTACCGGTAGACAATGTTAAGTGAATACTTAACCGACATGCATTTAATGTGGTAGATGGCAAAAAGACACTATAAATTTGAGGTTTTGGCTCCATTTCATTTCACCAAGATTTCAAACCTACGAAGAGCGCAAAGATTCTGAGCTAAGGCATTTCGAGCAAGAGGCAAGAACACTTCAAGAAATCATCCATCCTAAAGACAGTAAAAGGTATTTTATCATGGCATCCACCTCTGCAATTGAGTATATAGCAAACCCTACTATTATCAAAGTTATAAAAAGACCTAGGCCCGTATTTCAATTAGTTCCCGAGATAGCAAAGAAAGATGATACCTTAGGTGCTTTTTCTCAAATTCCTAAGGGAGTTGTTTATGCTGAAGACCCCAGAATTTACATTCACTGTAACATTGAGGAACTAGGAGATGAAGAGATTAAAACCATGTTTAAAACTATGATATGTGATGAATCTGGCAATGTAAAAGATGAACACAAGATCATTGAAACCCTAGGATTTACAGAGATCCTTAGCATTCCTGAATTTCCCAAGGATGTGATTAGGATAGTCTTAAGCAGGGTACATGGTGAATTTTTCTGGTTAGATGCGATTCACAAAATCACTAAGGAAGCTGTGAAAGCTGTCACAGGGTTACCAACCACCGGTAAAAGGCCAGACAAAACCAAAAAGGTTTCCAATGACCTAGTTACTCAGTTAACTGGTGCCACATCTGACAGAAGGTCCTTAAGAGTAAATGATGTAACAGATATTAATGTGAGATTTATCAGCATGATATTAGGACATAAAGCTACTCATGCAAATAGACTTAATTCAGTTTCAAGTTTATGCATTAAGAGTGCTTATGATATGGTCACGGATAATGCAAAGATTGATGTATGTGAGTGGTTGAAGGATGAATTAATTGACAACTTAGGCAAGATTAAGAAGGACAAGAAAGGAACTTTTAAATTTGGAAATCTGTTAGTATGTCTGATGCTACATATAACCAAATAGGTTCCCGGTATAGGCTACAAAGAACTTGGATATGATATACCGGTAGGTAAACAACTAACATAACTATTCAACAATATGGGAGAAGATAAGGAAAATAATATCCATGATTTCTTTCAAGCACTAAAGGCCAAAATGAAGAAAAGAATCAGATTATCACAAAAGATTGTTGACAAATATAAGGATGAAATATGCTTTGTAATCAAGAAGGATGAGATCTGGATGGAAGCAATCATCCCTAGGACTATTTGGGTAACAGAGATGGGCTACGAAACAAATGATCATATAATTGAAACATATGCTAAAGCACTTCTGGAAGCCCCTAAAGAACCTAAGGAAAAAATATTTGGTAGTGCAAAAACTATTGAAAGCCAAATACAATCTAAGAAATGAGTGAAAAAGGTTGAGGCAGTTGTAAGAAAAGGTTCTAGGCAAGCAAAGGAGATCAAGGATAAAGTAATGGAACAAACTGCTATAACAGAGGATGAGTTAGCAGCTCCACAACCTGAAACTCACCTATCACCGGTAGGCACATCTTCAGAGAATGACATGCCTGCAACTTTCAAAAGAGTTGTAAGAAAAAGAGATCCCTCATCGGCAACTACACCCTCACCTAGGAGGACAAGACAAAAACAACAAGCAGTGAGATCTCCGGTAAGAAAGGCTACACCAAAGAAGAAGAAACTAACACCCAAGAAGAAGAAGAGAACAAATAAAGACTTGGCCCCTCTTGACATACTGTTGAATGAAATTACAGAGGAAGGGAAATTGAAGAATATAGAGAAACTATATGACACTCTGACAGCTGATGAAAAAGAACAAGTAGAAAATAGTGTTATATTGCATATGGATATGTATAAGAAATTTTTCATGGAAGTAGTAGATGAAGTACCAGATGAACTATTTAAAAGACTAGAAGCAAGAAGACAAGCAGTAGTAGAACTTGACAAGAAAATAAAGATAGAAAAGCTACTTGCTATATATCCAGTGAATTCACCCAAAGAAATTGATGACTTAATTGTTGAAGCCAACCGGTTAGTATTTTCTACTGCACACCGGCACATTGCTTTAATGGTTGGAAGAGTTAATGAGGTGACAGAGGAGATAGAAAATGCATGGGACATTTTCCTAGTGGAAAAAGAAAAACAAGAAGAATACATGAGTCACAAAACTATAAAGGTATATCAGAAAGAAAGAGATAAGGGTAAAGGTAAAGTTGGTGGACCACCCAGTATCAAGGTTAAAGACAACTCACCCCCACCTCCTTTTATTACTCCACCGGTAAAAACAATAGCTATAAAAGATCAACCGATAGTTGAAAGTATGGATGTAGAGGATGTCAATCCTAATCCTGAAGTCTTATACATAGTGGATGTTGATACTCAAAAGATCAACATTGTGGTAGACAAAGATACAGTTGATAAGAATGACATGGCTAGTGAGCCTCCGGTAGCTGAGCAAACTAATAACACACAGGAGAAACTGACAGATGACAAAGAGAAAAAGGTAGAAACTCAGACTTAGACTGAGACAATGCAACAAACAGAGCAAAAGGCTCCTGAATAGGAACAACAACTAGAACAGGAACAGGTTCATAAGGAAATAGTGCCACCGACAACTGGAGAAGTAGAAAAACCATCGCTTAAGGAAATGAAAACACAAATAGACCTACCAGAGGTCAATACAAGCTTGGTTACTTCCACTGGCGGTACTCAGAATGCTGGTTCATCATCAGGCTACAAATCAACTAATGTGACTAAGGTACTCTTGGATTCAATTAAAAAGATAACAGATTGCAGCTCACAAGCTTATAAGGCAATTGATGACACCATACCAATTTTGAAGGTAATTGCTCCTAACTGTAATATAGACAATAAAGATTCTCTAGGACAACTTGATACCTTGTGTAAATATATCACAAAGAACATTGAGAAAATAAAGGAAGAGACATTGAAGGACAAAGTAGAAATTGAAAAACAAAGATTCTTTGATGAGCAGATAAAGAAGTGTACTAGAGATTTTGACACACTTCTACCAGAACCGTGTAATTTATTAAAAGAGTTCAAAACTCTATACAAAGACACCTGTAAAACAAAATTTTTGACTATAGATATAGATAAGAAGATGAGCAAGGTACAGGATGAAATCAATAAACTTGCAGATAATTTTGTTAACTCACCTGATACATTATCAGTTTTTGAATAGAAGATAACAAATTTTGAGGAAGAATTACTTAAATTGGAAAGAGAAAAAGAGAGAATAGTGAATAAGGCAAAGCATCTGAGATTAAAATTGAGTCCAAGATTGGACTATTTAGCATCATTGTGGAAGGAAGTATCTGAGGCACTAATATAGGGACAGAAAACACCGGCAGAGCATTTGCAACATCTCACCGGTACAGCTAAAAGAATAGAGACAACAATAAGAGATAGTAAAAAGTTTATGGAGAGTATAAACTTGATTTTGGCGGATCTATTTCAAATTGTAACTACCTAGTTACAAGGTTGAAACTACTAACTCTAATAACATCTTGACAACCTTTGTCATTGATGCCAAAGGGGGAGTAGTGGGATGAGAAAATTCAACATCACAGGAATCATATGCTTAGGGGGAGCACACACATTTTTGGTAACATTTTTGGACTTCACATTTTTGGATACACTTTTGAAATTTCTCATGAGTGTTGCCATCAATGCCAAAGGGGGAGATTGTTGGCATATGCACACTCCAATGAGACATTGTATGCGATTGAAGGTTTTGTCATTGATGGCAACCTTACAATCCTATGGCACCAGCAAGGCATTACATCGACAAGTTAGTGCACTGGCATCAACGATCAAACTCTACACTGGCACTCAGGACACCGACACCGGCACAAAGAAAGGAAGTATACCGGCATAGAGGCCGACATGATTTTGTTATATTATATTTTGTTTATTACTATAAAAACTTTGTAAGCCGACTTGGCATGTTGTAAAATGACTCTTATATATAAAAGAGATTATTGTAGACATTTTGTAAGTAAAAAAAAAAATGAAGAAAGTGATGTATGTGAAATATTAAGGTAGACCTATTATGTGAAATATAGGGTAAAGGGTTTATGTAAGAAGCATAGCAACAACTAGTACTGAATCAGGCATTATAGATGCTATTGTAAAGCAGTACAAGATACTGGATTTGTATAATCCACATTGTGAGTTAGTGAGACTTCCCATTTGAGCAGTGAGCTCTAGGCAGTTGGCCTTCCTGCATGTGCAAGCCCCTATTGTAAGTAATATTCTCTTATTAGCTAGTAAGTGGATATTGTGGGTCACAAATCCCACCGAGGTTTTTCCCACACCAAGTTTCCTCATTAAATCCTTGTGTCATGGTGTGCTTTTCATGTGGATGTTTTTGATTCTATTTATTGCATTATTTCTTGCATACTGATACACTGTTATAATATATTCTGCATGTTTTAAGATAAGAAATTTTGTAAACCGGTTAGATACTGATTCACCACCCCCCCCCTCTCAGTATATGTGGGAATCCTAACAGTATGGTCCTCTAGTGAGTAGCTAAAAAAAAACCTTTGCTTATACGATTTAAAAAAAAAAAAATTCAAATTTTTGATTTATGTTTTTCGGCTTTTGACAATTTTTAGTATGTTTTAGCATTTTTCAACCGTGTTTTAGCATTTATAGTTATATTTTTAGATTTTTGTTTGTTATAGCATTCTTATTTAATGATTTAGCATTCTAGGTTTTTGATTTAGCGCTCTTGGCTGATTTAGCATTATAGGGTTGACTATTAGTGCTTTAGGTTATGGCTTTAGCACTTCAGGTTAATGTGTTAGCGCCTTCAGTCCCTGCTCTAGCGTTCTCTATTATTTTGATGTTTTGCGTTGATGTTTTAGAGCTTCTTGATCACAGAGTAGAATTTTCATCTTTTTAGCGCTATGAGTCACTGATTTGGCATTTTGATAAGGTAGTCCAACATTTTAATCAAAATATAATTTAAATTTAATTTTTACTCCTTGTTTTTGATTGATTTTGATCAGTCTCGATTACTGTGATGTCGATAGGGCAATAGGATAGATGATAATGACCTCATGATGAATGAGAGTCACTGATAAAAGCTCAATGAGATTGATTGAATCTCACATGAGCTAAGTAGATTGATAGATTGATTGACATATAGATTGATAATTGAATATTGATATTACGATTTGATGTGGTTACAGGAGGACTTAGGTGTTCTCCAGTCTCGACGAAGACTTGGTAGCTGATTTCATGCCTCACACAGACATATCTTGATATTATAGACATATGCAGACTATCCTCACTGATTGATATGCCCCAGTATACGATCAATCAAGGGTTGTTGATCACCTTGGTTGAGAGGTGGTATAGTGAACATAACACCTTCCACCTTCCTAGCGGTGAGATGACAGTGACGCAGGAGGATGTGCATAGGATTCTGTAGATACCTATTATGGGAGATGTCATTTTTGATCTAGCTAAGAAGGGTGGATGCGGTGAGGAGGATATTCAACAGTGATCATATTTGTGGATATGATATACTTTTGCGGCAAGAGATGCTCGATCTGTCTTATGCTCACCTTCCTTTAGTTCTCACTAGATTTGTCAAAGGATTCCTTTGTCCTGATCATAGGTCAAAGGGATTGTCAATTGGTTGGGGTAATCTACTGGAGCATATGATCACACAGGGCACATGGTTCTCTTGGGGTTCATGCATGCTGGCCCATAAGTACCATGATCTTCATAGAGTTGTATATCTCAGAGCTACAAGCTTGTCAGTCGGGGTCACTTTACTTTAGATATGGGCATGGGAGCACCTAGCTATCACACGTCCATTGGTAGATAGGGATCATCTGACTGGTAGACCCTATGTTTATGGTTATATAGATGTAGTTGTCTAGCGAAAGCTAGGCAAATTGGAGTACTAGCAGTGGGTACTAGATGACTTGGATACAATCATCTGGAGACCCTATAGAGATTGCAAGATCTATCCAGAGGATGGGCTGGAGATGGTCTATGTATTTGTTTCTAGATATCTCATTGGATCCACTCCATATGTCATTGAGTGCTTCCTCATCACACGAGTACTCAGGCAGCATGGACAAGTACAGGGTCCTCCACAGGGCACAACTCACTACGTGTGTAGACAACAAGATGTGGCTACTTTGAGGCTAACCATCTCATGCGACATGGCTTATGCAGAGTTAATGGGACTCAAGGGAAAGATTGGGATTACCTATCAGGTGTCATAGATGCAGGGTTGACTGCGGAGTATGGACAATATTTTATGGCTCACCCATTCCTGCAGTTATCAGCTTTTGATGAGCTTGTGGCATCCTTTGATGATGGGGAGGAGTGACTATTCGCAAGAGACATTATTCTAGTGAATGTTCGATGAAGATTGATGATGTTAGATGCATTGAGATTACTTAGGGGTTGTCATTGATGGCAACTCAGCCTAGTAATCATATCTAGTATATGGAGATTGGGATTACTAGAAGTCTTAAGTAAGTTTGGTTATTCATGAAGCATAAGTTTGTGTAGCGTTGTAAATTG
Organism: Cryptomeria japonica; assembly: GCF_030272615.1. Taxonomy (NCBI): domain Eukaryota; kingdom Viridiplantae; phylum Streptophyta; class Pinopsida; order Cupressales; family Cupressaceae; genus Cryptomeria; species Cryptomeria japonica. Next base: position 19,634,854 of record NC_081415.1, on the reverse strand, counting down.
TACGCACTTGCTAGGGTGGTACAATTTCACACCTAGTTTAGCACCCGCCTTGGTGCATTTTACATTTTGCATTGCATTTCTCCTTTAGCACCTAATTAATCAAATTAATTAGGTCTAAGGTCCTATTTCATCATCCTCCACATCATAAAGTTGGGCCCTTTCGTTAAAGTGTGCCCTTTTCATTTTATTCCTCCAATACATCATTCAATCAAAAACCCTAATTAAGTCCTATTTTGAACTTGGGGGCTTGGTTTCGGGGGTCAAAACATCTCGAAATCACCTGTAACTTCAGGATTCTCTCTCTAATCATCATATCCGACGGCCCTGAAAATTTGGTGAAAAGTCGTCGGGACCATGGCGCCCGGAGTGCACATGGTCCCGGACATTTTTCCCAAAATTTTAGGAGCACAATCCAATCATAAAATAAAGCTTAACCCCAAGAAATTGGCGGGAGATTCAATCTCTAGGTCGGCCAAAAGATGAAATTACGACCTAGGGTTTCATACATAAGAGCTCTCTTTCTTCATTTGAAAGGATCCGAATTTTGTTTTCAGGAACCTCATATGCAGCGAAAGAGCAGATCTTTGAAGACTTCAACAACATTCAACATCCCTCTATCAAGCATTTATCAATTTCATTCATCCATTTAGGGCTTGGAAGACATTGAAGAGCAATAAGAGATTACCGACTGAAGATTGGCTTGTACCCCTCCCTTGGGATTGGGTATGATTTCATGTTGTTTTCATGTCTTTGCATAAGCTTCAATATATCATTTATTCATGCTTTAGATCAATTTGCATCTTGATTTAGAGCATTTACATTGTCATTTACAAGCAATTAGGGTTTACTTTCTAGGTTGCTCTAGTTTGCTTACTTGCATTTTAGGATCTTGCACACACACAAGGTCTGCACACACAATACTTTTTACAATACAACTTGGCTATTCATGGAGGTGGAAATCACCGAAGTGGGGGTTTGACTAAGGAAAAACCCTATATAGCCACCCACCATACCCTTTTCAGATATAAGTGCAGGTTTCGGGACTTGGGCGACGCCGCAGGTTGCAGATCCGGGAGAAGCAGACTGAGACCGACCTTCCCACCAAGTTGCAGGGCAAAAGACCAGGACAGGGGCATGGGGCGCCCTGGTCCCTGGGACAGAGGCACTCGGCGCCCTCGTCCTCCTGACAGACAACAATTTTTGGCATTTCCGGCAGTTTTCCAGGTTGCAAAACAGCAGGTTCAGGAGCAGTTTCCGGGACAGAATCAGGACAGTGGCGCCCGTGCCCCCGTCCCGAACATTTTCAATCAGATTTTGACTCTGGGTACGCATCTGCATTCTTGTTTTGTCCTTGTGTTTATAGCTTTTCATTGTTTAATCTCAATTCTGCAATCTTGTTATTAGTTCATACTTGCATTTTGGGATTAGGACTTGAACTTGCATCATTTTATCTTTCAATTACAACAAAGGAATAGAAATCCTAATAGCTAGCCCGTGGCTCTCTCTTTCACAAAAAGAAGTAGCCAATTGTGTGATACCTCTAGGCTCTTTTGTATTCTGTAATGTGTGTCAAAAGGTAGGATTAGGGCATGTTAACCTAGTCTCGCTTTTTCCCCTACACATTTTGGTGAACCCGACGTGAATCTATCATTGCTTCCTCTTGCATTACATTTGTTAGATCTAGATCTAGATTTAGTGTGTTTAAATTTTATGCAACCTTTATTTCAAAATGTTAGATTTTTATTTGCAAGATGTTCATGTTTATGATGATGTATGCAATTATGTTGATTATGAGTATAGCCAAGATGAATTAGATGAAGCTTTAGATGAGTTTTTGAACCCTAAAGATGCCAAATCTTCATTTTACCAAAGACTCATAAACCTTGTTACTATGCCATTTAGGTGTGATGAGAAAGATAAGTCAAATGGTTCCTCTCAAGGGTACATTCCTATCAACTCTTCCACTGAATCTAGTAACATGGTTGTTTTCAATAATCCCCTCTATGAAGAGATATCTCCTTTTGAATCAAAAGATAAACCTTTTGATAGCTATGATCATACTTTGTTGGATGATGCTCTTGATGACTTTGTGGCTTTATCGAAATCTTTAAACAAGAACAAGGCTTCTAAATTGGTTAACATGATAAACCTGAATGAGCATAATAAGCCTCTCTTTGAAGTCCAAGGTGCTTATCCTTCTCCCACCTTTCAAGTTCCTAAATCACCTCTCCTTACTATCCAAGGAGGGTATGATCTTGATTCCTTTCTTACTCCGAATAAACCAATCATCACTGTGCAAGGAAGAAAACCTATAAGTCCTTATAGTTATGCCAAGCAATTAACTAGAGAGAGTTATCATGCGGTTGCCCATACTTATCAAACCAGAAATAATAGGCAGCCTAATCCTCCTCCTGTTATTCCAGTTTCTCTTCCTAATCCTCAACCAATTCTTCCGCAAGCTCCCCGTATTTCGCAAGTTATGGGTAAGGAATATGATCTCATAGAACAACTTAAAGCTACCCCTGCTAAGATATCCCTCTGGGATTTGATTCAAACTTCTTCCGCTCATCATGGAATGCTACAAGATGCCTTGAAAGATTTGAATGTTCCTCCACTGAATACATCTAGTAATATAGCATCTTTGGTTAACTCTGTGATGAATCCTCAAGCTCAAATTGTGTTTACCCAAGATGAGTTGCCTACTAGTGAAATTCAACATCAATATGATCCCTTGATGATTATGGTTATCATAAAAGACACTGTTATAAGACAAACACTAGTAGATAATGGCTCTGGCCTTAATGGGTGTAGCATTAATCTATTGCATAAAATGAATGTGGATACATCCCTCATTGAGCCTAACTCTCGTCCCATTCGAGGCTTTGACAATGTGGCTAAGACTTCATTAGGTATTATCACCTTACCCCTCACAGTAGGACCTGTTACTTTGCCTACTCCTATCCATGTTATGTCGGGAAATTTAACGTACAACTTGTTATTAGGGAGACCTTGGATTCACAGTATGCAAGCTGTCCCCTCTACATTGCATAGACAAGTTAAATTTATTTATAACAATAAGACATATACCTTGATAGGTGATACTAATTTCCAAGCTTGTTTACAAACATCTACTTCCAAAGGGGGTTCTTCTAAGCCATCCTCATCTAGTGATGACTCTTTAAACAAGATACCTATCGATGAATCCTCGCTCTCTGATGATCAAAATTCTTTGGATGAGTCTGGAGCTCCTGAAGAAGATTCTTCTCGACTTGAATCTACACATAAGAAGGATTTTGATCCTGAGAAGGTTCTCGCAGAAGATGATTGGGGATCTCTTGATTTTAATCCCACCTTTGTAGGTGAATATAAGGTTCCTTCTAGAGAGCTTAAAGTTGAAAAGAAGGAAGAAGCTAAAAATCAGTCAATCTTACCTGAACCTATGAGCAATAATTTCGTGGCCGCTTCTCAAACTTCTTCTCCTCACACCTCTGATTCTGAAGAATTTGATTCTTTGACTTATGAAAAACCACCTTCTCTTTCTGAAATGGCTGATCGTTATGGTCATGGTTTTCATATTCTAGCTAAGCATGGGTATCATGGAAATGGCTATGGTGCTCACGAACAAGGAATAAAGGTTCCTCTAGAGAGTAATCTTTATGATATGATCTTTGGACTTTGTTATAATCCCTACAAGCGCACTAAAGCTTCTAAGAGACCATGTATTAGTGTTAATGCTATTTCTACATCTCTATCAATGCAACACCCCGAGTATATTGATGGGGATCCTTCGTGTGCCTGTGCTTTGGATATCTTTCCTACCGATGATGCTTTAGCTGAGTTTTTAGGAGCATATGATACTCTTCCTTGTTATCATCACAATAGGGGACTCCCTTAGTGTTTGAACACTGAAGCCTATTTTGGAAAAGAGATTGATAATGATGAGATTGTGAAAGAATTCCCTCAGTTAAAGGATACTCCTCAACAAAGTAATCTTCTTATAGGTGACACCATTGATGTTAAGATGGATCCTTGCAAGGAGGAAAAAGTTATTAAAATTGGAAAGTGTTTGGATGAAGAGGAACAAAAACAATATGTGGATTTATTGCATGAATTCCCTGAGATCTTTGCTTGGACATACTCTGACATGCCTGGTATAGATCCTAAGATTGTCACTCATAATATTGTCTTAGTTCCCGATGCTAAGCCTGTGAAACAAAAGATTCAAAAAATGAATCCTAAGGTGGCTCTGCTTGTTAAGGCTGAGATTGAAAAATTATTGGAGGCTAGATTTATTCGCCCTATTGATTATTCCCTGTGGATTTCAAATATTGTCGTTGTGGCTAAACCAGATAATAAAATAAGAATGTGTATCAATTTTCGAGATTTAAATAAGGCTTCTTTACAAGATGATTTCCCTCTTCCAAACATTGACATGATAGTTGATTCTGTGGCAGGACATGCCTTGTTATCCTTCATGGATGGTTTTTCAGGATACAATCAAATTTTCATTAACCCTCAAGATCAATTCAAAACTGCTTTCACCACTCCTTGGGGTACGTTTTGTTGGATAATGATGCCTTTTGGACTTAAAAATGCCGGTGCAACTTATCAACGAGCGATGACCCTTATCTTTCATGATTATATGCATAAGATTTTAAAGGATTATGTTGATGATATTTTAGCCAAATCCATTCTTCGCATAGATCATATTAAAATCCTTCGTCAAATCTTTGAAAGAATTCATAAATATCACATGCGTTTGAATCCCCGAAAATGTGTTTTTGGTGTGGATAGTGGAAAACTATTAGGATTCATAGTTTCGCATCGTGGGATTGAGGTGGACACTAAGAAAATAGATGCTATTGTCAACATGCCACCTCCTAGAAATGTGTCTCAACTTAAAAGCTTACAAGGAAAGATTCAAGCTATTTGTAGGTTCGTATCTCAACTTGCGGATCGTACCTTTCCTTTTACTCAACTTCTCAAAAAGAATATCACTTTTCAATGGAACGAAGATTGTCAGCAAGCATTTGAAGATTTAAAAGTGTATTTGGCTAGTCCTCCTATTCTTCAACCTGCCAAACCTTCTAAACCCTTCCTTCTGTATACAGCTGCTTCCTCTCATGCTCTCACAACATTGTTGGCACAACATGATAAAGACGATAAGGAATGTCCGGTTTATTACATAAGTCGTACCTTACTCGATTATGAGACCCTATATTCTGCGATAGAAAGACAATGCTTGGCCTTGGTGTTTGCGACTTAGAAATTGAGACATTATCTTTTAAATTCAGAAGTCCATGTCATGGTAAAGTTTGATCCTTTGAAGCATCTTTTCTCTAAAACTGATTTATCAGGACACCTAGCTAAGTGGGTTATGATGTTAACTGAATTTGACCTTAAATTTGTTTCACAAAGAGTAATTAAAGGGCAAGCATTGACCGATCACTTAGTTGAGGCCCCTTCACCTTTCTCCTTCCCTAATTCCAAGTCTTTCCCCGATGACTTCATTCTTTCTATAGATAAAGATGAAACTTGGGAGTTATACTTTGATGGTTCTAAGTGTCGTATAGGATCAGGGGCAGGTGTTGTTCTAATTTCTCCTACAAGGAAATCCATTCCCTTATCCTATCATCTAAATTTCCTGTGTACCAATAACATTGCTGAGTATGAGGCTCTTATAGCGGGAATAAAAGAAGCCTTATCTTTGAATATAAAGCACATACATATTTATAGAGATTCGCAATTGATTATAAGACAAGTAATAGGACTGTATCAAGCAAAACAAGACAAATTATCACAATATAAAAACCTTGCTATCTCTTTATTACAAAAATTTGATTCTTATACCATGGAACCTGTTTCTCGAAAAGACAATCGACATGCGGATGCAATGGCATGTGTGGCTTCTCTTGTATCTTTAGAGGACCCCGTGGTTGATCTTAAATTTGTTATTCACAACCTTATTTCTCTAGCTATTGTAGATGATTCAAGCTTGGTGACATGTTGTGACTTTATAGACTCAGATGAATGGTATTCGCATATCGTAAGATATCTGACCGATGGTACCTTTCTTGATTCTGCCAATAGGAACACTAGGGCTAGAATCCGCAAGCTGTCTGCTAGATATATCATTCTTTCTAATGTTCTTTACCGAAGGGGTTATAACGGCCTTCTCCTTCGCTGTCTTAACAAATCAGAAATCCCCATTGCTCTTGAAGAGGCACATTCAGGTGCCTGTGGGGGGCATTTTGGAGGCAAATCCTTGGTTCAAAGATTGCTTCATATGGGATACTATTGGCAAACTATGCAGAAGGATTCTTTTTCATTTGTTAAGAAATGTCATCAATGTCAACAACACAATAATCTGATTCATGCTCCTGCCCAAGAACTTCGTTCTCAAGTAGCTTCTTGGCCTTTCTCCGCATGGGGTTTGGATCTCATTGGTAAAATCTCTCCTCCTTCATCTCAAGGACACACCTTCATTATAACCACAACATATTACTTTACAAAGTGGGTAGAAGCTATTCCCCTTCGCTCTACTACTGCTTAAGTGATTTGTCAATTTCTTCTAGAAAACATCATTTCTCGATTCGGGATACCTTCCACTATAATCTCAGATAATGGGACATCATTTAAGAACAAGGATGTGAAGAAATTCCTTGAGAAGTATCATATCAAACATCGATTTTCTACACCATACTATCCTCAATCAAATGGTCAAGCCAAATCATCCAATAAGATAATTGAGCAAATTCTTCGCAAAACCACGAATAAGCATGGTAAGGATTGGAGTAATCAGCTAATCTATGCTCTTTGGGCCTACCAAACGAGTGTACGAATTGCTACAGGAACTACCCCTTATAATCTTGTTTATGGTGCTGACGCTATTATGCCTTTAGAGTTAGAGATTCCATCACTTAGGGTTTCTCTCAAAGGTATAGTAGATGATGACTCTTATAGAGAACAACGACTTCAACAGCTTGAGATGCTTGATGAACAGCGTATAAAGGCTCTTGAGCATATTCAAGTGTATCACAAAACTCTACAACGAAGCTATAATGATAAGGTTATTCAACGTTCCTTTTCAGTAGGTGACTTAGTCCTCTATGAGAACCAGCGCAATGTGAATGCCTTACTTGCAGAAAAGGGAAAATTTAGTCCTAATTGGCTTGGACCATATATCGTTATTGAAGATTATGGATCAGGTGCTTACAAAATAGCAGATGTAGATGGTACGCCTCTTAAAGAACCTATCAATGCTATGCACTTGCGTAGATACTATGCTTAATTCCTCATTCCTTATCTTTCATTTCATCTAAGCTTCGTTTCAGTTCTTCAAAATTGGGTAATATGTTAGCATATCTTGGTTAGAGCAAATAGAATTAAATGATATGGTGTTTAATCTATATTGCTTCATTCTTGACAAGCGTGTTTCTTTACTTTATAGTTTGTCTTGAATTCATTTATGTAAATTGTAAAAGATTTACATTTCCGTTATGCTAGCATATTGCACAATGTCTTTATGTGTTAAGTAGAATCGTATCATGTTGTGTTTAAGTTCAAAATTAAATCACATTAGTTATATGATTCTTAGACTTAAGGCATATTTCTTCCCTATCATCAATGTAGTACTTGATTAAATATTTTAATTAAGTCACACATGTATCAATTTAATCATGAAGCATTGAGAAATCAATCACATGGAAATTAAATCCTGAACATACATGTACATCTACCAAATGTATTAACTTTAATCAAAATACACATTATTTTAGGCATTAAAGATAACGCGTTTGAGACAAAGAGAAGCATGTATATATATATATATATATATATATGTGGATCGTATACAAATATAGGTCACTATACATCCAAAATGTGACCTATCCTACATCATGAGATCATCTCCTATCCCTAGGGCTAGTGACTGGAGAGTGACGACTAGACGCTCCCTCCTGATCTGGCCATGAAGGTGGACCCATCGGTGTGTAGCGCGATATAGACCGTGAGTGACTTCGAGAGGAACTCCTATGATCCCTATCCATAAGGATTGCACGATAGGAGGTAGCCTCGGCCTGAGCTACTGCTAGATCTCGCTGTGCCCGCTGAAGGTTCTCTGATAGAACTCTCTCTCTCTCCCTCCATATGTCCACCTGTACTCAAAATGGGGAAAACAAGTCCTCATGCCGACCCGCATTCCCCTGAGGCCTATAAGCAATCTGTGAGGAACTAGGGATCTGTGCCATCGTGGAAATATCTGTCACTGCTTGCTGAATCAAGGAATGCCACTCCTGCACATTAGCTGTAGCAGTAGAACAGATTTTTGTATTAGTACCATTCTATATCATCAAAACATTAATCAATCAATATAAACCTACTATACCTGGATCTCCCTCACGCTAGTGGGATCATGATATGGTAGCATCTGTGACTGGGAACTACTAGGTTCCCCACGCTCAAATAATCTGTGCATGATGGGTGTAGGCTGGCCTGTACTAGAAACAGGTCTCTGTATCGCCTCATGTTCCCCCTTTTGGGGAATAAGAGGAGGATCCAAGGCTATGGTATCATCTCCTGAGTGGTGGGGAGTTGCATCTGACTCCTCCTCATCATCTCTATCCTCCTCCTCCTCACCATCCTCATCCTCATCCGCATCCTCACCTACATCCTCGTTCTCCTCATCTCTATCTTTGTCATCCTCCTCTCCCTCCTCCTCCTCCTCGGCACTAGGCTGATCTCCTATGGGTGGATCAGGATCTCCTGCCTCCTCATGACCTTCTCCCTCCTCTGGCTCCTCCGACCGGGATCCCTGATCCTCATCTCGGTCTCCATGTCTCCATGGGCCTGGATGGCCTGTAGGGTGATCTGGTGGAAAGATAGGCCTTGGGTATGATCTCACAAACCATGAGAGATACCTGCGCTGTGCTCTAGGCTCTGCGGAGTAATCAGTGACCACATCCTGATCGGATCCCTCTATATCTGTAGTCTCGATGTCATCTATCATCGGTCTCGCTACTGCTCTAGGTTTGGGAAGAACTCGTGAGTGTCGAGTATAGATGGGTACATCGGCTGGAACACACTGCTCTAGCCCAAACTACCTCCGTACTCGGTCAAAGTAGAATGGGACTATGATATGTGAATATCGTCCCCGCAGTAGGCGGTTCCTCTGTAAGCATGCTAACTATCTCTCCATCCCATCCCATCTGTGCATCCGCAGATATGGTCTCCATACCGTCACCTCGGCTATCAATCTATTAAGTATCACTCTCCAATATAGCAGATCCCCAAATCTCCACTCGCTGGTAAGTGGATAGGCAAACACCCTAGGTCGCTCGCTAGCCGTACTCATCGATAGCCGATAGGCCTGGTGCATGTGAAGTGCTCAAATATCCACAACTGCAGAAGTGTGCATGTCATCAAGCTGCAACCCTGTCCAAACACATACTCCTCAAGGTCGTGATAGAGATGTGCAAGCATACTCCAACCCCAAGCATATACTCTCCTATGTCTCTCCATAGCTCTGATGCACCATGTGAGACCCCCATGCATGAGCGTTCCTCACCCATTAGGGCAGACAGCTAGTGCAATGATGGCAATCATAAGACGTCTCACAAGGGGCACCTCTCTTATAGGATGTAAGAGCCAGCTGACCATGATGTGACCTCTCGTCTCGCTTGGCATGACTCTCCCTATGCAGTATACCTGCTCCCTCTGATGGTCCTCCGCTGACCGATCGGTCGCGTATGTCACAGTAGCTCCTCTGATAGGAAGATGAAGTATGCGGTACACATCCTCAAGTGTAACCATCATCTCTCCTACTGGGAGATGGAATGTACATCTGTCAGGATCCCATCGCTCCATAAGTGCCATCAGCATCGCAGGATGGAATCGAATGGCCGGCATGAGGATCGCATACCATAAACCCACGATCGACAATGTATCCCTCTCTGCCTGAGTCAGTCGAGGAATCTGATCTCGCAGACTGCGAAGAATCTGCCCCGCGATGTGCTCTCTCATGTATGGGAGACCCTGCAACACAAAAACATAAGTATAATCAGTACTCAATCATCAAAATCATTCACGCAAACTGTCGAACATCATATGCTAACCCTAACATCCCTCACCAAGTCCTGATTGGGACCATGGCGCCCTGAGAGGACCATGGCGCCCTGTCAGGGACCATGGCGCCTTGAGGGGACCATGGCGCCCCACAGGGACCATGGCGCCCTGAAAGGACCATGGCGCCCCATAGGGACCATGGCACCGGGTGGGACCCAGGGTCAGATTCCAGGGCCCACAAACGATCACAGAAAGTCAAAGTCAATAGAAATGAAGAAAATCAAAAGTCAACATTCAGTCAACTCACCTCGTCCAGTGGCTCGTCATCGATCATGGCCTGTCGCATGATCTCAATCCTCGTGGGACGCTCCGGTCATCATGAAGGCATGATGATGGCTATGTGGGCTCCGCTGCAATGAACAATACTCAAAAATCAACAAAGTGACAAATGCAAATGTCACTTTCAAGGTATATACTTTCATTCCTTTACCTTTACTTTCAAAACCCTAATTTTCCTCTATCACTCATTTCATCATAACTTGAGTTTGGGAGATGTGATTTTTGAACCGTTTATTGCATAGGAATCATATTTTCATTCCCCTACTCTCGGGATGTTCCAAAAAGTGCTCTGATGAAGCCTATTCAGTGAACATCCCTCATCAATACTCTCTTACACAATTTGTCGTAAGTAAACATGCTATCTTGTTTCACCTCCCTAATAAGCAAGTCAAAACAGGGGGGGCATATAGCTACTCACAAATTTCATCACTTTCCTTAGTAAGCATTAGGTGATTTTGTGATCTAACGTGTGTTTTGTAGGGTGCGGTTCCTAACTGTGTACTGCAGATACCGCTGGGGGCTTCGTCCGACAACTTATGGATATATCCTTTTTCAAATGATGTTTACTTTTCTATACTTTAGCTTGCATATGCACGTAGTACTCATATGACCGCTAAATGTAGCGTCGTAAATTGTATGCACTTGCTAGGGTGGTACAATTTCACACCTAGTTTAGCACCCGCCTTGGTGCATTTTACATTTTGCATTGCATTTCTCCTTTAGCACCTAATTAATCAAATTAATTAGGTCGAAGGTCCTATTTCATCGTCCTCCACATCATAAAGTTGGGCCCTTTCGTTAAAGTGTGCCCTTTTCATTTTATTCCTCCAATACATCATTCAATCAAAAACCCTAATTAAGTCCTATTTTGAACTTGGGGGCTTGGTTTCGGGGGTTAAAACATCTCGAAATCACCTGTAACTTCGGGATTCTCTCTCTAATCATCATATCCGATGACCTTGAAAATTTGGTGAAAAGTTGTCGGGACCATGGCGCCCGGAGTGCACATGGTCCTGGACATTTTTCCCAAAATTTTAGGAGCACAATCCAATCATAAAATAAAGCTTAACCCCAAGAAATTGGTGGGAGATTCGATCTATAGGTCGGCCAAAAGATGAAATTATGACCTAGGGTTTCATACATAAGAGCTCTCTTTCTTCATTTGAAAGGATCCAAATTTTGTTTTCAGGAACCTCATATGCAGTGAAAGAGAAGATCTTTGAAGACTTCAACAACATTCAACATCCCTCTATCAAGCATTTATCAATTTCATTCATCCATTTAGGGCTTGGAAGACATTAAAGAGCAATAGGAGATTACCGACTGAAGATTGGCTTGTACCCCTCCCTTGGGATTGGGTATGATTTCATGTTTTTTTCATGTCTTTGCATAAGCTTCAATATATCATTTATTCATGCTTTAGATCACTTTGCATCTTGATTTAGAGCATTTACATTGTCATTTACAAGCAATTAGGGTTTACTTTCTAGGTTGCTCTAGTTTGCTTACTTGCATTTTAGGATCTTGCACACACACAAGGTCTGCACACACAATAGTTTTTACAATACAACTTGGCTATTCGTAGAGGTGGAAATCACCAAAGTGGGGGTTTGACTAAGGCAAAACCCTATATAGCCACCCACCATACCCTTTTCAGATATAAGTGCAGGTTTCGGGACTCAGACGACGCCGCAGGTTGCAGATCCGGGAGAAACAGACTGAGACCGACCTTCCCACCAAGTTGTGGGGCAAAAGACCAGGACAGGGGCGTGGGGCACCCTGGTCCTTCCAGGATAGGGGTGCTGGGTGCCCTGGTCCCTGGGACAGAGGCGCTGGGTGCCCTGGTCCTCCCGACAGACAACAATTTTTGGCATTTCCGGTAGTTTTCCAGGTTGCAAAACAATAGTTTCAGGAGTAGTTTCTGGGACATAATCAGGACAGTGGCGCCCGTGCCCCCGTCCCAAACATTTTCAATCAGATTTTGACTCCGAGTACGCATCTGCATTCTTTTTTTGTCCTTGTGTTTATAGCTTTTCATTGTTTAATCTCAATTCTACAATCTTGTTATTAGTTCATACTTGCATTTTGGGATTAGGACTTGAACTTGCATCATTTTATCTTTCAATTACAACAAAGGAATAGAAATCCTAATAGGTAGCCCATGGCTCTCTCTTTCACAAAATGAAGTAGCCAATTGTGTGATACCTCTAGGCTCTTTCGTATTCTGTAATGTGTGTCAAAAGGTAGGATTAGGGCATGTTAACCTAGTCTCGCTTTTTCCCCTACATAGTTTGGTCGATGGAACACAATGTATAGATCCGGTAAATATTATTCATTTCCAGTGATGCAGGTTTGGTTGTGGTGATTAGATGTGTGAGGAAGCTTTTCACACAAATATAGCCTTCGATGTTGATCCCAGTGCAAGTTTCTTGGTCCAGTATCTAGTATTGAAGGAAGTACAGGGTTATCTTCATGTTTGATGGTGTAGCATGTGGTCTGGATTCCTTGAGGTGATTCTAGTGGATGCTGATGAGTTTCAGGTGATTGGGCCAACTTATGGGAAGATTGTGATCATATTTTATAGGTCTTGAATAAGGATTTATAGAAGGATTGAGCCAACATATGACTACACGTTTCACATTTTGCAGTTTTGTGAAGCTGACTTAATAAAGATCTATTTTGGTGGTGCAAATATATAAGATCAACTTGAATGCTGATTTTTAAAGAGAGTGTGTATGCAAGATTGTGTTGGAAGTGATTGAGTAGATTTTCACATGTGCATCTTAAGTTTTCACGATTCGGTACATGATAGCAGAGCAGAACATAGTAGTTTTTCAGAGCAGTGATAGTGGATTATTCTTGAGCCTATCTGGAACTGATTCCTGGCATTTGTAGATGCTATATTCTAGTTCAAACATTGTATTTTCTTCTATATCTCAATTGTACAATAGTGAGTCCTCCAGGATTGCAACCTTATTTTGTAATTGAGTAGTGAGGTCTAGGCAGTGTGCCTGAATGCAAGTGCATTCCACTTTTGTAATATTATTTACTACTGGCCATAGTATAATAATATTGTGAGTTCAAATCCCATCATGGTTTTTCCTTTTTGGGGTTCCACGTAAAAATTATGGTGTTATAGTTGCATGTTTAATTGGTTTATGTTTCTACACTTCGCTTTCAATTATTTATACCCGGTGGTTAAAGAATCAACTAAATAAATTAGTGAATTGTAGAACACTGATTTGCCCCCCCTCTTAGTATTCATTGATTCCAATAGCGACCACTTTGGAGGGCTCCTAGATAATGGAGAGATGAGGGTGAAGTAGGTGGAGGTGGCAGTTGGGGTGATGGGGGAGATGGTGGTGGTGATGGAGGTGGGGATGCTAGATATGGAGGGTAGGGAGGTGGAGGGGATGGCGCTGGAGCTAGCAGATCAACAATTGCAGGGGGAAAGGAGGGCTTACTGTTGATGGGGAGGTACAAGTGGTTAGGAGGAGACGGTCTAGGGTAGCCCTCCCATAAGGCACAGGTACATGGGCTATAGGTGGATATGGTCAAGGACAGGTATAGATAGGACCCCAATAGGCACTGCAGGAGCAAGCACCACCATAGTCACCTCAGGAGGTACCTTAGCAACCTCGACAGGTTCACATTTGAGTGTCATCCCACTAGTAAGATGTGCAAATAGGAGGGCTAAAGAACACATTGCAGGGATTACTGGCTCAAGTTAGATAGCTACATGCCTAGTTATCTTAGACACAAACATAGTTGCAGGCTCATATTACTACACTGACTGTCGAGAGGGATGCAACTATATAGAGATACGGTTAGGCTGAGGAGCTAGTGCAGACACTGTAGTAGTCAGTAGCCTAGGGGATTACTAGGGATACTCTAAGAGATTTCGCTTACCACTCCAGTCAAGTAGATTTTTATAGGGGTTTGTATTTCCAGGTTGTGCCTCCAAGTTGACGAGAAGAGTCATATGTACAAAGCAGTAGGCATGGGGGGTCACAACAAGACACAAAGATCTGGAGCGTGATAGGCCCTAGGAGAGATCTAGGTAGAGCTAATCCTTCTGGTGGTGGGACTAGACCTATAGCCTCTGGCAAGAGTTCTTCTCATTGTCCGACTAGAGACATGGATACTACACACATTGATTTTTGTATACACTATTGATGAGGGATATGATGATTCTGTAAGATATTGGTCGTTATTTTGTCATTGATGTCAACATATGTGAAGTCAATACATGTTTTTGTATTGCAGTTAGAATGGTTGAGTTGGTTGAGCTTGTATGTTACAGATGAGTTGATGCATGGTTTAATGGGTTTCAAAATAAATATCTCTATTTGATTGATCATAATTTTTAGAGGTCCGCATGTTGATTTGATCGAGTTGTGTTATCCATTGTTGTGGTTGGTTATTCAGTTGTTCAATATTGGCAATTTTGGTGAATTCGTGTATTGTGCTCCAGAATTGTAATATCTTTGGTTGTGGATGTGTAGGATGTATTCTGGGTGTTAATTTGTGTCCTTAGTTCGAGTGGTTCACGATTTGGAGGTCCGCAAGTGAATAATTTAGTTTGACAGTCAATTTTGTGAGTGTTCTTGAGGCTCGGTATAATGATGATGATGATTCTTGTAATTCAAGTTGTTGCGGTTGTTGTAGTGGGATTCATGTTGCTTGTGGATGTTTGTAGATTGTGTGCTATGGGTATTGGTGGTCTACATTGATCCTTGTGCACTTTATTGAAGATTTTCCTGATCTAGTGATGTTCTTCATGTTATGCGATATTTTTGGCATTGTAGTGTGGTGCAGATGATTGTGGCATAATTCTTGGAGTTGTTTCATATTTGAGGTGGTTGTTTAGGTCCAGATTGTGTCTTAGTTGACATTATTTTGGTTCACATGCATTATTGTAGCGTGTTTGATTAATTTTTGTAATATGTAGCATGTGGTGAGCCAGCCTATGTTTCATGTGTTGATGTCTTTTATAAATAAATGTTGTAATCATTATGTGAGGGATAATCAAGCTATGTGTGAATATTGTATTAATCATTCAGTAGCAGGGAAAGTGTGGGAAGTTGTGAGAAGAAGAGGTGTAGAGCAGATATGTCAGTGTGCTTAACCAAAATTGCAATCAAGCATTAGGAGATGCTATTCTTTCAGTTCATGTAATCTAGATTGTTGTCTGATCTTTGTAAGACAATGAGTCTTCCTCAGGGTTGTAGCCCTTTCTTGTTTTGAGTAGTGAGCTCTAGGCAATATTCCTAAATGCACGTGCATTCCCCATTGTAGTATTTCACTTACTCCTAATAGGGTATTATCTCATTGTGGGTAGCTTCTCACCCTGGTTTTTCCCTTAGCCAGGTTTTCCACGCCAAAAATATTGGTGTTATGTGTGTTATTGATGTGGTGTTGTTTTATGCTTTAATTGTTCATTATCAAATCTGTGTTGTGGTTTAAATTGTTGCAAGGTTTTGAATTTCTGGTGCAAACTGATTCACCCCCCTCTCAATTTGTTGCATTGTTGCCAACAATTGGTATTAGAGCTAGATCCTCTATAAGAAGCTTGATTGCTTAAGGAGATCCGGGATGGAAACCTTTGCTTTCAAGAAGGATAGTCTGAGATTTTATGGAACAAACTACACTCTTTGGAAGAGCTGGATATAAGTTAATTTGAGATGCATTGGAGAAGAGTATTGGAAGATCACTAAGAATATCTATAATGTTCCTCAAAATGGTCCTACTACTCTGGATCAACTAAAGGAAGTAGAATGTAATGTTAGAGCTAAGGAAGCATTGGTGGGTGCCTTGACAAATTCTAAAATTACTATTATGGTGGATCTTGAGACTACTCATGAGATTTGGGTAAATTTGGAGACCTTGCATGAAGGTGACAATCATGTGAAAGTTACTAAGTTGCAGAGCTTGAAAGGAAAGTATGAGAACTTGAAGATGAGTGAAGATGAGAATAATAATTCTTTTATGTAGAAAGTGAATGAGCTTATGTGCGAAATTAGATGTGTCGATGGAGTCCTTGAAGAATCTAAAACTGTAGCTAAAGTGTTGATATCATTGCCTTCTACTTACAAACATAAGGCTACTACTATAGATGACATCCAGACTATGACAAATGTGACAAGAGACATGCTAGTTGGTAAACTTGTTGCTTTTGAGTTGAGTGAGTTTGGTGACTCTCTTCCTAAGACTGAATCTACCTTCAAAACTACTATATTTGGGAAGCAGAGATATGATCTGAGAGAAAGTTCTACAAGAGTGTCTAGATATGAGAGAGATGGGAAATGAAGAGAAGGAGCTTGAGGAGTTTATAGCACTTATTGCCAGGAGATTGCCTAAAGGTGCCAGTAAGAATGAAGGAAAGTTACCTCTTTAATGTTTTTCATGTAACACGATAGGATATTTTGCATCAAGGTGTCCAAAAAGAGATATGAATCCTAAGAAGCTATTTAAGCCTTATAAGTCTAAATATCAGAATAAGTTTTATTATGCTATTGATGAAGGCGTGATAGATGATGAATCTGATAAAGAAAATTATGGAGATGAATTTGTGTTTATTTCTATCAAGGAAGATGATCCAGTTACTATAGATTTTATAAGTTGCATTAATGAGGAGAAAGCTCTAGCCACAAAATTTGAAGAGAAAGATGAATGGGTTATTGACAATGGTTTCTCTCATCATATGACATGTGATAAGAGTAAGTTTGTGAATATGGAAAAATATGATGGTGGTGTGGTAAGGTTTGGAGATAACAAAGCTTATGTAATCCATTGTAGAGGTTCTATTTCTTTTGTTAGTAAGAATAACATTGATGATGCTCTATATGTTGAAGGTTTAAAGTATAATATTATGAGTGTTGGTCAGATGATTGATAAGGGATATGATTTACAATTCAAGAATGGGAAGTATAAGACCTTGAGTAGTTCTGAAACCAAGATTGCATCAGGTACAAAGATTAAAGGTAACATCTTTCTGTTGGTGTAAATAATTATTCATGTTGGATATTATTATACCTTAAGTTTACTTAGGTACATGCATTTCATAGTAGTTTGGGTATGAGACACTTGGGTGTTTGTGCCCCATTGGGATAGTGTGTGTAGGAGAATTTCCACCTTTTATGGTGTTGATCTTATCTTGTTGTTACATTCCACCTCATGTGGAATATTATATTGTTTCTCCTACCTACCCTTGTTTCTTATTGAGCCACATGTCATGTTTGTGTGCTAACATATCCATAAGCCTTGCCTATATAAGTAGGCTCATCTACATTGTTTGTATGGCTATTCATTGTATGTAACGATTGATGATCTAGTTGATCACATTTTGCATCTTGATAGAATATAGTTTATTCCTGTCATCTATTTTGTTCTCTCTTATTTGTGTTTTGCATTGCCTCTAGATCTTGGTAAAATATCACATGGTATCAGAGCTGGTCTATGTCTCACATGGTATCAGAGCCATTAGAGTGTCATTGGTTTGCTAATTAAGAGAAATTTGATGTTATTTGGGGTTTGCATTTCAGAGCTTTCAATTGCAGGTTATTATTAAAGATTGATGGGTCAAATATGAGGTCACCATTGGATTGAGGAGGTCCAAGAAACTCAGTTTTGCCTTTTGTTTCATCCAAATCAGACTTCAGAGGCCAAATCTAGAGGCATTTGAAGTTTGAAGCTGAGGCAAAATTTTTCCAGAAATTATAATTTTGCAGACAATTTTCAAATAGTGATATCTCACTCATCTGGACTCCAATTTTTTTTGTTTTGGGATAGGATTTTGTGATCAGTATAGTTGTGCAAGAGTTTTTCTAATTTTCGAATATAGGTTTTTTTGAAATCGTGAAATCCCAATTTTTACAACTTTGGAGGCTTCATTTGGGCTCATATGCACTCCTTTTTAGGTGCCATTTTTTTGAAAGTGCATAATTTTTTGTCTACTTTCATAATTTGCCATTAGTTTATAGTGATTTTGAGTAGAAATTGTACTTTCAGTCTTTGGTCATTTTTTGGCCTATTTGGTACTTGTATTTTGCTTGGATCTCAGTTTAGATCACTAGCAGTATTTGTTGTGTTACTACTTATCAAGTTGCCATTAGTTTTATGTTCAAAGTTATTCTATATACTCTAGTTGGTTATCTCTACCGAGATATTCAGTCGGTATGCACAGTCCAGTCGGTTATTGAAGAAAGTAGTCTCAGAGCGTAGTATACACCAAACTATCTACCGAGTATCATTTCATGTCTACCGAGCAGCAAAGATGACACACCGAGTGAAACGTGTTACCAGATTCATTGAACCTGGACATACATATGGAAACGTGTTACAAGATCGAGGAACATCTAACCATTATCACATTGGAAATTGCACTTTAAGATTATGTATGATTTTGAGGTCATCTAACCAATGAAATATTTTGCATGGTTATTCATTTGATAAAATATATTTGTAAGATCAAAGCAATGACTGGATCACTGACATAAGAGATCTATTTAGACAACATGGATTAAGATCAGAAACATACATGTAGCATGATAGAAAGGAAGATATAGAAATTTATGAAGCAAGACATGTGAAAGCACTAAGTGTTATGACTGTTACAGAGACACAGAGGTCACCGAGAAGGATTTCAGAGAACAGTCAAAGAATAGAGTAAACAGAAGGGTTTACAGAGTTACTATATGGGTTACTGAGGTATGCTATAAGCAAGGTAATCTTATTTTGAGCACATAGAATCTACTATAACATTTCAGATGTAAAGTTGCAAATATTTGTAATGATTTTATTGTAATATTTTGAAGTTGTAAGAGAAACATTTAACATGGTAAAAGACTCTAATCAAGTCTATAAATTGTAAAGCCTCTAACCAGGTGCAACATTTAGATTAAGTGTTGTAAAATCCTTTAGCAAGGTAGATCTAATAGATCTTGATACTCCTAACAGGGTAAGCTATCAGAAATAGCTAAACATGTAGCTCTAACCGAGTAACCTTTATTATTGCAGTAGTGAAGTTGTGGGTGTCATCCCCATCGCAGTTTTTCTCTCTAACCAAGAGTTTCTGCGTAACCAAAATATATGTGTTATGGAGTGAATCATGTATGATTGTTATCTATTTGTTTTAGCTTTATATTATGTTACTGCACTATTTAGTAAAGTTATTGTTGAAGAAAAGTTTTGGAGTACTGATTCACCCCTCCCCTCTCAGTACATTAGCTTTCCATATTGGGCCTAACAATTGGTATCAGAGCTTCAATCTTGGAAAAGGGTTTAACTGCTTAAAGAGAAAGATCTTATCAATGGAAGGCTATAAACAATCTCGGAGGATTGTGTATCTGCAAGAAGAGTTGGATCATGCTAATCAAGTGATTGCAGACATGCAAAGGCAAATGCAAAAAACTCTGAAAGTGAGAAGAATATTATCTAATGATTTGTAGGACTCTCAAGAGTTAGTGGAACAAATTGAGACATCATCTGAGAATAGTATGTCTGAAGAGACTGAAGAATTGATTGGAGTATTGAAAGAAAAGAACAAAGCACTGGTTGATAACTAAAAGAGAACATGAACATTTTAGCACACAGATGACTGAAAATCTTGATGCATTGAGAACAACCAAGGATAAAGTAAGAGATCTAGAAAGAGAGAAACAACAACTTGAAGCCTTAGTATCTGATAAGAATGATGAAATCACAAGGATGATTGGAATTCAACAAAACCTGCCAGATCAACTAGGTTATGCGCATCATGAAGCAAATCTGAAAGATGATGAGAATCAAGCATTGAAACTTGAAGTATCAAGGTTGACCAATGAACTTGAAACAAAGAAGAAATCCAAAGAAACACTAAAGAAGAGTTATGAAGCATCAAAGATGTTGGATGAGCAACTGAATACAAGAAGACCCAACAAAGATGCAGGACTAGGTTACAAAGGAAAAGACTCTACCAAGAAGGGAATTCATACTACTGAGAGAGGAGAATCATCAAAGTAAGCTGGAATAAAGAAGAACGTAAAAAGAAAGAAGCCTATTTGCAACTACTGTGGAAATCAAGGTCATACTGCCAACATGTGCCAAATCAGAAAAGGTAAGCAACCGAATGTCACTAAGTCCAATGGTTATTGTTACAACTGCAATAGATATGGTCACACATCTAATCAATGTAGGACAAAGTCTGTTAACAATTATCGGAAGGCAAAATTCAAAGGGTTTTGTAAAAACTATAATAGATATGGACACAGTACCGAGAAGTGTTGGCTTAAGCAAAAGAACTATATGTGGTCTGCACACCAAGCAAATGCTAGAGGTTACCGAACTCACATAGATCCTTACCGACAGTATTCTGCTGTACCATGGGATTACAATACAAGGATATGGTGTGAATGTTGTGGAAGATATGGACATATAAGTGCCAACTATTTTATAAGGTTTGGGATGAGCAACCGAAGATCATGGAGAAATCCTGGTATGGCATGTTTTCATTGTCACAAAGTTGGACACTTGGCTGGAGATTGTAGAGATCAACCTAGAAAAGACACTGAGGAAATAAAAGAAAAATTAAAGATGATTTGGAAAAAGACGAAAATTGTGTCAATTGATGAAAGCACCTTACCTACCGAGTTAGGTGCTCCTATTCCAAATTAATTAGTAAAGGTATGAAGGGACTGCATTCTCTCAAGGTTAAATCTTAACAGTTCCTATTCTATTATGCACTTAATTCAAAATCTGCATAGTTAAAGATGTATTAGTAAGTTTAAAATTCTATCAAAGTCTTTTGAAGCACTATACAGGAAACCTGTCAAGTCGGTGAATACAGGAAACCTCCCAAGTCGGTAAATGAAGGAAGTTTGGTTACCCAATTAAAATGAAAAAAGGAGAGTAAATCAGTTTAGTGGAACCGAGTGCATTTAATGTTTTTGACCTAACCTGCATGAAGCTCGATAAGGAATATTATGTACTTAAAGCATTTACGCGGTCATTTTTACTTACCAAGTTTTCTAGAGAGCAGAGCAAAGTGAATCTAAGGCGATCAAACCTCCTACAAAGAAAATTCAAGCTATTTACATCAATCTCAACGCATTGTTAAGCTAGTTTACCGATCTTATCTGTTAGGTCCAATATGGAAAGCTAATGTACTGAGAGGGGAGGGGTGAATCAGTACTTCAAAACTTTTCTTTGATAATAACCTTACTTTTATGCATAAATAGAATAGTGCAGTAACATAAAATAAAACTAAAATCAATAGATAACAATCATACATGATTCACTCCATAACACATATATTTTGGTCACGCAAAAACTCTTGATTAGAGAGAAAAACTATGGTGGGGATGGCACCCACAACTTCACTACTACAATAATAAAGAATGCTTAGTTAGAGCTATATTTAGCTATTTTTGATAGCTTACCCTGTTAGGAGTATCAAGATCAGTTAGATCTACCTTACTAAAGGATTTTACAACACTATATAAATGTTGCACCTGGTTAAACGATTTATAATTTATAGACTTGGTTAGAGTCATTTACCCTGTTAAAGGTTTCTCTTACAACTTCAAAATATTACAATAGAATCATTACAAATATCTGCATCTTTACATCTGAAATGTTATAGCAGATTCTATGTGCTCTGAATAAGATTACCTAGCTTGTAGCATACCTCGGTAACCCATACTATAACCTGGTAAACCCTTCTGTTTACTCTGTTCTTTGACTGCTCATTGATAACCTTCTTTGTGACCTCTTTGTGTCTCTGTAACAGTCTTCTTTCATGCATACACACACATATCTCACATCTCTTGTATATCTCTATTTTTCTAACCCTGAAATCATGCTGTATAAATAGATCTCTTACAGCGGTGATCTGATTTATTGCTTCGATCTTACAAAAAGATTCCTCGAATGAATAACTAAACAAAATATTTCATTGGTTAGATTGACTGTGTAATCATACACAATCTTCTAGTGCAATTTCCAATGCAAAAACGGTTAGATGTGCCTCGATCTTGTAACATGTTTTCATGTGCATGTCCAGGTTCAATGTATCTGGTAAAACGTTTCACTCAGTGAATATCAACTCGGTGAGTTAACTTTACCGCTCTGTAGCCATGAAACATTACTCGGTAAACAACTCAGTGAATACTGCAGTCTGTGACTGCTTTCTTCTGTAACCGACTAGACTGTTCATACCGACTTCTTTGTGTGTACAGACTGCATGATTTGGTAATACTAACCGACTAGAATATATAGTATGACTTTGGATATGAAACTAATGGCAATTTGATAAGTAGTAACACTTATCAAGTTGTCACTATCTGCTAAGTGTGAAGCGTCTGCCGTTTGAAATCATGAAACCCTAAGGATCTTTTGTTAGTTTTTATCTGAAATCTACAAATGGCACCTAAGATCCAAGATCCCATTGTTGTTAAGAATATTGAAAAGCCCTCACTAAAATACTCTTTGACTCCCAAAATTGCATTTGAACTGGATGACAAAACCACATTTTCACTCATCCCAAATAGAGTGTTATTAGTCGAGGATGTGAGATTCTTCACCAAATTTCGTGTTGAAGAACTCAGTCATGTTGAAATCAAAGGCACTTATGATGAATTGTGCACATATGGTAAATTGAATAGCAAGTATCAGCACATTAAGATCAAGGGATTAACTGAAGCCCTAACCTATCCCCGTGTGTTCAAACCCCAATGGGTCAAGTTTGTTCTGAGTAGAGTTCATGATGATTTCATGTGGTTAGAGGAGCAACTGTTTAATATTACCAAGGAAATCATTCATCTGATTACCGGTTACCCTATTTATGATCATGCCCAAGCTCAAAAGATGATATCACAGAAGGAATTGATCAGTTTAACCAGAGTGGAATCAGATTGTAGAGGACTGAAATTGAACAATGTCATTGATGTAGAACTAAAATTTTCCATTAGAGTAATAGGTTATTGTTTCTTCCAATCGGCAAGGGAAAACAGTGTACCTCGTGCAGCAGTAGACCTAGCATACAAAATTGTGAAAAAGGGCATGAAAATTGATCTTTGTGAGGCGTTGCTGAAAAACCTATTTGAGAATCTAAACACCATCAGGAAGTCGAAGAAGAACAACTCGGCTAATACACTAAAGTTTGGATCACTACTTGTATGCATGTTTTTCTATTTTGAAAAATTCTTTCCATAAGTCGGTAAAGTTGTTTGCAAACTACACCGACCAATCACCCATCAAATCAATGACTTCATTAAGAAGTTAGGTGATAATTTTAATGATATTATGGATGATTACTTCAGAAAATTTCAAGAGAAAATGCATAACAGGTATAGAATTCCACCCTAGCTAGTTGAGAAATACAAAGATGCCATATGTTTTGAAGTAGACACTGATTACTATTATGTGAATGCTGTGGAACCAAGAACTCAATCTTTGTCACTGATGGGTTACGAGATTGATTTTGACATCACACAACAACAAATTGATGCATTTCTTACATTACCAAGGCATGCTACCGAGCTGAGGTATGGAACCTATGAAGAAGTGAAGGAAAAAGTAAAAATGAGCATTGTAGTACCCAAAGCTACAAGAAAGGCAACAAAGATGATAAAGGCATTATCGGAGAAATTTGGAGAAGATTCTTCCTCCACACCTGTCAAAGGCACTATTGCCATTACCGAAGAGGAATCAGAAGCCCAAGAGGCAACTATAACACTGAGCACCGAATTGCCTAAGGGAAAAGTGTTGAAAAGAAAGAAACAGGACACATCAAAGGTCTCACCGACTCCACCAGCAAAGCGACCTAACACTAGAGCATCTGCAACTTCACTGAGTAAGAAAGAAAAGAGTGTTACTCTTCCTAAGGTAACAAAAACTTACAAGAAAACTACTCGGAGACTCATTTTGGCAAAAGGGTCTAGCGACACTGAATTTGAGGATGCAAGCAAATTTCAGATTGTCAAGAGCAAGAAGGTAAATGTACATAGTGTTGAAAATCTTTGTGCTAATCTGAAAGAATATGGTGGATTTGGCGGATTTAGATATGTCAAGTATGAAACCATAAATAATGATGAAAAGAGACAAATTGAAGAAGTTGTCATCTGCACACTTCTAAAATTCTGGTTGGCTCCATTGGAACTATCTAAGTCACTTCCAAATGAATTATATTTACATATTGACAATAGGTGGAAGTATGCAATGGACTTGGAGAAACAGATCAGAGAAAGAAGTCTGGTACATCTGTTTTCTGATATGTCAGTAGCTGAAATAAAGGAACATCTGACAACCTACAACTCAAAGTTTCTCGTCAAACAAAGAGCCTTAAAACTGATGAATGGGCTGTATAGTGAAGTGGAAAATGAGACAAAAGAAAAGGAAATTGATTTTCTAATTCAGTATGATGTTGCCATATTTTAAGAAGTATGATTTTATGAGTATAAAGATGTTGATAAAAGACACAAAAAGAATGTGATGAATAAGGGGAGGAATAAGTTATTCAATGGGCAACTATTACCGAGTTAGACAATGATGAGATCATGATGTTTAGATTGTTTTGATATCCTACATATGTTGTTAATTGCAAGGTTAATACTATACCATGTTACCGAGCAAAGAACCTAGTCGGTAAACCCTAAGGAACCTAGTTGGTAAACCCTAAGGTTATCGCTATTGGTTAATGAAGGCAGAATGTCTACCAAGTGAAGTTTAGTATTTATCGAGTTGCAACCAACTAGTAATAGAATGCATTGAATGAATAAAAGCATTATTTAATGAAGAAGCTGATGAGATGGAATTGATTAAATGATTGGTATGCTATGCATGAAGTTTGTTAAAGAATCTATGGTAAAGAAAAATCGGCAGGAAGATCTACAGCTCAGATTGAACCGCAATACCCTAGCACAAGTTCCAAGAAATGTATGCAAGTTCCAAGGCAGGGTAAAATGTTTTCAGATCAAAGGATACATTGAACCTGGTCAAGTTTGAAGATCTGATGGCTATGATTGATCATGGGATATGTGATCAAGGAGATTAAGCGGTTGGCGAATTGTTTATAAACAAGGAACTATTGATAAACAATGTATGCAGGGAAGTGTATGCATAGGGATGCTACATAGTGATTATCGAGCACTGAAGCTTGAAGACCTGTTTGAATAACAGAGTATAGAGCCCAGCAAATGGACAAGATTAGTTCTATGTCTAGATTGTATTGAGCAAATAAGAATCTACTTTAGCATTTTAGATGTGAAGTTGCAGATAGATTTTATTACTGTTATTTTATAAAGTGACATAAAATCTCTTAACTGAGTGGACTTAACAGTCTTATTTGTAAAACCCTCTAGCAAGGTGACATTTTGATTGAGTGTTTGAAATCCTTTAACAAGGTCACTTCTAACAAGGTGAAGATCCTAACAGATTAGAGGGAAATCCCTTAACTGGGTCACATCTAGCAATGTGTTTGTAATCTTTAACAGGATTTGCTTTTAACCGAGCATACTCTAGAAGAGTATATTTCTTAGTGGGTCCGAAATCCCACAATGGTTTTTCCCTATTTGGGTTTCCACGTTAAATTTGGTGTGTTATGATTTTTATGATGTTTATATGCTTTTGAGTTTGCATGTTTAGTAGTTTTGGTTAAATTACTGAAGTATATGTTACCGAGGTTGAATTTGTTGTTTTTGTGGAAGATTAAGGTTGTATGATTCACCCCCCCTCTCATCTTATTAGATTGGCATCTATAATTTTTATTAAGTATCAAAACTATCAATTGGTATCAGAGCTTTGGACTTTGGAAGAAAAAGTTTAAATGTACTTGAGGCAAAGATCCAAAGATGTATAAGAGGGATGCACCGAAGCTGAACAAGTCAAGTTTCTCTACATGGTAGAAAAGGATGAAGATGCACCTATTAGGAGTTGGAGAATATGTTGTATATTATTTGGAGAATGATTTCACTACACCAAGCACCTATCCATTGACAATGGAAGAGATAAAGGCACAACAAGAACATATCCAAGCAATGATTGAAATAACATATGCATTGATCGACTCAAAGTTTAATGATCTAGAAGGCTGCAATGATGCAAAGGCAATGTGGGACAAGCTCATATCTGTGTATGGTGGAGATGAACATGTTCAAAGAGCAAAAGTGGACAGTCTAAGAGGGAAACTTGAATTTATGAGGATGAATGAAGGTGAGAACATAACCCAGTACAGTACAAGACTAAAGGAGATTGTCAGTCAAATCATAGGAGCAGGTGGAACTATTGAAGAAAAAGATATAACAAGTAAGTTGTTAAGAACCCTTCTACTAGCTTATGCAATCCGAATCTCTGCAATCAATGAATTAAGGTCTGTACCCAATATGCCAGTTTCTTTAGATGCTACTATTGGTAAGCTACATGCATTTGAGTTAAGTAATTTTGATAATAGTGGGTCATCGGTAAATAAAGTTGAATCTGCATTTAGTTATTTTCATATTTGTGAATCTGATGATTACAATGATAGATTGAGTAAGTAAACTAAAGGGGATCACAATGGAGCAAGTGAAAGATTTCACAAGAACATGGAAGAAGTACACAAATTGTATGAGGAAATCAGAAAGCAAGAAGAGTTTGAAGCACTATTAGCCAGAAGGTTACCGAGAGGCAAAGGTAAGTATAAAGGAAAACTACCTTTGAAATGTTTCAATTGTGATAAGATAGGACATATGGCTTCTAACTATCCTGACAAAGATTCTACTGAAAAGAGAGATTACCGAGATGACAGACAGAAAGATAATCATTACAAAGGATACCGAGACTTCAGAAGAAGAGATAGAAAGTCATGCTTAATAGCTGATGAGGAATCCAATGATGATAAATCAGATGAAACTGATATAGAGGAAATAGTCTATGTGGCTATCAAAGATGGATCAGATGAAGAAAGGTATGAAGAAAAATCCCTAATATCTCACATAAATACTAATGATTCTTGGATCATAGATAATGGATGCTCACATCACATGACAGGTGATAAACACAAGTTTGTTATGTTAGAAGATTATGATGGAGGCTATTTAAGATTTGGTAATGATACACCATGTCTAGTAAAAGGTAAAGGATCCATAACACTTATTGACAATGCAAAATGTAAGGATGTTTATTGGGTTGAAGGTTTGAAATACAATTTGTTGAGTGTAGCACAGCTAAACAATACAGGTTGCCGAATAGAATTTCAGAAAGGAATTGTCAAAGTTCATGACAAGCATGGAAAGTTAGCTACTACCGGGACACAAACAAAAGGTAACACATTTTACCTTGACTCAACTTAGAACAAGTGTCTATATGCAAAGATAGATGATACCTGGTTATGGCATAAAAGGTTTTGTCATGTAAATTTTGATAATCTAATCAAAATAAGCAAGAAGCACCAAGTAAGAGGTCTATCAAGTCTTGAAAAACCTGAGAATGCTATGTGTCGAGGATGCCAAATGGGTAAAATGACAAGATCAATCTTTACAAGTAAGTCCTACACTTCTAAGGGAATTTTAGATCTTGTGCACACTAATCTTTGTGGTCCTATGAAAGTTCAAAGTTATTATGGTGATAAATATTTCATATTATTTGTGGATGATTATTCAAGGATGATGTCAGTTATGTTTTTAAAAGAAAAATTATAAGATTTTCAAATGTTTAAATGGTACAAGGCAAGAGTTGAAAATGAAACAGGAAGACAACTAAAATGTCTTAGATCAGATAGAGGAGGAGAGTTCACATTTGATGAGTTCAACTTATTCTGCAATGATCATGGTATAAAAAGATAAGTCTCTGCACCGAGAACTCCACAACAAAATGGAATAGCTGAGAGGAGAAACAAATCTACTGTGGATTGTGCCAGAACCCTGATGATTGAAAAGAAAGTGCCACAAACATTTTGGAGAGAAGCAATAAGCATAGCAGTTTACACCTTGAATCGAGTACAACTGAAGAAAGGAACTTTGAAGACACCATATGAGATCTAGTATGACAAGAAACCTAACGTAAGTTATTTTAAAATCTTTGGAAGTAGATGCTATGTACACAAGGATGATAGAAATGGCAAGTTTGATCAGAAAAGTGAAGAAGGAACATTTCTTGGTTATTCTTCTAGAAGTAAAGCATTTAAATGTCTGATCAAATCATCTAACAAAATAGTAGAAAGTGCAAATTTGAAAATTGATGAATTTGTAGAAAGAAATGACGAAGGAAACTCCATAGAACCAGAAGATTATGATGAATTTGTCTATGTTTAACCGACAAGTCTTACTGAGAGAACTGTTGAAGAAAATGAAGAGAATATCCAGTTACCGAGTGATGAAGAAGATCATATAGAGCCTACCGAGCCTGTATTAGCCAAGTATGTCAGAAGACATCATGCATCAAGTTAGATTATAGGAGATAAAGATGATCCAGTGATGACAAGGAACAAACTGAGACATAACACATGTCTGATATCTGAATTTGAACTGAGAATAGCGAAAGAGGCATTTAATAGTGAAGATTGGATAAATGCTATGACAGAAGAGATTGATCAAATCAAGAAGAATGACTCATGGACACTGGTCCCAAGACCGAAGGACAAAAATGTAATCGGTACAAAGTGGATTTTCAGAAACAAGCTGAATGAAAAAGGTGAGGTCATTCAAAATAAAGCAAGACTAGTTTGCAAAGGTTATGCCCAAGAAGAAGGAATTGACTATGGTGAGACTTTTGCACCTGTGGCTAGACTTGAAGGAGTAAGAACATTGTTGGCATATGCTGCTTTCAAGAATTTCAAGGTATATCAAATGGATGTCAAATTTGCATTTCTGAATGGTATATTAGAAGAAGAAGTTTTTATTGAACAACATGAAGGATTTGTTGAAGACAAGAATAAAGATCAGGTATGTAAATTGAACAAAGCTTTATATGGTCTGAAACAAGCACCTAGAGCATGGTATGAAAGACTACACTCTTATTTAATCAAGATTGGTTTTATAAGAACAAGTGAAAACAACAATATGTACATGAAGAATGATGAAAATGGAATACTGATCTCAGCCATATTTATTGATGATATTATCTTTTGTGGAAATGACTCTCTATGCAAGAACTTTGGAAATGAAATGAGCAAAGAATTTGAGATGTCATTAATTGGTGAGATAAAGTATTTTATAGGTTTACAAATACTGCAAATGAAAAATGAGATTTTCATTACTCAATCCAAGTACATAAAGGAAATCTTGAAGAAATTTGGAATGGAGGATTCAAAACCAGTAAGTACTCCTATGACTACCAACTGTAAATTAACAAAGAATGATGAATCTGCATCTGTTGATGAGACACTTTACCGATCCATGATTGGAAAGCTACAATATGTTGTTCACAGCAGGCCAGACATAGCACATGTAGTAGGTATAGTTGCAAGATTCTCTGCAGATCCCAAGGAAACACACATGACAACAATCAAGAGAATTTTTAGATACTTGAAAGGCACTGAAGATTATGGCTTAGTATATCAGAAAGGAAATGACTTTGATTTAAAAGTTTATATTGATGCTGATTGGGCAGACAACATTGATGACAGAAAAAGCACAAGTGGAGGAGCTTTCTTTTTAGGAGAAAGACTAGTGAGTTGGCTTAGCAAGAAACAAGGATGTGTTTCATAGTCAACAACAGAAGTTGAATACATTGCTGGAGCATTGAATTGTACCAACATAGCATGGATCAAACAACTGTTGGAAGGTATAAATGAGAAAGTTACCGAGCCAATAACTATATTCTATGACAATACTAGTGCCATTAACATTTCAAAGAATCATGTTATGCACTCTAAGACAAAGCACATCTCTATCAAATATCATTATCTTAGAGAAGAAGCTCAAGAGAAGAAAGTGGTGTTGGAGTATGTTAGCACAAAGGAACAGATAGCAGATATCTTCACCAAGCTGCTGCCAAGGGACACTTTTGAGTATCTCAGAAGTAAGTTAGGGGTCCTACCCCTATCTTCCATTCACTAACCGAGTTCGGTGAATGCATCAATTCGATGACTCTACATAATATCTTTTAGGAGTTGATGCTGATTTACACACTTTAGGATGTTTTCTAAAGGTGTGCAAGAAACAATAATAGGAAACATGAATTGAAGACAAAATGATCTGACCGAGACTAAGTTGACACATAACAGCAGTAAATCACTTCATACAGGAAGAAATTATGTTCTAGTTCTTTACTTTTTGGCATTGTTGTCAAAGGGGGAGAAGACTGAAGAAAAGAGGAGAAGACTAATGTATGGGGGAGAAGACTGATGACAGGGGGAGAGCATTTCAGCATTTCAAAATCTCACAACAATCCAAATCAATTAGGTCAAATCAATTGGTTTTGCCATCAATGCCAAAGGGGGACATTGTTGGCATTATAACAGACAAGGAGAGATTGTTGGCATTTCAATAAGGATATTGAGAAGGTTGTTGATGATTATGGATATAACTGATTAAGGATGTTTACTGTCTTAATATTATTATTTTGTCATTGATGTCAAGAAATTGATTTTCTAATTCAGTATGATGTTGCCATATCTTAAGAAGTATGATTTGATGAGTATAAAGATGTCGGTAAAAGACATAGAAAGAATGTGATGAATAAGGGGAGGAATAAGTTATTCAATGGGCAACTATTACCGAGTTAGACAATGATGAGATCATGATGTTTAGATTGTTTTGATATCCTACATATGTTGTTAATTGCAAGGTTAATACTATACTATGTTACCGAGCAAAGATCCTAGTCGGTAAACCCTAAGGAACCTAGTCGGTAAACCCTTAGGTTATCGCTATCGGTTAATGAAGGTAGAATGTCTACCGAGTTGCAACCGAGTAGTAATAGAATGCATTGAATGAATAAAAGCATTATTTAATGAAGAAAGCTAATGAGCTGGAATTGATTAAATGATTGGTATGCCATGCATGAAGTTTGTTAAAGAATCTATGGTAAAGGGAAATTGGCAGGAAGATCTATAGCTCAGATTGAACCGCAATACCCTAGCACAATTTCCAAGAAATGTATGCAAGTTCCAAGGCGGGGTAAAATGTTTTTAGATCGAAGGATACATTGAACCTGGTCAAATTTGAAGATCTGATGGCTATGATTGATCATGGGATATGTGATCAAGGAGATTAAGTGGTTGGTGAATTGTTTATAAATAAGGAACTGTTGATAAACATTGTATGCGGGCAAGTGTATGCATAGGGATGCTACATAGTGATTACCAAGCACTCAAGCTTGAAGATCTATTTGAATAACAGAGTATAGAGTCTAGAAGATGGACAAGATTAGTTCTATGTCAAGATTGTATTGAGCAAATAAGAATCTGCTTTAGCATTTTAGATGTGAAGTTGCAGATAGATTTTTATTACTGTTATTTTGTAAAGTGACATAAAATCTCTTAACCAAGTGGACTTAACAGTCTTATTTGTAAAACCCTCTAGCAAGGTGACATTATGATTGAGTGTTTTAACTCTTTTAACAAGGTCACTTCTAACAAGGTGAAGATCCTAACAGATTTGAGGGAAATCCCTTAACTGGGTCACATCTAGCAATGTGTTTGTAATCTTTAACAGGATTTGCTTTTAACCGAGCATACTCTAGAAGAGTATATTTCTTATTGGGTTTGAAATCCCACAGTGGTTTTTTTTCTATTTGGGTTTCCACGTTAAATCTGGTGTTATGAGATTTATGATGTTTATATGCTTTTAAGTTTGCATGTTTAGCAGTTTTGGTTAAATTACTGAAGTATATGTTACCGAGGTTGAATCTGTTGTTTTTGTGGAAGATTAAGGTTGTATGATTCACCCCCCCTCTCATCTTATTAGCTTGGCATCTGTACTTAACATTAAGTCTCTTATATCTCATTTTGAGAAGTTGTAATTACTGAAATTAGAAGTCCAATTTGCCATTATTTGCAAGTGCCAACATGATCGTTTTATGGGGGGTCAGTTGTTCATTTATATCTCTTGGTGAAATTCCATTTAGATGCATCTTCATCTGCAATATTCTACAAGGCTTCTTTGTTGGTGGCATCATTTTCATGTTTCCACATTTGAATATTTTATCATGATGTATGCTCTTGCTTGAGCAATGCTATACTGACACTATCATAAAGTGCCACACCTCTTTGTATCTTGTTATTGTTGACTATTTGATGTAATCCTCTTGTACACATAGATTAGGAATATCTTTTGAGACTTGGTGCATGGCTCTAGTTGAGACTTAGATTGTACACATTTGTGCATGGCTCTCGTAAGACTTAGATTGTACTAGTATTTTTGCCATTTACGAGTATCCAGATGATGCTAAAAGTAGGTTGTCTTCATGCCCGATCTTCATTTTATTATAGTGAGTGATTCATCGCCATCGACTTGGTACCTGGTTTTGTCACACTGACATTATTTGTGCAGCATTGGTTCTCTTTCTTCCTTATGGGGAGGCATTTTGGTGAACATCATTGGACCATCCTTGCAGGAGATTTGACATTGAGGGGGGCTTCATGGTCTCTTTTTCTCTCTTATGTGGGGGACATATTTTGTTCTTCTCATACATCATTGAGAGAATTGTGTTCTTTCATCATCTCTCTTTTGATAGTTTTGATACTTGATGTAAAGTACAGATACCAATAGTTAACAAGATGAGAGGGGGGGGGGGGTGAATCATACAAACTTAAACTTCCATAAAATCAATAGATTCATCCTCGGTAACATATACTCCAACAACTTAACCAAAAATTGCTAAACATGCAAACTTATGAACACATAATCATAATAACACTCATAACACTAGATTTAATGTGGAAACCCAAATAGGGAAAAACCACTGTGGGGTTTCGGACCCACTAAGAAATATACTCTTCTAGAGTATGCTTGGTTAAAAGCAAATCTTGTTAAAGATTACAAACACATTGCTAGATGTGACCCGGTTAAGGGATTTCCCTTAGATCTGTTAGGATCTTCACTTTGTTAGAAGTGACCTTGTCAAAGGATTTCAAACACTCATTTAGAATGTTACCTTGCTAGAGGGTTTACATATAAGACTGTTAAGTCCACTCGGTTAAGAGATTTTCTATCACTTACAAAATAACAGTAATAAAAATCTATCTGCAACTTCACATCTAAAATGCTAAAGAAGATTCTTATTTGCTCAAAACAATTTAGTCATAGGACTTATCTTATCCCTTTGCTGGGCTCTCTATACTGTTAATCAAACAGGTCTTCAAGATTCTATGCTCGGTAATCACTATGTAGCATCCCTGTGCTTACAGTTACCCGCATATATTGTTTATCAACAATTCCTTATTTATAAACAATTACTAATCGCTTAATCTCCTTGATCACATTTCCCATGATCAATCTTAGCCATCAGATCTTCAAACTTGACCAGGTTCAATGTATCCTTTCAATCTGAAAATGTTTTACCTTGCCTCGGGACTTGTAGTCCTTTCTTGGAACTTGCACAAGGTTATTGCGGTTCAATCTGCGCTGTAGATCTTCCTGTCGATTTTCCTTTGCCATAGATCCTTATAAAACTTCATGCACGACATACCAATCATTTATACATCTCCAACTAATCATTGTCCTTCATTAAATAATACTTTTATCCATTCAATGTGTACAGTCATAACTCGGTTGCAACTCAGTAAATACTAAACGTTACTCGGTAGACATTCCGCCTTCATTAACTGATATCGATAACCTTAGGGTTTACCGACTAGGTTCTTTGCTCAGTGACATAGTATAGTATAAACCTTACAATCAATCAACATATGTAGGATATCAAAACAATCTAAACATCATGATCTCATCATTGTCTAACTCGGTAATAGTTGCCCATTGAATAACTTATTTCTCCCCTTATTCATCACATTCTTTCTGTGTCTTTTACCGACATCTTAATTCTCTTCAAATCAATCTTCTCAAGATATGGCAACATCATACTGAATCAGATAATCAATTTATTGACGTCAATGACAAAATAATGTTATAAAGATAGTTATCATCCTTCTTCAGTTATATAAAATAATCTTCAACAACCTTCTCAATATCCTTACTGAATATCAACAATCTTTCTTACTGTAATGCCAACATCTTTTGGGGGAGGGTTTTTTCCCATTGGGTTTTTCTCTCTTTCCTCATTTATGGGAGAGTGCATTTGCATTTTTACATGGGTACCTAACATGGCCTCATAGTTAGGACCCATCTTGCATTGCTTAGTTGCATTGTAGACTTTAGTGCATTCCCCTAAGTTGTACTTAAGGGGGGGTGTTGGTCTAAATAATTATTTGTGTTGTATATTATTAGACTTTACTTAAGTTTACTTAGGTACATGCATTTCATAGTAGTTTGGGTATGAGACACTTGGTTGTTTGTGCCACATTGGGATAGTGTGTGTAGGAGAATTTCCACCTTTTATGGTGTTGATCTTATCTTGTTGTTACAGTCCACCTCATATGGAATATTATATTGTTTCTCCTACCTAGCCACATCTATTTCCTACCTAACCTTGTTTCTTATTGAGGCACATGTCATGTTTGTGTGCTCACATATCCATAAGCCTTGCCTATATAAGTAGGCTCATCTACATTGTTTGTATGGGTATTCATTGTATGTAACGATTGATGATCCAGTTGATCACATTTTACATCTTGATAGAATACAGTTTATTCCTATCATCTATTTTGTTCTCTCTTATTTGTGCTTTCCATTGCCTCTAGATCTTGGCAAAATCTCACACTTTCACTTGAATACTGGTACTAAAAGTTACTTGATTGCTCAGATTGATGAAAGTTGGTTATGACATAGAAGGATGTGTCATGTCAATTTTGATTCCATAGTTAAGATAAGTTCCACTCAACCAGTGAGAGATTTGCCTAAGTTGATAAAGCCCTTTAATCCAATATGTAAGGAATTTCAATTAGGGAAGTAAACAAGAGTTACATATAAAAGAAAACAGTATAATTCTAATGGATTATTGGATCTTGTGCATACTGATATGTGTGGTCCTTCTAAAGTGAGAAGCTTGTAGGGTGACAAGTATTTCATGTTGCTGATTGATGACTATTCAAGAATGATGTGGGTTACCTTTTTACGAGAGAAATCTAAAGCACTAGAAAAGTTAAATATTTTCAAAGCTATGGTTGAGACAGAGACTGGTTTGAAGCTGAAATATTTGAGATTTGACAGAGGTGGAGAATTCACTTTTGGTGAGTTTAATGCATACTGTGAAGAGAATGGAGTTAGGAGACAATTATCTGCTCTTAGGATACCACAATAGAATGGAGTTGTGGAGAGGAAGAATAGAATAGTTCAAGAAGCTGCAAGAACCATAATGATTAAAGGAAACGTGCCGTATGTGTATTGGAGAGAAGTTGTGATTACTGCAATATATACTCTTAACTGGGTTAATATCAAAGGTGATATTGGTAAGACTCCTTATGAGTTATGGTTTGGTCATGCTCCTATTATTAGATACTTTAGAATTTTTGGAAGTGAGTGTTACATTAAAAGAGATGAAGACCTTGGAAAATTTGATGCTAGATGTGATGAAATAATTTTTCTTGCTTATTCCACTAGAAGCAAAGCCTACCAGTGTTATAACAAGAGATTGAGAAAAATTGTTGAAAGTGCTAATGTGAAGGTTGATGAAGGAAATGTGAGATAGGTGAGACCTTGCGGATATGATTCAGATGATGAGAATGTTAGTGAAAATAAAGGAAAGCAAATGCAAAAGCATAATAAAATTTAGATTGATCCAGAAAAGACTGAGAATCAAGGAGAAGTTGCAAATGCCGATGAAAGAGTTCATGAGCTTGAAAATCAAGGAAATCCCAAGACACCCATGTATGTGAGATTAAATTATGCAGAGAATCAGATTATTGGTGACAAGAATATAGGTGTGATGACTAGGGAAATACTTGCAAAATAAATCTATTTGATATTTAAGATTGAGCCTACAAATGTTGATGAAGCATGTAAATATGAAAATTGGATTAAAGCTATGGAAGAAGAACTTAATCAGATTGAAAAGAATGAGACATGAGAACTTGTTCCTAGACCTAAGGATAGAAATGTGATTGGTACTAAATGGTTTTTTCAAAATAAGTTGAATGAACATGGTGAAGTTGTTAGAAACAAAGCTAGACTTGTATGTAAGGGATATTCTCAAGAAGAAGGAATTGATTTTGAGGAGACTTTTTCTCTGGTAGCTAGAATTGAAGCTATTAGATTATGTCTTGCATATGTTGCTCATAAAGATTTTAAAGTTTGTCAGATGGATGTCAAGTGTGCCTTTCTTAATGGTGAGTTGGAAGAAGAAGTCTACATTGAGCAACCAGATGGATTTCAGCTAACAGATGAAAAGGACATGGCTTGTAGATTGAAGAAAGCATTGTATGGACTGAAATAATCCCCTAGAGCTTGGTATGCTAGATTGGATAAGTATTTGATGAAGCTTAAATTCAATAAAGGTACTGCTGACAATAATTTATATTTCAAGATTGATCAGAATAACATTTTGATTGTTGGTGTCTTTTTTGATGATATTATTTTTGGAGGAAATGATTGCTTGTTTAAGAAGTTTGCTAAATATATTCAAAATGAATTTGAGATGTCTATGATTAGTGAGATGAAATTCTTTCTAGGATTGCAAATTACTCAGTTGGACAAAGGTATTTTCATATCTCAGAGAAAGTATGTGAAGGAATTGTTGAAGAAATTTGGTTTGAATGACACAAAGCCTATTGGTACACCTATGGAGACTGGATGTAAGCTGACAAAAGAAGATGACATCTCTTCGTAAGCTAATCAAACCACATATAGATATATGATTGTTTTTTATTGCATTTGACATAGACAAGACCTGATATTATGAATGTTGTATGTCTTGTTGCAAGATTTCAAGCTGATCCAAATGAATCTCATGTTACTACTGTTAAAAGGATATTCAGATATTTGAAAGAGACAATTGATTTTGGTTTGTGGTATCCTAAGAATGATGACTTTACTTTGAGTGCTTTTACAAATGCTGATTGGGCTGGTGATGTTGATGACCAAAATAGTACTATTGGTGGTGTATTATTTTTAGGAAAGAAGTTGGTGTCATGGGCAAGTAAGGAGCAAAATGTTATATCTTTATCTACTACAGAGGCTAAATACATTGTAACCAGAGAATCCATCCATCAATGATAACATTTCATGACCTGCTGTGAGATCAACAATCAAGTCAATATTTGGTAATGGGAAGTCATCCTTTGGACAAGCTTTGTTGATGTCTCTGAAATCTGTACATATTCTGATGCTGCGATCTGGTTTACTGACAAGCACTAGATTAGAGATCCATTCAGGATAATCAATTGGGTGTATGAATCCGACATCCAATAATTTCTCAAGTTCTGCTTTGACTAGTAATGCCACTTGTGGATGCATTTTTCTTAA
Source organism: Cryptomeria japonica (assembly GCF_030272615.1). Classification (NCBI taxonomy): domain Eukaryota; kingdom Viridiplantae; phylum Streptophyta; class Pinopsida; order Cupressales; family Cupressaceae; genus Cryptomeria; species Cryptomeria japonica. Next base: position 19,596,980 of record NC_081415.1, on the reverse strand, counting down.
TTTCTGTTTCACTGGCTTTGCCCCCGATTTGACTATCAAATGATGCATTACCAAATCCGGATCTAGTCCAGGCATATCAGCGTATGACCATGCAAAGTTGATTTGTCGTGCTTTGAAGAAGCTTATGAATTTTGACCTTTCTGACTCTGTCAATGATTTAGCCAAGAATATGTTGTGTGGAACCTCTTCTGTACCAATGTTTGTTTTGATAGTTTCTTCTACCAACATGGATGACTTTTCCTCATATGATGCTGGGAGAATGTCGAGCCTTCCATCTTCGGGTGCCTCAGAGAGGTTTTCGCCCTCAGATACGTCCTTTCTTTTTACTTTTTTGGGGTCAGATAGCGCCACAGTGTGGTTTTTTCCATAAGACCCTTGGTTTGTTCTTATTTTCACATTTTTGCGACTGGAAGGTCCAACACCCTTGCCAAAATAGGCCATGTTGTTGAGTTCTATAGTGTATCCTGCTTTATGGTCCCCAAGGGGAAGGTCATCTCGCATGCCCAAATAGTCAATAACAGCTTCATCATTTTGGAATGTGTCAAATTGTGCTGGTCCTTCATGATCCCAGTCAATGAGTTGATGGTGAACAAGGGGAAGGCCTTTAATGTCTTCAAAGTTAGCGAGGCTAAGAGTGAAGATGCAGTTATATTCGGGTATGTCAAGGTAATTATCAAGGTCATCAATGGCACTCTCCTCATCAGTCTCGATCATGAGCGAATCCAAATTGTCATCACTAGTAGCGCATTCTGGGATAGGTGTTCTCATCCTATGTGATTTCATCCTAGAACCTTGAGACAAAGACTGTGCGGAATCCTCATGGGTTGTTTCTTAACCAACTCTGAACTTTTTATAAAATTCCTCTTCTTCTGTGGGTTCATCTGGCTCTCTGAATGTCTTGGTGAGCTCGTAGTCACTGGAGGATTTTTCTGAACCCCATTCCCATTCGTTGGAGTCTGTGGAATAGCGATCCTCTTGTCGAATTTTGGCAGCTTTGATTTGTAAGGCTTCCTATGTCTTTTTAGTGTGGACCTTGGAAGTCAGAAAACCAAGTCCCTTCGAGCGTTCCTTTTTGAAAGTCAATTTAGGTTGTAAAGGTTCAATGATGCCTTCCTTTCGTAACCCAAGAGGGCTTTTTCCATCATACCCAAATTTTTGTAGAATCTTGAAGCCTTTGCCATATTTCTCATAGGGTATATTGATGTGATCTTGTGTGTCATCTTCAATGTCTTTGTAGAGCATTTTGTATAAGTCTTCTTCTTCCAGTTTGCCCCATCTTTGAAAGGTAGTAGGGTCTCATTCAAGTACCACGATGGATACTTGCTTGTTAGGATGTGGTCTTCCATATTCTTTTGGAGAACTCATGACTTGTCGTAAGTACATGGTCTGATTTAAAGTGTATTCTCCCATGCCTTTGTCCTGAAATTTGCCTTTAAGCTCACCTTGCTTTGATGTTGAAGGTTTCAATGACTCAGGATCAATGTATACCGAAGAAGGAACAACTTCACGATTACTGGGAATGATGGTTTCCGTATGTGATCTCAGGTTATTGCAATATATGAATGGATTAGGATCACCGTTAACTGTTACCTCGACTCCATTGTGAGGAAACTTAATGCATTGGTGATATGTTGATGGGACTGCCCTCATTTCATGAATCCAGGGACGTCCTAGCAATATATTATAAGTGAGATCTAGATTGAGGACTTGACAAACCACATCCTTTGTAACTGGCCCAATTCTTAGAGGTAAGGTGACTGTGCCCTTGGACGAATGTTCTTTATCATCATATGCCTTGATGGTGATTTGATTTGTTGAATTCACAGCTTTATCAGAATATCCCAATTGTTTAATTGTGCTCAATGTACAAATGTTTAGACCAGGTCCTCCATCTATCAGGACTCACTTTATTCTATGCTTGTGTATGAAGGCTTCAATGTGTAATGGTGCATTATGTGGCTGACTTATGGAGGCATCATCAGCTTCTGTGAAGGTAAGGGAATGTGGAATGGAAAGGTATCCCACCATGGCTTGAAATTGGTCCACATTCAGATCAGTAGGAATGATAGTGTCTCTCAAGATTTTTTCAAGAATAGCTTTATGTGCGGGAGATATGCGTAAGAGCTCAAGGATGGAGATGAGCGCGAGTGTCTTCCCTAACTGTTCTACAAGGTCATACTCATGTTTGGTTGATGAAGAAGCATTGTTTTTAGTTGAAGCACCTGGAAAAGTAATTTTACCTCGACGGGTTGTAACATGACATTCAGAAGTAGGTTCGGAAGAAGATCCAACACCTTTTAGGACAACCTTGGGTCTCTGAGTAGGATTCTCAGGGTTTTTGTCCTTGATGATAATAGTAGAGACATGATTGTCCATCAAGATGTGATTGATGGTTGAATCATAGTTGTAAGGTGCTCTAGTATAGTTGGTTTGATCATCTGTGGCTTTAGCTTTTCCCTTGTCATGCTTTGAGAATGGCTCCTTAAACATCTCATATTCTTGATTGGATGAGTGTCCCTCAATCTCAATATCACCTCTATCAATGAGATCTTGTACGATGTTCTTCAGTCGATGACAATTTCCTGTCTTGTGACCCTTGCTCTTATGAAACTCACAATACTCATCATCATTCCACCAATTTGGTTTAACCTTTGGTTCATATGGAGGAAAATCTGGAACTGTGATTACCTTGTTTGCCACTAGCTTCTTGAAGACTGACTCAAATGGTTCTCCCAATGGGGTGTACTTCCTTCGTGATCTAGAAGTTGTTTGAGTATTCACTTGATTGTTTGTAGAACTTGATCCTGAAAAGATGAATTTGGGTCGCACTGTATTGGCATCAACAACACCATCACTAACAGTGTTCTTGTTTTTATTCCAAAATATTGGCTTATCTTTTCCTTTAAAGTCATCTTTGTTTTCCTTAAATATCTTAATGACTCCTTCCTCAATTAGGACTTTTTCTGTCGCTAAACCCTTTTCAATGACGTCCTTGAAGGTAGACAAACAAGCTTTTCTTAGATCATAACCAATGTCTTTGTTAACATTTTGGGTGAACATCTCTACCATTTGTTTTTGTGGAATTTCACAAGAGCATCTGCTGGCTAGATTTCTCCATCTTTGTAAAAATGATGCAAAAGACTCCATATTTTTTCTTGGTGTTGCACAAAGTAGTGACTGATATGTCTGTCTCTATGTTGTAGGAGAAATGTTGAATAAATGCCTCTGCTAAGTCACCCCATGACTTAATACCAGGTGGAAGTTGGGAGAACCATTCCATAGCTTGATCACCTAGGCTTTGTGGGAATAATATCATCAAATATGTCTCTTCTGCTGCTACTTCAATGCAAGCTGTGAAAAACTGTCTTATGTGTGCCTTAGGATCCCCTTTTCCTCTATACTTATCAAATTTAGGCGTCACAAAGTGTGTAGGAAATGGAGGCATTGGAATGCTCTTGTCAAATGGATAAGGACATATGTCTCTCATTGTGTATGTTGGCTTCGGTGTATTTATGTCCTCTATTTTCTTTTGTAAGTCCCTAATTTGTTGCTCCAAATTGCTCTTAGGTGGAGATCGACTTCTTGGACCATACCCCATGCTTGAGACACCAATTGGAGGAGGAGCTTGTTGCATATATGGATGATATTGATCATACACATGTTCATATGGAGGAGGTCTATAGTGATGCTGTGTATATGGACCACTTGGTATAGATTCATGTTGAGGAACACCATATCTATTTTGTGCATGTATACCATACTCTACAGGCATGTCATGTTCTACTGTGTTGCCCCCAAATTTGACATGGGGTTTCCTTGTGTCAAAATTTTGAGCATGCCTTTGAATATCCAATTGCTTTGGTGGTTGATCCTTAGCTTGGGTATGTGATTGAGCATATTTGTCTGCATAAGACTTCCATAATGGTCTGTGAAGGTGAGTATCATATGCTTGACCATGTGTATGTGGGACCTCTGGTTTTTGAAGCAAAGACGATGGTGATTCAGGTACCATAAATGGTCCTCTATTTCCTCCACTATTGGGCCTTCTTTGATCCATATTGGAGTGAGTTTGTTGCAAAGGTCGATTTTCCATTATTTGAGACATGTCGAAATCATGAGGTATCTTGGCTCCACTTTGTGCCATCATTTGTAGGAAGTATTATCTATCTCTCCTCATTATTTCCTCGACCAACCAATTGAAATGGGGATTCATAATGGATTCTTCCACATCTGCTAAATGTACGAAAAAGTTGTCCATATTGTCATTGTGTGTATCATTGTTGTTTGTAGTGCCCATGTTCTCAACATTTGGAATGTTTCTACAGACATCCATGTCAGGTAATGTGTTATGATCAGTATTGAAAAAGACATCATTGTCATACTCATAAACACTCATGTTTGCGGACTCTTGAGCCTCTTTAGTTTCTCTCCTAGATTTTTGAAGACGGGTTTCAACCATGAACTAGGTATTGACCAAGATGTGTGAGACTAGATGAAAATGGAAAAAGTATGGAAGACCAAGAGTTGGATGGAGTGTAAATGAATCTGAGGTGTACTTGCAATGTCCAAAGTGTAAGATCAAGTATGTATGTAGTAGAGTAGGTGTGGCTTCCAAAGAGAGGATAGTTTCTCTTGATGAGGTAAGTTGACCTTGACTCTAAGTAAGACCAAATGAGACCCAAAGGTAAGAAACCTTGATGAGGGACCACTTAACAAAGTGTTGTTGTATGTAGTGTGTTGACAAAGTATGATGAGGACAAGCAAGTGACCTTTTGACTCAAGTTTAGACAAATGTGAATGTAAAGCAAGATGTGAAGCAATGATGGACTGTGTGAGACCCAAAGACAGGTTGAATGCTAAATGAAACCTGGAGAAACAACCTAGGAAGCTCAAGAATTCCGAAATTGAATGTGTTTGTTTGCTGGACTGTAGAATTTTTTTGCAATTCTGATCACAGACGCGCCTGTATACTTCACAGACGTGGTTTCCTGACACAGATGTGGTTCTGTTCAACACAAACACGCTTATGAGATTTTTTTGAAATGCACTGTTGATTCTAGGGACACAAACGCGATTCTGCCCTTCACAGACGTGGTTAGACAGCACAGACGCGATTATGATAGACACAGACACGTTTCTGTAAAATTTGTGCAATTTTTTCCAATCTGTGAAGTCGTTTTGTTGTGACCAAATCTGATTGTTTGACTATTTTTCGTGACAAGAGGACACAATGTTGATGAGGACTCAATGTTTGCAAGTGTTTAGACTGACAATGACTCTAAGAAAAGTGTTTTATTTGATGTAAAAATTGTTTTGCATACACTTGAAGACACAAAGGACACAATGTTTTGTTGTTTGGTCTTGAATGTTTAAAATAAGTCAAACACAATTCTTATGGCTGACCAAGACAATAGTTGTTGATCCCACATGGGGTTTTACCCCAAAGGCTACGCTATTTAGAGCAGATACTTAGATGCTTGACCTCACTGGCTCCACCCTCGGCACTCACTTCTCAGGTCAGCCAAGCATCAGTCCCCATGAAAACTCCTCGTGACGAACTTTGTATCTCTACTAAGAACCGTATGTGTGTGGGCCGCTACCAGAGGTCCGACATCCTACCCCAACAACTAGAAGGATTTGGGCTTCTAAAACAAAAAGGTGCTAGTAAGGGCATCCGCTCGTGTGGCCATACATGCGACACTTTCAGCTCTGTAAATACAGAAGGCTCCCAGCCGGTAGGGGTTAGGCCCTACAAATGATCAAATAAATTTGATCAAACGGGTTTATGGGGAGACATAGTGTTGGTATGAACTAATCAGCACACGTTATCCATAGTTTTCACCATGAATACAGTTGTTTATAGTGGTTCGGAAGAGGTGGGTTTTCCTCGCTACCACTTGGGTCGTTCTCTTCTCACTAGTAGTCCTAATGACCACATGGGAAGACATGCCCTCTAAAGATTAAACAAAAAGAGCCTATTGCTCAAGACACAAAAGACAATGATTCAATTTTAGTGCACCAATGGAAGTGTTTGCTAGTCTATGAAAACAAGGCACACAATAAAAATCCAAAAACCCTTGCCAAGGACCGGCAACAAAGATTTATTAGTAGTTTGGATTGTTTCAAATGATCACCCCTTCCTGCAAGCACACAAGTTAGGTAAATTTTAGATCCAAAAGACTTTGTGAAATAGGGGCCTTCAACCAAACGTTTTGCTTTCAAGACAAGCTGCACCAATTTTGTTAGCTAGATCTGAAAATGTTAGCGCAAAATAAACCAGATCTGAAACCCTAAATGCAAAACTGGAATTTGAATGAATAAAACTTCAAAATTTGAAACTACCAAACACAGACGCGGTTATCCTCGACACATGCGCGGTTCTGTGATGCAAATGCAGTTCTGTGAGACATAGACGTGGTTATAAATCACAGACGTGGCTATGTTGGGAAAAATGGTGTCTCAACCTTGCATTTATGTGAGGTTACTATTTATAGTAAGTTTTCATTTAAGCACGAAATGGTGCGAAACTCTCCCTGAAGCTTCTGGTTGGCTAGATAAGCATTCCGGTAAAGTTTCGTCGCAAGGTCACAGCTAGTTTTGAAGATATTAAAGTTTTCATCTTGGAGGGGTGCAATAAAATGTTTAAATTTAATTTTGGGGACTTTAGAGGCTCCGAAATGCCCTGAAAAGTGGCCGTAACCGGCAAAGCGGGTTACAAGGTGATAGAGCACTTCGCGAGCTTTCCGGCGCTTCAAACGGTTCATCAATCGGACACCCGGTTCTCAAGTTATGGCCTCCGGAAGTTTGTACTCCTGAAATAGGAAAAATAATTTGTATTGAATACATAAATAAGCTGTAAAAGGGAGCGACACGTGTTGATGTGTGCTTTAACATGTCATAGAAAGGAGATAAGGTCGGCTACACCTTATTGGGTGGTTTTAGCCCATGGTTTTGTAATACCGTTTGACGGTTTCTTGTATTGTATCTCCTATTTATGAGGTGTGTGAGATAGAGGTTGTGAGTAAGAGTCTTATGGCTATTGAGTTGCCTCTGAATCTCTGATTAGTGATACTCCTGCGAAGAGCTTGCTCTGCAAGTATTTTGTAATCTGTTTTTGATTGCTGAATAAAATATTGAGCTGCTTTTGGAGGGTGGGGTTTTTCTCCCGAAAGGGTTTTTCCCACGTAAATCATTGTGTTGTGGTATGATTGCTATTATATCTATTTCTATTTTCTGTAACTGTTGTAATGATCTGAAAAAGTTTTGCATTACCCTCCTCTCAAGGTTAGTGTAGGAAGTTGTTTCCGCTACTTAACTTCCTTACAAGTGGTATCAGAGCCTGATCACCTTTGGTTTCAATTGTGGGCAGTTGGGTTTTTTGAACTAATCCAGATTTGAGTGGGAGCTTGTGCAGAAGACACTTTTTGATCCTGTTGCAGGAATATTCAGATGGCGAGTTCGTCAGGGAGAATAGAGGTGGAGAAATTTAATGGAAGTAATTTTGAGATGTGGAAGCTGAAGATGAAAGATCTGTTAATAGATCGAGATCTTTGGGATGCTGTTGATGCGAATGTCCAAAGGCCCTCAGATCCTACTGCGGCAGCTCAGTATGATGTTATGGACCGAAAAGCCAAGGGTCTAATCAGACTGTGCCTGGCAGACTCTGTTCTAATCAATGTCCATGAAGAGAACTCTGCAAAGAAGCTATGGACTAAGCTTGGTGAGATGTATCAAGTGAAATCTTTATTAAATCAAATTTTCTTAAGAAAGAAATTGTATTCCTTGAAGATGGAAGAGGGTGGACGAATTGCAGACCACCTAGAAGCATTCAATATGATTGTGGCTCAATTAGTATCCGTCGGTGTTAAGATGGACGAGGAGGAAAAATGTCAGATCTTGCTTTGTTCTTTGCCTGATTCGTGGGATTCTCTTATTATGGCTATCGGTAGTACTTCTGTTGTTTTGAAATCTGAAGACGTGGTGGGTGCCCTACTCGGTGAAGAGATGCGAAGGAAGGTATCCATCAGTTCAAAGGAAGCCCTAACCGTTCGTGGAAGACCTAAGGAGAAAGGCAAGAAGAATGAGAAGCGCGGCAAGTACAAATCCAAAGGGAGATCGAAATCTCCTGGAAAGTCCAAAGTCATTTGCTGGAATTGCGGTAAACCGGGTCACATCCGTAAGGACTGCAAAGAAGAAAAGAAGAAGAAAAAGAAAAAGTTCGATTCTGATTCTGAGTCCGACAAGGAAGATGGCGATGCATTTATTGCGGCTTTGGCGACTCATACAGGTAATGATGCCTGGCTAATTGACTCAGGTGCATCTTTTCATATGACTTCCAATAGAGATTGGTTTTCTGAATATGAAGGATTTAATGGATGTAAGGTGTACTTGGGTGATGATTCACCTCTAGACATTGTTGGTCGAGGTAAGGTTAGAATCAGGTTTTTTGATGGTAGAATAAAAAGGATTAATGGTGTGCTGCATATCCTTGGATTAAAACGAAACCTATTATATGTGAGCAAACTGATAGATGCAGGTGTGCAGGTAGTCTTTTCTGAAGCAGGATGTAAGATGATTAAGGGTGCTATGGTAGTTGCTAGAGGTGTCAGGTTTGGCACTTTGTATAAGCTTGAAGCATACACTGTTGAGTGTAATAGAACTTCTGTAAAAAGCAAATATGCGGATACTTCACTGGAAGATTTGAAGGTTTCACCTTCAGCAGATGGAAATGGTTTTTGGGTACCTAAGGGTGCTCTTTCGTCTGAAGCAAAGTTACCTGCAGAGAAGACTATGTTATGGCACCAGAGACTTGGCCACATTGGAGAAAAGGGTCTAAGGACCTTGAAAAATAAAAACCTTGTTGAAGGTTTGAATGACTGTAACCTTGACTTTGATTTCTGTGAGCATTGCATTTATGGAAAACAAAACCGCGTTCAGTTTTACTCGAGTTCTCATAAAACTTGTGGTGTTCTGGACCTTATCCATTCTGATGTGTTTGGTCCAGTAGATGTCTCTTCGATTGGAAAATCCACATATTATGTTTCATTTATTGATGATTTTAGTAGAAGGACATGGGTATATTTTCTAAAGAGTAAATCTGAAGTTTTTAGTCGTTTTAAAGAATTTAAAGCAATGGTTGAGTTGCAGACTGGAAAGAAAATAAAATGTTTGAGAACTGATAATGGCGGCGAGTTTTGCTCTAATGATTTTGATAGATTCTGTAAAGACTGTGGAATTAACAGGCAGAAGACAACTCCATATTCTCCACAGCAGAATGGAGTTGCAGAAAGAATGAACAGGACACTGATGGAAAAGGCTAGGAGTATGTTGAGTGGTGCTGGTCTTGAACAAAAGTTTTGGGCTGAAGCTGTTGCCACTGCTTGCTACCTGATTAACAGGTCTCCTACATCAGCTCTTGTTGATAAAACGCCTATGGAAGCATGGTCAGGTCACAAGCCTTCATTGAGACATCTTAGAGTTTTTGGTTGCGAGGCATATGCACATGTGCCAAAGGAGAAGCGAACAAAGTTGGAGAACAAGGCTGTGAAATGTATCTTCATCGGGTATAGTTATGGTGTGAAAGGATACAAGCTTTGGGACCCTGTTGCACAAAAGGTAATTCACAGTAGAAGTGTTATTTTTAGAGAAATTAAGTCTCCTTCTGTTACATTGCAGCCAGAACAGACTAAAAAAGAAGATGTGATTCAACTTCCTTCTACACCTGAAAGAGTTGAATCAAGACCCCTAGAAAGGCAAGAATTTGAGGAGAGCTCATCTAGCTCTGAATCTTCAGAAGAGGAGGAAGAACCTCCAACTCAGCTTGTTCGAAGGTCTACAAGACATAGACAACCACCTGAAAGGTATTCACCTGATGATTGGAGATGTATTTTTGCTCTGAATACTAGTGTGGATGAACCGAAATCTGTAGAAGAGGCATTAGGTATGAATGATGCAGAATCCTAGAAGATTGCTATGGAGGAAGAAATGGCAGCTTTGAAAAAGAATGATACATGGGATCTTGTACCATTGCCCGAAGGACGAAAACCTGTTGGTTGTAAATGGGTGTTCAAGAAAAAGATTAGTTCAGATGGAAGCATTGAGAAGTATAAAGCAAGGTTGGTTGCAAAAGGCTACTCTCAGGTTGAGGGTGTTGATTACGGTGAGATATTTTCTCCTGTTGCAAAAATGACGTCCATTAGATTTTTGCTTTCTATTGCTACTGCTTATGATTTAGAGGTTGAGCAAATGGATGTGAAAACTGCTTTCCTTCATGGTGATTTGGAGGAAGATATTTATATGACACAGCCGGAGCACTATGTGGTGAAAGGCAAAAGAAATTTGGTCTGTAAATTGAAGAAATCTTTGTATGGCCTCAAACAAAGTCCTAGGATGTGGTACCAGAAATTTGATACATATGTGTTGAGTTTGGGATTTGAACGTTCTAAATCAGATCACTGTGTTTATTATAAATCTTATGGTGATCATTTCTTATTCATTGCATTGTATGTTGATGATATGTTATTCATTGGTAAAGGGAAAGGTATGATTTCAGAACTGAAGTCTCAGCTCGCTGCTAAATTTGAAATGAAAGATCTTGGTGCAGCAAAGCACATTCTTGGGATGGAAATTAGAAGAGATAGAGTGAACAGAAAGCTATGGCTAGGCCAGAGTAAGTATGTGAATTCAGTGTTACAGAGGTTCAACATGCAGAATTGTAGACCATTGAGTGTTCCTTTTACAGTTGGAATGAAACTATCTATTTCAGATTGTCCTACATCCCCATTGGAGATGGAAGACATGAGCAGAGTGCCTTACCAAAGTGCGGTTGGAAGCTTGATGTATGCTATGGTCTGTACTAGACCAGACATTGCCCAAGCAGTGGGAGTACTTTCTAGATATATGTCTAATCCTGGTAGAGTTCATTGGGATGCAGTGAAAAGAGTCTTCAGATATTTGAAGGGTACTTCAGAGTATTCTTTGTGTTATCATGGTAATTCAGTTGGAGACATGACTTCCCTTGATATCCATGGTTATGTAGATTCAGATTGGGCAGGTGATATTGATAGCAGAAGATCCACCAGTGCTTATGTGTTTACTTTGTTTGGTGGTGCAATTAGCTGGATGAGTAAGCAACAGGCTGTGGTTGCTTTATCCACTACTGAAGCAGAGTATATGGCAGCTACTCATGCTTGTAAAGAGGCCATTTGGTTTAAGAGACTGTGTTCGGATATTGGAATAAAACAAGGTACAGTAACAATTTACTGTGACAGTCAGAGTGCAATTAGCCTAGCTAAGAACCCGACATTTCATGCCCGGACCAAACATATTGATGTTCAGTATCATTTTGTTAGAGATATGGTCGAAGATGGTAGGGTGAAGCTGGTTAAGGTGGAAACTTTGATGAATGTTGCAGATGCTTTAACTAAGGCTGTGAGCACAGAGAAGTTCAGATGGTGTTCAGAGTCTATGGGCCTTATGGCCCCTAGCAATTGATTCATTGTGTTGACATTCCCTTCCGCTCATGCAAGGTGTTCGACAAGTGGGAGATTTGTTGGGAAAAATGGTGTCTCAACCTTGCATTTATGTGAGGTTACTATTTATAGTAAGTTTTCATTTAAGCACAAAATGGTGCGAAACTCTCCCTGAAGCTTCTGGTTGGCTAGATAAGCATTCCGGTAAAGTTTCGTCGCAAGGTCACAGCTAGTTTTGAAGATATTAAAGTTTTCGTCTTGGAGGGGTGCAATAAAATGTTTAAATTTAATTTTGGGGACTTTAGAGGCTCCGAAATGCCCTGAAAAGTGGCCGTAACTGGCGAAGCTGGTTACGAGGTGATAGAGCACTTCGCGAGCTTTCCGGCGCTTCAAACGGTTCGTCAATCGGACACCCGGTTCTCAAGTTATGGCCTCCGGAAGTTTGTACTCCTGAAATAGGAAAAATAATTTGTATTGAATACATAAATGAGCTGTAAAAGGGAGCGACACGTGTTGATGTGTGCTTTAATATGTCATAGAAAGGAGATAAGGTCGGCTACACCTTATTGGGTGGTTTTAGCCCATGGTTTTGTAATACCGTTTGACGGTTTCTTGTATTGTATCTCCTATTTATGAGGTGTGTGAGATAGAGGTTGTGAGTAAGAGTCTTATGGCTATTGAGTTGCCTCTGAATCTCTGATTAGTGATACTCCTGCGAAGAGCTTGCTCTGCAAGTATTTTGTAATCTGTTTTTGATTGCTGAATAAAATATTGAGCTGCTTTTGGAGGGTGGGGTTTTTCTCCCGAAAGGGTTTTCCCCACGTAAATCATTGTGTTGTGGTATGATTGCTATTATATCTATTTCTATTTTCTGTAACAGTTGTAATGATCTGAAAAAGTTTTGCATTACCCTCCTCTCAAGGTTAGTGTAGGAAGTTGTTTCCGCTACTTAACTTCCTTACAAGTGGTATCAGAGCCTAATCACCTTTGGTTTCAATTGTGGGCAGTTGGGTTTTTTGAACTAATCCAGATTTGAGTGGGAGCTTGTGCAGAAGACACTTTTTGATCCTGTTGCAGGAATATTCAGATGGCGAGTTCGTCAGGGAGAATAGAGGTGGAGAAATTTAATGGAAGTAATTTTGAGATGTGGAAGCTGAAGATGGAAGATCTGTTAATAGATCGAGATCTTTGGGATGCTGTTGATGCGAATGTACAAAGGCCCTCAGATCCTACTGCGGCAGCTCAGTATGATGTTATGGACCGAAAAGCCAAGGGTCTAATCAGACTGTGCCTGGCAGACTCTGTTCTAATCAATGTCCATGAAGAGAACTCTGCAAAGAAGCTATGGACTAAGCTTGGTGAGATGTATCAAGTGAAATCTTTATTAAATCAAATTTTCTTAAGAAAGAAATTGTATTCCTTGAAGATGGAAGAGGGTGGACGAATTGCAGACCACCTAGAAGCATTCAATATGATTGTGGCTCAATTAGTATCCGTCGGTGTTAAGATGGACGAGGAGGAAAAATGTCAGATCTTGCTTTGTTCTTTGCCTGATTCGTGGGATTCTCTTGTTATGGCTATCGGTAGTACTTTTGTTGTTTTGAAATCTGAAGACGTGGTGGGTGCCCTACTCGGTGAAGAGATGCGAAGGAAGGTATCCATCAGTTCAAAGGAAGCCCTAACCGTTCGTGGAAGACCTAAGGAGAAAGGCAAGAAGAATGAGAAGCGCGGCAAGTCCAAATCCAAAGGGAGATCGAAATCTCCTGGAAAGTCCAAAGTCATTTGCTGGAATTGCGGTAAACCGGGTCACATCCGTAAGGACTGCAAAGAAGAAAAGAAGAAGAAAAAGAAAAAGTTCGATTCTGATTCTGAGTCCGACGAGGAAGATGGCGATGCATTTATTGCGGCTTTGGCGACTCATACAGGTAATGATGCCTGGCTAATTGACTCAGGTGCATCTTTTCATATGACTTCCAATAGAGATTGGTTTTCTGAATATGAAGGATTTAATGGAGGTAAGGTGTACTTGGGTGATGATTCACCTCTAGACATTGTTGGTCGAGGTAAGGTTAGAATCAGGTTTTCTGATGGTAGAATAAAAAGGATTAATGGTGTGCTGCATATCCCTGGATTAAAACGAAACCTGTTATCTGTGAGCAAACTGATAGATGCAGGTGTGCAGGTAGTCTTTTCTGAAGCAGGATGTAAGATGATTAAGGGTGCTATGGTAGTTGCTAGAGGTGTCAGGTTTGGCACTTTGTATAAGCTTGAAGCATACACTGTTGAGTGTAATAGCACTTCTGTAAAAAGCAAATATGCGGATACTTCACTGGAAGATTTGAAGGTTTCACCTTCAGCAGATGGAAATGGTTTTTGGGTACCTAAGGGTGCTCTTTCGTCTGAAGCAAAGTTACCTGCAGAGAAGACTATGTTATGGCACCAGAGACTTGGCCACATTGGAGAAAAGGGTCTAAGGACCTTGAAAAATAAAAACCTTGTTGAAGGTTTGAATGACTGTAACCTTGACTTTGATTTCTGTGAGCATTGCATTTATGGAAAACAAAACCGCGTTCAGTTTTACTCGAGTTCTCATAAAACTTGTGGTGTTCTGGACCTTATCCATTCTGATGTGTTTGGTCCAGTAGATGTCTCTTCGATTGGAAAATCCACATATTATGTTTCATTTATTGATGATTTTAGTAGAAGGACATGGGTATATTTTCTAAAGAGTAAATCTGAAGTTTTTAGTCGTTTTAAAGAATTTAAAGCAATGGTTGAGTTGCAGACTGGAAAGAAAATAAAATGTTTGAGAACTGATAATGGCGGCGAGTTTTGCTCTAATGATTTTGATAGATTCTGTAAAGACTGTGGAATTAACAGGCAGAAGACAACTCCATATTCTCCACAGCAGAATGGAGTTGCAGAAAGAATGAACAGGACACTGATGGAAAAGGCTAGGAGTATGTTGAGTGGTGCTGGTCTTGAACAAAAGTTTTGGGCTGAAGCTGTTGCCACTGCTTGCTACCTGATTAACAGGTCTCCTACATCAGCTCTTGTTGATAAAACGCCTATGGAAGCATGGTCAGGTCACAAGCCTTCATTGAGACATCTTAGAGTTTTTGGTTGCGAGGCATATGCACATGTGCCAAAGGAGAAGCGAACAAAGTTGGAGAACAAGGCTGTGAAATGTATCTTCATCGGGTATAGTTATGGTGTGAAAGGATACAAGCTTTGGGACCCTGTTGCACAAAAGGTAATTCACAGTAGAAGTGTTATTTTTAGAGAAATTAAGTCTCCTTCTGTTACATTGCAGCCAGAACAGACTAAAAAAGAAGATGTGATTCAACTTCCTTCTACACCTGAAAGAGTTGAATCAAGACCCCTAGAAAGGCAAGAATTTGAGGAGAGCTCATCTAGCTCTGAATCTTCAGAAGAGGAGGAAGAACCTCCAACTCAGCTTGTTCGAAGGTCTACAAGACATAGACAACCACCTGAAAGGTATTCACCTGATGATTGGAGATGTATTTTTGCTCTGAATACTAGTGTGGATGAACCGAAATCTGTAGAAGAGGCATTAGGTATGAATGATGCAGAATCCTAGAAGATTGCTATGGAGGAAGAAATGGCAGCTTTGAAAAAGAATGATACATGGGATCTTGTACCATTGCCTGAAGGACGAAAACCTGTTGGTTGTAAATGGGTGTTCAAGAAAAAGATTGGTTCAGATGGAAGCATTGAGAAGTATAAAGCAAGGTTGGTTGCAAAAGGCTACTCTCAGGTTGAGGGTGTTGATTACGGTGAGATATTTTCTCCTGTTGCAAAAATGACGTCCATTAGATTTTTGCTTTCTATTGCTACTGCTTATGATTTAGAGGTTGAGCAAATGGATGTGAAAACTGCTTTCCTTCATGGTGATTTGGAGGAAGATATTTATATGACACAGCCGGAGCACTATGTGGTGAAAGGCAAAAGAAATTTGGTCTGTAAATTGAAGAAATCTTTGTATGGCCTCAAACAAAGTCCTAGGATGTGGTACCAGAAATTTGATACATATGTGTTGAGTTTGGGATTTGAACGTTCTAAATCAGATCACTGTGTTTATTATAAATCTTATGGTGATCATTTCTTATTCATTGCATTGTATGTTGATGATATGTTATTCATTGGTAAAGGGAAAGGTATGATTTCAGAACTGAAGTCTCAACTCGCTGCTAAATTTGAAATGAAAGATCTTGGTGCAGCAAAGCACATTCTTGGGATGGAAATTAGAAGAGATAGAGTGAACAGAAAGCTATGGCTAGGCCAGAGTAAGTATGTGAATTCAGTGTTACAGAGGTTCAACATGCAGAATTGTAGACCATTGAGTGTTCCTTTTACAGTTGGAATGAAACTATCTATTTCAGATTGTCCTACATCCCCATTGGAGATGGAAGACATGAGCAGAGTGCCTTACCAAAGTGCGGTTGGAAGCTTGATGTATGCTATGGTCTGTACTAGACCAGACATTGCCCAAGCAGTGGGAGTACTTTCTAGATATATGTCTAATCCTGGTAGAGTTCATTGGGATGCAGTGAAAAGAGTCTTCAGATATTTGAAGGGTACTTCAGAGTATTCTTTGTGTTATCATGGTAATTCAGTTGGAGACATGACTTCCCTTGATATCCATGGTTATGTAGATTCAGATTGGGCAGGTGATATTGATAGCAGAAGATCCACCAGTGCTTATGTGTTTACTTTGTTTGGTGGTGCAATTAGTTGGATGAGTAAGCGACAGGCTGTGGTTGCTTTATCCACTACTGAAGCAGAGTATATGGCAGCTACTCATGCTTGTAAAGAGGCCATTTGGCTTAAGAGACTGTGTTCGGATATTGGAATAAAACAAGGTACAGTAACAATTTACTGTGACAGTCAGAGTGCAATTAGCCTAGCTAAGAACCCGACATTTCATGCCCGGACCAAACATATTGATGTTCAGTATCATTTTGTTAGAGATATGGTCGAAGATGGTAGGGTGAAGCTGGTTAAGGTGGAAACTTTGATGAATGTTGCAGATGCTTTAACTAAGGCTGTGAGCACAGAGAAGTTCAGATGGTGTTCAGAGTCTATGGGCCTTATGGCCCCTAGCAATTGATTCATTGTGTTGACATTCCCTTCCGCTCATGCAAGGTGTTCGACAAGTGGGAGATTTGTTGGGAAAAATGGTGTCTCAACCTTGCATTTATGTGAGGTTACTATTTATAGTAAGTTTTCATTTAAGCACGAAATGGTGCGAAACTCTCCCTGAAGCTTCTGGTTGGCTAGATAAGCATTCCGGTAAAGTTTCGTCGCAAGGTCACAGCTAGTTTTGAAGATATTAAAGTTTTCGTCTTGGAGGGGTGCAATAAAATGTTTAAATTTAATTTTGGGGACTTTAGAGGCTCCGAAATGCCCTGAAAAGTGGCCGTAACTGGCGAAGCTGGTTACGAGGTGATAGAGCACTTCGCGAGCTTTCCGGCGCTTCAAACGGTTCGTCAATCGGACACCCGGTTCTCAAGTTATGGCCTCCGGAAGTTTGTACTCCTGAAATAGGAAAAATAATTTGTATTGAATACATAAATGAGCTGTAAAAGGGAGCGACACGTGTTGATGTGTGCTTTAATATGTCATAGAAAGGAGATAAGGTCGGCTACACCTTATTGGGTGGTTTTAGCCCATGGTTTTGTAATACCGTTTGACGGTTTCTTGTATTGTATCTCCTATTTATGAGGTGTGTGAGATAGAGGTTGTGAGTAAGAGTCTTATGGCTATTGAGTTGCCTCTGAATCTCTGATTAGTGATACTCCTGCGAAGAGCTTGCTCTGCAAGTATTTTGTAATCTGTTTTTGATTGCTGAATAAAATATTGAGCTGCTTTTGGAGGGTGGGGTTTTTCTCCCGAAAGGGTTTTCCCCACGTAAATCATTGTGTTGTGGTATGATTGCTATTATATCTATTTCTATTTTCTGTAACTGTTGTAATGATCTGAAAAAGTTTTGCATTACCCTCCTCTCAAGGTTAGTGTAGGAAGTTGTTTCCGCTACTTAACTTCCTTACAGGCTATACAACATAGACGTGACTTTAGGACATAAACACAAGTTCTGAAACCTGAAAAACAAAATATTGTCGATAACACAAACACGATTTAAGTTGTCACAGATGCGCCAGAAAATCAAAAATGCGATCCGAAAGTACGCAGACACGGAAATACCAAAAATGCTGTCGAAAACATCCGATCTGCAACTTCAAAAACACAAAATCTGCAACAAGGAGGTTAAATACAAAGGGACAAGAGTCCCACCAGGCGTGCCAAAATGTATATGGTGAAAATGGATAACAATAATAACAAAATTGAAAGGCTAAATGAATTCAACCACAAAACCCTAGCCTAACAACAACAAAGATCCACCATAACATATGAAGATTACCTAAGACAATGCAAATCAAATGAAATCACAAAGATTATACCATCACATGTCCAATAGGGTTTTGGTCTCCATTCTTCCTATCTCCATTGATCTTGCTTTATATATTTGCTCTCAGATTTTATGTGCACAAGAGCTCAACAAAGAACGGAATGTGGTTGCAAGTAGGATCATAGTGTAGTCAAGTGCATAAGATCATCGATTAGGTAATTAGTTAGAATGATTGATTAGGGTTTGATAATAAAGAAAGCATCTCCTTAAATAGAAAACACAATATGAAATGGAGGGATAAGATTGAGAGGTGTAAAAGGAGGTTGGCTATGATTAGAGGGTAGGTAAAAGAAATAATAAAATAATGAAATGGGTAGGTAGTGTATGAATTAAGAGATGAATGACATGTGTCATGGGTGGAAAAAGGTTAATGAATTAATTAAGTAAATAAAGATTTATTTAATTAATAGAAGAAGTGGGATAATTAAATAAATAAGATATTTATTTAATTTAGGAAAAGGATAATTTAAATAAATAAATGTATTTATTTAAATGAGAAATAAGGCTAGAAGAGGATAAATGAATTAATTAAATAAATAAAGATTTGTTTAATTAATAGAAGAATTAGGCTTAGATAATTAAATAAATAAAATATTTATTTAATTAGACATGACAATTTTGGGTGTCTATAGATACAACCTCCTCCAAAGACGTAGGAGTGATGGAGAGAATATAAGGAGTAAGAGGACAAGTAAGCATTTTCATCCTCTTGACTAGGAAATAGAGATTAGGCTTAAAAATGGCTAATTTAATAAATAGAAAGAATTAATTTGTTTAGCCACATAAAATGAGTTGGCAAGATTGAGTGATGTAGAGATGAAATGAGGTGGAAAAATAGATTAAATAATTATAGAATTATTTAATTAATGGAGACTTTAGAAGAATGCATAATGGATGATTAAATATTAAATATTTAATAAGATTGATATTGAAGAAAGACTAAATGAATGAAATAAATTACACTTTTCAATTTAATTATTTAATAGGAGAATAATCATTAAATAAATAATAAATATTTATTTAATTAAAATCATAGCCATTTTTTAGTTATACGTTTTGCCCCTTTTTGAAATATTGTTGGAACAACATTGTTTCAAACAAAAATGAAGTCTCGATCTTTGTTGCCCCTGACATTTGATAAAATAATGAAGTCTCGATCTTTGTTGCCCCTGACATTTGATAAAATATCGATAGCATGCCCCCTCGGGAGAATGATAATGAAATTTTGAAAAATTAGTTGAACGATTAATCTCATGATAAAATGATGAAAAGTTTCAATTAAAAAGCCCTTAGCAAGACGAAATTATTTTTAAAATAAAAATGCCCCTCTCCTTTTAAAAATTAATTACCCCTCATTAGGTCAAAAAGTCAATTATATAAAATATGGATGGGCCCATATCCTCATTATTTGCATTGTTGGCTTTTAGAGAGTGAAAGTAGGAGTTCCCTCTTGGAGATTAGGTGAGTGTTGCTAGCTGCCATGATGGTGGTCCCATACACGAGTTACTGATTTGAGCGAGTGCACAGATACCAGAGATCTCTTGAGTACGGACCCTCGGTAGGTACCCTAAAATTGACTTTTTTTTGTATGATTTTTTTTTCAAAAAATCTGCATGGTAGAGTAGGTTTGAATTTTTTTCCATTTTTTCGCACCTAGTTTAGCGCTTTTGCTAATTTTTTTAGCGCATTTTTTAGGGTTTTTTCGTGATTTTTTTTCCACACATATGTTCAAATTATTCACACATATGTTAAACATTTTCACGCATTTGATGTTCCTGCACATATGATATTTATTTTACCGCATTTGTCCAAACTTTCTACGCATATGTTTGTTTAGCGCATAAAAATAGGGTTTTAACACATTTGTTAGATTGTATAGTGCTTTTGTTTGATGTAGCACATTCGCACAAAGTTGTCATGCATTTGCCATGTGGTGTAGCGCATTTACCTGTTTTCACACAAATGTCTATTTTTTTCATGCATATGTTATGTCATTTAGCGCATTTGCTTTAAACTGTGCTTTTGTAATTTATTTCTGTGCAAATGTGTCATAAGTCAATTGTTTTTGATGAATTGATGATGTTTGATTTGATGTTGATATAGATAGATGATTTCAATTGTGATTGATAGATTGATAACCATGATTAATGGTTTTATATTGGATAGAAGCTCTAAGAGATTGATTTAGTCTCTGATGAAGAGCTGATAGGTTAAACAACCAATTTTGATCATAGTTTGATATCATGGATTCCTTGATAGATAGGAGAGATGAATTGATAAATTATGATTGACTTAGACAATATTGTTTGCATAAACTTGAGAGATTAGATGTTCTCTAGTGTCGGGAGAAATTCCCATCTATGTGACATTTAGTTCCCGAGTTAGAAGTAGCAGTTGTGAGACATATTGATACCTGTGGATTGAGACATCTCCTGTACATGCCTGATATCACGATAAATAGGGGATTTTTGACATCTCTTGTGAAGAGGTGGCATAGCAACCACAACTACTTTCATATTCCTACTGGAGAGATTAGTGTGATATTGGAGGATGTGTATAGGATATTGCACATCCTGATTGTTGGAGAGCTTGTTCAATATGACCATCACGAGATGGGTGGTACATTAGCACTGAGGAGAGTTTTTGGTGATGAGTATATTGATGGTTCTGAGATTAGATGTGAGGACATGTTGATATACTATGATACTCTTCCTTCCATACTAGCTAGATTAGTTGTAGGATTTATTTGTCCAGACAGGAGATCATGGGGTTTATCACTTGGATGGGGTTGGATTCTTCTTAGCATGATGGAGCATAGGAAAAGATATGCCTAGGGAGTCTATATTTAGCACATTTATATCATGATATCCATCAGGTTGTAAATGATTATGCAACTATTCTATCCATAGAGGTCACTCTCCTATAGGTTTGGTGCTGGGAGCATATTGCGATCACACGACCAGTTCATGATCAAGTTTGAGGAGATGATTAGCCATATATTTTATCTATACCATGGCATGCTTACCCAACACAAGTTGGGTAAGCTTGAGTACTAGAGGTGGGTGTTGGATTTCATGGACTCAGTAGTTTGGAGACGTTATGTAGATTGGGAGCCATGGATGAATGATGCGAGATCACTACCAGTGATTATGTAGAGTAGATACTTGATTGTTCGTACTCCATTTGTTTTTGAGAGATAACTCATTTGATGAGTTCTTAGATAGTTCAGCAGGCCACAGGGTGTCACCTTGTATGCATGAACATACAAGGACAGGTGAGATTGGGTTCCTTCTCTTTCCTTTGATTCTACATATGCGAAGTTCATAGCTATCCCACTAGTTCCTTTTGAGTTGCGACTACATGTATTAGATGCTAGCACTAAAGAGGAGTACGTTAGATATCTAGTAGCTCATCCATTCCCACAGATACAGATCCACCACCTATCTTAGGAGATGAGGATGATGATGATGATGATGATGACCCTCGACGAAGGAGGAGGAGGTGACGACAAGGTGGGAGATGTGGATATGGAGATGAGGGAGATGATGGTAGAGATGGGAGGAGAGGGGTGAGGGAGGTAGCAGGAGAGGTGGCTGAGCATGAGAATGAGGTACACCTTTTAGTGTTTGTGATAGAGGACTGTTATTACCTATAGCAGGTAGGGATGCAGGAAGGGGTGGTTTTGATAGAGGACCATTATTACCTAGTGCAGGCAGAGTTGGTGGGAGAGATGGAGGTCGATGAGGTGGATTAGATAAGGGTCAAGGTAGTGGGAGAGAGGTGGTGGAGCTCTTCAGTTTGGTCAGATGGGTCATGATCCTGGTGTGTTAGCGACTCATGGAGGTTTTGATGAGGGAGTTATAATGAGGATATAGAGGATGATGTGCCTTTGATCAGATGTAGGATTACCAAGGTACAATAGGGTGATGCCCCAACAAAGAGAGATATACCACAATATGAGGAAACGAGAGATGATGTGCTAGAGGTACAAGATGACATTGCCAGTTTGAGGGCACAAATTGCATAGCTCCAGGCTCTTACCTTAGAGAGAGATACTGCTATTGAGCGTTATGGATAGGTAGAGAGAATTATTGATATTATACAGTTGATGGACACTAGAGGTCTCACAACAGATACAGTGAGAGAGATGGTACACGTTGGGAAGAAGGTTCTTCATTGGCACAAACTATATGAGAGTTTGGTTCCTCTGAGTTAGAGGGCCAGTAGTTATGTCTCCACCACACAACAATTAGGGAGACAAGGCCAGACAAAGAGCGGTGGTGTTATAGGACCACCTCGTAGAGACCTAGATCTAGGAGCTGGTCCATCTCGAGGAGGAGATGCTCCTCGTTAAAGATGTACAGATTCTAGTGGCAGTGCCACGTGATGTATTTTGAGACTTGATTTATCTTTGAGGTTGCCATATGGGACTTGTACATTATTGATGATATCATTGTATACTTGGATGTTTTTTATGTTTTATGATGATATGCAGACATTGATGGACTTTGTATGATGCTACTTTGATATGCATACTATTGTGATGATTTCTTGATTATGATTTTTATATGATGCTCTATATGATGATGACTTTATTGGTTTATCTAAATGATGATTATAATGATGTGATCTATATACATTACTCGTATAAATGATTTTGTGATGATCTATGCATTGATTATGATGTCATGCTTCGATATGTGATGATGTTATAATGATTTTATGATGCACTTATGATAATGTCTTTGATATTGATAATACTCATGTGATGTCTATTGCTATGGATGTATATGCATACGATGATATAAAATGATATGATGATGGTCTATATGATAAATGAAATGATGATTGTGCAATGCTAAAAATGAGACTAAATGCAAACACAACTTAAATGAATATGACAATGAATCAATGAACTAAATCAATGATAAATGAACCTAAATGATTAATACAATGAACCTAATGATTGAATTTGACTAATGCAAAAAGTTTTGTTTGTCCAAGTATACTCATTCATTATTTTTCAATTGTTGATCATGAATGATATGACAAATGGATAATGAATTCTTATAATGAAAATGCAAATGCAAAGACCTAGCTAAATGATATTTGTCATCTTTTCAACTTTTTAGTACAATGCTTCAATTCATCATTGAGATTTTAAAATGTTGTAAGAAAATACAAGCACCTGGGTATAATTACACCAAGATGACTTGAGTATCTCTTACATGGATTTTGACTTAGCATGTTAATACAAGCATCTAGGTATAATTAACTTAGACGACCTGAGTATCTCTTGCATCAACAGACAAGGATTATCCCCTTCCATGTATGACTCGATATGTCCTCAATGATCTTTTGCCAATTATATCCTCAAACAAGTACATACATTACTAAGAAATAAACCACAAACAACAAAAAAAGAAAAATAACCATGCCCCATCATAGCTCCTCTAGTCTCAAACATCATCGAGTTACATAGGGAACATGATTAACTAAAATCAAGATACAAACATTGAATCATGCATGTCACATGTATGTTCTCTTGGTCAAAATAGATATAATCATCCTGATTAATGATTGTTGATATGTGTTATCACTTGTTTGTTGATTCTTCCAAAGTTTGAGTTTCTTGATTCTATATTTGTTTATATCCTGATTTTGTTTAAGATTTGTTGTTTGTTTTTCTTGTCGTCTATTTCTCAAAATCCAAATTGTTCCATGACTAGGTCAATGATTTTCCCCATCTAAGTTCTTGATTTTGCCCCTAGCTAGAAACAAACTTTATTATGGATATTGTGAGGTTTTGCCAAGATCAAGAGGCAATGGAAAGCACAAATAAGAGAGAACAAAATAGATGATAGAAATTAACTGTATTCTATCAAGATGAAAAATATGATCAATTGGATCATTAAGCATTACATACAATGAATATAAGCCTTCTTACATAGGAAAGTCTATATGGATATGTGAGCACACAAACATGACATGTGGCTCAATAAGAAACAAGGGTAGGTAGGAAATAGGTGTGGGTAGGTAGGAGAAACAATATAATAGTCCACATGAGGTGGATCACCCACTGAATGTGGAGTGTAACAACAAGATCAACACCATAAAAGGTGGAAATTCTCCTACACACACTATCCCAATGTGGCACAAACATCCAAGTGTCTCATACCCAAACTACTATGAAATCCATGTACCTAAGTAAACTTAAGTAAGGTGTAATAATATCCAAGATGAATAATTATTTACACCAACACCCCCCCTTAAGTGCAACTTAGGGGAATGCACTTAAGTTTACAATGCAACTAAGCAATGCAAGATGGGTCCCAGCTACTAGGCCATGTTAGGTACCCATGTACAAATGAAAATGCATGAAAACCAATGCAATGAAATCTCTCACAAAGTGGGTAAAGAGAGAAAAACCCAATGGGAAAAAACCCTCCCCTAAAAGAGAGATGAAAGCTATACAAGAGAACTCTCATAGAAGAATGTGAAGGACAAAACCCCATGTGAGGAAAAAGTCCCTCCCATATGAGAAAAGAAGAGAAGCTAGGAAGCCCCCCCTCAATGTGGAATCTGCACCAATGATAGAAGCTTGATGTATGAAGAAATTGCTCCACGAACATTGAACAATATTCCTCCCCTTAGGAAGAAACAAAACCAAAGGTGTATCCATGAAGTCTCCCCAATCATGAAGGGAAGATGTATTAAAAAAGCTCATGATGAAAGGAATCTCTAAAAACTGCTCAAGTGTCCCCATGTTGATGTTGAAAGGTACCCCCTCCAAAGGTGGTAAACTGTGCCACACTGCTGAAAAAGGCACTCCAAGATCTAGTGGATATGGATGTAGAACATGTCCCAAAGACTCACATGTCTCCTCAAAAAATAAAGAGACCTCCTCCAACTGCTGTACACAAGTATCCACAATCATGTCAACCTCAAAAGAATGATCATGTAGAGAATGAACAAGAGGGTCAGAGTGTGCCCTCGCAACAATTGAAGAAGGATCACCTTCATCAAAGAGAAGATGAATGTCATCAATGATGTCTCCCAAATCTACAATGTAGGATTCCACAAACAAACCTGCAATGTCTGTCAAGTAATCATCCCATGAATCTGAAGCTGGAAGACAATGAATATCCTGCTGCACTGAATCACATGAAGGTAAAAACTGTTGCACTATCTGCATCATCAGGTGCAATAGGTGATGTGATATCAATATGAGGAGATGAAATACAAGACTCAAGAATGGGTTCACATGTGAGAATCCCCATGTTCAAGTGTCCAAAGTTCTCCTAAAAAACTAAACCATCACAAGAAGTGTGATCATCATGTGTAGAATCATCAAATGTGAAATCATCATCATCAACAAAGTCTAAAAATGAGTATAACCGAGATGCATGATCAACCACCCTAGTTGCAATGATAGCTCTAGTCTCCAAGTCTCTAATGAAAACTGACTCAAGTGTGAACTCTACAACTCTCTTAGTTGCGCCATGTGTGATTTGATAGAGAGAAAGGAGATTGTTTGTCAAGTGGGGTACACAACACATTATTGAAGGAGTTATCCCCAATGTCAATAGATCCTTTCCCAATCACATCCATGTATGTATGATTGCCCATCAATATCTACGGCATGGTGCAAGGCTCAAATGTAGAGAACACAGACTGTGAAGATGCCATATGATGAGAAGCCCCTGAATCTAGAAGCCATCTCTCTGAATCATGACTGATAGTAGCACATAGAGCTTTTCCTTTTCTTGTTCCAAAAGAGTGAGTCTTCCCACTCGTAGAAGCCATGAATGCTTTCCCTTTTCCTTTTGAATGTGAGGAAGTGGAAGTTGATGAATCATCCTTCTCGTAGACATTAGGCAAATCAATGTTATTCTTTTTGATGATATGTGTGAGCTCATCAGTTTTCTTAGAATGGCAATGACGCTCCTCATGACCAAACTTTTTACAATAGGCACAAGTAGGTCTCTCCCTTTTTGGTGAATTATCCCTCTTGGAAGAGGATGTATCTCCTTGTTGTGGTGAGGATGATGCTTTGTCCTTAGGCTTTGATTGCCATTTCTTCTTGTTTGAGTTGTCCTTTCCTTGATTTCCTTTGTTCCCTTGATTTGCCACTAATGCTTGAGACTTAGAAGCCTTAAGAATGCCCATGCTTATCAACTTAGTTTTTTCCATCATTAAAATTTCATTGAAAGCATCAAATGTAGGCATTGTGTAGCTTGAACCCATTGTCATCCTATGGGTTTGGAAACTAGAAACAAATGCTGCATATTCTTGTGGAAGCTTGCCTATCAAGTTGAATATCAATTGAGTATCCTTCTTATCAATGCCACAATCTTTGAGTTGTTCCCTCAACTCATTTGCCTTAGTGACATAATCTTGTATAATATCAAAGTTCTTGGGATCTAACATGGTGAGATCACTATCAATTTGATATCCCCTAATCTCATCAACTTGACCATACAAGTCTTGAAACTTTTTCCAAGTATCCTTGATTAGAGAACACTTCTCAATATGAAAAATGAGATCATTTGATACACACTTTCTTAAGGTACCAATTTCCATGATATTTTTAGTAAGCCAATCCAAGTGACCAACTTGATCAACCTTAGGATTAGCGGGAGCAACAATAGTTCCATCAATGTAATGAGTTAGTCCTTTTTCCATAAGTTTACTCCATGCATCAATTTTCCAAGTAGCATAATTATGAGGAGTTAAGAGAGGAAACTTAGAAGAACCCATAGCAGCAAAAAGGAAGGACCACAAGAGCACAAAAACACAAGAGACACCCCCCCCAAATTAACTCAATCAAAGTACCCCCCCCAAAATGATGATTTTGGCACTTTATATGTAGTGCGTGTACAATAGGCCACTTGCAAAACAAGGCTAAGTGGACTTTTGATTTCAATTTACAACTTCTCAAAATGAGATCTAAGAGACTTCAACAAATGCTGCTAGTGATCTAAACTAAGATCCAAGCAAAATGCAAGTACCAAATATGCCAAAAATGGCCAAATAATGAAAGTACAATTTCTACTTAAAATTACTGCAAACAAATGGCAGATTATGAAAGTAGATAAAAAAATATGCACTTTAAAAAAAAAATGCCACCTAAAAAGGAGTCCATATGAGCCCAAATGAAGAATCCAAAGTTGTAAAAATTGGGATTTATGATTTCTGAAAACCCTGTATCCAAGAAACAGAAAAATCCTGCACCATTGTACAAATCACAAAATTCTACCCCAAAACAAAAAAAATTTCTTGAAAAAAGGAGTTCGGATGAGTGAGATATCACTATTTGAAAATCAGCTGCAAAATTATAATTTCTGAAAAATTTCCGTCGCGGCTTCAAACTTCAAATGCCTCTAGATTTGGACTTTGAAGTCTGATTTGGATGAAACAAAAGGCAAAACTAACTTTCTTGGACCTCCTCAATCCAATGTTAACCTCAGATTTGACCCATCAAACTTCAATAATAACCTGCAATAGAAAATTCCAAAATGCAAACCCCAAATAGCATCAAATTTCTCTCAATTAGCAAACTAATGACACTCTTATGGCTCTGATACCATGTGAGATTTTGCCAAGATCAAGAGGCAAAGGAAAGCACAAATAAGAGAGAACAAAATAGATGATAGAAATTAATTGTATTCTATCAAGATGAAAAATATGATCAACTGGATCATTAAGCATTACATACAATGAATATAAGCCTGCTTATATAGGCAAGTCTATGTGGATATGTAAGCACACAAACATGACATGTGGCTCAATAAGAAACAAGGGTAGGTAGGAAATAGGTGTGGGTAGGTAGGAGAAACAATATAATAGTCCACATGAGGTAGATCACCCACTGAATGTGGAGTGTAACAACAAGATCAACACCATAAAAGGTGGAAATTCTCCTACACACACTATCCCAATGTGGCACAAACACCCAAGTGTCTCATACCCAAACTATTATGAAATGCATGTACCTAAGTAAAATTAAGTAAGGTGTAATAATATCTAAGATGAATAATTATTTACACCAATAGATATACAACAATGATCAAAAAATGGTAAGATGGCTTTGCTTGATTATTTACAAAATGCCTTATTATGAATATGCACATATGCGATGGATGGATGCGGAAAGAAACACAAACTCATAGATAGAGGAGCCGACTTTCAAATAGTACCTTCTACTAGGTTCTTACCATCTATTTTTATTGCATTTTTCCATTTGTTTTTTTCTTCATTTTTTTTATTGTTTTCGTTGTTTTTGTTTGTTTTTGTATTTTCCTCTTTTGTGTTGTTTTATGGATTTTCTCTAATATTTCACTTTTGTTTTTTGAACTTTTTGCTACTTCAACCATAGAATTTTTTTAGATGCATGGCATTGATTGGTTCTTTGAACCATTCACCCTCCGGTGTAGACAACCTGTAAGCTCCAGATCCATATGAAACTACTATAAAAAAAGGACCCAACCAGTTTGGTTCAAACTTTCCTTTTTTCTCTCTATCTTGTTGGTTGTGTGGATTTTCCCTAACAACAAGATCTTCCAAATGAAATACTCTAGGCTTAACTTTGTGATTGTAGCTTCTCTCTATTATTTTCTAATATGATTTTAATTGATCTGAAGCATTCTGACAATGCTCTTGTAGCTATTCAAGTTCTTGCAACCTAGATACTCTTTGTTACTCATCTGGAATGAGTCCTTTCAGTGATACATGCAAAGAAGGTATCTCCACTTCTATTGGTAGGATTGATTCAATCCATACACAAGACAATATGGAGTTTCTTTGGTTGGTGTATGAATTCTAATGCGATAAGCCCATAGAGCAGGATTCAACTGAACGTGTCAGTCTCTACCAGCCTCATTGATTTTCTTTTTCAAGGATTTGAATATTGTTTTGCTGGAAGTAGTAGCTTGTCTATTTCCTTGACGATAGGTGTCAAGAACCTATGTTGGATTTGGAATCGCTCACATATTTCTTGCACATCTTGATTTTTGAATGGTCTTCCATTATCAGTGATAATGGAGATGGGAATGCCATAGCGACATATGATGTAATTAAGAATGAAAGATGCAATTTAGTTTCTTGTTACTATTGTTAAAGGCGTCGCTTCAATCCATTTAGTGAAATAATAAATTGCAATTAGAATTAACTTGTGTCCATTTGAAGATGAAGGGTGAATCTTTCCTACCAGGTCCAATCCCCATTGAGAAAATGACCATGATCCTACCAAAGGATGCAATTCTTATGTCGGTGCATGTATAAGATTGTCGTAAATCTGGCATTGTTTACACTTTTTAGCATATGTAAAGCAATCTCTTTCCATACCGTGCCAATAATACCCCAATAAAATGAGTTTCTTGTCTAGCATAAGACCACTTGAATGTGTGCCACAAATAACTTCATGGACTTCATTTAGATCTTTTTCGGATTCTTCACGTTCGAGACACCTTAGGAGAGTACTATCTAGATCTCATCTATAAAGGATATCGACAATAATAGTATAACGGGTTGATTGATGGATAAAGTTTCATTTTTTTTATTTCAGGATAAGCTTGGAGGAAGGATATTGTATTTTAAGTAAAGATAGGTTTGGCTTTATAGTAAGGCACCAGTTCCAAATATATTGCAGACGATTTGGATATTATGGGAATCAGGAGAAAGATTAAAGATTTCTTCCACCAAGAATTCATAACGCTCTTGATTCTCTTGAGTTTGTATAAGAGATGATATTGTTTCAATGGCATTTGTTGCTTTATTCTCATTCCTCAGAATCTGAACAAATGTGATTTCAATAAAGTACTTCTTGAAATCGTCAGCTAGTTTCTTGTAGGGCATCAATTTATCATCCTTTGTTTGGTACTCATCATTTATTTGGTTGATAACTAGCTGTGAATTTCCATAGACATGTAACTCTTTGATATTCCATTGAATAACCATCTTGATCATGATGACTAGTGCCTCATATTTTGCAGTATTGTTTGTACATGGGAAGCACAACTTGTATGATTTAGAAATAGTGTTACCTTGAGGCGTTATAAATACGATCCCTACACCTGATCCATGCTGTGTGTAGGAGCCATCAAAGAACAACTCCCAAGCCTTTGTGCTGATAGTGAGAATATTTGCATCAGGAAACTTAATATCTAAGGGTGGATCATCGCGTAGGGGCCCTTTAGCTAGTTGATCTGCAATCACTTGTCCTTTTATGTCTTTTCAATCAACATA
The DNA here is from genome assembly GCF_030272615.1 of Cryptomeria japonica. Classification (NCBI taxonomy): domain Eukaryota; kingdom Viridiplantae; phylum Streptophyta; class Pinopsida; order Cupressales; family Cupressaceae; genus Cryptomeria; species Cryptomeria japonica. The sequence continues at coordinate 19,566,773 of NC_081415.1, read as the reverse complement.
ATCAATATCAAGCTCACTTAGCATCATAACCCATTTAGCTAATCGACCTGTTAATGTTTCCTTGCTAAGAAGATACTTTACAGGGTCGATTTTTGCAATCAGCTTAACAAAGTGTGTGACCATATAATGTCACAACTTTTGGGTTGTGAATACCACTACTAGACATGTTTTCTCCACTGTTGTGTAGTTTAACTCATAGCCAACCAGGGTTATGATGATATAGTATATTACCCTTTCTTTCTCTTCAGTGTCATGTTGTGCCAGGAGAGCTCCTAATGATACATTTGTAGTTGAGATGTAGAGTAATAATGGTTTTCCTTTAATTGGTGATGGTAGCAATAGTGGATTTACCAGGTATTCCTTGATTTATGTGAAAGCTTCCTCACATTTGTCATCCCATCTGAATGGAACATTTTTGTGTAGCAAGTGAGTAAATGGATGACATCAATCAACTAGCTGAGCTATGAACCTTCTTATTGATTGCAATCTCCCTTGCAAAGAATGCAATTGACTGATATTTTTTGGAGATTCCATTTCCATTATAGCTTGTACTTTCACTAGATCAACTTCTATGCCATGAGCATATATGATATAGCTTAGGAGTTTACCTGATGTAACTCCAAAAGCACACCTTTTTAGGTTCAGTCTTAACTTATATTGTTCTAGTACGTCAAAAATCTTGTCTAGGATCTCCAAATGCTCTTCTCTGGTGTGTGACTTTGCTAGTATATCATCCACATAATCTTCCATGAAAGTATGCATCATATCATGGAAAATGGGTTTCATAGCTCATTGATAAGTAGCCCCGACATTCTTGAGCCCAAATGGCATGACGTTCCAACAAAAAGTACCCCAAGGTCACATGAAGGATGTTTTCTCTTGATCTTCAGGGGCTATCTTGATTTTGTTATGCCCTAGGAAACCATCAATTAAAGAGAACAATTCATGTGTCTTGCTGTGAGATCTATAATAATATCAATGCTTGGTAATGTAAAGTCATCCTTTGGGCATGCCTTGTTAAGGTCCTTGAAATCCATGTGCACTCTGATACTTTTATCTGGTTTTGATATAGGTATGTGATAGTTGACACCCATTCTGGATATGTGACTAGTCGTATGAACCCTACATCCAATAATTTCTTCAATTCTACTTTGACAAGAAGAGCAATATGAGGGTGCATCTTTCTAAGTTTATGTTTGACTGGTTTAGCTCCCAGAGCGACATTGAGATGATGCATAATGAGATTTGAGTCATCCTGGCATATCAGTGTATGAACATGAAAAATTGATTTGCCTCTTCTTGAAAAACTCACTATAGTCATGTCTTTCTTGTTTTGATAAGGATGCTGCAGGATGAAGAATCTTGGGATTCTCTGGAGTACCAATATTAATTGCCTCTATAGGTTCTATTAAAATAGTTGATCTATCTTGAAAATATTCAGGGAGAGTGTCAAATCTTCCATCTTCTAGCACCTCAAGGAGATTTTCACCATTAGATACGCCCTTTATTTTATATTTTGATTGATCTAACGTTTCCATAAAATGGTTTTCAACATTAGATCTTCTTCTTTGTTTTGATATTTCACTTTTGCAAGTGGAAGATTTGTCACCCTCATGACTATAAGAAATGTTATTTGATTGACTGGTGGAAGCTATTTTTGGTGTTATGGGTTCAATGACATTAAGGTATACAAATATAACATGGTCATTTGGGAAGGTATCAATTTCAATGAGTTTAGTAGTTTCCCAGTCAATAAGTTCTGGGTGGACTAAGGGTAAATCGTTTGCTTGATCTATCTCAAAGGTCTCAATGTTCATGACGTAGTTGTCAATTTTTTCTGGTGTATTAGTTGAGTTAAGGATATCACTCTCTTTAGGATATACTCTCCTGATCGCTCTCCAATCAGCTCTAGTAAAGTTAGAATAGGTAATTTGTGTTTCGCCGTTAAGTGGTCTATTTGTTGATGTTTGTCCCTCAAATGAATGAATCATATCGATATGCACATCTTTTGGGTAACACACTTCTTCAAAAGATGTATCAACATTTGAGTCAGTTTCTTTTATAGCTTGTAATCTACATATTTGGGTAGCTTCTATTACTTTTCTTGTCATTTCTTTTCTTCTTTCATACTCTGCTTCCTCTGGACTAATTGTTTCTTCTATTTGACTTGCTATCAATTCCTCTTGACTTCTTCCCATTTTTGGTACTTATTGACTGGGGTTTGATTTGGATTTTGTACCATTTTGTTTTTTGGGTTTTTAATTATTTACTACTTCTGTTACTTCTTCTTGTTTTCTAGCAGCTCGTCTTTTTGTTTGGTGGAAGATGTTTCTTGCTTTGTAGTAACATGTGTATTTCCTAAGCCTGTTGTATCTTCATTTCCTTCTCCTAACAAATCCGATGGTGAGATTGGATCCCACTCATACTCATTTGAGTCTATTTCAGAATCACTATCTAAGATTACACCACTATATCCAACAGGGATATTATATGGCAAGAAGAGTTTGCTAATAATTGATACAATTTTTGTCACCTATTTTGATTCAGGTTCCATACTTGCTTGCACTCTTTGAATCTGTTTATAAGAATCTTCTTCCCTTTGAATGGTGAGTTCTTGTTGTTGTTGTTGTTCGTACTCTTCTTGTTGCTTGTTGCTATGCCAATTCTTGTGATGATGGTTCCCTTTGTGTTGTTTTCTTGTTTCATTGGTGATATTGATGATCTCAACTTTGTGTAGGTTGAGTATGCTAGCCATACCCAAGTTTATATTTGTCAAAAGCATGTTGATAGTGAGGTTGGATGGGTTCTATGATTCCTTCTTGATTCTTGCCAATAGGGCCTTTTACTTGGTATCCCATTCTTTGCATGATTCTAAAGCCATTACCATACTGCTTTATGGGGATAGCGACCTCTAAAGATGCTACTTTGATCTCTTCTTTATCCTTATACAACCAATTAAGGATATATTTGTCTTTAGTTTCTTCAGATAATGTCCCAACTCTAACAAATGCTCCATCAAATTTTTGAACAGGATTTTGTGGGTTTTGTGATTGTGAACTTGTCAGTTTTCCACAAGATTTGGAAAAAGTGGTAAAGTTTATAAATAATATTTTTTCATTCCTTCATCATTCAGCTTCAACTTTTTATCAAAACTTTCTAAGGTTGATGTGAATGATGTCTCTTGATATGACGCAATAGGAGAGAATGCTTCTCTGTTATAAGGAATTGTTGCATCCTAAGCTGGCTTCAAATTGTTGCAATATTGAGTTGAATCTGCTGAAATTGTTATCTCTTGTCCATTATATGGAAGTTTTACACATTGATGATAGGTTGATGGAACTGCTTGCATATCATGAATCTAGGGTCTTCCCAAAATAATTTTATAGGATAAATTCAAGTCCAAGACTTGACAAACTATATCTTTTTGAACTGGTCCTATCCTAATTGGTAAAACCACTATTCCTTTGGAAGAACATTCTTCTTCATCATAGGCCTTGATTGTTATTCTCTTTTTGGGATCTACTGTATTTTTTGAAATACCCAAAGTTTTTACTAAACTCAACACACAAATATTTAATCCAACTCCTCCATCTATGAGAACATGCTTGACTCACGTTTTATGAATAAGTACTTCAATGTGTAGCAGAGTATTATGAGGATGTTGCAATGATAGGTCATCATTTTCTGTGAATGATAAGAAATGAGGGGCTATAAGATGTCCCACCATGTTTTGAAACTGGTCAACATCCAAGTCTTTGGAGACTGTTGTTTCTAATAGAGCCTTTTCCAATATTTCCTTACGCGTTGGTGAGATTTTTAGGAGCTCTAGGATTTATATCTGCGCGGGTGTTTTTTGTAATTGATCTACTAAGTTATATTGTCTCGAGGTAGAGGTTGTTTCATTTATTACACTCGGGAATGTTATCTTAGCCTTGCTTTAAGTAATGGCATGCACTAGTTTTGAGGGTATTTTATCCTTAACAATGATGACGTTTACCACATTGTTGTAGGTATGAGCATAATTTACATTTTCTTTTCCTTTGTCGTCTTGTGTATTTGAGGGTCCACCCTTTTCATAGTTAGAGAGTGGAGTTTTAAAGGTTAAATGTCATTCAATTGCTTTGTGACCATCCAGTGTGATAACCTCATTGTAAATTAAATCTTTGATAATATGTTTTAGCCTTTGACAATCATTAGTTTGATGTCCCTTGTTTCTATGAAAATCACAAAAATGGTTGCCATTCCACCAACTAGGTTTAATTTTGGGCTCAAAATCTCTTGCTTCTCGTAATATGATTAACTTGTTTGCAAGAAATTTTTTTAAATCCTATTCCAATAGTTCCCCAATGTTGGTAAATTTTATGCGAGGGTTGGAAAAGAAAGGTTTTGGTTTAATATTATCTTGGTTATTCACTGGCGCTCGACTTGAGAGATTGAAAATAGGTTGTTGTAATTTAACACCATTGTTATCAGGTACTCCCTCATTAGCAATTTTGTTCTTTGTCCAAAATTTTGGTTTATCATTTTTGTTGTTGTTATTATTGAAGTTAGAGGAATTACTTCACTCCTTGTAGAGTTTCAACTCTCCTTTCTTGACCATAGAATCCTCTATTTTTAAACCATTTTCAATCATTTTTGCAAAACTACGAGGACATTGTAACTTGAGTCTATAACTCATTTCATCGGTAAGATTATCAATGAAGATGCCCATTTTCTCCTAATCTGGCACTGGTCTAGGGTATCTATGAAACAATCATCTCCATCGCTGTAAAAAGACCTTGAAAGATTCCCCATTCTTTTGTTAGATGTTACACAAATCCAACATTGTTATCTCATGGTGTATGTTATAGGAGTATTATGAAATGAAATTGTTTACAAGATCCTCAAATGATCTAATCCTAGGTGGTAATTTAGAGAAACATTCCATTGATTGTCCACTCAAACTTCTAGGAAATAAATGCATGAGATAGGTTTCATTATGTGCAAATTCCATACTCATGGTACAAAATTCCCTAATGTGAACTTGAGGATTTGTTTTCCCATCATATTTATCATATTTTGGGATCTCACAATATTGTGGGAATGACACCATATTCAAATTATTGTCTAAAGGATATGGATAGATATCCTCCAAGGAATATCTTTTATCACTTTTTACATTCTACATATCTTGTATCTGTTGTTTCAAAGTTTGCATTTTCTAAGTGAGAATTAAAAGAGGATCACCAACATGGGTTCTTCTTGTATCCTCATGAGTTCTTGTGTCACCCTAATTCCCTCTTGTTTCATCTTGGTTCCTTGTGGTATCATCATGGTTTTTTATGGTAACATCATGGTCTCCTATGACATCGCTATTCACCCGATTTATGTTATCATCATCTTGATCATTTTTGTGTTGAGTACGACTTGATTCAGCATTTTGTCTTAGGATTTATAGATCAAAACTTTGACATAATTTAGCCCTTGATCTTTCCAACATCAAGAAGTATTTTTGTTTTTGAGTTTCTAACATTCCTTTCATTAGTTTGTCAAATTTAGGATCTTGTTGAAGCTCTCTAATGGTAACAATAATTTCTTCCTCTTCCTTATTTGTGTGTTCAAATTCATGGTAAGCAGGATTTTCCTCCATTTGTTGTCTTTTCAATTGATCATGTTGAGCTCTAGTCCAAACTAGCATTGAATGTTTTAATTTTCGAGATGTGACTCAATGGGTGATCAATTGTTCAAGTAAATATGCTAAGTTGATTCTACCACCTCTATTGAGTTCTTGTGATAATCCCGATCTTTGTTGTAAAGCACACGTTCTCAAAGGTTCTTCGTCAAACTCATTTCCATGACCATGTAGGTACACATGGTAGCAGAGAAAATATGTGATGTTTCAACAAGATTTTGCAATTTATGTATAGAAACTTTCTCTTTTTCAAGAGTGCTTTATAACTAAGGTTCCTCTTTTTGACACGATACTAAATGGTCATATGGGTATTTGATTATTTGCAATTTTTTGATCCTAATGAGAGTGCAAATTTTGTGAAATTTTGATATAACCAAGTTCAAAGAGGAATGATATATCTAATGCAAAGAACATGGTTAATCTGATCAAACTTTGTAGTTTCATGATAAAGGATGATATATCCTAATGAGAAACTGTGTTTGTAGAAAACTTAAGTGTGATCTAACTTTATGTTCAAAATGTTCAAGAAACCTATTTGCTTGACTAGCTATGAAGTCTGTTAAAGTGAAAGTGAGAATTTCTCGAAATGGGTATCCCAAATCTGTTTTCAAAACATTGTGTTGACTAGTAGAAATACCTGTTGTTGTGAATGTGCTAAAACAAATGAATTAAATTTTTTGACAAATGCGGCTATAGATTTGAACAAATGCATTGTACTGTGTTGTAAATACGCAACTCTGCAGTGTATATGCACTGTTAGGTGTTGTAAATGCGCTACAATTTAATGAATGTGCGGCAAGATTTTATAGATGCATTATAGGACTTAATAAATGCGTCGTGTTGTTACTCAAATACATTGTAGGATTGTGTAAATGTGTTAAACTGCGTTTTAAATGCACGACTCTGTCCTCTTCCAGTAAGTTTTCCAAATTTCTTCTATTTTTAAAAGGGATGATTTTCTATCTTTGATTGAGAATGTAACACAAACACAACAGACACAATGTTTGGAAAATAAAAATGCAAAGACAAGCATGGTTTCTTATGGCAGGCCAAGATAGTAGTTGTTGAATCTCACTTGGGTTTCCCAGAGGTTACGCTTATTCAAAGCGGATACTTAGATGCTTGACCCCATCAGCTCCACTCCAAAACACTCACTTCTCTAGGAAAGCCAAGAATTAGTTCCCATGAAACTCCTCATGGAAAACTTCGCATCTCTACTAAGAATTGTATGGGTGTGAGTCTCATTAGAGGTTTGACCTCCTGTACCAACAACTAGAAGGATTTTGGCTTCTATAGAAGAGAGTTTTTAGTAAGAGCATTCGGTCGAGTGGCCATACATGTGGCATGTTATGCTCCATTAAGGAAGTCCTCCCAACCTATAGAGATTGCACTCTATAGGGTTTATGGGGAGTCATAATGTTGGTATGAACTAATTAACACTCATTGCCTGTAACTTTTTTTACAAAAACAATTTATTTATAGTGGTTCGAAAGAGCTGGGCTTTAGCCCATTATCACTTGGGTCATTCCCTCTCACCAAACCTTAAGGGCTACTCGGGAGGCAAACCCTCTAAAGGTTACACATTTTAGAAAATGGGTCTAATTTTATGATCACCTGGTTAAGGTGAGAGCATAATAACCTACCACTTTATGCAAACACAGCAAAACAAGAGATGATTTAACCTCCTAAATTAGTCTAAGTGCAACTATTCTAAGAAGACAAAGATGCAAGTTGCATGTTGTAAATTAACCACCTATTTAAACTATGTGAAGCAAAAATGATCAAACTAAGCCCCTAATTAATCTAGATGTGTAAATGCATGAAAAACACCTGCAAAATCACCCATTAGTAGTTTGAGATATTTTGTCTTCAACGATCGACAAGCCGCAAATGTTAGACAACTAGATTATAAAAATCTGCAATTTGATAGAAACAAATGCGCTGTAACAACAAATGTGCTAAAACTAAATTTAAATGCGCAACCCTGTCATACAAATGCGTTAACTTGCATTCTATATGCGTTAAAATGTAACAAATGCATTATTAAACCTAACAAATAGGCTATTAAACCTAACAAATGGGCTACCAGATATTGCAAATGCACTACAAGAAGCAACAAATGCATTACACATATGTTAGAAAGTTAAACAAATGCGTTGCACTACTATAACTATGAGAATGAAAGACAAAAGATAGAAAATGAGGCCCAAGCCCCATGGTGGGCGCCAAAATGTGTAACCTGGAAATATTTCAAGAATGAACCTACAAGATTTGTTAATTTCACAATAATATAAACCTACAGGAAACTCCAAAATTACCAATGAAATAATTAAAAGAGAAATATTTAAAATAGTAAACCTCCACTTGTTGTCTCAGTGTGTCTTATCATCTTTGATCTTGTTGAAGATGTTGATGTTGCTCTCAGATTGCACTAGTCGTAGCTTCTAAGACGAAAAATGATGAGTGGACTCTTTGATAACTAGATATTGTATGCAACTATATGAAAGATTAAACTAAAAGCCAAAGGCACACTGTAAATTTGCTAAAATGCTTGAATGCTCCAGAACTCAAGTCAATGTAGGATAACTAGTAGATTCAAAATACTAGAGAAATGCTCCTTTTATAGATTTTCATGAGCAAATTCCCATGTAGCAGAGATCAATGGTTGAGTTTTGATCATGCAAGATTGATGGTTATGAAAGGTTAGTTGGAATGTGAGAGAAAAAGGGGGAAGATGTTCCTCATACACATGCAAGATAGAGGAAAAGGTGGAAGAGGAGTCCAAGTAGCATGATGCTCACCTTGACTGAAGATGAAGACTCCAAGAATATAGGATGGTTGGAGGAGATTTAGGAAATATGGGACAAGTGGAAGTTGACCAGGATGATGTAGACACAACCTCCTCCAAAGATGTAGGAGTGATGGAGAGAATATAGGGAGTAAGAGGACAAGTAAGCATTTTCATTCTCTTGACTAGGAAATAGAGGTTAGGAGTAATTCAAGTTGTTGAGGTTGTTGCGGTGGGATTAATGTTGCTTGTGGATGTTTCTAGATTGTGTGCTATGGGTATTGGTGGTCTGCATTGTTGAATATTTTCTTGATCCAGTGATGTTCTTCATGTTATGCAATGTTTTTAGTGTTATAGCGTGTTTCAGATGGTCATGGCATAATTCTTGGAGGTGTTTCATATTTGCAGTGGTTATTTAGGTCCAAACTATGTCTTAGATGACATTGCTTTGGTCTACATGCATTACTATAGCGTGTGGTGAGCCGACCTATGTTTCATAGGTTGATGTCTTGTATAAACACATGTTATAATAATTGTGTGAGGGATAATCATGCTATGTGTGAATATTGTATCAATCATTCAGTAGCAGGAAAAGTGTGTGAAGTTGTGAGAAGAAGAGTTCCAGAGTAGATTTGTTAGTGTGCTTAAACAAAATTGTAATCAAGCATTAGGAGATTCTATTCTTTCAGTTCATGTAATTTGGATTATTGTCTGATCTTTGTAAGACAATGAGTCTTCCTCAGGGTTGTAGCCCTTTCTTGTTTTGAGCAGTGAGCTCTAGGCAGTGTGCCTGAATGCATGTGCATTCCCCATTGTAATATTTCACTTACTCCTAAAAAAGTATTATCTCATGGTGGGTAGGTTGCTATCGCAGTTTTTCCCTTAGCTGGGTTTTCCATGTCAAAAATCTTGGTGTTATGTGTGTTATTGATTTGGTGTTGTTTTATGCTTTAACTATTCATTATCAGATCTACATTGTGGTTTAAGTTGTTGTAAGGTTTTAAATTTCTAGTGCAAACCGATTAATCCCCCCTCTCAGTTTGCTGCATTGTTGCCAACAGATTTGTGCTATGTACATTTGTGATGTATCTCTGATACTATTGTGATATCATTGTACTTTGGATATCGATTATTTTAATTATATGAGATGTAGTAGATATTATTGTTCTATTTCCTTATGATGGATGCAATTATTTACATTATGGATGCATTCTACTTTTCACATGCTTTATATGGTCTAGATGATTTACATGATGAATGTACCTATTTACATGATTATGGTTTTACTTTCTATATGGTTCACATAGCTTAGATTTTTCTTGATGACAAGATGCAATGCATGTTGGATGTATGCATCTTCTTTTTTGTGCTCTATATGATCCTACAATATGCAACGTATAAGTTTTACTAATTATGAGATGCACTTCGCAATGATGCTATTTATGATTTTTCTATGCGTATGTACATGTTTATGTGATGGATGCTTATGTAATGCAATTTTATGATGATCTATGTTGCTCATGTAATGAAGGAATAATGCAATGAGGGTTATGCATTCTTATATGATTTCATAAAGTGATGGAAAATATGCAATGTTTATGAAATGAATGATGATGAATATGAGAATATAAACAATAAAAAATATGCCATGGTTAGGTGATGAGTTATGCATATGTACGTGATTATGATATGATTGTGGTAGAATATGTAATGGATATGGATATGTAATAATAATTTATGCATGAATTTCCTTATGTATAATGAAATGAAATGTGTAGATATGATGTGAAATGTAATATGTTATGAGATGTGGTGATATGCTAATGCAATGCATAGATGAATAACATGAATATAATGATATAAAATGAAACTATGTGTGATGAATATTTGAATGCAATTATATAGAATTATTGATGCAATGTGAAGCTTATATACAAAATGAATCAAATTAATTATAGTGATGGAATGCTAATGATTGGAATGTGATGCAAATGGAATGCTTGTTTTTGTTAATGACCAATATACTCAATCCCTTAATATGCGAGATAACATCATCTGACCCCAGCCTTGGTAAATGATATCTGGCCTCATTATGCACCATGAATGCAATATGAATAAAACCTAGTCTAAGTATGCAAAGATGCAAACTAATGCAATGCTATCATTAGACTGGTCACTTGATCATGCTTTTTATCATCATTGAGCCTTTTAAAATGTTGTAAGAAAATACAAACATCAATGGTATAATTAAACCATGATGACTTGAGTATTGCTTACAAGGATTTTTATATTGAAAGTTAACACAAGAATTGAGGTATGATAAAACCAAGATGACCTAAGTATTGCTTGCGTGTAGATAGATAAAAGTTAACCATCTTCCTATGCAAACCCAAAATGTCGTTGATGATGTATTTTTGATCATGTCCTGTGACAAATTTGCATAGTAGTAATGATTATCTAACAGACACTAGACAAAGAAAAGATCATGCTTCGTCCTTGTTCCTCAATATGAGACATCCTTGAGTTACTCGAGAGACATGATAGCAAAAAATCAAGATACAACAACTAAACATCCATACTAAAGTATTTCAAACATGATTCAAAAAATATCATCCATTGATTGTTTGTTCATTTCATGTCGAGTTTGATTGTGATACTTATGCCCAATATTCATTGAGCATTGGATTTTGTGATCTTTGTTTTCTACAAACATTCCCTGACTGTTTCTTGTCTATTGTGTTTAAGATCAACATAGATTATTGTCGACTAGGTTCAGGATTTTGCCCCTAGTCCTAAATTACACCTTTACTATGAGTATATACAATGATCAAAACCATGGCGAGATTTACAGATGATGCTTGATTAGATACATGAGGCTTAATTGTGAAAATGCACAATAGCAGTGAATGGATGCAAGCAAAGAGATGCGAGACCTAATAGATGGAGAAGTTGACTAACAAATAGTGCTTGTTTCCAGGTTTTTACTATTTGTTTTTTTGGTACTTTTTCTCATATTTGATTTTTTTTTGTATTTTTATAAATTTTTTTTGTTTTTTTTTTTTTGCTTTTTTGCTTTTTTGTATTTTTTCTACTTTTTTAATTTTTTTTTATTTTTTCTGCTTTTTTGATTTTTTTTTCTTTTGTTTGTATTTTTTCAGATATAGAATTTTTTCAAATGTAGGCTGTTAATGGGCTCTTGAAGAAAATCTCCTTCAGGTGTTGACAACTGATAGGCACCATACCCATACGCAGTTGTGACGACAAAGGGACCGAACCAGTTTGGCTCGAACTTCCCCTTTTTTTTTCGATCTTGCTAATTGCGTGGATTCTCCTTTAGTACCAAATCACCAACTTGGAATATTTTACACTTGACCTTATGATTATAATTGCATGACATCCTTTGTTGGTAAACTCTCAAGTGATCAATGACATTCTGTTAGGGTTCTTGCAACAATTCCAGCTCATGCAGTTGAGACACTCGTTGTTCCTCGTCTAGAATGAGACCTTTGATTGACACACTAGAGAAGGTATCTCCACTTCAACTAGTAATATTACTTCAGATCCATAGACAAGGGAAAATGGTGTGGCACCTATAGGTGTGCAGATACTGGTACGATACACCCATAAAGAAGGGTTCATTTGAACATGCCAATCTCTGCTAGTGTCATTAACTGTCTTTTTCAAAATTGTCTTGTTGGAGGTTTCTACCTGCCTATTTCCTTGGGGATAATAAGGCATGGAGAATCTGTGCTAGATCTAAAATTTCTCACAGAGCTCTTTTACATCTTGATTTTTGAAAGGCCACTCATTGTTAGTGATGATAATCATGAGAATGCTATAGTGACATATGATATAGTTCAAGATAAATGTAGCAATATGTTTTCCTGTGACATTTGTGAGTGACACTACTTCAATCCATTTTGTGAAGTACTCGATAGCTGTGTGGATAAACTTATGACCATTGGAAGAAGGTTGATGAATTTTTCCCACTAGATCAAAGACCCTATTGAAAAAATGGCTAAGATATTGCTAAGGCATGGAGCTCCTATGCTAGTGCATGTATGAGATTGCCATGGATTTGAAACTTCTTGCACTTTTTGGCAAACTAAAAAGAATTGCTCTCCATAGCTGGCCAATAGTAACCCAATCATATGAGTTTCTTCAAAAGAGTAAGACCACTTAAAAGGGTACCACATATACCATTATGGACCTCCTTCAAAGCCTTCTCAGATTCTTCTTTCTCAAGGCATCTGAGGAGAGTACCATCCAAACCTTGTCTATAAAGAGTATTCACGATACTAGTGTAACGAACAAATTGTCAAATGAAATTTCGTTTTTGGTTTATTGATTGGTTAGGAGGAAGGGTACCATCTTTCAAGTAGGTGTAGATTTGGCCATAATGAGAGGAATCGGGTTCTACTAGGTGGCATATGAGTTGGGTATCAGGACAATCGTAGTTGGGATAAAACAGTTCTTCCACCAGAAATTCATAACAATCTTGGTTTTCCTGCTTTTGAAGTAAAGAGGCAATTGTGGCCATGGCGTCTTCTGCTTTGATATCATTCCTTAGGATTTGCTCAAAAGAAATATCCACAAAGTACTTTTTGAAGTCATCTACCATCATGTTATAAGGCATGAGTTTGTCATATTTTGTTTGATAATCGTCATTGACTTGATTGATTATCGGTTGAGAGTCTCTGTTCTACCTACAAGTGTGTAATGTTGTATTATATGGCCATCTAGATGCTCATGATCCATGCCTCATATTCTGCCATATTTTTAGTACAAGGAAAATTTAATCTATATGATTTTGGGATGGTATGACCTTGAGACGTGACAAATAACAAGCTTTCCCCCGATCTATGCTATGTGTAGGAGCCATCAAAATATAACTACCATGTTTTCTTGTTAACTATGAGAACATCAACATTTTGAAATTCAATGCGGAGTGGATGATAATCATGGAGTGGTGCTTCTACCAGTTGGTCAGTGATCACTTATCCTTTGATAGCTTTTCTGTCAATATACTCAATATTGAACTTGCTCAGGATCATCACCCATTTTGATAGTCTACTTGTTAATGCTGACTTGCTAATAAGATATCTCAATGGATTAATTTTGGCTATCAGCTTAACTAAATGAGTTAGCATAATTTTGGGAAGCAAATTGGTGCAACCATGACCAAGAGGATCCTCAAGAAGGACAATCCAGATGATGCAGCAAGAGTAGCACAACAAAAGAAACAACACAAAACATAGAAAATGGAAAATTTGACATCCACATCATCACATATTCATTGTAGAACATTCGGTAATAATTCGATTACAAGCAGGCTAACATGTCCAGTTACAGACCACATTTCAGAATACAATTCTTTCAGACCACCAATAAGTATCTAAATTACAATTCATGAATCTAGATCATCACAATACTTATTTCTATCTCAAAAAATCACATACAACTATATATATATATATACCATCCGACACATATCCGAGTTAGCACATTCTCCAAAACAAGAAAATGAAATGTGTAAAATAGGTCGGCCCCAAAACAAGAAGATCTCAACTGCCAAGAACAAACATGAAGTGTGGACCACAAAGGAAGGTTGGACAAGGGCCCAAAAACATTGAGCAAGGTCCCAAATAGATCTGCAAACCAAGAAATAGCTCTGCATGAGAAGAAATATCCAACATAGATGATAAGCTCAAAATTGTGCCTAAGCCAAGAAACAAACACTCTAAAAAGAATAACTTGCTAGAAAAGAATCCAAATGAACTGGAAATCAGGAATTATGATCAAGAAGAGGCTTGGAAATAAAAAAATTGATCTGTAATGAAAAAGAAACAACTACCAGAATATACTGAAGAACACAAGATACCACTAAGAGGGGGGTAAATAAGTGGTTATCAATAACCTTAAGCCTTTTAATCCTAAAAAGTGTACCAATAAGAAATTCCAAGACTAAGGGAGTATATCAGTGAGATAAAAAGAATGATCAAGAAGGAAAGCACACAAAGACACATCACACAACACCGAATATACAAGAAAAACCCAAAGTGGTAAAAAACTTGGTGAGAAATGCTGCTAGAGTTTATTGCTCCAATCCAGCCTCATAATGAAATAACAGTTTTACAAAGTTTAGGGAACCAACCCAAGGAGCACCAACCCCTAATGATTTATGGGCACCAACCCAAAGGACCACCAACCCCTAATTATTTATGGGAAGCAACCCAAAGGAGCACCAACCTTTGCACCAAGCACCCATTCAATGATTACAATGAATGCTATCAAATCAATACAATAGTAATAACCTTGTTACAAATGAGTTTTGTAACTCTCACAAATATCTTTGTCTGATGTTCTATATTCTTTGCATTATCTCTATTAGATCTCCCATCACTCTCCCTCTGACTTACCAGTTGATTCCTCAACAATCTGATTCACTGTTATGCTTTGTTTTGCTTTACCGGTTGACTCCCTTTCTGTCACTTTGCCTCAACTCTACTAGGACCTTTTTCTCTCTATCTCAATTTGCCTTTATACTCTGCTTCCACCTTACCAGATCTCCTTTCACTCTCTATTGCTTTATCAGATCCCATTTACATTCTGTCACTATCTTACTGATTCAATCTCTGCCAATCAGATTGTCTGTTATGCTTTGCAATAGTTTTACTGGTAAACCTTGAACCTTTCCGATTGAACCTTGTCTGCCAGATCTTCTTCTTGCTCTTCTTCTCACTTCTCGATCTACCTTCACTTCAATAGTTCACACTCCAACAGATAGATCAATACTCGCTCATCCCACACTTAGTTTTTTGATTTGCATATTTATATGTATGATTTTCCGCCAAAATGCCATATTCAAATATTTCTTGCCTAGGGTTTTTCTTCACCGACTTCAATCAGTATTAGATCGGATCTCTTGCCTTGGATTGAGCACCTACAATAAATGAATTTCTCTGCAACAAGATCTTCTCTGCATGTGATTACATCTTTTAGAAAATTCCATATGTCAATCGAATCTTCTTCTGTTGAACACATTAAATGTAGTTGCTTCCTTCTTCTGCTCGAGAAAATGATGTCCAGATCATTGCTCGAAGAGATCTGATCACATGTCAATTAATCACCTCAATCCATACACATTCCTACAATAGATCCACCATTTGCACATTTTTTGGTTAATGTCGACCTATTTCAATCTTGTCCATACCTACCTCGTTCAATATGCCAACTCTCCGTTCACTGACCGCTACATCTTAGGTTTTCTATTTTGCCACCTAGAAACCATGTGTCATCTCTATCGGCATCCAGCTCAATTGACTATTTCAGTTTTGGATCAGTCACCAACCAAACA
This sequence comes from Cryptomeria japonica, assembly GCF_030272615.1. NCBI lineage: Eukaryota > Viridiplantae > Streptophyta > Pinopsida > Cupressales > Cupressaceae > Cryptomeria > Cryptomeria japonica. The sequence continues at coordinate 19,550,957 of NC_081415.1, read as the reverse complement.
TACAATCGATGTTTACCAACTGGTTCATCTTACCCTACTAGTTATACATTAACTGGTTAACCTTCATGCCATGCTCTTCTCTGTTTTTTCGGTTAGGTCATGTTATCCTAGACCGAACTTGCCAAACCATGACACATGCCCAGCATGAGTCACTATGCACATCTCCATCTGATGAGAGTCCTTCACTTTGTCTCTTTGTTATTTTACTGGTTGCCTTATTGGTTGACATAACATGTCAACAATCTCCAATGCAGACCTTCTAACATACTGGTAGATATGTTTACCGATTGACAATACTCTTGCCTGCATACGAGTAACACCCATTAGAACACCATGCCAACAATATTCAATTGTTTCCAACTGTGGTAACACCAATCTCCATTTGCATCCCGGTTGACATCAACATCTTGGAATGAAACCATATTTGCAATTGCTAAGCCTTTCCTTTCTTCTACATTAACCCAAACATCATCTCAACTGGTTTTGCCAAAGTGGCAACCACATCACTTCTTATCCTTCCTTTTCTGTCCTGGTAGCTCATGTTGCCTTCTCTTGTTGATTCGGTGCATATCTTTGGTTTCATATACCGGAGGCTTCCTCAAGTTTCACTTTGGTCATCCGGTATAAGCCTTCAACCACCTACCTTTAACTTCTTTGACTATCTTTTCCCAGAGGTTATGATGTATTCCATGCATGTTGTGAAATAAGCTAAGCATTACCACCAACTAGTAGCAACAAATAGATAGTTGCACTCAATCTGCCAATCTCCTGGTGAGAATGGATCTTTGTCACCTACTGGCCAACAAATGGTGGGAACTGGTTGATATTACGTTTCTCTCTCTACTTTCGGTATTGCACTAATATGACTTTCTTGATGTTAAGTAGATACATCTTCAACCAGACATATGACCCGATAGACTTCCCATTTGTCTTCCTTGCTATCTTGAGGCAACATAATTTCTGTTAGTCTTCTCTTCATTTTGTGACAACATCTTTATTCTGTGGGACTTCAGTTGGTTGACATCAAACTTGCATACCATTTGCCTACACATTCTTCATTAGTTCAACCTTTCTTGTTGATTGGTTGTATGCTTATCTGTGGACATGTTTACCGGTTGATATAACACCTACCTGCATACCGGACCTGCATATCGATACACCTACCTGCATACCGGTACACCTACCTGCATACTGGATATGCTATACTGATTGACAATACCAGTTGACATCAATGAAAATACAATGCCAACACACACTAACATGAACACATAAACTGCAACACAACTGAACAAGAGGAAAAACTAAAAGAAAATATTTTTGGTTGATGCAATATTTCTCATAGACTGGGGATGCTCCTGCATCAGACACCCCAAGTAGAAAAAGATGTTCCATGAGAGGCAACTCATGGCCATCAAAAAAGATTCATAATATAGACTCCATGCTCAATTATGATCCAAACATCTTCTTTGTCTGCAAACCTCTTCCTTACGTCCTCCAGAACCTCAACCAGATTTCCTAACTTTTGATTCTCTTTATTTCTCTTTCCTTGCTTCATACCTACACATTGTCTCTAACTAATGCTCTCTTTCTTTTACAAATCAGATTTACTTATGCCACAAGATTTCATTCGATCTGGCACCATAACCTTACTGCCATTTGGTTCCTCCTTACTATTAGACTTATCTAATAGATCCTTCTGCAAATCCATGCCACCATTTGGTGTACCCTCTGCAACTTTCTTCTCAACACTACAACTCTTATGAAGACTCAAATTCCTCACTTCCTTCTCTTTCTACCTCAAAGAAGTGAATGTGAACTTCTTCCCATCCTTCTCTATAGTGATTAGATTTGTTCTAAAATCATAGCTAGCTCCTCTATCAAACTGCCAAGGTCTACCCAACAAAACATGACAAGCACTCATAGACAAGACATCATATAAGACCTCATCCCTAAAAGGTCTTGATGCTTTGCAAAAAGGGGTTAGAAAAACCTGTGGTATGGCAATACACACAAGAAACACAAGAAACGAGAGTCAGTGTTAACAACCAAATCTTATTCTAAACAGGTATATCAAGAGAGACACTAAAAGAAAAATAGAGCATTTGACAAAGAAAACAAATGCAACAAGGCATCTCCAAATTCCTTCCACCATGCTTGTAGCTCCTCCTCCCTTGTTCCTCTCCTCTCCAAGTTTCCAAATGAGTGTAGCTCTTAGCAACAATTTGCACTATGGATGTCTTATGGAGATTTAAGATTGAAATGTTTTAAACTATACTATGCAAGTGTAAAACAAGCTAAGTATGAGATATTATAAAATGAACTAAGATTAATTTTAGTCCAAAATGACAATATGAGTGATTATGCTAAAATTATCTTCTCTAAAATTGACTATAAGTTAAATGCATACAAGTTTTCAGGATCTGGATCATGAAGAAATGAGCTCTATTTATAGGTAAAATGGAGCAATGGAGGGTTGAGATTGAGTAATCTCAACAAGGGTCAGGATTGAAGGGTTTTAGATCCTTGTGAGGGCTTTCAACCCAATCCCAAGATGACAAATGTCAACAAGTGATGGGTTGAGAGGAGAGGGAATAAGCATTAAATGCTTGACATGACTGGAGGGTTAACTTGGGAGGTAAGGTTAATGTTGAGTTTGAAAGAATAAAGCCATTATCTAATAAATAATGTCTTTATCCAATGGATAAACTCTTGTGCAAGAGTTAGTGAGGATAACCATGGTCAAAGCAATAAATTCTTGAGAAGACACATGGGTTATATGAGGGTTGAGTTTAGAGGTAAAGTCTCTAACCATGGGAGCAAGTGGATTTAACCATAAATGGTTACGTAAGAGCCATAAATGGTCATGTAAGAGCCATTAGTGGTTTGGAAGACTTTAGAGGTTAGCTTGTTGGACACATAAAGCATTAAATGCTTTTCAAAGACTTTAAAGACTTTGAGAAGTGACTCCAAGTTGCTTAGGAATGTGACAATATTTAGGGGATGGATTAGGCTAATTAGGAATGATTAGAAAGTGGTTAGAAGGGTCTAGAAGGGTATTTAGGATTGCAAGTAGATTTGGTGGGTGAGGGAAAATAGGATTTAAATTAAAATAAAATTAATTTATTTCAATTGTGGTTGCAACTTGCATTTGTAGGAGAATGCAAGTAGGGGGTTAAATGATTTAAATAAATGTTTTAATTATTTATTTAAAAGAGGAAAGGGGATTAAATTAAATGAATAAGATTTATTCATTTAATTGATTGTGAATTTGGTTTAATGAATGAATTAAAATAAATTGAATAATTTATTTAATTAATAGGAGAATGTTTGAAGATGAATTAATTAAATGTTAATTTAATTAACTGATGGCTAGTGGGTTTTTAATCAAATAAATAGTAAATATTCATTTAATTACATGGATACAGGTCCAATATTAAAATTCATCAAATATTGCTCTTTCACTTCTATCTTTTGATCATTTTGCAGCCGAATTACCTTGTAAGGACAAGGATGCTTAAGCCTCTTCAAACCAAGCTTCTCTACCATCTCCTTAGATACCAAATTATCAATACTTCCACTATCCACAATGACTTTACAATGCTTACCACTTGATTTACAAGCAGTATGAAAAAGATTCTTCCTTTGAGTAGGTCTGGTATCTTCACTTCTTTTCTCCATCAAGACTCTCCTAAACATAAGGGATTCTCCTTGCTTCGGTTCCAAGACATTCTCACCAGTAACTCTAACTTCCTAATCCTCATTTACCACACAATTTATTTCCATCCCTTGATTGCACTCAAAATATCTATGTACAATTTGTCCACACTTAAAACACTTACCCAAGAACTCTCTTCTTCTACTGCCACTCCCTTTCCTTTGAATCTTCTGCTCTAGTTCTTTACTCCATTTACATTTTGGTCCTTCTTCAACATTCTACTTCTCTATACTGCCACTCATTTGCTTTTATATATCTCATTTCCTTTAGGATTATTCTATTGTCTTCTTTTCACTTTCTCCTTAGCCTTCAAAGCATATTGGTAAACCTCCTCAATTGCATAAATATTTAGCATACTCATCTCATCCTAGATGTTAAATTAGAGTCCATTTATGTATCTAGCCACCTTTTACCTATCCATCTCTTGATGTCTGGATCTGATCATTACCTTGCAAACTTCTTTAGTATACTCCTTCACACTCAGATATTTCTCCTTCAAGTTCTGCAACCTTTTGAATACCTCCAACTCGTAGTCTCCTGGAATGAATTTAGCCTTCAATCTTGCGACCATCTGCCTCCACTAGGTGATTTTCATCTCATTGTTATCCACTCTATCTCTCTACAACTCCTTCCACCATAAAGGAACATGTCCTTTCAACTTAGTTTATGCTAACTAGACTTGTTATGGGTCCAAAACACCCTCAAACTTGAAGTAGTCCTCCAACTCTCCAATCCAGTCTATGAAGTCTTCTAGATTCAACGAACCCAAAAAGTTTGATACCTCAACTTTATGAACTTTACTCACTTGTGTCCCTACTATAAGAAATCTCTCTTCACTCTCATCTACTGGTCCTTTAGATTCTTCAGCCTCAAGCTCTTCTCCTGCCTCTTCATATTCATCCTCTGATTCTAGATTCCTCCACAAACCAGCCAATGCATTGCAGATCACATTTCTCATCTCATTCTTGAAATCCCCCATTATCTTCTATACCCTCCTAGGGTTCATCCTTCTTGGTAGCATCTTCCCCTTTTCTCTAATGCAACTGCATCAACTCGATGATCTGATTACAAGGTTCTAATTGCCTCTCTGTGGGTGATCTATTAAACACATAAGTAGCCTGCCTCAAATTGACGATTGTTCACCCAAAGGAATGCCTCAAGGTCTGCAACCAACTTTGATAGCACTTGGTGTAGCCATGACTCAGAGGATCCTCAAAGAGGACAATCCAAATCATGCAACAAGAGTAACACAATGGAAGCAACAACAAAAAATATAGAAAATGGAAAATCTGACATTCGCGTCATCACATATTCATTGTAGAACATCTGGTAATCATCTGGTTACATGCAGGCTAACATGCCTAGTTACAGACCACATTCTAGAATACAATTCTTCTGAACTTCCAAGAAGTATCTGAATTACAATTCATGAGTTTAGATCATCACACTACTTCCTTCTATCTCAAAAGATCACATACAACTATATATATCTGGGTCGGCCACAAAAGATCACATTCTCCAAAATAGGAAAATGAAACATGTAAAATAGGTCGGCCCCAAAATGGGAAGATCTCATCCACCAAGAAAAAACATGAAGTGTCAACCATAAAGGAAGGTTTTCCAAGGGCCCAACAACATCGAGCAAAGTGCCAAATAAATCCGCAAGCCGAGAAATCACTCCACACGAGAAGAAATCTCCAACATAGATGATAAGCTCAAAACTACTTCAGAGCCAAGAAACAGACACTCCAGAAAGAATAACTCACTGGAATAGAATCCAAATGAGCTAGAAATCAGGAATGATGATTAAGAATAGGCCCGAAAATGAAAATTTGATCCACAATGAAAAAGAAATAGCTACCAGAACATACTAACAGGAACATATAAACTACAACACAACTGAACAAGAGCAAAAACTAAAAGCAAATATTTTTGGTTGATGAAATATTTCTCGTAGACCAAGGATGCTCCTGCATCACAACCACTACCACTAAGCATGCTTTCTCAATAGAGGAGTAGCTGAGCTCATATCCAACTAGATTCCTACTGATTTAGTATATGGCTCGTTCTTTACCTTCATGATCCTATTGTGCAAGAAGATCTCCTAATGATGCATCTGTAGCTGATATGTAAAGCAACAATGTCTTGCCTTCAATTGGTGACATTAACACAGGTGGATTCATCGGGTATTCTTTTATTTCTTTGAAGGATTCTTCACATTTGAAATATTTTTATGCAAGCGATGAGTAAAGGGATGACACCTATCAGCTAGTTGAGCAATGAATCTTTTGATGGATTAGAGTCTTCCTTGAAGCAATCTAAGCTGACTGATGTTTTTAGGTGATTCCATTTCCATGATTGATTTTACTTTAGCTTGATCTTCCTCTATGCCTCGAGTTGAAACAATATATCCCAGAAGTTTACCAGATGTGACAACAAATGTATATTTTTTTGGATTTAGCCTTAGCTTGTATTTCTCCAAGTGGTCAAAGATCTTCCCTAAGATTTCCAAGTGTGCTTCTCTAGTATGGGACTTGGCCAACTGATCATCAATGCAATCCTCCATGAAAGTATGCATAATATCATGAAAAATTGTTGTCATTGGCCTTTGGTATGTGGCACTTGAATTTTTAAGTCCAACATAAAGTATCCCATGGGCACGTGAAGGCCACCTTCTCTTTATCTTCTGGTGCTATTTTGATTTGATTATAACCTGAGAAACAATTCATAAGAGAAAACATGGCGTGTCCAACTGTCAAGTCCATAATGATGTCTATATTTGGTAAAGGAAATCATCCTTGTGACACGCTTTATTGAGTGATGAATAATGATGAACAACAAATACCCTAACTGGTACTGAGAGCGGGGGGGGGGGGGGGGGGGGTGGTGGGTGAATCAGTACATACAAAAACTTCTCTTCGCAACTTATCAAGTTAAAACAATGCTAATCGGTTGTCTTCATTACTGAACTTAACCATGGCAATACTAGTTAAACATAGTAAGACTTCAGACAACATAAACCAGTAAAACTGAACACTTCAAATACATTCAATACTTGATAACTACTTCACTCATAAACATATGCATGTGGCATATCAACAATACCATAACCATTAGCTCTGCATGCATAATCACTCAAACAAAGAATACTTAATCATCACATGAAAAATTCACAACTCATGACACACATATTTTTCACATGGAAACCCAAATGGGAAAAACCACGGTGGGGATGAATACCCACAAGATTGTTTTGAACTCTTTTGAAGCTCGCTCTATTAGGAGCGTAGTCCAGTTAAAGACTTTACAATAAGGTTCTTCTAGGAACTGATCTTGTTAAAGATCACCTGGTTAAGGGATGGCTATATACCTTGTTAAAGGTTACCTTGCTAGAGGATTTAAAGAACTCAATGAACTTGAGTCACCTGGTTAGAGGTTTTACAATAAGCCTGTTAAAGCTACTCGACAAAGGGATTTTCCTTATGTTGAAATGGTTAGAAGACAACAGGTAAACTCTAATATGATAACAACACTATATGCTAAGGCAGATCCTTTTCAGTTCCTCTACTCTACAATCACACTCTGTAGTTTTCCACTCATTGGTCTAGGAAGTATCTCATCACTCGGATACACACACAACAATTGCCAACACTTACATTATCAAAACTCATCGACCTTATAGACAAGAATTAGGTCGGTAACACAAACCCTAAACCCTAAGCATCTTAGGCTTACAATTACAAGTGGTCCAATCCTGACCGTCCAAACACTTTTCATAGAATGAAACAATCTTAAATAGATCAGAAGTCATTCTGCATCGTCCATTCTTCACCGCACATAGAAATCAGTAACCCATCACACTTTCTTCTCATACCGCTAAGAAGAATGTTCATTCCCGAGGTAGACATTAAATGTAGTCGATTTTCACATGCACAAAATTGACGTGGCATATTGATCTCTTCATCATCTCTTAGCTAACTCATCACAAAATGTCATCGGTTGCATTGCATAAGCTAGATTTCCAAAACGAAAACCCTAGAGCTGAGACTACCAACTGGTAGTCACACTTAGTGAAACCCTGACACCGGTTCACTACATCTCTTCATACTGGCTCACCAACTTCTTCCAATCTTCATACCAGTTCACTTGCATGTATTGACATCAATGACAACATACATTATCATCATATCATCATATCGGTTCATCAAATGCCAACAATCTCCCCCTTTGGCATTGATGGCAATACTCAGTGTAGCATTGCAACTAAAAACATCATAGACCAGTGCATCTAAAATATCTTCATCAGATATCATACATCAGATGTCTTTTCCCCTATCTCATATCTTCTCCCCCTATCTCATATCTCATATCTTCTCCCCCTTTGACAACAATGCCAAAGTGGAGGCACAAGCTTCCATACTTCATTATGCTGCTCCCCCTATGGAGTAACATCTTTCAACACATCAATCCTAAAAGATTTGTCACTATTATACCTGACTGATGTGGATCACACATCTTTAGTTTACTTCATGAAGGGTCAAAACCCCTAATTTACCTCTCAAATAGGTAAATGTAGTCTTCGGTAAGGGCTTAGTGAATATGTCTTCTAGCTGCTCCTTACTGGAAACATGTTGTAATACAACCTCTTTGTTTTGAACCTTCTCTCTCAAGAAATGATACTTGAGCTCAATGTGTTTAGTTCTTGCATGCAATACCAGATTCTTGGAAATATTGATTGCACTAGTATTGTCACAAAATATACTCATCGATTCTGATATAGGTACTTTGAAACCGTCCAATACATGTTTCATCCAGATCGCTTGAGTGCAGTTCATGAATGCTGCCACATATTCTACTTCAACTGTAGACTAAGAAGTACATCTCTGCTTCTTACTCGTCCGTGAGACTAGTCTTCCACCAAGAAAGAATGCACCACCAGTTATTCTCTTCCGGTCGTCCACATTACCTGGCCAATCTACATCGGTAAATACCTTGAGATTAAAATCACCATTGTATGGATACCACAATCCATAGTCAACAGTCCCTTTCAGATATCTAAGAATCCTTTTGACTGCTACCAAGTGGGATTCTCTTGGACTTTTCTAAAAATGAGCTACTATGCCCACTGCATGAGCAATATCTGGTCTGCTATGCACCACATAGTGTAGCTTATCGATTATTGACCAGTACTCCTTCTCATTCACCAACGCTGAATCATCTTCCTTAGTTAGTTTACAGCTGGTCACCATCGGTGTACCAATCAGTTTTCTCTCCTCCATGCCAAAGGTCTTCAATACCTCTTTGACATACTTGGACTGGGTAATAAAGATACCCTCTTTCATTTGCTGAATCTGTAAAACAATGAAGAACTCTATCTCTCCAATTAAAGACATCTCAAACTCTTTCTTCATTTCATCTACAAAAGCATGACTTATTTCATCATCTCCTTCAAAGATTATGTCATCTACAAATACTTCACAGATTAGAATCTGCTTCAGATTTCAGGTATATGTTACTGTCCTCACTTGTTCTCTAAAATCCTATTTTCACAAGATGAGAGTGTAACCATTCATACCATGCCCTTGGTGCTTGTTTCAGTCCATACAGGGCTTTGTGTAATCTACACACCATGTTACTGTCTTCTGATAAGGCAAACCCATCCGGTTGCTCAATATACACTTCCTCTTCTAGGATTCCATTCAAGAACGCAGACTTCACATCCATATGGTAAACCTTAAATCCATTGAATGCTGCAAATTCAAGTAGCATTTGGACACCTTCCAGTCTATCCATGGGAGCAAAGGTTTCTCCATAGTCTTCTCCCTCTTCCTGAACATATCTTTTGCATACAAGTCTTGCCTCGTTTCTTACAATTGTGCCTTCTTCATTTAGCTTATTCCTGAAGACCCATTTGGTACTTATGACATTCTTATGTTTTAGTCTGGTTACCAAGGACCATGTTGCATTCTTTTCTATCTGGTCTAGCTTTTCTTCCATTGCCTTAATCTAGTCTTCATCTGTAAGTGCTTCTCTGGAAGTCTTGGGCTCCACTTCAGAAATCATGCAAGAGTTTTCTTTCACCTTTCTTCTTGTGAGTATCCCTGCATCTTTGTCTCCTATGATTTGCTTCGGATCATGATGTAGTTTCACATATCTAGGAATGACTCTAGTTGGTTCTGCTAGCTTTTCCTCTACTTCTTCACTTAATTCTTCTTCTTCACTCATTGCAACTTCCACCGGTACAGGAACACTGAGATTTTTACTTGTTTCTTTCTTAACCAGTTCCCAAAAGGCTATACCTGGTTCTGTAGCATCATAAATTGTACGCACTTGCTAGGGTGGTACAATTTCACACCTAGTTTAGCACCTGCCTTGGTGCATTTTGTATTTTGCATTGCATTTCCCCTTTAGCACTTAATTAATCAAATTAATTAGGTCTAAGGTTCTATTTCATCATCATCTATATCATAAAGTTGGGCCCTTTTCATTAAAGTGTGCCCTTTTCATTTTATTCCTCCAATACATCATTTAATCAAAAACCCTAATTAGGTCCTATATTGAACTTGGGGGCTTGATTTCGGGGGTCAAAACATCTCAAAATCAGCTATAACTTCGGGATTCTCTCTAAAATCATCATATCCGACGGCCCTGAAAATTTGGTGAAAAGTTGTCGGGACCATGGCGCCCGGAGTGTACACGGTCCCGGACATTTTTCCCGAAATTTTGGGAGCACAATCCAATCATAAAATAAAGCTTAACCCCAAGAAATTGGCGGGAGATTCAATCTCTAGGTCGGCCAAAAGACGAAATTATGACCTAGGGTTTCATATATAAGAGCTCTCTTTCTTCATTGGAAAGCATCTGATTTTTGGTTTTCAGGGACCTTCTATGCAACGAAAGAGTAGATCTTTGAAGACTTCAACAACATTCAACATCCATCTATCAAGCATTTATCAATTTCATTCATCCATTTAGGGCTTGGAAGACATTGAAGAACAATAGGAGATTACCGACTGAAGATTGGCTTGTACCCCTCCCTTGGGGGTTGGGTATGATTTCATGTTGTTTTCATGTCTTTGCATAAGCTTCAATATATCCTTTATTCATGCTTTAGATCACTTTGCATCTTGATTTAGAGTATTTACATTATCATTTACAAGCAATTAGGGTTTACTTTCTAGGTTGCTCTTGTTTGCTTACTTGCATTTTAGGATCTTGCACACACACAAGGTCTGCACACACAATACATTTTACAATACAACTTTTCTATTCGTGGAGGTGGAAATCACTGAAGTGGGGGTTTGACTAAGGCAAAACCCTATATAGCCTCCCACCATACCCTTTTCAGATATAAGTGCAGGTTTCGGGACTCGGACGATGCCGCAGGTTACAGATCCGAGAGAAGCAGACTGAGACCGACCTTCCCACCAAATTTCAAAGCAAAAGACCAAGATAGGGGTGTGCGGCACCCTGGTCCTGCCAGGACAGGGGCGCTGGGCGCCCTGGTCCTCCTGACAGACAGCAGTTTTTAGCATTTTTGACAGCTTTCCAGGTTGCAAAACAGCAGTTTCCGGAGCAGTTTTCGGAGCAGTTTCAGGGGTAGAATCAGGACAGTGGCGCCTGCGCCCCTATCCCAAACATTTTCACTTAGATTTTGACTCCGGGTACGCATTTGCATTCTTGTCTTATCCTTGTGTTTACAGCTTTCCATTGTTTAAGTTCAATTCTGCAATCTTGTTATTAGTTCATACTTGCACTTTGGGGTTGGGAATTGAACTTGCATCGTTTTATCTTTCAATTGCAACAAAGGAATAGAAATCCTAATAGGTAGCTCGTGGCTCTCTCTTCCACAAGAAGAAGTAGCCAATTGTGTGATACCTCTAGGCTCTTTCGTATTCCACAGTGTGTGGTTGAAAGTGAGATTAGGGCATGTTTGCTTAGTGTCACTTTTTCTCCTACACAGGTTCATCTTCCACTTTCTCACTGTAGGTTTCCTCAGGTTCCTCAGGGGATTTATCAACCCTAACATTGATACTCTCAACAATTTTTTGTGTTCTATTAATGTAGCACTTGAGAGCTTTACTCTTAGTGGAATATCCCAGAAATATTCCTTCATCACATTTAGCATCAAACTTGCTCAGATGCTCACCTCTCTTGATGTAACACTTACTGCCAAATGCTTTAAAATAACTCACAGTGGGAGTCTTCCTGGTCTAATACTCATAAGGGGTTTTAACTCTACCTTTCTTGATGAGTACACGATTCATAGTATAGACTGCAGTGCTCACTGCTTCTCTCCAAAAAGTATGAACAACCTTTCCTTGGATCAACATTGTTCTGGCCACTTCAACTACAGTCCTGTTATTCCTTTCTGCTATGCCATTTTGTTGTGGTGTCCTTGGGGCAGACAACTGTCTCTTGATACCGCTATCTTCATAGTACTTCTTGAATTCATCAGAAGTGAATTCACCTCCTTGATTAGTTCTTTGGCATTTTATCTTTTGACCACTTTCCTTCTCTACTAATTCTCTAAAGGCTTTGAAATTTCTGAACTACTCAGACTTGTCTTTCAAGAATGTAACCCACATCATTCTTGAGCAATCATCAGTAAGAATCATGAAATACCTATCTCCCTGAATACTTCTAGTTTTCATAGGACCACACAAATCAGTATGCACAAGATCAAGTAAGTTTTCTATTGAAAAAGACTTACCTTTGAAAGTTGAGGAAGACATCTTCCCAAGTTGACATTCTCTGCATAAAGCATTCTCCGGTTTGTTCAGCAAAGGCAATCCTTTTACTGCCTTGATCTTACTAGCCTTTACAATATTATCAAAGTTCATATGACAGAGTCTCCTATGCCATATTCAACTATCATCAAACTTTTCCATCAGACATTGACTTATCTTGGCATTCAACTAAAACAAGTTACCTCTGGTCTGCTTACCGATGGCAATAAGTTCACCACTCTTTCCAATTATACTATAGACTCCACCTTTTAACTCCAAAATGAGTCCTTTATCATTTAGCTGAGCAACACTCAACATGTTATGCTTAAGACCTTATACCCAGTATACATCATCCGCACTGCTCTTTCCATTCAGTGAGATGGACCCTTTTCCTTTTACCAAGCATGGTGCATCATTGCCAAATCTAACAACACCTCCATCATATTCTTCTAGAGATAGAAACTTTCTCCGATCACTAGTCATGTGGTGAGAACAACCACTATCAATAATCCACTCATTAGAGTTGTCAATGCGAGAGACAAGTGCTTTCTTGTCAGACACTTCTTCCTTTACAATTACAAACACTATGTCCTCATTCTCTTCATCCTTAGATTCTTCATCAATAACACCTTCATCCACTGTAACAAGACAATTTCTTCTATTTCCTCCTTTATAATTTCTAAACCTCTCTAGTTTATCCTTATTGTCATTGTTAGGATAGTTAGTAGCTATATGTCCTATCTATGTGCCTTTAGGAAGTTTCTTGGCAAGAAGAGCTTCAAACTCCATCAGAATCTCTTCATCATCCATACCTCTTCTTTGCATGGATTCATAATTGGTACTTACTTCTTTTCCTTTTCTAGTTGGTGCAACAGATGCTCTAAAAGATGACTTAGTCTTTTGAACACTACCATCATAGCTATTCAACTCATATGCAGTCAACTTTGCAATGATAGAGTCTAAGGATACCTTGGTTTTGTCAATAGACCTTAGTTCCTGAATAACAACAACTCTGATTGCATAGACCAGTAACAATGATCTCAAAAATTTACTGACAACGGTGGCATCATCGATTGTTCCACCAGTGCTCTTGATATCTCCAATAATAGTTTTGATCCTTATGCCATATTGTTGAATGGTCTCACCTTCAACCATCCTCATGTCTTCAAATTTTCCTCTAAGGCTCTCTTCCTTAGCTTTTTTGACATGCTCGTCACTGCCATAAATAGTTTCCAATGTTTCCCATACATCTTTAGGAGTGTCCTTATCTTGTACATCAATGAACTAAATATCAGACAAACTGCTAATAAGAGCTTCCATGACTTGCCCATTTTCTTGAATCTCTCTTTTCTGATCATCAATTAAAGTGCCGGTTGGGATTACATAGACATTCTCAACATAGCTCTAGTGTTGAGCACCCAAACTTTTGATATAGATCTTCATTATATCCTTCCATATTTTGAAGTTATCTCTACTGAACTTAGGACCTTCCCTCTTCATCATTAAGGCAGGATGTTTTTCCTCAAGCGGTTAAGCTTATATCATGGAGGACCTAGAGTTTCTCTGATACCAATTGATGAATAATGATGAACAAAAAATAACCTAACTGGTACCATTGAACAACCCTATTTCCATTTGATATTAAAATAATAAGAGTTTATGACAACAAGGAATAATACTTGTCAAAAACCGATTTATAGTCCTGCAAAAATTGTTTCATGGATAGAGACCATGACTCAAGTAGGGAGGTGGCCACTTCTTTCTCTGTTTGCATTTGGGATACCTATTCTTTCATGGCATGAACTATGCTCATCTCCTGCGTAACTATCAAGGCATCCAGGTTTAGATAACACTTCTGAAGAATTTGTAGACGTGGAAGTAAAACCAGTTGTAGCTCCTGCAAATCTCTAGACCGTGTACTGATCTCTTGTTCCATTTTCGCTGACTAGATCTGAAACTGGTGAATGGTTCGCCCATAAGTTGCAAAGGAATCATAAGGTGGCTTAAATGTGCTTAAGTAAGACTGTAAGTCCGTTTGAAGCTTTTGCTTCTGGGCTAGCACATTATCGCATAATAGATGGGGTTGACAAATTTTGCTTAGTAGCAGGTTTCCCTCATCCAAAGCGTCCCTTATATCCTTTTGGTCTTTCAAAAGTTCAGACCGGAGTTCATTCAACTTTTTCACCAGAGCAATGTTAAGAGCCTTTTGATGTTCTTTCTTGACATTTGCCTCAGCTGCTTCTTCCAAACTCTGCACCTGATCATACACTACAGTACATAGTAGCTTAAGCTGTGCTAGTGATGATTTAGTGTTGGGAAGATTGGTACCAGGGATCAAACCGATAAGGGTGTCTATAGCCACTTGAATTATATCTTTCTCCTTTTTCCTTCAAATGATTTCAAGGCGCTCTTGAGCAACCTTGATGCTCTACATTAGCTCCGATTCACTTGTAGACTGGAGATCGATAGGACTGGAGATATCAGTCGGTTTGGCTTGACTCCTGGTTGCCTTCGGAGTCTCCATCTGTGTGCTCTTCATCGCTTCTGCAGACTTGTCCGCTTCTTCCTTCTTCTTTTTCTCTACTTCCTTCTTCTTTTCTTGTTCCTTGTCTTCCTCTTCTTTCTTTTTACTCTCTGCTTCCTTCCTCTTCTCCTCTTCTTTCTCTTCCTCTTCCTTCTTCTTCTTTTCTTCATCCTTCTGCTTTTCCTTTTCTTTATCCTCCTCTTCCTTCTTCTTCTTTTCCTCTTCCTTCTTCTTCTTTTCTTCTTCCTTCTTCTTCTTTTCTTCCTTATCCTCTTCTTCTTTCTTTTCCCTCTCATCTTCTTGCTTCTTTTTCTCTTCATCTTTTCTTTTCTCCTCTTCCTCTTTTCTCTTCTCTTCCTCTTCATCCCTCTTCTTTTTCTCTTCCTGTTCCTTAGCCGCTTCCTGTCTGTCCTCGGCTTGCTCACTACCCTGTTCAGCTTGTTGCACCTGTTCTGTTCCCTCAGAAGGTATGTCCTGAGTGGCATCTTCTATGTCCAGGGCATCAACATCAATAGTGTCGATTGGTTCTTCAACCAGGTTTCCTTTTTCATCAAAAACTTCATCCGGTTTGGATATGACCGGTTCTTTTTCCACTTGCAGGTTGGCCATATGTGCTTTGTAAGCTTGAATAACATGATTCATATGCTGATGAGTGTCTTTTTCAACATCATAAATTCTTCCCTCTAACAGCCAGAGTCTTCTTCTCCTTGTGAAGAAGAGTCCTTTATTTTGGTCCAAAACATCAAATAATTCTGAGTTTGAGAGGTTGGGAAAGTACTGTGCAAAGACTTTCTCCCTAATCTCTTGTTCTTTTTCTATGGAAATACACCATTTATTATCTAATGCCTTATATAATGAATCCGGTGTCTAAGATTTAATCTCTGATGGCGACCAGTCATTTTTACACAAATAAATAATAATTTCCTAAAGTACTTCTTCTTTCTCCTCATCACTAAAATCATTATAGTAATCTACTAAATCATGAAGTAATTTTCTCCTAATATTATTTACTATTCTTTGATAATGTGTCAAAGGTTTATATGAGGAGATATCAATATTTACCGATGTAGATGCTGCCAGTTCATTCTTCTTCATCTTCTTTGTCTGTCTGGCCTTCTTTGGCATCTCCTCAGACTCAGTCTCCTCAGAGTCTAGTTCATTTGACTTAGTCTTCCTTTTTCTTTCAAAGACTTTTGCCGGTGCCACTATCGGTTTCTTCTTTGCAGGTGACCGCTTGGTCACTCTTGGAGTTGCAGTAGTAGCCTGTGTTGATGCTGCAGGCACTGCCTTTGCTTTCTTTGTTGCTAGTTCTTTTCCTTTCTTAACAGAGGGTTCCTCGGCCAGTGCAATCCTCTCCAGATAGGTTCCTATCCTCTTTGCCTTGGGATCAAGAGGTGAGGCAATAAGGGTTGATGCATACCCTTTGCAGCATATTGTACATCACCTCATAGCCCATTGGATCCACTTCTTCCATTCTAGGCTCAACAACCTCCATTAAGCATTTGTCCACCTGGATGGTGAAACAGATGTCATCTTCATATTTCTTAACAATATCACCTGAGATCCTCATCCTTTGGCTCATCTTCCATTTGAACTCATCAAAATATTTGTTCAGCACATTAGGGTAACCGGTTCCGATAGCTTGAATGCTTTCCTTGATCTGCTTGGTTACCGGTTGGTCAAGAGACCACTGGACATCTCCTACTCCAAGAAAGTAGCCTTGGAAATAGAAGAACAACCCAACCAATAGTTGTCCGAACTTGAATCTCAGTGCATCATCCTGTTTAATCGACTTCAGATTAGACAGGAGTTGCCTTTGCATACCGGTGCATAGGTCAAAAGATGCATCCTCTTTAATCATCTGGTAAGCGACATTTACCACTGCAACAGATAGGGAATTAATCTTGCTGGCTGAGAATGTTCTGTAGCCTATCACCATGCAGGCGTCCTTCACCAAATCATCCTTGATAGGATTAACTGTCATATGTCGTGAGTCACTTGGCCATTTCCATTTTGCTTACCGTTCTTAGGGCTGGCACTTCCCCTGTGTTGCAGAAACTGGTGACTGCATGAATTGCCTATGGCATGATATCATGCATCCTCTCCAGGTACATCTTGTCACCATGGACTCTGCTCAAAATGATCCTAATATGATCCTCCGTAAATTCTTCCAAAAAGTATACAACATTGTGGAGTTTCTTCTTCTCTAAGATACTATATTCTGGTTTGATTTTCTTGTCCTTGCCGCAAAATAAACCTAACTGGGTGTGAATAGCTAAAGATCCTAGGTCTTCAATTTTGCAATCAATATAGTCAGAAATTCCCTCTTCTACTATTACTCTAGCTGGAACTTGTGATAAGGCATTATACTTTGACTTCCTTTGAATGAAACTTTCTGACTCAATGGATGTACTAGAACTGGTATGAGATGCAGAAGCCATTGTAGAGTATTTTAAGAACACGAAAAATACCTTTAAAATGCAAATTTAGGGCTTCCTGATTCTCCTTCACTCCACACTCGGTTGGTTGCTGAATCACCACTTTGTGTTCTCCTCTTGACCGTTTGCAATTTCAATTTGAATCTCCTTCGCGATTAGTCAATTTCTTGAAATCTTAGCTTAACTCGCCCTTTCTTCGCTCTGTACTTTGAAAAACTTTTCTTCACTCGAAAACAGATAGTGAGAAATGATTTGAAATATGCTTTTATACATGTCTCTCACCTACCACCATTAATGCTCCTCTATTAGGGTGTAAACTCTAATTTGCCTTTTTACCATTTTTAGTCTTCTGCCAAGCAATAGGTATCACATACCGGTTAAGGTCTTTTACCGGTATAAACCAGGGGTTCGAAAACATTTCGCCGTTTGCTCCCCCTAAGCCTTTCTGGAGCTTAGTTTGCCGGTTCTGATATTTCCACACTAGGTGCAGAAATCGGTTCCTCTTCCAACATTGTTGGTTTCTTCCTCCAGGTTTTGTTCATGTCACCTTGAACTATTTCAACATCAATTTCTCCTTCTTGAGTGATCGGTATATCATCAGATATACTCTTTTTGCTTCTGCAGAATCTTGCAATGTGACCCAGTTTGTTGCAGTGATAACAAACCAATCCAAGTGCTCTCCAAGGTCCATTGTTCATGTTTCCATTCTTCCTTCTGCATGTAGCAGTAGTGTGACCATGACCATGACAAATCCAGCAGTTTTATCTCCATTCGGTTGCCGATTGATAACAATTTTTACCTAATTGATAATTGTAAGCATTAAATCGGTTAGGGTTCCGGTTCACAAAAGATTTTGGACCAGCTCCTTGGGTCCTCTGAGGATATCTTCTAGTGTTGTTCATGATAGACCTGCATTCAGATGCTCTATGCCCAAACTTGTTGCATGCATAACAATGACTGTTGAACTTATTGGATCTAGATACATTGTTAATAAAGTAAGGAAAATTATTGTAGGCTTTGCTCCTACATACATTGGTAGTGTGTCCTTCTTTAAGACAGTTAAAGCAAACAGGTTTGAATTTTTGCTTACCTTTTCCTTTGAATGTCGGTTGCTTCTTTGATGCTTCAGCATTTGTTCCTGAGGATTCTCCTTCCTCATGTCCAGAGAAACCAAGTCCATTGGTATTCTTTACCGGTCTAGATGACTCAAGCTTTTGCTCTAGCTTGACAGTACTTTTGCTGAACTTTGCAAGTATTTCCTTTGACTCAGAGAGTTCTTTGGAAATAGCAGTATTTGTCTCCACTAGACTTGCATTTTCAGAGATGGCTATGTTCAGTTCATCTTGTACTCCTTCTTTCTCCATTCTTCTCTCATGAAGGCGAGCAGTCAGTGCACTAATCTCTTATTTCAACTTGGAGATCTCATGATCTCTGTCCTTTACCAGATCTTCAACTTTCCTCCGGTTCTCAAGCTCTTGACTAAACTGGATAGTCAGTCCTTCCAACTCCTTTCTCAGATTGGAGTTTGAATCATTCAGCTTATTTACTTCTACAATCATGGCTTCCATATTTGCTTCATCTTTAGAACTATTTTCAGATAGCTCCATCAGCTTCTTTGCATGTTCTCTCCTTTTTGCTTGAGATGCCTTGTATTTGACCATAAGATGATCATAGGCTTGCTCAAACTGAGTGAGCCGTTGAGCAAGTTCCCTCAAGGTGTATTCCCCCATATCTCTTTCCAAGTGGTTAAACTTATAGAAAGGTAGGCTCTGATACCAATTGATGAATACTAAGAGGGGGGGGTGAACTAGTATGCCAAAAATCTTTGTACTTAAACACTTAAATATTCTAAAGATAAACTGGTAAAATAGTTTAACAGACAGACTGGTTATTACACATGCAAACCAAAATGCAAATAAAGCATTCACCCACAAAAGCAATACAACCATAACACAAGATATTTGATGTGGAAACCCAAATGGGAAAAACCATGGTGAGATGGAACTCACAAGTCACTATCTGCAGAATAGAAACTAGACCGGTTAAGGTCTTACAGTGCTCTTCACCATAACAGATCATGTTAGGAATCTCAATCTCTGTTAGGAGATAAGTCCGATTAAAGACTGCCTTGCTAGAGGATTTTAGATTCACAGAGGTGAACCACCTTGTTAGAGGATTTTACAAAAGGCTTTTGGGCCTACCCGATTAAGGGCTACAGACTTGTCAAAGATGTGAGTAATCAACAAGTGTTTGATCTATCTAATAGCACAAACTGCTTGGTTAGATCCGGTATTGCTCACAGTTAATGCATTCCAACATTACTTCAATCTTCTTTGTCTCTCACTCAGTTACAACTTGATCTTCTCAGATAAGATCACTCTTTCAATAACTCATCAACCACCTTAAACCCTAGCACAACATTAACCCTTTTAGCAACAACCTAAAACCCTAGACATGATGTCCTTTTAAAGGAATCTGATTTCATGTCGGTCCAATAGGATTACATTACAATTTCCTAGGTTCAATGAATCTAGACATACTCAGTAACATGACACAAGAAGCACCGTCAGTGTGTCGACACCGTCAAAAAATCGGTAGATTGGTAACTCATCATAGAGTATTACCGGTTTGACAAATGAAGACTAGTAAGAATGTGTTATGCCGCTTTGCTCCCTTGTACCGCTTGAGATCTACAAACTGCTTGGGGTCGACATGCTGCTTTAGACTGGGAAACACATTATGCAAAATCACCAATAGTCTAAAGACTAGAATACAACATACCGGTTGGAACGGATACCGGTTGAGCTCTAGCTCATCCATATAAAGTGGATCTCAATGCAAGTGTGTGTCCATCAATGACAATCACAACATAAACATAAAAAATGCCAACAATATCATGGAGGACCTAGAGTTGCTCTGATACCAATTGATGAATAATGATTAACAACAAATACCCTAATTGGTAATAAGAGGTGGGGGGGGGGGGGGGGGTGAATCAATACATACAAAAACTTCTCTCCACAACTTATCAAGTTAAAACAATGCTAACCGGTTGTCTTCATTACTGAACTTAACCATGGCAATACTGGTTAAACACAATAAGACTTCAGATAGTATAAACCAGTAAAATTGAACACTTCAAATACATTCAATACTTGATAAATACTTCACTCATATACATTTAATGATTATTTTTAGGTTTATAATGACACTCTCCTAAAAAAAACCTCTCGCAAACTTAGTGCCTGATCATCCTCAATAGAGTCAAAATCAACAGGCTGTGATTCAGATTCACGTGGTCTAGACCCCAATGTTTGTCCTACATATGATTGGATTATATCAACCTCAACATCTTTCTCATAAGAAGGCTCTTTAGATGATTCTTTAGAATGATAAGAATCCCACTCCCATTCATTGGAGTCAGTCTCATTGGAAGCTTGCAGTCTAAGGATTTTTCCATAGAGGTTATGAGTAGCTTCTTCTCATTTAGTGGAAAGTTCCTCTTATCTTCGCTCATATTATTCTTGTTGTTGTTTGTGGGCTATTTCTTCTTCTTCTTGTTTATGGGTTGCTTCTTCTTGTTGGTGAGATTTCTCCTTTTGTTTCTTTTGGCAGATTACCTCTTGTTTTTCTTGTCATGGTTGTGATAATTGATCTTGTCTAGAACTTAGTCCATATTCATCTTTGGCATGTTGAGATGGAGGTTATATAGGTTCTATGATACCTTCTTTCCTCTTTCCTACATGGCCTTTGCCATCATATCCTATTTTCTTTATGATGTCAAATCCTTTCCCATATTATTTTATTGGTATGATGACATTATTAACCTCTTGTTGAGATCCTTCTTCATCTTTGTACAACCATTGTAAGATATCTTTATCTTTAGTCTCCTTAGACAGGGAACCGACTTTGACAAATGATCCATGAAAGATTTTAAGTGGTTTTGATACCGGTTGTTGGTTTTCCATACGATTTAGGAGAAAGTGGCAATTCTGGTAGTGAATATTCTCCTATTCCTTTATCTTTCAACTACACCTTTTTCTTAAAACTTGCCAAAATTGAAACAAATGCTTTATCCTTAGGTGGTGTACTAGAGGAAGATGCTTCTCTATTATGTGGAACAATGACTTCTTTAACTGGTTTTAGATAATACATTATTGAAATGGATTAGAGTCTGTTGAAATTGTGATCTCTTGTCCATTGTATGGAAATTTCAAGCACTAATGATAAGTTGAAGGAACTGCTTGCATATCATGAATCCATGGTCTGCCTAAGAGTATGTTGTAGGATAAGTTCAATTCTAAAACTTGGCACATTGTATCTTTTTGTATGGGCCCCACTTTGATCAATAACACCAATATTCCTTTGGAAGAGCATTCTTCTTCATCATATGCTTTTATGGTAATCTTTTTGTGAGGATCCAATGCCTTTTTAGAAAATCCTAAAGCTTGGATAAGACTTAGGGTGCATATGTTGGCTTGATGATGATTGTAATAGATGACTTCATGTGTTGTCATTGATGGAACATGTATACACACACATATGTTCACATTGTCTACCAGTATTACTTAAAAGTTACTTGTATTATATCACAACCAGTATTGGAAGATTAGTTTATGATGGTTTAGAGAGTGTCAAACTGGTATATGTTGATAACTAGTATAGGCAGGAATAACTTGACACCAACTCAAAGATACAACAGAGACCATCAAAGAGGTGGTGGAGGACAATCGGTTTACATGTTGAATTGGTTAACTCTAACCGGTATCAATGCTTCAACCGATATTCATTGATTGTGTGATGAGTTATCACCTATCGTGATGTGTTATCGTTATATCAACATTTTGGCAGTAAATTGTGATGAGTTATGTTTTGATTGTCCAGATACACTGCACCTAGGAAGTTGTGATACAATTTCTAAACTGACATGAAATCTAGTGTCTATATAATGACATTATGATTCAAGAACAAAATATATATGAAGAGAGTAACATGATGCAAAGTAGAAGTTGAAGGTATTGTTGAATATGTTGGTGATGCAGTCGTGAACGAGCAGAAAAGGATCTATTCAAGCAATTTGTGCTACTATTAGATCACACACCTGTTGTTTTCTTATCACTACAATAGTAAAATCCCTTAATCGGGTAAGATCTAACAAGCTTCATTGTACAAATCTTCTAACTAGGTGATCCATTAGTTTGGATTTAGAAATCCTCTACCGAGGTTACTCCTAATAGGGTACTACCTCTAAAAGGGTATAGCTCTTAGTAGATCTTTGGGATCTTTAACATGATTCGCTCCTAGCAGAGCAACAATTGTAGACCTTAACCGACTAGTTATTTGTTTATGCAGATAGTTAACTTGTGAGTCTCATCTCACTGTGGTTTTTCCCATTTGGGTTTTCCACGTATAAACACTTGTGTTATGGTGGATGTTTTACTTATTGTAGATGCTTTAATATCATTTTGGATTGCATACATAGTGATTGGCAAACTTATTAAGTATCTCAACTGATCAGTATTTAAAGTAGTATTATTTTTTCTATCACTGATTCACCCCCCTTCTCAGTGCTTTTAAAGTACATCGATTGGTATCAGAGCCTAACTTATTTAAGGCTTAATCGCTTGGAAGGAAACCCTAAAGCCACCATGGGGGTATGAGCTACTTTGAGATGGAAAGAATACTTGAAGCTACTAAGGATGAGCTTGAAACCCTAAGGGTCATATTTAAGGCTTCACAAGTCAAAAGGAGAGAGCTGATTGAACAATTGTTGGAGATATCTAACAATAGTTCTTCAGATAAAGCTAATATTGATGCTTTAGCTAAAGAAGTTGAAAAACTGAATGGTGAAAAGCTAAATCTAAGAAGAGAGTTAGAAAGCTTAACTATCCACATGAGTCAAGAGATGGAAGCCATGAGGAAAGCTGAAGACCTTATTAAAGAAAGAGATCATGAGATTGGTAAGATCAAACAAGAGAATGCAACCTTGCATGAGCATTGGCATGCTGAAAAAGAAGAAAAAGAAGCTTTGCAGCTAGATCTTGAAATGGCATCATCCCTAAGAGAAACTCTTACAAAACACAATGAAGATCTTACCAGAGAACTCACTGAGACTAATGGAAAGCTGGAGAAGTTTAATAAAAGTACCTCTATGTTGGATGAGAGGATCCAATCTCAAAGGATGAAATAAGATACTTATGGACTAGGCTTTAACACATCTGAGAAAGGAGAGTCTTTTGGAACAAAGAGCAACATTCACAAGGATAAAAATGCTCCTAAAGCTAACAAGCGTACCGGTAAGAAAGTTTTTAAACCTATTTGCCTTGTTTGTCTCAAACTTGGACATACTGCAAATGTGTTTAGAAACATACCAAATGGAAATACAAGCCATAATACAAATACTAGGTATGTATCTAAGAGATTTGAAGGTCATTTCTTTACATGCAACATGTATGGACATAGATCGGTTGAATGCAGGTATGGATCAAATAATCTAATACCTCACATGAGTCCAAGACCTAATGGAAACAAAATAGGAATCTATGACAACCGGGGAGGCATGAATTGACACAGATCCTATGTCAACAAGTTTAGTCCATTTCAGACGGAAAAGGTAACCAATATCATTTGCACCATCTATAACAATTATGGTCATGTAGCTATGAATTACAGAAGGAGAACTGGAAGAGGAAATGCAGGACCTTGGAGATCATCAAGAATGACTTGCTAACATTGTCATAAATCGGGACACATGGCAAAGTTCTGCAGAACTAGAAAGATCAAACCGGTCAATCATTCTATAGATTAGAAAGGCAAGCATAAGGTAAATGTTGAGGGAACTAGAGAAGAGATGAACCAAATCTAGAAAAACAAGTGTGATGATGTGCCTGCAGAGGAACCTAATCCTTCACCCAGTGTGGAGAATCCTACACTGGTGAATGGAGCCTTTCAAAAGGGCTAAGGGGAGCATAGCGGTAAATCTACTTCTGGACCCCTTGAAAGATGAATGGTAAGAGAATTTGCATTTTGAGTTATTATGTGTGAAATCTTGATATCTTTTGTCAATCGGTTTTTCAAAACTTTATCAACCGATTTTACACCTGTTAAAATTGTATGTATTGTTTGTTGGCATTTTTGATGTTTATGTTGTGATTGTCATTGATGGACACACACTTGTATAGAGATCCCCTTTATATGTATGAGCTAGAGCTCAACCGGTATTTGTTCCAATTGGTATGTTGTATTCTAGTCTTTAGACTATTGATGATTTTGCAGAATGTGTTTCCCAGTCTGAAGTGACATATCGACCTCAAGCGGTTCGTAGATCTCAACCGGTGCAAAGGAGCAAAGTGGTATAACATATTCTTACCAGTCTTCATTTTTGTCAAGCCGGCAACTGGTATTTTGCATGAACCAGTAATACTTTGTGATGAGTTACCAACCAGCATTTTGTGATGAGTTACCAACCCACCGATTTAGTGATGGTGCCGACACACTGACGGTGCTTTTTGTGTCATGTTACTGAGTATGTCTAGATTCATTGAACCTAGGAAATTGTAATGTAATCCTATTGGACTGACATGAAATCAAATTCCTTTAAAAGGACATCATGTCTAGGGTTTTGAGTTGTTGGAGTTGTTGTTGCTGAAAGGGTTTATGTTGTGACTAGGGTTTAAGGTGGTTGTTGAGTTGTTGTAAGAGCGATCTTATATGAGAAGATCAAGTTGTAACAGAAAGAGATAGAGAAGACTGAAGTAATGCTGAAATGCATTAGCAGTAAGCTATACTAGATCTAACCAGGCAATTTGTGCTATTAGATAGATCAAACACTTGTTGATTACTCAAACATCTTTGACAAGTTTGTAGCCCTTAACCAGGTAGGCCCAAAAGCCTTTGTAAAATCCTCTAACAAGGTGGTTCACTTCTGTGAATCTAAAATCCTCTAACAAGGTAGTTTTTAATCAGACTTATCTCCTAACAGAGATTGAGATTCCTAACAGGATCTGTTCTGGTGAAGAACATTGTAAGACCTTAACCGGTCTGACCTTAATCGGTCTCGTTTCTATTCTGCAGATAGTGACTTGTGAGTTCCATCTCACCGTGATTTTTCCCTGTTGGGTTTCCACATCAAATATCTTGTGTTATGGTTGTATTGCTTTTGTGGGTGAATGCTTTATTTTCTTTTTGGTTTGCATGTGTGATAACCGGTCTGTCTGTTAGACTATTTTACCTGTTTATCTTCAGACTGTGTAAGTGTTTAAATACAGAGATTTTTGGCATACTAATTCACCCCCCCTCTTAGTATTCATCAATTGGTATCAGAGCTAGCCTTTCTATAAGTTTAACCACTTGGAAAGAGATATGGGGGAATACACCTTGAGGGAACTTACTCAACAACTCACTCAATCTGAGAAAGCCTATGATGATCTTATGGTTAAATACAAGGCATCTCAAGCAAAAAGGAGAGAACATGCAGAGAAGCTGATGGAGCTATCTGAAAGTAGTTATGAAGATGAAGCAAATATGGAAGCCATGATTGCAGAAGTAAATAAGCTAAATGATTCAAACTCCAATCTAAGAAAGGAGTTGGAAGGATTGACCATCCGGTTTAGTCAAGAGCTTGAGAACCAGAGGAAAGCTGAAGATCGGGTAAAGGACAAAGATCATGAGATCTCCAAGTTGAAACAAGATATTAGTGCACTGACTACTCACCTTCATGAGAGCAGGATGGAAAAGGAAGACATGCAAGGAGAACTAAACATAGCCATATCTGAAAATGCAAGCCTAATGGAGACCAATACTGCTATTTCCAAAGAACTCTCTGAGTCAAAGGAAATACTTGCTAAGTTTAGCAAAAGTACTGTCAAGCTAGAGCAAAAACTTGAGTCATCTAGACCGGTAAAAAATACCAATGGTCTTGGTTTCTCTGGACATGAGGAAGGAGAATCCTCAGAAACAAATGCTAAAGCATCCAAGAAGCAACCGACACTCAAAGGAAAAGGTAAGCAAAAATTCAAACCTGTTTTCTTTAACTGTCTTAAAGAAGGACACACTACCAATGTATGTAGGAGCAAAGCCTACAATAATTTTCCTTACTTTATTAACAATATATCTAGATCTAATAAGTTCAACGGTCATTGTTATGCATGCAACAAGTTTGGGCATAGAGCATCTGAATGCAAGTCTATCATGAACAACACCAGAAGATATCCTCAGAGGACCCAAGGAGCTGGTCCAGAATCTTTTGTGAACCAGAACCCTAACCGATTTAATGCTTACAATTATCAGTCAGGTAAAAATGGTTATCAATCAGCAACCAAATGGAGAGAAAACTATTGGATTTGTTATGGTCATGGTCACACTGCTGCTACATGTAGAAGGAAGAATGGAAACATGAACAATGGACCTTGGAGAGCACCTAGATTGGTTTGCTATCACTGCAACAAACCGGGTCACATTGCAAGATTCTGTAGAAGCAGAAAGAGTATATCTGATGATATACCGGTCACTCAGAAAGGAGAAGTTGATGTTGAAAGGTTCAAGCGGACATAAACAAAACCTAGAGGAAGAAACCAACAATGTTGGAAGAGGAACCAGTTTCTGCACCTAGTGTGGAAATATCATAACTGGCAAACTAAGCTCCAAAGAGGCTTAGGGGGAGAAAATGGTGAAATGATTGTGAACTCTCGGTTACACTAGTAAAAGGCCTTAACCGGTATGTGATACCTGTCGCTTGGCAGAAGGCCGAAAACCGTAAAAGGAAAATTAGGGTTTACGCTCTAATAGAGGAGCATTAATGGTAGTAGGTCAGAGACATGTATAAAAGCATATTTCAAATCATTTCTCACTATCTGTTTTCAAGCGAAGAAAAGTTTTGAAGTGCAGAGCGAAGAAAAGGCGATTTGAGCTAAGATCTCAAGAAATTGATAAATCTTGAAGGAGATTCAAATCCAGTTTGCAAACGGTCAAGGAGAACACAAAGTGGTAATTTGACAACCGACGGAGAGTGGAGTGAAGTAGAATCAGGAATCCCTAAATTCGCATTGTAAAGGTATTTTTCATGTTCTTGAAATACTCAACAATGGCTTCTGCATCTCATACCAGTTCTAGTACATCCATTGAGTCGGAAAGTTTTATTCAGAGGAAGTCCAAATATAATGCCTTATCACAAGTTCTGGTTGGAGTCATAGTTGAAGAAGGAATTTCAGATTATATTGATTGCAAAATAGAAAACCTAGGGTCTTTAACTATTCACACCTAGTTAGGTTTATTTTGCAGCAAGGACAAAAAGATCAAACCGGAGTTTAGTATCCTAGAGAAGAAGAAACTTCATAATGCAGTATACTTTCTGGAAGATTTTACAGAGGATCATATCAGGATCATTTTGAGTAGAGTCCATGGTGACAAGATGTACTTGGAGAGGATGCATGATATCACGCCTCAGGCAATTCATGCAGTCATCAGTTTCTGTAACACAAGGGAAGAGCCAACCCTAAGAACGGTAAGCAAAACTCAAATGGCCAAGCTCAGCGGTTCAACAAGTGACTCATAGGGTATGGCAGTTAATCCTATCAAGGATGATCTGGTGAAATACGTCTGCATGGTGATAGGCTATAGAACATTCTCAGCCAGTAGGATTAATTCTATATCTACTGCAGCGGTAAATGCCGCTTACCAGATGATTAAAGAGGATGCATCATTTGACCTATGCATTGGTATGCAGAGGCAACTCCTGTTGAATCTAAAGGCGATCAAATAGGACAATGCACTGAGGTTTAAGTTTGGACAACTACTGGTAGGGTTGTTCTTCTATTTCCAAAGATACTTTCCTAGAGTAGGAGATGTCTTGTGGTCTCCTGACCAACCGGTAACCAAGCAGATCAAGGAAAGCATACAAGCCATTGGAACCGATTACCCTGAAGTATTGAACAAATATTTTGATGAGTTCAAAAGAAAGATGAGTCAAAGGGTAAGGATCTCAGGTGATATCGTTAAGAAATATGAAGATGACATCTGTTTCACCATTTAGGTGGACAAATGCTTAATGGAGGCTGTTGAGCCTAGAATGGTGGAAGTGGAGCTAATGGGCTATGAGGTTATGTATGATATGCTGGAAGGCTATGCCTCAACCCTTATTGCCTCGCCTCTTGATCCTAAGGCTAAAAGGACTGGAACCTACTTGGAGAGGATTGCACCGGTTGAAGAACAATCTGTTAAGAAAGGAAAATAACTGGCAGCAAAGAAAGCCAAGGCAGTGCCTGCAACATCGACACCAGCTACCACTGCAACTCCGAGAGTGACCAAGCGATCACCTGCAAAGAAGAAACCGAAGGTGACACCAGAAAAAGTCTTTGAAAGAAAGAGGAAGAAAAAGACAAATGAACCGGACTCTAAAGAGACCGAGTCTAATGAAAAGCCAAAGAAGGCTAGACAGACAAAGAAAATAAAGAAGAATGAACTGGCAGCATCTGCACCGGTAAATATTGATATCTCCTCATACAAACCTTTGACACATTTTCAAAGGACAGTTAAGAATATTAGGAGAAAATTACTTCATTATTTAATAGATTATTATGATGATTTTAGTGATGAGGAGAAGGAAGAAGTATTACAAGAAATCATTATTTATTTGTGCAAAAATGATCGATCACCATCGGAAATTAAATCTCTGACACCGGATTCTTTATATAAAGCATTAGATAATAAATGGCGCATTGCCATTGAAAAAGAACAGGAGATTAGGGAGAAAGTCTTTGCACAATACTTTCCCGACCTCTCAAATTTAGAATTATTTGATGTGTTGGACCAAAATAAACGACTCTTCTTCACAAGGAGAAGAAGACTCTGGCTTTTGGAAGGAAGAGTTGATGATGTTGAAAAAGAAACTCATCAGTATATGAATCATGCTATTCAAGCTCACAAAGCATGAATGGTCAAAAGATAAGCAGAAAAAGAACCGGTCATATCCAAATTGGATGAAGTTTTTGATGAAGAAGGAAACCCGATTGAAGAACCAATCGACACTATTGATGTCGATGCCCTGGATGTAGAAGATGTCACTTAGGACATATCTTCTGAGGGAACAGAACAGGGGCAACAAGCCAAACAGGGTGGTCAGCAAGCTAAGGACACACAGGAAGCGGCTAAGGATCAAGAAGAGAAGAAGAAGAGGGATGAAGATGAGAAAAAGAGAAAAGAGAAAGAGAAGAGAAAAGAGGAAGAGGAGAAATGAAAAGATGAAGAAAAGAAGAAGAAGGAAGAGGAAGAAAAGAAGAAGAAGGAAGAGGAAGTAAAGAAGAAGAAGGAAGAGGAAGAGAAGAAAAAGAAGGAAGAGGAAGAAAAGAAGAATAAGGAAGAGAAAGAGAAAGAAGAGGAGAAGAGGAAAGAAGCAGATAGGAAAAAGAAAGAAGAGGAAGACAAGGAACAAGAATAGAAGAAAGAAGCAGAGAAAAGGAAGAAGGAAGATGTAGACAAGTTATCAAAAGCAATGGAGTGCACACAGATGGAGACTCCGAAGGAAACTGGGAGTCAAGCCAAACAGGCTGATATCTCTAGTCCTATCGATCTCTAGTCTGCAAGTGAGTCGAAGCTTATGCAAAGCATCAAGGTTGCTCAAGAGCACCTTGAGATCATTCGTAGGAAAAAGGAGCAAGACATAATTCAAGCGGCTGTAGACACCCTTACCGGTTTAATCCCCGGTACCAATCTTCCCAGCACTGAATCATCACTAGCACAGCTCAAACTACTATGTACTATAGTGGATGATCAGGTGCAAAGCCTGGAAGAAGCAGCTAAGGCAAATGTCAAGAAAGAGCATCAAAAGGCTCTTAAAATTGCTTTGGTGAAAAAGTTGACTGAGCTCTGGTCTAAACTTCTGAAAGACCAAAAGGATATAAGGGATGCTTTGGATGAGGGAAACTTGCTACTAAGAAAAGTCTGTCAACCCCATCTATTTTGTGATGATGTGTTAACTCAGCAGAAAAAGCTTCAAACAAACTTACAATCCTACTTGAGCACATTTAAGCCACTCTATGATTCCTTTGAAACTTATGGGCAAACCGTTCACCGGTTCTAGATCCAGTCAGCCAAGATGGAACAAGAGATCAGTACACGATCTAAGGATTTGTAGGAGCTTCAGCTAGTTTTACTTCCACGTCTGCAAATTCATCAGAAGTGTTTTCTAAACCTGGATGCCTTGACAGTCACGCAGGAAGTGAGCACAGTTGATGCCATGGAGGAATAGGTATCCCAGATGCAAACAAAGAAAGAAGTGACATCCTCCCTACTTGAGTCCTAGTCTCTATCCATGAAATAATTTTTGCAGGACTATAAATCGGTTTTTGACAAATATTATTCATTATTGTCTTAAACTTTTATTCTTTCAATATCAAATAGAAACAGGGTTATTCAACTGTACTTTGTCATTGTTGGCAAAGAGGGAGAAGTATCCGGTTTTGGTTTTAAATTTTTGATCTTCTGATAAAAGGGGGAGAAGTACTCTATCTATTTTGGAGAAGAATAGGGAGAAGTATCTAGTTTTGAAATTTTGATAAATGTTTTGATATATGCTATATGCTCTGATATCTCAATGTTTATGCTCCGTATGCAAAATTGCTATACATTGTATTGATTAAGGGATAGTGTATATGCTTAGGGGGAGCAATTTTGTTAATAGCATGTTTTTGATTGTAAAACACTTAGATGTCAAAATTTTATTTTCCTAAGTGTTGCCATCAATGCCAAAGGGGGAGATTGTTGGCATTTTTGATGTTTATGTTGTGATTGTCATTGATCGACACACACTTGTATAGAGATCCCCTTTATATGTATGAGCTAGAGCTCAACTGGTATTTGTTCCAACCGGTATGTTGTATTCTAGTCTTTAGACAATTGATGATTTTGCAGAATGTGTTTCCCGGTTTGAAGCGGCATATCAACCTCAAGTGGTTCATAGATCTCAACCGGTATGAAGGAGCAAAGTGGCATAACATATTCTTACCAGTCTTCATTTTTGTCAAGCCGACAACCGGTATTTTGTATGAATCCGTAATACTTTGTGATGAGTTACCAACTGGCATTTTGTGACGAGTTACCAACCCACCGATTGAGTGACGGTGCCAACACACTGACAGTGCTTTTTGTGTCATGTTACTGAGTATGTCTAGATTCATTGAACCTAGGAAATTGTAATGTAATCCTATTGGACCGACATGAAATCAGATTCCTTTAAAAGGACATCATGTCTAGGGTTTTGAGTTGTTGGAGTTGTTGTTGCTGAAAGGGTTTATGTTGTGACTAGGGTTTAAGGTGGTTGTTGAGTTGTTGTAAGAGCGATCTTATATGAGAAGATCAAGTTGTAATAGAAAGAGATAGAGAAGACTGAAGTAATGCTGAAATGCATTAGTAGTAAGCTATACTGGATCTAACCAAGCAGTTTGTGCTATTAGATAGATCAAACACTTGTTGATTACTCACATCTTTGACAAGTCTGTAGCCCTTAACTGGGTAGGACCAAAAGCCTTTGTAAAATCCTCTAACAAGGTGGTTCACTTCTATGAATCTAAAATCCTCTAACAAGGTAGTCTTTAATCGGACTTATCTCCTAACAAAGATTGAGATTCCTAACAGGATCTGTTCTGGTGAAGAATATTGTAAGACCTTAACCGGTCTGGTTTCTATTCTATAGATAGTGACTTGTGAGTTCCATCTCACCGTGGTTTTTCCCAGTTGGGTTTCCATGTCAAACATCTTGTGTTATGGTTGTATTGCTTTTGTGGGTGAATGCTTTATTTGCTTTTTGGTTTGCATGTGTGATAACCGGTCTATCTGTTAGACTGTTTTACCGGTTTATCTTTAGACTATGTAAGTGTTCAAGTACAGATATTTTTGGCATACTAATTCACCCCCCACTCTTAGTATTCATCATTATTAAGCGGTGTATTAGGGTTTGTAACCCTAGCAGTCAAGCATTTAATGCAATAGGTAAAAAGGGATAAAAGAAGGTTTTATTATGTTATTTTTACCCTAAATACATTCAAAGAGAATTCTTGAGCACTTGTAGAGCAAAGAGAGAATTGCTATGTTGTCCTAGACAAATTTTTGCTTTGAGTTGCATTATTGGAGCTGATTCGAAGATCATTGAAGGTTGAAATGGTGTGCATTTGATTAACCAACTGGTAATCGACTTGACACACAAAAAATTAAGGTATTTATCTGTAAATCCATTTTCAAAACAAGTTTATTAGAATGGCTTCGTCATCAAAGCAAGTAGAAAGGTTAATGATCACATCTGAACCTATGGAGGTTGTAGAATCAGAACAAATTGTGTCTTACAATACAATATCACAAGTTCCTAAAGGTGTCATTGTAAATGGAGATTTGTCTAACTATATTGATTGTAAAATTCAAGATTTGGGATCTTTGTCTATCTATTCTTAATTGAAATCCCTGTGTAATAAGAACGGTCAGATCAAACCCAAGTTTATTAAGGTTTATGAGAAGGGTTTTCGTAATGCAACTTATTTTCTCGAGGATTTTGAAGAGGAACACATTAGAATCATTCTTAGTCATATTCATGGTGAAAATACGTATCTAGAAAGGACACACACTATAACCAAAGAATCTATACATGTTGTGACTGGTTTTTGGTCAACTGGTGAAGTTCCGAAGCTGACACGAATTTCTAAAGAGACTGTAACCACTTTAACCTCATCTACCTCTGATGGGCAAGCATTTTCTGTTAATAATATTGAGGACCCAATAGCTAAACCAGATACTATGGTTATAGGCTACTAGATATTCTATTCCAGTAGGATGAACAGTGTTCCATCTGCAGCAGTGCATACAACCTATAAAATAATTGCTGAGAATGTAGATTATGACCTGTGTGAGGCCATAAGGAGTCAATTGATGTTGAATTTGCAATCAATTAAGAAGGACAACCGTTTGAAATTCAAATTTGGTCAGTTATTGATTGGTCTATTCTTTTAATTTCAAAATTTCCTACCGGGAATTGGTGACATTGAATGGTCCAAAGACCTATCGGTAACTGCTCAGATCAAGAATAGCATTAAGGCCATTAAGAACACTTTTTCTGCAGCAATGAATATGTACTTCAACAAATTTCAAAAGAAAATGAGTACGAGGGTAAGGCTACCTGAAGATGTGGTGAGAAACTTTGCTAAAGACATTATCTTCATAGTCACCATTGATTTATGTCTAATGGAAGCTGCCGAACCCAGAGAGGGAGAAATGGAAGACATGAGCTATGAAGTCAATTATGACTTACTAATTGGTTATGCCAATAACCTGTTGGCATCTCCAATAGGCAAGAAGAAGAAAAGACTGGATACTATTGAGGAGAAAACTGTAAAAGCCGAAACTATTAGTGCTCAAACTAGTAGTGGTAAAGGGAAGAAGAAAAAGGCTGAGCAAGTGCCTCCAATGACAACCAATACAAGAGTGACATGAAGTGTCTAAGTGAAAGAGGAACTGACACCTAAAGTATACATTAAGAAGCATCTTGCAACCAGGAAGAGAGGTCAGCAACTGATTCTCTCAGCTGAATCTGAGGAAGAACCAAAGAAAGTGAAGGCAACTGGTAAGAAGGTCAAACCAATTGAAGCTACTTCTTAGACTATTCCTGTTAAAGCTTTATCTTTCAAACCTATGTCTAATTTTGAGAGAACTATGAAGATATTAGGAAGGAATAGATTTGATAATGTCAAAGAATATTTTGATTTATTTGATGAAGATGAGAAGGAACACATTGTTCACCATGTAATCAACCATTTATGTCATTACAATCGATTACCACATGATCTTGAGAAAGATATTTCTGATTCTTTATATTCTATTCTTTTGAATAAGTGGGAAGAAGTTGTGGAGAAAGAAAAAGAAATCATTGATAATTTATTTATTCAATATTTTCCTGATCTATCCAAAGATGAGTTAAATATATTGCTTGATCTTTATAAAACTCAATTTTCTTTTAAGTCAAGAAGATTAAGATTAATAAGTGGAAAGATACAATCTGTTGAAGTGGAAACTCATCATATAGAAAGGAATATTCAAACAATGTATGTGTAGTCCCAACGAGCCAATGAGCAAGATACTATGGAGAGACCAGAGATGGATGAGGAAGTAATAGTGCAACCTGATATTGTCTATCCTACCGAGAAGGATGACAATACTAGCCATCCAGTAATTTTTGTTGATGATATACAAGATACCATTGATTTATCTAGAAATATCATTGAACCAGATAAGCAACCACCAACTATATCATTGGTGAAAGCAGTGGAAAAACTGGCTATACAACCAAGAGTGGATATTACACCCCCACTCGTAAAAGATCAACATAAGGCAACTCAACTTCCATCAGTTTCTCAGGATACTTAGGAGAAAACCATTGAGAAAATTATTGATAAGTCCTCTGAACAGGATAATGAGAGAGAGGAAGAGAAAAATGAAAAGGAGAAATCTGCTGAAGTTGAAACGGTGTTAGTCAAACAACAAAATAATGATGATGATGACTCATTAGGCATCAAAGAGCCTATCGATGTTGATAATTGAGTGCATCAGAGTTAATGGATAGTGCAACGGTCATGCAATCCAGAGCTCAAAAGAAGAGGCTTAAGGAACATAGAATGAAAGCAAAAACCATTCAAAATGCTATAGATATTCTGTCAAGCCCTCAATTGGAAACTGCTATAGGGAACTTGTCAACTCCCATTGGCAAGCTTGGCTAATTGGTTGCTGATGCCTCTGACGAACTCAAGTCCCTTGAGGAAGCAGCGCAAACCTTTGTAGAGAAAAACTATAGGATGAAGAGAGGAGAACAAATAATGAAGGATATTGATACATGGAGAATTTCCTTATCTCTTAATAAAGATTTGTTAAGAAAAGCTATTGAGACAGGAGGAAAAATTATTGCATTCACATTCAATGTTTCATTCTTTTATACTGATTTAAATCAAAGACAAATAGAGACCGAGCAAGAACTAGAAAAGATATATAATGCCTACATACCTTTATAGGATTCTGCCTTAATTTTTGGTAAGATGGTTGGTGATTTTCAAAATCGGTTAGATTTGTATGATTTTGAATTGGCAAAAAGACTTTGATCCCTAGAGGAGCTGAAGAATTTACTCAGACCAAAAGTGGATATCTTACAAAGAGCCTACAAGAATGTAGAAGCAATTTTGGCCACTCTAGAGATGTGTACAATTGATGTAATGGAAGAATTATGTACACAGGTGATGACTATAATAGAGATCATAGAAACCTAGCCGGAGACATGGGAAAATGACTTTTCTCAATTGAAGCATACTTTTAGTGACATTTTTCTGATAATTTCAATGAATACTCCATGATTCAGACTTTCAAGTTTTTGTATATGTAAACATTGGATGCAAATTTTGCTATATATGTATATATTTTACTTTTCAATTTGGCATTGTTGTCAAAGGGGGAGTAGAAATATGTATGTGTTGTGAAAATTTTGTACATATTAAGGGGAGTATGTATTGTGATATGTTTGGTATGTTTTTTTTTGTAAGCACACTTAGTTGTATAGTTTGAATATTTTCTAAGTGTTGCCATCAATGCCAAAGGGGGAAATTGTTGGCTTGATGATGATTGTAATAGATGATTTCATGTGTTGTCATTGATGGAAAATGTATACACACACATATGTTCACATTGTCTACTGGTATTACTTCAAAGTTACTTGTATTATATCACAACCGGTCTTGGAAGATTAGTTTATGATGGTTTAGAGATAATCAAATTGCTATATCTTGACAACCGGTATAGGTAGGAATAACTTGACACCAACTCAAAGATATAATGAAGACCATCAAAGAGGCAATGGAGGACAATCGGTTTACATGTTGAATTGGTTAACTCTAACCTGTATCAGTGCTTCAACTGCTATTCATTGATTATGTGATGAGTTATCACCGGTCATGATGAGTTATCCTTATACCAACATTTTGGCAGTAAATTGTGATGAGTTATATTTTGATTGTCTAGATACACTACACCTAGGAAATTGTGATACAATTTCTAAGCCAACATGAAATCTAGTGTCTATATAATGACATTATGATTCAAGAACAAAATATATATGAAGAGAGTAACATGATGCAAAGTAGAAGTTGAAGGTATTGTTGAATATGTTGGTGATGTAGTCGTGAACGAGCATAAAAGGATCTATTAAAGCAAGTTGTGATACTATTAGATCACACATCTATTGTTTTCTTATCACTATAATAGTAAAATCCCTTAACCGAGTAAGCTCTAACAAGATTCATTGTACAAATCCTCTAACCAAGTGATCCATTAGTTTGGATTCAAAAATACTCTACCGAGGATACTCCTAACAGGGTATAGCTCCTAGCAAAGATTTGGGATCTTTAACGGGATTCACTCCTACTAGAGAAACTTTTGTAGACCTTAACCGGTAGGTTATCTATTTCTACAGATCGTTAACTTGTGAGTCTCATCTCACCGTGGTTTTTCCCATTTGGGTTTTCCATGTATAAACACTTGTGTTATGGTGGATATTTTACTTATTGTAGATGCTTTAATATCATTTTGGATTGCATGCATAGTGATTGGAAAAATTATTAAGTATCTGAACCGGTCAATATTTAAAGTAGTATTGTTTTTATTATCATTGATTCACCCCGCCCCCTCTTAGTGCTTTTGAAGTCTATCAACATATATTTCATCTAGCTCCTCCATCTATAATAACATGTTCAATGTGCATTTTATGGATGAGTACTTCAATGTGCAGGGGAGCGTTATGTACGTATTGCAAGGACATGTCATCATCTTCAATGAAGGATATGTAATGAGGTGTGGTTAGGTGCCCCACCATGGTTTGAAATTGATCAACACCCAAATCTTGAGGGACTGTGGTATCTACTAGATATTTCTCCAATATCTCCTTGTGCATTGGTGACAACCTTAAAATATCCAATATTGATATTTGTGTGGGATTCTTCTGCAATTGGTCCACTATATTGTATTGTTTGGAAGTAGACGGTGCATTGGTTGTGGGACCAAGAAATCTCACTTTTGCCTTACTTCATGTTATAGTGTGTGCAAGTTCTGGTGGTGTTTTCTCTTTAACCATGATAACATTAACCACATTATCGTAAGTATGGGAATAATTAACCTTCTCCTTGCCTTTGCTATCCCTGGTAGTTGATATTTCACCTTTCTAATAATTTAGAAGTGGAGTCTTGAATGCAATGTGTGATTCATTTATCTTATGGTCATCCACAGTTATGACCTCATTGTCTATCAATTCTTGAATGACACGTTTTAGCCTTTGACAATCATTTGTTTGATGTCCTTTACTCTGATGATACTTACAATAATGATTTTCATTCCACTATGGTGGTTTCACCTTTAGTTCAAAATATCTTACTTCTAGTAGTGTGATCAATTTGTTCGCCAATTTTTTTTAAATGCTAATTCAAGTGGTTCATTGATAGGTGTAAACTTTCTACGAAAGTTGGTGGGGGGTATTTTAGGTTTGTTATTATCTTGAGTAACTATCGAGGTATGACTTGATAGATTAAATATGGGCTGCTTTGGTTTCACATTGTTAGTGTTCACTATCACATCATTGACAACATTTCTATTTTGATTCTAAAAATTGGGTTTATCATTATTATTATTAGTATTGTTGGAAGAATACACCTTTCTTTACCAAAGCTTCTTCGATCTTGATTCCATTATCAAGGTAATCTTGTCAAAACTTGGAGGACATTGCATTTTAAGTGCATAACTCATCTCATCATTCAAATTATTGATAAAAATGTCCATCTTTTTCATTATCAGGTACCAGACGTGGATATATCGCAAACAACCTTCTCCACCTTTGTAAAAATGTCATGAATGTTTTTCCATTCTTTTATTTTGTGTTACACAAATCCAACATGGTGATTTTGTGTTGAAGTTATATGAATATTGTGAAACAAATTTATCCACCAATTTTGAAAATATCCTTATAACAAGTGGAAGCTTCGAGAACCACTTCATTGCTTGTCCACTCAATTTTTTGGGGAATAGCCTCATTAGATAAGTGTCCTCATGTGTAAATTTCATGCTCATTGTGCAAAATTCCCTCAGGTGATCTTGAGGATTAGTCTTACTGTTATATTTTTCATACGTAGGAATTTCAAAATTAGGAGGATATGGTATCATTTAGAATTTTGTCAATGGATAAGGCTAGATATCTTGTAGCGAATCCCTCCTTATTGTTCCCCTTTGCATGTCTTGAACTTTTGTTTGAAGTGCTTGTATTTGTTGAGTAAGAGCTAAAAGGGGATTATCAACATTATTCCTTTGTTCGCTATCTTGATTATTTCGAGTTCTTGTATTATGAGTCTCATTGGTATTGTTTCAAGTCTCACTTGTTCTTTCATTTTGTCTCAATTGTGTAACATGAAAATCATGAGGCAATTGGGCACCTTGACGTGCTAACATGAGGAAATACTTCTCTTTAGATCCATTTCAAGGACTTTTTCTATGAATTTGCTGAATTTTGGATCTTGTTGTGCTTCTTTGATTTTTTCTTCAATTATCTCTTCATCATCATTATTTTGATTATGAGATCCATATTTATGAAAGAAAGGATTTTCATCCACCATCATGGATTTTTTTTTTGGCTTCTATTGTTTTAATTTCCTTTTTTGATTCCTAGTAAAAACTGGCACACAAGTGATTGGAAAGGTTTAAGCTTTGATCTTTATTTGAATTGCTAGTTTAGATGATTCAACTAAGTCAAATAGGAGAGGTCCTATTGATACGATTAAGTTGATTTGATTTGAAAGCCCTTGTTTCTTGATTGAGGATGATAAATCTTATTTGTAAAGTGGAAAACTTGGGGTTAGCAAATTCACCACATGGAAGGGATAAATTACTAAGTCAATTTTCTCTTGGAGGATTTTACATTCAAAAGAGGGGATGAATCCACTAGATCCAATCCTAAATGAGACAAGGACTGAATACCAAGTAGATTAATGGAAATAGAATGTATTTGACCCTCTTTTGTAAGTTGATTAATTAAGCCTAAGTGATAGAAATGAAGACAAATCTGAGAAAATAGTGAGTTGTAAATGCAGCATTTCGTCGTGCACCTAGATTTGAGAAGTATGAGATGATTCAAAGTTGCTCTGCAAAAACTACCAAAAATAGCAGCGACCGTGTGTAGGGACTAGGATGCCCCCTCTTCATCTTCTGAATTTTTCAATCATCAAAAATGGTTTTTCCATCTCTGTATCTAAAGCTTATTATGATAGTTACAGTTGCGTGCTTGTTTTCTAAACGTAGAAAGAAGGTGAAGAAGGTTGGGAATGGGGTTTTCCTAATTCAAACCCCAGTTTGGAATCAACCTTGAATGAAATATTGCAAATACTTGAAATGAATGATGGAAAGGTATACCTTCAGATCTACAATGAATGATGACGATGCTTTGATTCTTGAATATAATCACATATGTTGTATGAAATGGCATGAACATGAAAAAACCCTAACACACACATGCTTGCAAATGAATGATGTAATTATGCTCCACAATGGATAGATGAAGAATATGCAGCCTTTAAGACCTCTAGAGATGCTTGATGATGAATGCTTCAATGCTTGGATGCTTGATGTAGTCTCCTTTCCTTCTCCTATTTTTGCCTTATGCATGTATATTCTTGTTATCATGCTATGTCAAAATGAGAGGGGAATCTCCTTGTATACTTGCTTTTCATCAAACATTCTAATTTTCTGACATAGGCTGACATGAGGAATTGTTTTCTCACTCAAATTTGGGAGGACCAAGGCATGGCACCCTGATCCTACCCCAAATTGGATCATGAAAAAGGGGCTATGCAAGGTGCAATATGGAGAAATGAAGCTTGGTTCCATGGGGGAGGTACAAATAGGTCCCAATCAAGCATGGAGATGAGACCGCTAAGATGAGAGCCCCAAATATGGTCAATTATAAAAGGGTACAATTTTAGGATTCTACATTTAGCCCCCACTTTAGCGAGTGTATGAGCTTATGCAAATAATCATGGTAAAGTAGAAGACAGAGAGATGAGGAATGCAGAACAAAATCACAAGGAGTATAGGTTATCACTAATTTCAAGGACCTAAGCCCCCAATCTTAGCATCTTAACTCACTCAAACATATACAAGGGCACACAAAACAAGCCAAAAATAAAAAAAGGCAAGAAAAGAAAAAAGGACAGGAAAAGGAAAAAGACACACAATAAAAACTAAAGACCAAAAACCAAACCTCAAGTCAACTAGCCGAAGAGACCTCAATATCAAAATGTCTTAACAACTAATATCATTATTGAAAAATGCCATCTCACGAACACGAGCGATCACATAAAAGAGAAAAGCAAGAATCATCTATGAACAGTCAATTGAAAAACTATGAGTTCATGAGAGGAAGAAGAGAGAGCATGAATACACGCTAGATGTGTTTATCCAGGTGACCCATGAGAAGAAAGATGAGAAAGGGCATGTAATACTCACCCCTAGATGTTTTTATC
Organism: Cryptomeria japonica; assembly: GCF_030272615.1. Lineage (NCBI taxonomy): Eukaryota > Viridiplantae > Streptophyta > Pinopsida > Cupressales > Cupressaceae > Cryptomeria > Cryptomeria japonica. The sequence continues at coordinate 19,509,981 of NC_081415.1, read as the reverse complement.
TAGGTGATCTTGATAAGAAAGGACATGGAAAACTCGCCTCTAGATTTTTTTATCTAAGTGAGCCATGTGGGGAAGAGAGTAAGAATAGTCTAGTTGTTTTTAGCTAGTTCCACCCATCCTCGTGTGTGTGTGCAAGTGATGTCTGGTTTCAAGAGTATAGAATCCTGTGTAAGTGTTTTTTCTCTATTTTTTAGTGTGCTTCAACTTGTTTAAGACATGTAATGTAGATGCAAATGCCAAGTGGCGAATGACAGATACGTGCCTGGTTTTGAGGCCAGCCTATTTAAGAGTCTTTGCTCTAGTTTCGGTGATGTGTAACACAGTCTAAGATATATATCAAATTCTGCATTTGGTTTTGAGTGTGAAGCATCTCTCTCTAAGATTTTTTACTTTGGTTCCAAGAATGAAAATCCCCTTTAAGACATGCAAAAATGATATGAAAAAAGTATAGTACAATATGGTACAGAGGGAGTGATATGGATGCCCCCCCTTAAGATGTCAAAATAACCCTATGTTGATGTCTTAAGGAATCTAGAGACAAGGATACCTTACCTTCAACACTAAGGAGATATCCTTTAGGCAACAATGTCATATATCCAATCTAGAGAGGGAATACTTCTTCAAGCAAGGATAAGATAGTTGAAAAATAGGTATCTTGCAACAAGTGTAAAGGGGATCCTTGGAGGAGAAGAGATATTTTCTCAAAAGAAACCTTTCTCCAAGAGGAGTTATCTTGAACAAACATAACATCTTCTACCAAAAGAAAGAAAGGAGAACAAGAATTCATACCTTCCTCCTATTGCTAGGTGAAAGGGATTCTTGATGAAGGATGACACACTTTTGACCCAAATTGGGGAGGGGGGAGGGGGTAAGTTTATGATAGATGTACATTTCCAAGTGAAGAAGAGGTTGTAGCCAAGTACTTACACCTCTTGTATAAGAGTGAACCCTTGATCCAATGATAGCTTCACACAAGGAATGACACCAATTCATGAACAAACACCACTCCACAAAGGAAAAGTAGATCCTTAGAGAGGAGAGAGAAAGAGAAATCATTGCCCCAAGTGTAACGACAATGAGAAGAATTACACAATGTTCTAAGGAGAGATTAGGCATAAGGAAATGCACAATATACTCACATGAATGAATATCCAATGTAATAAATGACATTAGTATATGTAAAATGCATCTCAAAAGAAGTGATAATCTTCAAAGAGAGAGAGAGAAAGAAAGATCACATATTCCCCTAAGGAGGGATTCATCACTTAGGGATTCATCACAAGAGACATATCATTGTAAGAAAGGATATCAACACATGAAAAATGTAGCCCCTAAAGAGAATAGTGATAGATTAGATAGAAAGGGAGAGATAGAAAAAGCCATCCTTGCCCCCCACAGAAGAGAACAAGAAGAAGAATACACATCTTCTAGAGAGAGGTTATTCATAAGAGATGTGCCACTTCAAACAAGGAATAGATCCTAACCAAGGAACAAACATGTTCTTGCATCAAGGATAACTCTATGCAAGAAAGGACATCAAGCTATTAGTGCAACACATGAGAAGAGGTAATATCTTCAAAAAGAAAGAGCGAGATAGAAGAGGGATGACAAATCCTCTCTAAGGAGAGATTGCTCATAAAATATGTACCATCTCAAGCACGGAATAGGTCCTAACCAAGGAACAAACATGTGCTCGCATGAAAGATAATTCCATGCAAGATATAAATAATGCAATCCATAAAAGGAAATGGTGAAAAGATAAGATGCTGGATAGAGATAAAAGAGAATCATGTTTCCATCCCTAAGATGTTTGAAGTTTAAAAAGTACCACCCCTAATGAAAAAGATCCCCCACTTAAGTTAACAATTTGTGTCACAGGGTGAGGAGAAACATGAGGGTGAAGGGAGTACAAAGGCACTATTTTTTCACCTAGAAAGAGAGCAAGATCTGTTGAAAGACATATACGAGCATGATCGTATTATTCTTGAAAAAATTCCTTAAATTCTTTACACTTTCCAAGAGAATGAGAACCACCATGATGAAAGAGACAATATCCATTTTCTTCTTTATGTTTATTGCTAAAATCCATAAAAGGAAAGACAACATTCTTATCATACTTCAATTTTCAAAAGATTCTAGTTCCTAATCTTTCTTGATCATTAATGAGTATAGGCTTACTCCTTTTATATTGAGGACAAAAATTATTATTAAAAGAAGAAGGATTGTCTTCAGTTAGTTTAATAGTTCTATTATCAACTAAATTTTGTATGCCTTCTTGAAAATCTAGACAATCACTAGCATCATGATCATGAGTTTGATGAAATGAACAAAAATGAGTCTTTGAAGAAGAAACCTTTTTAGTTTCTTGACACATCCTTTGTCTTGTAAGATGATATTCAAAGCCTTTAATCCTAAGGGGATCATCCATACGAGATTTATTATTATTTCCTAGGCCTTTTATGGTAACCTATGTAGGAGGGTATATAGGGACTTGAATTCCTTGGTCAAATTTCCCAAGTTCTTGTCCTCTAAAACCTTGTTTTGATATTATATTAAATTCACTCCTAAAAATATTTGTTAAGTATCCTCGATAAGGGGGGGAAAACATTAGATTTCATAGTGTAAGGATGTTTAGAAGGAGTTAAAGGATTGATAGATGAAGAAGGAATATTTTGAGGAGGAGGATTTTCCTTTCTTTCATCATTCATATCCTATTTGGAAGATTGGGAAGGGAGATCCTTATCATCTAAGGCCTCATGTTTACTCAATATTATATGGGGAGAGAGATCATGAATGAAATGCATGGTATCATCTTCTCTATAAATGTTTTGATGTTTACGATAGGCTCTTGGAGAATAAGAAGGATCTATAGATATCAAAACACCAATATTTTGATCTTTCCCTCCTTGCAAAAGGGAATGTGTTTGAGAAGAAGATGGGGCCATGTTGCTATTAAATGCTTGCTCTCCATTAGAGAGATCATTTATAAGAGTATGATCTCTTACTTAATTCACATTAGATACTATAGGAGAGGTACATGTGTTAGCTGTTGCATTAACATCTCTAGGATTGGGATCTACAAAAGCAATACACTTTCCTAAAAACATTACCATAAAGCAACGTAAATGATAAATGTATGCTTTGAGATCTAGTTGATGAAAAGAAAGCAACTTGGAAATCCTAAAAATGCAATATGTCCAAGTACTATGAATGAAAAGAGTAACATGAAATGAAAGAAGCCATTATCTGACACGTGACTGTAATAAATGTACGTAGAAAACAATGCAATCATATGTGAAATAGAAAATAGATCGATTCATTGATTGCCATGACAAAAATAAATTAGGATTTTATAAATAAAACCTCTTAATTTATTTAAATTTATGAAATTCACAAATTTGATGATTTTTTTGTATTTTTTGAATTTTAAAAAATGTGAAATGAAATGAGAATTTGGAATTTGTTATTTAGAAATTAGAATTTGCAAAATATTTGAAGAATGCAAATTGATAAGAAAATTTATTGAAAGAATAAAATGCAATTCTCTAGGAAATTTAAAATTAGGATCATGTGAAAATAATCTCTTAATCTAGAATTAAAATTATCCAAAAGAGATGTAAATTTAAAATTAGGGCCTTGTGAAAATAATCTCTTAATTTTAAAAACGTTGAAAATTGGAATTGAAAGAATTAATTTAAATTTTAAAAGCAAGGGCCCTTGTAATCAACCTCTTAATTTTAAAATTAAAATTTAGAGTTGTCCCCAAGAAAATTAAATTCAAATTTAGGGTCGTGTAGAAAGAACCACTTAATTTTAAAATTTAAATTGGAATTTGGAAGTTGAAAAATGGAAAATGCACAAGATTAAATTTAAAAATTAGGACCCTTTCAATTAAGCACTTAATTTTAAAACTTAAATTAAAAATTAAAATTTGATTCGAGATTGCAATTTTGAAATTGAATTTAAATTAACAACAAATTTGAAGAGGGAAATTCAAAATTTAAACAACCCACAAGCTCAATTTTTAAATTTTTTAAAATTAGGGTTTTTGGAATTAACCACTTAATTTTAAAATTAAGTGAAATTTGACTTGTAGATGAAAATTTGAATTTTGAAATTGAATGAATGCTCAGATCTAAAATAATTAATCCAAATTATACAATTCACAAGCTCAATTCTGAAATTAAAAATTAGGGTTTTGATGAAATTAACTTCCAAATTTATAAAATTTGCAAGGAAATAAAACTTGTAAATGAAAATTTGAATTTGAAATTGCATACATTTAGATTTGAAAATAAAAAATCAGAATTAATGGTGTAAGGAGTTGGGTTCACCAAAATGTAAAGTGGAAAATTTGGGCTTAGCAAATTCACCACATGGAAGGGAAAAATTACTAAGTCAATTTTCTCTTGAAGGACTTTACGTTCAAAAGAGGGTATGAATCAACTAGATCTAGTCCTGAATGAGACAAGGACTGGATACTAAGTAGATTGATGGAAATGGAATATGTTTGAACCTCTTTTGCAAGTTGATTAATTAAGGCTAAGTGATGGAAATGAAGAAAAATTTGAGAAAACAATGAGTTGTAAATTTGGGATTTCGTCATGCACCTGGATCTAAGAAGTATGAGATGATTTGGAGCTACTCTACGAAAACTACCAAAAATAGCAGGGACCGTGTGTAGGGACCAAGACGCTCCTCTTGGTCCTCTGAACTTTTTGATCGTCGAAAAGGGTTTTTTCCTCTTTGTATCTAAAGCTTATCCTAATAGTTACAGTTGCACATTTGTTTTCTACACACAGAAAGAAGGGGAAAAAGGTTGGGAATAGGGGTTTGCCCTGGTTTGGAATCAACATTTAATGAAATATTGAAAATGCTTGAAATGAATGATAGAAAGGTATACCTTCAAATCTACAATGAATGATGATGATGCTTTGATTCTTGAATGTAATCACATAAGTTGTATGAAATGGAATGAACATGACAAAACCCTAACACACACATGCTTGCAAATGAATGATGTAATGATGCTCCACAATGGATAGATGAAGTATGTCCAACCTTGAAGACCTCTAGAGATGCTTGATGATGAATGCTTCAATGCTTCAATGCTTGGATGCTTGATGTAGTCTCCTTGCCTTCTCCTATTTTCACCTTATGCATGTATATGCTTGTTATCATGCTATCTCAAAATGAGAGGGGAAAACCTCCTTATATGTACTTTCCCATCATCAAACATTCTAATTTTCTGACATAGGATGACTTGAGGAATTATTTTCTCGCTCAAATTTGGGATAGGGCCTGGGGCCCAAAATAGGTCCCAATTAGGGAGGATCAGGGCATGGAGCCCTAGTCCTACCCCAAATTGGGTTAGGAGCAAGGTGCAATATGGAAAAATGAAGCTTGGTTGCATGACGAAGGCACAAATAGGTCTCAATCAGGAATGGGGATGAGACCGCTAAGATGAGAGCCTCAAACATGGTCAAAATTGCAAGGGGTACAATTTTAGGACGCTACACTAATAAGTGAAACTGTATTGAAAAATCAGCTAGCAAAGATTGATAACTAGGCACTTATGGTGTTTGATCTAAGCTTTTGAAATGAATTCACTTGTGAAACCTATTTTTACTAGTGTTAGACTAATCTGACAGTGATGGAGAAACAATATACTTTGAAATGAGTATCCAAAACTATGATTAGCTTTCTAAAAAAATTCTAAATCTGCTCTCTGTCCTAAGTTCCAAATTATCAGAGTGCTAAAACAAAGACCCAGAGTGCTAAATTATTTATCCAAAGTGCTATTGTAGACTCCCTAAATGCTAGGTTGCCCCTAGTGAAATGCTAATCTTAACCAGTAAGACACCAAATTATATTTAATGATATATTACCATGATGTGTTTTGATGTTAAAATGATGCGCTATTCTAGTTTCAATATGTGCTAATTTGGTTCACTAGAATGCTCTACTTGATTATCAGAACTCTAAAGTTTATTTCCAAAGTGCTAAAGGTTATGTTCAAAGTGCTAAAGGTTATGTCCAAAGTGCTAAAGTTGATCCCCAAAGCACTAAAGTGTTTCTCCAAAACTCTAAAGTTAGTTAATAGAGTGCTAATTTGTGAAACCAGAATATGATTCTCATACATTTATATGTTATTATGCTCTGTGAATTCTAATTGTGACAGTTTGATAGTGTAATGTTTTTGGTCTTGGCCGAGTTTAAGTGTGTTCCAATGGATGATATGTTTGATATGTGGTCTAAAAACACAATAGATAGAATTTGAAACAGTTATCTTTTTGGCCCTAGGATATAAACATCAAGTGTATGTTTAAGAATTCAAATCAAAGTCTAAATTTCCATGAGTTTTGCACAAATAAAATACTTCAAGTAGATTTATCCTAAGGATTTAGATACAATGCGATAACTTAGACCACAACCTGAAATATCTAGAGCACAAGTGTAAACACCTTAAGAGGGGATGTCCAGTTTTACCATTGTTGAGTGGTAGTAGATAAGGGCTCCAAGATTGGAAGGATAACCTGATCACCCTCTCCTTGGAAGGCTACAAGTAGCCTATACAAAGCTGAGGATTTATGCCTCTCCTCCAAGGAGCCAAATGGTGAGTGTCATGGGGGAAAAAATTGCTATCCCCTTGCACTAAAATTATCACACCAAGGCTAAGAAGGGTGGCTTCTAACTAAAAGGAACTCGTAAGGGAATCCGTTCGACACATTAGGATATAAACTCAATTAAGAGGTCTCCCAGCCTTGAAAACCAAGGTTTTATATACCCAAGGTATGGGGAGAGCCATTCCCAACACTATCATTGATTTCGATTTTCATCAAAATCACATTTATTTTATAGTGGGTTAGATGAACTTGGCTTTAATCATTCCCACTTGGGTCATTCCCCTCTCACTCAGCCTTATGGGCTACTTGGGAGGGCAGGCTTGCTAAAGATTATTACACTACTTGAAATGAAAAAGTGACGAGTCTACTTTTCTAATCACCCAATGAAGGGGAGAGGATACTCATATATCATCTTAGACACATAAAACAACATGTTCATTGATCTCCTAATTAATCTATGTGCCTAAATTAAATAAAAAGCAATACAATATTCCCGTGGCTGCAAACAACATTAGTAGTTTATAATTGAGTCTTTGGCTGTGAAAGGTTTTATAACTCTAGTCTCTAACAACATGAATGGTACTTTAAAAATAGAATAACAAAAATTAGCCTCTAGATATTATCATTTTACAAGAATAACTGAAAATGCTAAAGTAATGCATTAAAGTGCTATTTTGTGCTATGAAAACACTACTCTGTGCAATGAAATTGCTACTTTGTAGAATGAAAATGCTAATTTATGAAATGAAAATGCTAATCCAAAGATCCAAAACTCTATTATAAGTGACGTATGTGCTAAAAGAACACCCTGATGTGCTAATATATAAGTTGAGAATGTTGAAGTTACTCTTCAAAGAGCTAGTTTGGTTTTCCTTATATACTTGTCAAAGGCAAATCTGCAAGAAATTGTTAAATTTTGGGGCTAGGCCCCACTATGGGCGCCATAATGTGATGTTGTGTAAAATTAGTGTAAATTCATTAATAATCAAATTACACAAAACATCCAATGAAGCATTACGTGAAAGAGTAAAATCATAAAATAAAACAATTCAAAAGAACTCCCTAAAATTGCCTCATTGCTCTCTATTATTGAGGACCTTACTAGTGTAGATGATGGTTCTTAGATGCATGATATTTACAAGATGACAACTCAAGAAATGAGAATATGATAATACAATTCTATGATCTATGACAAGATAAATAATGCAATTCTAAACTATGATGAAAACTATCATGAAAGCCACTATCCTAGATGTTAAATGATACTATGCTAAGATACGATGCTGATAATTATGCTGCTAAAGATGATTGTTGAGATTGCTGAAAATGTTAAGAATGACAAAGATGCTAAAAAAAGGGGGGGTCTCATGTTTGAAATGAGGACCATTTATAGATTTTTCAAGTCCAAGACTTAGGTGGTTCGAATCAATGATCATGATTCGATCTGGAGACATCTATTGTTGAGAATGAGGAAGTTGGAGAAGAGGTTGAAGAAGGAGACACATGTCATTCCTAGAGAGACAAGTGTCAAAGGATTTCCACCAAATACCCACACAAAGGCAAGTGGCAAGGATAGGAGGGACAAGTAAAAAGAGTTCCATGTGTCTCCAAGAAATGATACACAACTCATCCGAAGTTAGGATGAGATGGTTAGAGAGGATAGAGTTGGTTAACCTAGGTTAGGCTAGGGGTTGGTTAGAAGAAGATTAGGTTAAGAGGTAGTTAGGAGTTAGGACATACGTGTCCAATTTGAATTAAAATTTAAATTTAATGGGAAGGGAATAATTACATAAACAAATCAATTAAATTCATTTATTTAACTAGGAAATGGAGGAAATGAATTAAGGTGGGATGAATTAGAAAAATGAACCATACAAACAAATTATTTAATTCATTTATATAGTAGAAGAATTAAATATTTTAATTAATTAAATAACTTCGTATTTAATTATTTTATATCTAGACCAAATTTTAGTGTCTACAGGATCAATAAGAACACCTAACACTAGGATGTCGAGATCAATTTATAAGAACTCAATGAAATCTTGAGAGTCATCATCTAGGGTCGTTCATGCTGCATAATAAATTTTGACCAAAACCACGACATTTGAACTGCACATACATACTGACTGGATACAATAATGACCATGACATTCATAACATCCATAATATCCATACCTCTTGTACATTGTTTGTGTTGGAATTAATGACACTAAGAGGGGGGGGGTGGTGAATCAACGTTTTGCAATTTACAAAGTTATTGACCTGATTCTTAAACCATCAGATGCATACAAATGAAAGTAAAATGCAGAAACATAAACCAATCAACCACAACACCATAAAACCAAAAATTTTACATGGAAACCTGGAAAGGGAAAAACCACGGTGGGATTTGAACCCACAATATTATTATACTTTGATCAGGAGTATGATAATATTACATGAAGGGGAATGCACTTGCATTCAAGCACACTGCCTAGAGCACACTACTCAATTACAAAAGGGTTGCAACCCGTAGGAAGACTCACTGCCTTATAGGTGATTAAAAATGATTACAATAATGAATAAACTAAAGAATATCATCTACATATGCTAAATAGCAGTTCCAATTAGGCATAGATTAACTTTTGCACCTGTTCTATCTTTTTGCTCTGTTTTCCTACATTGTCATACATCGAACCACCAAAACCTTCAATCACATTCACCAAGATTCGTACGTTCGCTCATATAGACTTATCACATTCAATATATACACCAAAATTCTTAACCAAATTGATCTTATATATCCACACCAACAAAATAATCAATTGGCATGTTGTCTTCCAAAAACCACATAACACACAACATGAAATGTGTAACCTTAAGTCGGCTCAATCCGTCCACAAAATCATATGTAGATCAAAATAAGATGATAATAAGATTCCCACAAGTTGGCCCAATCTCCTCTTGAACTTGAAACCAATCACCAAATTCGACTAAAGGATTCCGCATCACACGTTACACCAAAATATCTCTAATCTACTAGGATTACCAGATACCGGACCTTCAATCTTGCTCATGGATAGCTTTGTTCATTTGACTGCACTACCAGCATGGTTTCCTTAGTTGTTTGATCATTCTGCACATTAGAAGCCTCTTAATGTACTTCTAAAATGGAAGTGTCATATGGTTTCTCTTCTAGTTGAGTATCATCATGTGCCAGATTCACATCATATCTGTGATCTATCAAAAATTTTCTCAAAATTAGTTCAGTCTCTTTAGTTATCTCATCTATCTTTCTGAGCATGATTTTATTAACTCTCTTCTTGCTTTAGAATCTTTCTTTAGCCAACTTTAACAATCTAACAATTTAATATTTATAAATTACAGAAGATAAATTCACCAATACATATTCCTTTATTCTTTCATCTTCCAAACTGGATGTATGCCTCCTAGCATCCAAAATATCAAACAATTCCTTTAGAATCATAGATGACAACTCAATCAAGGTTTTTCTATAAACATTCATATACTGTACAATTTCTTCCTCAATATCTCTCTAGTCACTATCATCACAATTTCCATAATATACAGGTACATTCTTCAAATTTCCTTCTTTTAGCACTTCATCAATTATTTCATTTACTATTTTTGGAGGGACAATGATGCAGAGCATCATGAAAAACCATTCAAGAACCCCAAATCAACATGGAGTTCCAATCTCAACACAACATCTTCACTTGTATTAGAGGCATGATCTATTCATAATCATCATTCTACAGTCCAAAACAATATTATTATTAGAGCATTACACATATACAGTCAACAACTTGCTTCATAGCACTATCTCATTCTCTTGATTCAAGGCCATGTTTGTAGATCAATGTTTAATACTAGAATTAGGCCTTAAAGCCTATTGGCCTACAATAGCCATCATTCACCATTACCTTCACACACTTCAAGATGTCACCATGCTTTCCATCAATAACTCTTTCACAAACATCAAGAATCATTCAACAAATTATCCTTCATTAAGTTTAAACAGTCAAAACTGCAACTTTTGATAGTACAATACTCCGTTTCTAATAAATTTCAGACAAGAAATTATCTTTCTAATCTCTCTAGCACAGATGTAGATAACTAGGTTTAAAAAAACATATCCAAAATCTAGCCATATCCAATAGTTAATTTGAAAGTTATGCCCCCCGTACCGAGACCGTTTTGACTGTTTAAAAAAAAAACAAGAAATGTGCATGCCCAGTCCGCCTAGGGCATCAAATTACTCACACAATACCAAACCATTCAATACCAAATCAAAAGGGTCTGAAAGTGATCTGAATCTACTTCAAGATGAACCAAGAATAACATTTTTTTAGCAGGTAAAAACCAAGTTATGAACAAACCCTTGTCAACTATTTTGTAATAGAGGGTTTTATAATAGTTTTAAGAAACTTCATTATATCTTTCTCCATCTTCCAAGGATGAAGCCCTCAATAGATCCAAAATAGAGTTAATTCACCATACTTCATGTCCAAATAGATTTTAGTGGTTTTCCAATCCATTTACATATAAATAAATACACAAAAACAATCAATAACGTGTCTGAGACAACAAATGGTATAAAACTTGAATAAAACAACATATTCGTTTACTTAATTCATCAAAACCAAATACATACAATTGTTCGTCATGAAAAAGGCTTCCTTCCCTAGCTATCCACTAATCACACATGAGGAATTACAATCATCTTTATGCACTAACTTCATATTTGTCACTATTCTGTAGAGATGGATGCCAGTTAGAAGTTTTTTTGAAGGTATAACCTCTCAAGCACTTCCTCCACCGTGATCACCATCTTCAAATCTGACCATTACAAACATTTAAATAATGCTCTTGGCAGTTCTAATTGGCCCAAATTCCTTTTAGGACTGAACACATGACTTTTACAACCTTTTGTGCAACTTTCAAAATGTTGCATTTTACAACTTTTTATGAACCCTCCTAACACATCAAAATGGACTAGAAATGACCAGTTACAATATTTTTACCCTTCCATGGGCACATTTGGAAGATTTGACACTTATGACTAATTCAAGACCTTATTAGGACAACTTTAAAAACTTATTACAATTGGATTGCATAGCCTTATACATTAAACCAAATGGACCCAAAATGACAACATAAATTCAAATATGAATGAAATGACTCAAGTCACGACCCTCAACCTTCTGGATTGCCTTTGTGATAGGTGCTCCTGCACCATACTACCGACCTTGAAATATTTCCAAGCCTCTTGGAAACATAGACAAGAACCACCTGCAAGAAAAAAAAAAGTGTCTTGGACTGAAATCTTATCTTTGTCTTCATCTTTATCTCTGCCTCTTCCTTTCATCATTCTCGCATTATCGTCATGCTGTTGCTACCAACTTCAAAAAGGTAATCATCCTCTCAACTAATCACATCCATGGAGTATCCAATGGCTAAAACTCAAGGTGTTCAATAGGCACCCACCTCTCCTACTGCACACACACAAACTCATACTTCCTTTACCTCACCTAGGAGTATCTTTTTCCTCTCTCCCTAGTATTTTGGCAACCACAACAAGTTTCTCTCCTCAACCTGTTCCTCTGTAGTTAGTCGGATCCAACACCTATAACCAAACACAACATAAACAACTTTCCTAACCTAGATCTTTTGTTGGGCTCTGATACCAATTTGATGCAGAGCATCATGAAATACCCTTCAAGAACCCCAAATCAACATGGAGTTCCAATCTCAACACAACCTATTCAATTTAATGAGAGGCATGAGCTGATCATAATAATTATTGTACAATCCAAAACAATATTATTATCAAAGCATTAGACATATATACAGTCAACAACTTGCTTCATAACACTATCTCATTCTCCTGATTCAAGGTCATGTTTGTAGATCAATATTTAATACTAGAATTAGGTGTCAAAGAGTATTGGACTACAATAGTCATAATTCAACATTACCTTAACACACTTCAAGAGGTAAACATGCTTTCCATCAACAACTCTTTCACAAACGTCAAGAATCATTCAACAAACTATCCTTCATTAAGTTTAAATAGTCAAAACTGCAACTTTTGAAAGTACATAACTCCGTTGCTAATAACTTTCAGAGAAGACATTATCTTTCCAATCGCTTCAGTGTAGATATAGATAAATAGGTTTATATCCAGACTCTAGCCAGATCCTATGGTTAATTTGAAAGTTATGCCCCCCGTACCTAGACCGTGTTGACTGTTAAAAAACAAAACAAAAAATGTGCATGCCCAGTTCGACTAGGGCATCAAATTACTCACACAATACCAAACCATTCAATACCAAATCAAAAGGCTCTGAAAGTACTCTGAATCTAGTTCAAGATGAACCAAGAATAACTTTTTTTCAGCAGGTAGAAACCAAGTTATGAACTAACCCTTGTCAACTATTTTGTAATAGAGGGTTTTATGAGAGTTTTAAGAAACTTCATTATATCTTTCTCCATATTCCACGGATGAAGCCCTCAATAGATCCAAAATAGAGGTAATTCACCATACTTCATGTCCAAATAGATTTTAGTGGTTTTCTAATCCATTTACATATAAAGAAATGCACAAAAACAGTCAATAACGTGTCTGAGACAACAAATGGTATAAAACTTGAATAAAACAACATATTCCTTTACTTAATTCATACAAAAAAAATGCATACAATTATTTCTCATGATAGAGGCTTTCTTCCTTGAGCATCCACTAATCACACATGAGGAATTACAATTATCTTTATGCACCAATTTCTTATCTGTCACCATTCTGCAGAGATGGATGACAGTTAGAGGTTTTTTTGAAGGTATAACCTCTCAAGCACTTCCTCCAACGTGATCACCATCTTCAAATATGACCATTACAAACATTTAAATAATGCTCTTGATAGTTCTATCTACCCCAACTTCCTTTTAGGACTGAACACATGAATTTTACAACCTTTTGTGCAACTTTTAAAATATTGCATTTTATGACTTTTTATGAACCCTCCTAACACATAAAATTGGACTAGAAATGACCTGTTACAATAGTTTTACCCTTCTATGGGCACATTTGCAAGATTTGACCCTTATGACTAATTCAGGACCTTATTAGGACAACTTTAAAAATTATTACAATTGGCTTGCATAGCCTTATACATTAAACTAAATGGACTCAAAATGACCACATAAATTCAAATATGAATGAAATGACTCCAGTCATGACCCTTAACCTTCTGGATTGCCTTTGTGATAGGTGCTCCTGCATAATACTACCAACCTTGAAATATTTCCAAGTCTCTTGGAAACATAGACAAGAACCACCTGCAAGAAAAAAAATAGTGTCTTGGACTGAAATCTTATCTTTGTCTTCATCTTTATCTCTGCCTCTTCCTTTCATCATTCTCGCATTATCGTCATGCTGTTGCTACCAAATTCAAAAAGGTAATCATCCTCTCAACTACTCACATACATGGAGTATCCAATGGCTAAAACTCAAGGTGTTCAATAGGCACCCACCTCTCCTACTGCACACACACAAACTCATACTTCCTTTGCCTCACCTAGGAGTATCTTTTTCCTCTCTCCCTAGTATTTTGGCAACCACAACAAGTTTCTTTCCTCAACCTGTTCCTTTGCAGTTAGGTGGATCCAACACCTGTAACCAAACACAACATAAACAACTTTCCTAACCTAGATCTTTTGTTGGGATTTGATACCAATTTGATGCAGAGCATCATGAGAAACCCTTCAAGAACCCAAAATCAACATGGAGTTCCAATCTCAACACAACATATTCAATTTAATGAGAGGCATGATCTGATCATAATAATTATTGTACAATCCAAAACAATATTATTATCAAAGCATTAGACATATATACAGTCAACAACTTGCTTCATAACACTATCTCATTCTCCTGATTCAAGGTCATGTTTGTAGATCAATGTTTAATACTAGAATTAGGCATCAAAGACTATTAGACTAAAATAGTCATAATTCAACATTACCTTAACACACTTCAAGAGGTAAACATGCTTCCCATCAACAACTCTTTCACAAACATCAAGAATCATTCAACAAACCGTCCTTCATTAAGTTTAAATAGTCAAAACTGCAACTTTTTAAAGTACACAACTTTGTTGCTAATAACTTTCAGAGAAGACATTATCTTTCCAATCGCTTCAGTGTAGATATAGATAAATAGGTTTATATCCAAACTCTAGCCAGATCCTATGATTAATTTGAAAGTTATGCCCCCCGTACCCAGACTGTGTTGACTATTACAAAAAAAAACAAAAAATGTGCATGCCCAATCCGACTAGGGCATCAAATTACTCACACAATACCAAACCATTCAATACCAAATCAAAAGGCTCTGAAAGTGCTCTGGATCTAATTCAAGATGAACCAGGAATAACTTTTTTTCAGCAAGTAGAAACCAAGTTATGAACTAACCCTTGTCAACTATTTTGTAATAGAGGGTTTTAAGAAACTTCATTATATCTTTCTCCATATTCCACGGATGAAGCCCTCAATAGATCCAAAATAGAGGTAATACACCATACTTCATGTCCAAATAGATTTTAGTGGTTTTCTAATCCATTTACATATAAAGAAATGCACAAAAATAGTTAATAACGTGTCTGAGACAACAAATGGTATAAAACTTGAATAAAACAACATATTCGTTTACTTAATTCATCAAAAAAAAATACATACAATTATTTCTCATGATAGAGGCTTTCTTCCTTGACCATCCACTAATCACACATGAGGAATTACAATTATCTTTATGCACCAATTTCTTATTTGTCACCATTCTACAGAGATGGATGACAATTAGAGGTTTTTTTGAAGGTATAACCTCTCAAGCACTTCCTCCAACTTGATCACCATCTTCAAATCTGACCATTTCAAACATTTAAATAATACTCTTCACAGCTCTATCTACCCCAACTTCCTTTTAGAACTGAACACATGAATTTTACAACCTTTTGTGCAACTTTTAAAATGTTGCATTTTACGACTTTTTATGAACCCTCCTAACACATCAAATTGGACTAGAAATGACCCGTTACAATAGTTTTACCCTTCCATGGGCACATTTGCAAGATTTGACCCTTATGAATAATTCAGGACCTTATTAGGACAACTTTAAAAATTATTACAATTGGCTTGCATAGCCTTATACATTAAACCAAAAGGACTCAAAATGACCACATAAATTCAAATATGAATGAAATGACTCAAGTCATGACCCTTAACCTTATGGATTTCCTTTTTTCTAGGTGCTCCTAAACCATACTATCGACCTTGAAATCTTTCCAAGTCTGTTGGAAACATAGAAAAGAACCACCTGCAAAAAAAATAAAAATTAGTGTCTTGGACTGAAATCTTGTCTTTGTCTTCATCTTTATCTCTCCATCTTCCTTTCATCATTCTTGCATTATCCTCATGCTATTGCTACCATCTTCAAAAAGGTAATAATCCTCTCAACTACTCACATCCATGGAGTATACAATGGATACAACTCAAGGTGTTCCACATGCACCCACCTCTCCTACTGCATACACACAAACTCATACTTCCTTTGCCTCACCTAGGAGTATCTTTTTCGTCTCTCCCTAGTCTTTTGGCAACCACAACCAAGTTCTCTCCTTAACCTATTTCTCTATAGTTAGGTGGATCCAACACCTACAGCTAAACACAACATAAACAACTTTCCTAGCCTAGATCTTTTGCTGGGCTCTGATACCAATTTGATGCAGAGCATCATGAAAAACCCTTCAAGAACCCCAATCAACATGGAGTTCAAATCTCAACACAACATCTTCACTTGTATTAGAGGCATGATCTGATCATAATCACCATTCTACAGTCCAAAACAATATTATTATCAAAGCATTACACATATATACAACCAGCAACTTGCTTCATAGTACTATCTCATTCTCCTGATTCAAGGTCATGTTTGTAGATCAATGTTTAATACTAAAATTAGGCCTCAAAGCCTATTAGCCTACAATAGACATCATTCGCCATTAAATTCACACACTTCAAGAGGTCAACATGCTTTCCATCAACAACTCTTTCTCAAACATCAAGAATCATTCAACAAACTGTCCTTGATTAAGTTTAAACAGTCAAAACTACAACTTTTGAAAGTATAGAACTCCGTTGCTAATAAATTTCCAAGAAGACAATATATTTCCAATATCTATAGTGTAGATGTAGATAACTAGGTTTACAAAACCATATCCAAACTCTATCCAGATCCAATGGTTAATTTGAAAGTTATGCCCCCCGTACCGAGACCGTTTTGACTGTTACAAAAAAAAATAAAAATTGTGCATGCCCAGTCCGCCTAGGACATCAAATTAATCACACAATACCAAACCAATCAATACAAAATCAAAAGGGTCTGAAATTTCTCTAAATCTACTTCAAGATGAACCAAGAATAACTTTGTTTTAGCAGGTAGAAACCAAGTTATGAACAAACCCTTGTCAACTATTCTATAATAGAGGGTTTTATGATAGTTTTAAGAAACTTCATTATATCTTTCTCCATCTTCCAAGGATGAAGCCCTCAATAGATCCAAAATAGAGGTAATTCACCATACTTCATGTCCAAATAGATTTAAGTGGTTTTCCAATTCATTTACATATAAAGAAATGCACAAAAACAGTTAATAACGTGTCTGAGACAACAAATGGTATAAAACTTGAATAAAACAACATATTCGTTTACTTAATTCATCAAAACCAAATACATACAATTGTTCCTCATGATAGAGGCTTCCTTCCCTGACCATCCACTAATCACACATGATGAATTAAAATCATCTTTATGCACCAACTTCATATCTGTCACCATTCTGCAGAGATGTATGACAGTTAGAGGTTTTTTTGAAGGGATAACCTCTCAAGCACTTCTTCCAACATGATCACCATCTTCAAATCTGACCATTACAAAAATTTAAATAATTCTCTTGACAATTCTAACTACCCCAACTTTCTTTTAGGACTAAACACATGACTTTTACAACCTTTTGTGCAACTTTTAAAGTGTTGTATTTTACAACTTTGTATGAACCCTCCTAACACATCAAAATGGACTAGAAATGACCAGTTACAATATTTTTACCCTTCCATGGGAAAATTTGCAATATTTGACCCTTATAACTAATTCAGGACCTTATCAGGATAACTTTAAAAACTTATTACAATTGGCTTGCATATCCTTATACATTAAACGAAATGGACTCAAAATGACCACATAAATTCAAATACGAATGAAATGACTCATGTCATGACCCTTAACCTTATGGATTGCCTTTGTGATAGGTGATCCTGCACCATAATACCAACCTTGAAATCTTTCCAAGTCTCTTGGAAACATAGAGAAGAACCACCTGTAAGAAAAAAAAAAATAGTGATTTGGATTGAATTCTTGTCTTTGTCTTCATCTTTATCTCTACCTCATCCTTTCATCATTCTCACATTACGCTGCTACCAATTTCAAAAAGGTAATCACCCTCTCAACTACTCACATCCATGGAGTATCCAATGGCTGCAACTCAAGGTGTTCCACAAGCACCCACCTCTCCTACTGCACACACACAAACTCATACTTCCTTTGCCTCACCTAGGAGTATCTTTTTCCTCTCTCCCTAGTATTTTGGCAACCACAACCAGGTTCTCTCCTCAATGTATTCCTCTACAGTTAGGTGGATCCAACACCTACAACCAAACACAACATAAACAAATTTCCTAGCCTAGATCTTTTGCTGGGCTCTGATACTAATTTGATGCAGAGCATCATGAAAAACCCTTCAAGAACTCCAGATTAACATGGAGTTCCAATCTCAACAAAACATCTTCACTTGTATTAGAGGCATAATCTGATCATAATCATCATTCTACAGTCCAAAACAATATTATTATCAAAGCATTACACATATATACAGTCAACAACTTGCTTCATAGCACTATCTCATTCTCATGATTCAAGGTCATGTTTGTAGATCAATAATTAATACTAGAATTAGGCCTCAAAGCCTATTGGACTACAATAGCCATCATTCACCATTACCTTCACACACTTCAAGAGGTCACCATACTTTCCATCAACAACTCTTTCTCAAACATCAAAAATCATTCAACAAACTGTCCTTCATTAAGTTTAAACATTCAAAATTGCAACTTTTGATAGTACAGAACTCTGTTGCTAATAACTTTCAGATAAGATATTATCTTTCCAATCTCTCCATTGTAGATGTAGAGAGATAGGTTTTAAAAAACATATCCAAAATCTAGACAGATCCAACTATTAATTTGAAAGTTATGCCCCCCGTAATGAGACCATTTTGACTGTTACAAAAAACAAACAAGAAATGTGCATGCCCAGTCCGCCTAGGGCATAGAATTACTCACACAATACCAATCCATTCAATACCAAATAAAAGGGGTCTGAAAGTGATTTGAATCTACTTCAAGATGAACCAAGAATAACTTTTTTTTAGCGAGTAGAAACCAAGTTATGAACAAACCCTTGTCAACTATTCTGTAATAAAGGGTTTTATGACAATTTTAAGAAACTTCATTATATCTTTCTCCATATTCCATGGATGAAGCCCTCAATAGATCCAAAATAGAGGTAATTTACCATACTTCATGTCCAAATAGATTTTAGTGGTTTTCCAATTCATTTACATATAAAGAAATGCACAAAAACAGTCAATAACGTGTCTGAGACAACAAATGGTATAGAACTTGAATAAAACAACACATTCGTTTACTTAATTCATCAAAACCAAATACATACAATTGTTCCTCATGACATAGGCTTCCTTCCCTGACCATCCACTAATCACACATGAGGAATTACAATCATCTTTATGCACCAACTTTATATCGGTCACCATTCTGTAGAGATGGATGACAGTTAGAGGTTTTTTTGAAGGTATAACCTCTCAAGTACTTCCTCCAACGTGATCACCATATTCAAATATGACCATTAAAAATATTTAAATAATGCTCTTTACAGTTCTAACTACCCCAAATTCCTTTTAGGACTGAACACATGACTTTTACAACCTTTTGTGCAACTTTTAAAATGTTGCATTTTACAACTTTTTATGAACCCTCCTAACACATCAAAATGGACTAGAAATGACTAGTTACAATATTTTTACCCTTCCATGGGAACATTTTCAATATTTGACCCTTATGACTAATTTAGGACCTTATTAGGACAACTTTAAAAACTTATTACAATTGGCTTGCATAGTGAAAGGAAATACAAGAGAAGGAAAGAAAAATGAAATCCAAGTAAGTTTATTGATTAAGTAAATGTTACCAAGAGAAATGCAAAAACCTTAGAGAAATCACCCAAATGTGAAGAAGGAGGCACAAGAACTTTTGAAAGGGGAAAAGCAAAGAAAAACCCCTTGTGATATTATGAATGAGGCAATGCCTAAAATGAGAGAGAGAGAGAGAGAGCAAGAAGCTCTTTACAATAATTTCATTAAGAAGAAATGAGAGAAGAGACATCTCTTAAATAGAGATGAGGAGAGGAGTTACAAAGTAACTCCCAAATCTATGAATGCCACCATTCATAAAATGTGTGTGCCATGTGTCCACATCCTCTTATGGAGGAAATCTAATATTCCTTAATAAAGGAAAATAAAAGAAATGACCTGTCCTCACACATGTACTAGAGGAAAAATTACATGTAGGAATTCCAAAGGAATATCCTAAACTAAATACAAATAAACCTAAGCCAAGTAAAGATTAAATATTCTAACACCCCCCCTTAAGCTTTACTTGGGCAGTTTACATCAAACCCTTCAATGGGTTGCAAGCCAAGATTTTTACAATGAAATTGGAACTTTTCTTTATAAAGTGGCTTGGTAAAAATCTCTGCAACTTGGTCTTCCCCCTTGCAATAGAGGAGTGAAACTTGCTTGTCTTCAATTTGTTCTCTTATAAAGTGGTGTTGGAGAGAAATGTGTTTTGTTCTTGAATGGAAAACTGGATTTTTAGCCAAGGCAATGGCACTTTGGTTGTCACAATACAATTGAGTTGGTTCATGTTGAGGTAGACCCAAATCTTCAAGTAGTCTTCTAAGCCACAAGACTTCTTTGGAAGCATTAGTGCATCCTTTGTACTCAGCTTCAGTGGATCCAAGAGAGGTAGATTGTTGCTTTTTACTATTCCAAGAAATTGATCCTAAACCAACAAAAAAACAATAACCACAAGTAGATTTCCCATCAGTGGGATCTCCACCTAGATCGGAATCAGTAAAACCTTTTAAAGTAAAATCAGAATTTACATCATAAAACAAACCTACATTAATAGTTTCTTTAATATATCTTAAAATTCTTTTAGCAACTTTAAAGTGTGTTTGCTGAGGTTCAGACATGAATCTTGAAACAAACCAACACTATAAGCAATATCTGGCCTAGTAAGAGTTAAATAGTTCAAACTTCCAACTAATTGTCTATATAAAGTAGGATCAACAAGAGGAGTTTGCATATCAAGCATTAACTTAGTGCCTAATTCAATAGGGATTGAAACATGGTGAGCATCATTCATTTTAAACTTATCTATGAGATTTTGAGCATATTTACTTTGAGATAAGAAAATTCCTTTAGAGGTTTGCCAAATTTGCATTCCTAAGAAATAATGTAAAAGACCTAAATCAGTCATTTGAAATTTTTGATTAAGTTGAAACTTAATATCAAAAATCAAAGTATTGGAACTTGAAGTAAGAATCAAATCATCTACATACAAGATAATAATGATAATATCATCTTCACTATGTCTAATATACAAGTTAGGATCATTTTCACTTCTAATAAAGCCTTGAGAAAGAAAGAATGCATTAATCTTTGAATACCACTCCCTAGGAGATTGCTTTAATCCATAAATTGATTTCTTTAATTTACAAACTAAGTGTGCATTACCTTCTATAATAAAACTAGGAGGTTGAGACATAAATTTCTTCATGTAAATCACCATTAAGAAAAACACTTTTAACATCCATTTGGTGAATAGGCCAATTCATTCTAGAAGCTAAAGCAAGTACAAGTTTAATTGTAGGCATTTTAGCAACAGGAGCAAAAGTTTCAGTATAATCTAAGCCTTCAATTTGAGAAAAACCTCTAGCAACTAATCTAGCTTTAAATTTACTAACTTGATTATTAGCATTCAATTTAGTTTTATAAAGCCACTTGCAAGAAACAAGATTTTTACCATGGGGCAAGGGAACTAAATCCCAAGTTTGGTTAGAAATTAAAGTATCATATTCTTCCTTCATTGCTTTTTGCCAATGTGGTTGATTTTTAGCTTGATCAAATGTTTTAGGATCATTAGAATTCATAATAGTAGTCATTAAAGCATAATTACAATAATTAACTCTTCTAGCTTGAAGTCTATCCATTCTAGCTAAGTATTCATCATTATCTTGAATTAAAGATTTAAACCATTTAGGTCTTCTTTTAGAAGTAATGGATTCATCACTAGAAGAAGAGTCATGAGGAGTAGAGTTATTATTATCATCATCACTATCACTAGAAGGAATAGAAAGAGATGCATGAGGAGTAGGGTTAAGAGAAGGAGGTTGGTCCTCCACAAGCACAACTTTTCTTTGAGAAAGTTCGTCATCCTCTACTTTAGAACAATCATGAATGCCTTTTTCTGCAATACAAACATCTCTTGCAACTTTTACCTTGTTAGTAATAGGATTGCAAACTCTATAACCTTTAGTATTTTCATCATAACCAACAAAAATAAAAGGAGAAGATTTAGCATCTAATTTTTTTCTTTTCTCCTTAGGTTTGTGAACATAAGCTATGGAACCAAAAATTCTTAAATTCTGCAAATTGGGCTTTCTACCAGACCAAGCTTCTTCAGGAGTTTTATCCTTTAAGGCTTTGGTAGGTGTTCTATTAATTAAATAAGTTGCACAACCCATAGCTTCAGCCCAAAACTTGTAATCTATATTTTTAGCATGCAATAAACATCTTGCCATTTCCACAATGGTCCTATGCTTCCATTCCACCACACCATTTTGTTGTGGTGTATAAGGAATGGTAAGCTCATGTTTAATTCCAAAAGATTTCAAATAAGAATTAAATGCATTATTGACATATTCTCTTCCATTGTCAGTATGAAGAATCTTAATTTTAGAACCAAATTGCCTTTCTACAAACATATGAAATTCAGTAAACACATCAAGCACTTGATCCTTACTATGAAGGAAATATATCCATGTTCTCCTTGAAAAATCATCAACAAAGGTAAGAGCATACCTTAAACCTTGGATGGAGGGATTCTCCATGGGACCCAAGAGATCACTATGAACTAGATGTAATTTAATATATGCCCTCCAAGATTGACCATGAGGAAATGGTTCCCTATGCATCTTACCACTCATGCAACCATTGCAAACAATTTGAGAAGGAACAATAGTAGGCAATCCATCAACCATATTTGCTTTTTGCATCAATGAAATATAATCAGAATTGAGATGGCCAAGTCTTTCATGCCATATAGTAAAATCAACAGTAGTAAGCAAAGAATACTTTGGAGGAGAAAATTCATAGAACTTGAATAAGTTATCACTATCCATTTTAGCAGTAGCAATAACATGATTAGTTTTTGGATCAATGATATAACATATGCCCCTATAAAAGTTAATCTTATAATCTTGACAAAGTTTAGGAACTGAAATCAAATTTGATTTTAATTCAGGAACATAAAGAACATCATGTAATTTCCCATTAGGAACATTCACATCACCAATAGCTTCAACTTTGCAACTATGATTATTAGCTAATTGAACAGGAATATTAGAAGTATCAGGATGCAAAGATTCAAAACATTCTTTATGAGAAGTAACATGCTGAGATGCACCAGAATCAATAATCCACTCAAGTGGTTGAGAAACATTATAAGTACATGTAAATGCATGACGAGATGAATTACCATTATTATTACCTTTCTTATAATGAGGTTTATATTGTTGATTATTTTGATTATTTTGGTTCATGGGATTTTTACCATTTTGCTTCTTAAAACAATTATTAGTAATATGTCCATCTTTCCCACAATATGTGCAGTGGGGTCTTGTTTGAGAATTATTCCTTTGATTATTGTACGAATTATTATGATTATTATTATGAGAATTGTAATGATAGGATTTAGAATGAGATTGATAATTAGAAGATTTGTGATTATTATTATGATTATGATTATTATTATGATTTTGGTTTTTAGACATAAAAGCATGTTCACTATTTTTAAGAGTACCAAATTGAATTAATTTAGCTTCCTCTTGACGCAATAAATTACGAAAAATATCATAAGTTAATTAACTCCTAAACCAATTAATTGACTATTAACAGAATCAAACTTTAATAAGAATTCATCCATGGTTTTAAAATCTGTATACCTGAGATCTTCAAGTTGATCTTGAAGTTGAATTTTTCAGGATTCATTTGAACTATCATTAATTGTTTTTAAAATTTCCCAAGCTTCATATGCTTTTGTACAATTTCCAATTAGAACATACAAATCAGGAACCATTGAAATACCAATTAAACCAAGTGCTTCCTCATTTTGAGCCTTCCATCTATCTTGGTCAGCTTGAGGAGTAGTTGAAGCAGGCTCAGAGGTTTTATCAGTAGCAACATCCAAAAGGTGCTTGAAACGAAAAATGAAGGAAATATGCGTTTTCCATGAATGATAATTAGTACTATTTAATTTAATTTCAGGAATTAATGTAGACATGATAGCAAAATAAGCTTGAACAAATAATAGTTAGCTTTTAAAAAATAACCCCTCAATTAAAATTCAATAATAACTTTAAAAAAATAAAAAATAAAAAATAAAAATTTAAAATTTAAAATTATTTATCAAAACAAAATGTTATTTTTAATAATGAGATATTTAATTAAACAAACTGTATATTAAAATAAACTTTAAATAAAATAATTAATATTAAAACTTGTTATAAAAACTATATATATTAAAACACTTTATAAAATAATTATAAAGTTTTTAATGTTTTTAACTTTGTTAAATTTTTTTTTGGTAAATATATTTTTTAATTTTAAAATTTCATATATATTAAAATTTATAAATTTTAAACTTTTGATACGTGAATGTTATAAGAAATAAACTTTAAAATAAACTTAACTCTTATGTGTGGATCTTATAAACTTTTAAACTTTTTTATAATAAGACTAAAATGAAATAATCTAGCCGTGACAATAAAGGACTAAGACACAAATGATGAGATATATTTTTGCAGAAACGTTATGTTATAGCAAGGAGTAATTATTGTTTTTATTACCGTAAAATGAAACCACAATTATTGCAGAAATGTATAAAACATAATTATTGCAGAAACGCAATTACTTGGGAGAAACAATATGTTATTTTTGCATAGACATTATAAGATATGAAATGCAGAGACGTTGAAACACAAGTTGCAGGAAAGGATATGAACCCGAAACAAAACCAGAAACAAAATAAAATGCAAAGACATTACAAGGGAGATGGCAGAGCCAAAAATGATTATAAACGCAGTTAGCAGAGTCGCTACAAAGAGAAGGGTCAGGAAATATCTACCTGACAATTTTTTTATATAGAAAACAGCTCGGGGCAGGAACGTTACACACTGGAAAACATGAAGAAACTGCCAAAAAATAAAATAAAAAAATAAAAAGATCACACAACAACAACGTCGCTTGGTATAACTAAGATGCAAAGGGTAGGAAACAAAGAACACACCGAGCAATTAGAAAATGATGCAACGTCTTCACATTTCAAAATATGTCTTTTTTTTAAAGAATTAATATAAATTTGGTGAGAAACTTGAGAAGTGAAAACCTACAAACAAGATTAGCTAGAAACAACTTAAATAAAGATATCAGCAACTAGAGCTATCAAAGTTACAAATCAAACAATACAGAAAGTGCCCTGTAATACGAATCAGAGATACAAATTTATGTTAAAATAGTTTTGGCGGCAAGCCAACCAAATAGATTAAGGAGGCTAAGTTTGGCGGTAAACCTTCCAAACTAGTCACAATTAAAAAAACCAGAAACTTTGGCGGCAAGCCTTCCAAAGCTTTTTTGTTTTAATAAAAAAAACTAGAATAGAAGATTAAACCTGCAGGCAACAAGTTTGAAAAAAAAAAATTAAAACTGAAACCAAAATCTGCACAATAGAAAATATTAGAGAAAGAACTTCTTCTCCTCTCAAGAATGCCTCCAAGAAGGTGAACTCCACAGAATGATAACCTTCATCAATGTCAACTTAAAACAAGGATTAGAAACCTGCTCTGATACCATGAAAGGAAATACAAGAGCAAGGAAAGAAAAATGAAATCCAAGTAAGTTTATTGATGAAGTAAATGTTACCAAGAGAAATGTAAAAACCTTGGAGCAAGCACCCAAATGTGAAGAAGGAGGCACAAGAACTTTTGAAAGGGGAAAAGAAAAGAAAAACCCCTTGTGATATTATGAATGAGGCAATGCCTAAAATGTGAGAGAGAGAGAGAGAGAGAGAGAGAGAGAGAGAGAGAGAGAGAGAGAGAGAGAGAGCAAGAAGCTCTTTACAATAATTTCATTAAGAAGAAATGAGAGAAGAGACATCTCTTAAATAGAGATGAGGAGAGGAGTTACAAAGTAACTCCCAAATCTATGAATGCCACCATTCATAAAATGTGTGTGCCATGTGTCCACATCCTCTTATGGAGGAAATCTAATATTCCTTAATAAAGGAAAATAAAAGAAATGACTTGTCCTCACACATGTATTAGAGGACAAATTACATGTAGGAATTCAAAAGGAATATCCTAAACTAAATACAAATAAACCTAAGCCAAGTAAAGATTAAATATTCTAACACATAGCCTTATACATTAAACCAAATGGACTCAAAATGACCACATAAATTCAAATATGAATGAAATGACTCAAGTCATGACCCTTAACCTTCTGGATTGCCTTTATGCTAGGTTCTCCTGCACTAGACAACAACATAAGTACAATCCAATTTTTCTGACTTCAGAGCTTCATCCAATTTAGACTTGTGCTTCTTGCTCGTTCTAGCTCTATCAGATGGCTTAATTTCAACTCTTGGATTATTTATAGGTTGGGTTCCATGGGATTGAGGATTCCTCACTACCCTAGCATAGGTATTTGTCTTCTTCACCTCTTTTACCGCTTCATCAGATTCTATCTCTACATCCTCAACAGTGGCTAAAACATATTCTCTTTGTGGTTTCTCCTTCTTCCTCTTCTAATCTCCACCTATTGACATGGTTTGTGGCTTGGACGGAGGGATATGCTTCTGTGCCCCGGAGGTAGGTGCATACTATGGTTTCCTTGGCTTATCTTTCTTGGGAGGAGAACATACTAGTTTTGTCTTCTTAGGATTTACCATGTCCTCCTCCTTCAGTATATTATGCTCCCTAGCCCTTTGAACTACCTCTTTTGTTATTCACATTTGTTCGAGATGATATTCAACCTATCTTTTGACTTTCCTCTTTATTCCAGGCTTAGTAAATTTCTTATGCAAGTCAAGATCTTTTTCTTTATATGTACCAAACCTCTCTTCTTTTTTATCTACCGGTTTACTCAATAGGTGTTGAGCATACACATAAAGTGTGTTTCCATCCACCTCTGCCCCATGAGCATGGTCTAAATGGTTCTAGGTTTTGCTTCCTCCATGTAGAATTGGTCTTTGGTTGCAAGGTGTGTGCCCTTGGTCTCCTTGTGTTGTGTAGCGCAGCACTCGGATTTGTAACATGGCTTAACCGCCTCTTGTGGATTCTATAAGTCTATTGGTTGTATTAGGCATTATTAGGTTGATCTTTTGGTGCAATGGAAACCACACTCATAACAAGTTGTATCAGGGCTTGTGACATGGCTTAAATTCCTCTTGTGGATTCTATAAGTCTAATGGTTGTATCGGGAATTAATAGGTCGATCTTTTGGTGCAACGACAATCGCACTTGTAACACTTTGTCTACCATGAAATATATTGTATCTTCATATTTTTCAACAATATCCTTTGGGATTCTCTCTCTGCTTTGCATCATTTCTTGGAATGATTTGAATTAACCCCACAAAGAAGCTTCCTTAATTTGGTCTACTATCATTTTATCCTAAGCCCATTGAACTTTACCTATACCAAGAATTTTATTCAAAAAGTAAAGTGCCAAATAAACAATCAAAGAACAAAACTTGAAGATATGTTTCTTATCTTGTTTTATCTTCTTCAGATTACTCATTAACTCACTGAGAAGTACTCCACATAGATCATATCTCTTATCCTCCTTAAGCATTTGATAGGCTGCAAATATTACAGTACCAGGTTCTGAATTCTATCTGCTGGACTGGTACCCCTTATAAAATGTCATCATTGAAGAAAATCTCACATCATGTTCAACAATATCACTTATTGTCATCGACCGACTGTCATGTTGGGATCCAGTAACCTCTATCACTATAGTATTCTTGACATTTCTTTGACTGGGGATCTCATCGATTGCACTCAAACAAGTTACCACCTGAATGGTTTTCTTTATGATCTTGTGAGGTCTATACAACCATATAAACTCAGCATGGATTTGTCTTAAGATATACCTAACCCATTCGGGTTCATCAAAAATTGGAAAGTGAACAAACTAGATAAAACCCTTGTCCTGCAATGTCTTGAATTTGGGCTTTAGATTTCCCATTCCATCCATCATATGCTTGGTGTATAGTGATAACATGTCTGCATTTCCAAGCTCTTCAATGTTATAGTGAATTTTATGCCCTAATAATTTCATTGTGCAACACGCCATACATAATAAAGGAAAAAGATCCTTCTAGATCATGTTTGACTAATTTGAATGGATGTTTCTTAAACACCAACCTAGCCCTTTTAGTAATCTCAACTACTAATGGAGTTGCAATTCCATATTGTGATGTCATTTCAAAAATTAGGGTTGTAAATTGATAGCTCAAACACGGATAAAAACCTTTTCAAATTCAATCAAATGCTAGGAATCATTGTTGAATCTCTTCAAGGTCAATTTTCTCTTCTCAATCTTGTTCACCCTTCTCTTCCACTCTTTCTCTTCATTTTCAATGCAAAGAATGAATAATAGAGTACCCCTTTTTATCCACCAAAAACATAACTTAAGTTTGATAAAACTATAAGGAACTGAGAGGGGGGGGGTGAATCAATGCAAGCAAAAACAATATAAATCTGATTATACCTCTTAACAACTTTAAAATCAATAGGCATGCAAGAAAGATAACTACATAAGATAAAACCAAATATGACATGCACACCAAAACACAATATTTTTCATGTGAAAACCCAAATGGGAAAAACCACGGTGGGAGTTAGTACCCACAAGATTCACTATCTGCAGAATAGAAATCTTTGATCGGTTAAGGTCTTACAAACATGCCCGGTTAAGAGTAGATCCTATTAGGAATTACCCGATGAGGGGATTTACAACTTATCCATGATAGGAGCTTTGATTTGTTAGGAGTAACCTTGTTGGAGGATTTAAACTCAAGTTGTTGAGCTACCTGATTAAAGGATTTTGACTACTGCAACTATTAGGGAACAATAGTTAGATGATCTCCATATAGAACCTCTATGCCTGATAAGATCCGCTTCAGATATGGTTCACACTTCAACAATACATCAATATAGAGCTTCACCTTTTACCGCACAATCAAATTCTCAATCTACGCTCATGATCTCATACATCATCTCATAACTCATCACACCTTTTATAAACATCTCAACTAAGTCGGCTAACAACCTTGGAACAATTTCCTAGGTTCAATGTATCTGGACAATCTTGTTCATCACACTTTACTTACATTTTCCAAACACATTATAACTAAAAAATAAAACATTATGTGTACCATTTTACGGATCTTAATGAATTTGTTCTACGGTTAGATGTTCTTCATGATTGACTACTAGGTACATCGTAACTCTCTCATCCTATTGAATCTTCTGATCTGGTTCCAGTCATAGACTCCTTCCAATTTCATGAACTTGTGCTCCAAACTGCAACATCTAACGCTTCATCAATCTCCAATACCAATCACTCAAAGTCAACACTATCTCTATTTATCGGTTGCAGTCCTATTTATCAGTTCACTATTTAACTGCTTGTATTGCCGGTTAAGCATTACTGGTTGGCCTAAAAGACTTAGATGACTATCAGAACATAGTTTCCATCAATGACAACACAAAACAAGTATTCTCCAACATTCTCCCCCTTTGGTATTGATGGCAACACTAAGGAATTTTTTTTTCAATTTTGTCTAAGTGTCACATACATAATTACATGACTCAAAATTCAAACTCCCCCTAAGCAATTACATGCTATAACAAAAAAAATTCAACCCATCATAGTACTCATCTACTACTCCCCATTACAATTACAAAATTTTGACTCATACTACTACTCCCCCTTTGACAACAATGACAAAGGTAAGAAAATACATGAAAGATAAATGCAATATACATCTAGATTTGCATTACCATATATAGATATTAAAGTTCAAAATGTTTTTACAATGACATCTTAGAAAAAGCATATGTAAAATGTTACTTTAATTGCTTCAAGTCATTCTACCAAGTTTCCAAAATGGTGCCAATAACCTCAACATGTGTTCTGATTTGATAAGACAAATCCTCCATGGCATTAATAGTACTGTGTAGCTAATATAGCTTTAGTCTCTTTATAGCCTCTCTGCAAGATTTCTATCTTAGGTATCAAAAGTGTTTGTAATTCCTGGAGGGACTTCATCCTTTTAACTTGTTCACCTTCATAAGCTTTTAACTTGTGTTGTAGCTCAACTACCGATCTACCAAAATGTATAGCTAAATCATTTAGGGGGCTAAATGGTTCACTCAAACTAATGAAAAATTTGCAATAGTGGAAAGTATTTTACCTCCATTTAGTAGTGCATCTTTAATAAGGTCTTTGTTAACACTTAGACCTACTTTATCCTTGTCATTCTTCTTCATCAACTGCTCTATTCTCTTCTTCTTGTATTCTTTTTCCACATTCAAATAAGGTGCATCTTCAAAACTCTTCATCGATTTCTTAACTGATTTCATAGTAGAAGCTCCAACAACCGTAGACTTCTTTCCACTGACTCTAAGTTCTTTCTTCTCACATTCAGACTTTGTTTCTTCTTCATCTTTAACTCTCTTTGCTTTCTCCTTCTTCATTTTACTAGTGGCTACTAGTACTTTAGGTGTAGGGGGCTTGAATTATTTCCCCTTTCTTTTGAATTGAATCTTAGAAGGTTTTTCATTAGCAACTGTGCTTCTTGTTTGTCTACCAGTTGGGGCACTAGGGGATTCAACAACCTTCTTTTCTTCGAATTTTTCTCTAGCCTTAACAATTTATTCTTTTGTAAAACTTTGTTGAATAACAAATTGTTCAACTTCCTTTCTAACTTTCTTGGCAATCACCAGTTTTGCCAACTCAGAGTGCACTTCTATAGATTTTTCCTTATATGTTCCAAATCTTGTTGCAGAGGGGTCTACCGGTTGTGCTAACATAGACAATTACAAGATATGCTTCTACTTCATATCCCATGGGAATCACCCATGATGTCCTAGGGTATGCTCCCTCCATTTGACATGTGTTAGTGTCCACCATGAAACAAAAAGTGTCTTCATACCTTTTGACAATCTTTTCCGGTATCCTTTCTCTAGCATGCATCTTTTTTTGAAAATCTTGGAAGTGTCACCACATTACCTTATCAAATTTATTTCCATCATTTTGATGATGTTATTTATTTGCAACATTGTCGGTGTACCTTCTGTCCATTGTATATCACCAATATCGGGAAAGGAGTTCTAAAAATAGAAGAATAAACCAATGATCAACTGCCCAAACTTGATTTTTTGTCTCTTATCTTTCTTAATCGATTCCAAATTTAATATTAACTGGGTTGTCAAGGATTCAGAAAGATCATAGTATGCATTATCTTTTATCATCTAGTAAGCTATGTGAATTGCAACTACGAGAACGCTATTAGTTCTGCTAGAGTGATAAACCCTATATCCAATGATCATTGATGCATATTTTACCTTAGGGTCTTCAATCTCATTTATTATCATAGCATGTCCATCCCATTTAAAATTTATCATTTTAGTTACATCATCCTTTGGGATTGACCTAAGCACAAGAACTTCACCAGTGACAGACAATCTGGTGATGGCATGAATTGCTTTCTTTGTTATCTTATGCAGTCGATCATGTTGACATTTTTTATGTTCATGTTGTGATTGTCATTGATGGACACACACTTGCATTAAGATCCTCTTTATATGTGTGAGTTAGAGCACAATCGATATTTGTTCCAACCGGTATGTTGTATTATAGCCTTTAGACTATTGATGTTTTGCAGAATGTGTTTACCGGTCTGAAGCGGCATGTCGACCCCAAGCGGTTCGTGGATACCAAGCGGTACGAGGGATTAAAGCGGCATAACACATTGTTACCAGTCTTCATTTTTTGACAAACCGGCAACCAGTATTTTGTATGAACCGGTAATACTCTGTGATGAGTTACTAATTGGCATTTTGTGATGAGTTACCATCCATTGATCGTTTGATGGTGCTGATTCTTTGATGGTGCTTTTTGTGTCGTGTTACCAGATATGTCCAGATGCATTGAACCTAGGAAATTGTATTGTAATACTATTGGACCGACATGAAATCAGATTCCTTTATAAGGACATCATGTCTAGGGTTCTAAGGTTGTTGTTGTTGAGGTTGATGTTGTTACTAGGGTTCAAGGTAGCTGAAGAGTTAGAGAGAGTATGAATGTGTAGAAGACTGAAGTAATGCTATAATGTATTAAGATCGAGCTATCAAGGATCTAACCAAGCAATCTGTGCTATTTGCTAGATCACTCACTTGTTGATTACTCACATCTTCGACAAGTCTGTAGCCCTTAACAGGGTAGGCCCAAAAGCCTCTTGTAAATCCTCTAACAAGGTGGTTCACATCTGTGGATCTAAAATCCTCTAGCAAGGTAGTCTTTAATCGGACTTATCTCCTAACAAAGATTGAGATTCCTAACAGGATCTGTTCTAGTAAAGAACATTGTAAGACCTTAACCGGTCTGGCTCCTATTATGTAGATAGTGACTTGTGAGTTCCCTCTCACCGTGGTTTTTCCCATTTGGGTTTCCACATCAAAATATCTTGTGTTATGGTGTTTGTGCTTCTATGGGTGAATGCATTATTAACTATTTGGTTCGCATGTTTGTTAACCGGTTTGTCTGTTAAACTATTTTACCAGTTTACTGCTAGACTTGCAAAGTGTTTAAGTGCAAAGATTTTTGGCATACTAATTCACCCCCCCCTCTTAGTATTCATCAATTGGTATCAGAGCCAACCTTTCTATAAGTTTAACCACTTGGAAAGAGATATGAGGGAATAAACCTTGAGGGGACTTACTCAATGGCTCACTCAGTCTGAGCAAGCCTATGATGATCTTATGGTCAAATACAAGGCATCTCAAGCAAAAAGGAGAGAACATGTAGAAAAGCTGATGGAGCTATCTGAAAATAGTTTTGCAGATGAAGCAGACATGGAAGCCCTAATTGCAGAAGTAAACAAGTTGAATGAATCAAACTCCAACCTGAGAAAGGAGTTGGAAGGACTGACTATCTGGATGTGTCAAGAGCTTGAGAACCGGAGGAAAGCTGAAGATCTGGTGAAAGAAAGAGATCATGAGGTCTCCAAGCTGAAACAAGAGATCAGTGCCCTAACTGCTCAACTCCATGCTAGCAAAGTGGAAAAGGATGACATGCAAGGTAAACTAAATAGTGCCATCTCTAAGAATGAAAACCTGATGGAAGAAAATGTTGCTATTTCCAAAGAACTCTCTGAGTCAAAGGAAATACTTGCTAAGTTCAAGAAGAGTATTGTCAAGCTTGAGAAAAAGCTTGAATCTACCAAACTGGTCAAGAATACCAATGGACTTGGCTATTCCGGTCATGAGGAAGGTGAGACCTCTGGTACAAATGCTGGAGCATCAAAGAAACAACTGACATCAAAGGATAAAGGTAAGCAAAAGTTTAAACCTGTTTGCTTTAACTATCTTAAAGAAGGACATACTGCAAATGTGTGTAGGAGTAAGACTTACAACAATTCTCCTTATTTCCTAAATGATAAGCCTAGATCCTATAGATTCAATGGTAAGTGTTATGCATGCAAGAAGTATGGGCATAGAGCATTTGAATGCAGGTCTTTCATGAATGACATTGGAAGATATCCTTAGAGGACCCAAGGAGTTGGTCTTGAACCTTTTGTGAGCCAGAATCACAACCGGTTTAATGTCTTCAATCATCAGCCAAGAAGCGGTGACTATCAAGCGGCAACTGGATGGAGAGAGAACTATTGGATTTGTCATGATCATGGTCACACTGCTGCAACATGCAGAAGGAAGAATGGAAACATGAACAATGGACCTTGGAGAGCACCTAGATTGGTCTGCTATCACTACAACAAATCGGGTCACATTGCTAGATTCTGTAGATCAAGAAAGAACATATCTAATGATATACCGGTCACTCCAAAAGGAAATACTGATGTTCAAATAGTTCAAGCGGATATGAACAAAACCTAGAAGAAGAAACTAGTGGTGTTACAAGAGGAACCGGTTTCTGCACCTAGTGTGGAAATATCGGAACCGACAAACTAAGCCCTAGAAAAGCTTAAGGGGATCAAATGGTGAAATGTCTCGAACCCCCAGTTATCACCGATAAAAGACCTTAACTGATGTGTGATACCTGTCGTTTGGCAGAAGATTGGAAATGATAAAAAGGCAAATTAGAGTTTACGCCCTAATAGAGGAGCATTAATGGTGGTAGGTGAGAGATATGTTTAAAAGCATTTTTCAAATCATTTCTCACTATCAGTTTTCGAGAAAAGAACAGTTTTACAAAGAGCAGAGTGACGAAAAGGCAATTTGAGTTGAGATCTTGAGAAATTGAGAAACCGTGAAGGAGATTCGAATTCAAACTACAAACAGTCAAGTGGAGAACACAAAGCGGTGATTCAGCAACCGACGGAGTGTGGAGTGAAGGAGAATCGGAAAGCCCTAAATTCTCATGTTTTAAAAGGTATTTCTCAAAGTTCTTAAAGTTTCTATCATGGCTTCTGCATCTCATTCCAGTTCTAGTGCATCTATTGAATCTGAAAGTTTTATTCAACAAAAGTCCAAGTATAATGCCCTATCACAAGTTCTAGCTGGTGTGATAGTAGAAGAGGGAATTTCTGACTACATAGATTGCAAGATTGAAGACCTAGGGTCTCTAGCTATCCACTCCCAGTTAGGTTTGTTTTGTGGAAAGGATAAGAAAATCAAACCAGAGTATAATATCTTGGAGAAGAAGAAACTCCACAATGTTCTCTACTTCTTGGAAGATTTTATAGAGGATCACATAAGGATCATTTTGAGCAGAGTCCACGGTAACAAGATGTACCTGGAGAGGACGCATGATATCATGCCGCAGGCAATTCATGCAGTCACCAATTTCGGCAATACAGGGGATGTGCCGGCCCTAAGGACGGTTAGCAAAACTGAAATGTCCAAGCTCACCGGTTCAATGAGTGACTCACGAGGCATGACAGTCAATTCAATCAAGGATGATCTCGTGAAGTATGCATGTATGGTGATTGGTTACCGGACATTCTTAGCCAACAGAATTAACTTTGTATCTGCTGCAGCGGTAAATGTCGCTTACTGGATGATAAAGGAGGATGCATCATTTGACCTATGCATCAGTATGCAAAGGAAACTTCTATCAAATCTGAAGTCGATCAAACAGGATAATGCACACAGGTTCAAGTACGGACAACTACTGGTCGAGTTGTTCTTTTACTTTCAAGGATACTTTCTAGGAGTAGGAGATGTCCAGTGGTCTCCTGACCAACCTGTAACCAAGCAAATCAAGGAGAGCATTCAAGCAATTGGAACCGGTTACCCTGATGTTCTAAAAAAGTATTTTGATGACTTCAGACAAAAAATGAGCCAAAGGATGAGGATCTCAGGTGATATCGTCAAGAAATATGAAGATGACATTTGTTTCACCATCGAGGTGGACAAATGCATAATGGAGGCTGTTGAGCCTAGAATGGAAGAAGTGGAGCCAATGGGCTATGAGGTGATGTATGATATGCTGGAAGGGTATGCCTCTACCCTTATTGCCTCACCTCTTGATCCTAAGGCAAGGAGGACCGGAACCTATCTGGAAAGGGTTACACCGATCGAGGAACCCTCTGCAAAGAAAGGAAAAGAACCTACAGTAAAGAAGGAAAAGGCAGTGCCTGTAGCATCAGCATCGATTACCACTGCAACTCCAAAAGTGACCAAGCGGTCACCAGCCAAAAAGAAACTGGAAGCAGCACTGGCTAAAGTCTTCGAGAGGAAAAGGAAGACAAAAAGCAACTCTCCAGACTCAGAGGAAACTATGTCTGAGGAGTAGCCCAAGAAGGTGAGACAGACAAGAAAGAAAACAAAGAATGAACCGACATCATTTGCACCGGTAAATATAGATACTCCTCCTATAAACCTTTGACACATTGTCAAAGAACAATAAAGAATATCAAGAGAAAATTACTACATGATTTAGTAGATTACTATGATGATTTTAGTGATGAGGAGAAAGAAGAGGTACTACAGGAGATTATCAATTATTTGTGTAAAAATGACCGGTCGCCATCAGAGATTAAATCTCAGACACCAGATTCTTTATATAAGGCATTAGATAATAAATGGCGCATTGCCATAAAAAAGGAACAGGAAATTAAGGAGAAATTTTTTGCTCAGTACTTTCTCGACCTGTCAAATTCTGAATTATTTGATGTTATTGACCAAAATAAAGGACTCTTCTTCACTAGAAGAAGAAGACTCGGGCTATTAGAAGGAAGAGTTGATGATGTTGAAAAAGACACTCATCAGTATATGGTAACCATTGTCCAGACTCACAAAGCACGTCTAGCCAACTGACAAGGTGAGAAAGAACCGGTTATATCCAAACCGGATGAAGCATTTGATGATGAAGGAAATCTGGTTGTTGAACTGGTCGACACTATTGATGCCGATGCCCTGGACGGAGAAGATGTTAGCTAGGAGATACCATCTGAGGCAATAGGACAGGAAGTGGCAAAGGAAGAGGCAGAACAGAGGGAAAAGGATGAAGAAGAGAAGTGGAAGAAAGATGAAGAGGAGAAGAAGAAGAAAGATGAAGAGGAGAAGAAGAAGGAAGATGAAAAGAAAAAAGGGGAAGATAAGGAACAGGAGAAAAAGAAGGAAGCAGAGAGGAAGAAGAAGGAAGAGGAAGATAAGGAACAGGAGAAGAAGAAGGAAGCAGAGAGGAAGAAGAAGGAAGAGGAAGATGAGGAATAAGAGAAGAAGAAGGAAGCAGAGAAAAAGAAAGTGGAAGAGGATAAGGCAGGAGAAGCAGAGAAGTGCACACAGATGGAGACTCCAAAGGCAACCGGGAGTCAAGCCAAACCGGCTGACCTCACTAGTCCTATTGATCTCTAGTCTGCAAGTGAATTGGAGCTAATGCAGAGCATCAAGGTAGTTCAAGAGTGCCTTGAAACAATACAAAGGAAGAAGGAGCAGGATGTAATTCAAGTGGTTGTGGACACACTTACCAGTTTGATACCCGGTACTAACCTTCCAAGCACTGAATCATCCCTGGCCAAACTTAAGCTCCTATGCACAATTGTGGATGATCAGGTGCAGAGCCTAGAAGAGGCAGCTAGGGAAAATGTCAAGAAAGAGCATCAAAAAGCTCTTAACATTGCTCTGGTGAAGAAGTTGAATGAGCTCCGGTCTGAACTGCAAAAAGACCAAAAGGATATAAGGGATGCTTTGGATGAGGGAAATCTACTACTTAGCAAAATCTGTCAACCCCATCTATTCTATGATGATGTGTTAGCTCAGAAGAAAAAGCTTCAAACAGACTTATAGTCCTACATGAGCACATTCAAGCCACCTTATGATTCCTTTGCAACTTATGGGAAAATCGTTCACCGGTTTCACATCCAATCAGCAAAAATGGAGCAAGAGATCAACACCCGTTCTAGAGATTTGTAGGAGCTACAACTGGTTCTACTCCCACGACTGCAAATTCTTCAGAAGTGCTATCTGAACCTGGATGCCTTAACAGTTACACAGGAGATGAGCACAATTGATGCCATGGAAGAATAGGTCTCCCAGATGCAAACAGAGAAAGAAGTTGCCACCTCCCTACTTGAGTCCTGGTCTTTATCGATGAAACAATTTTTGAAGGACTTCAAATCTGTTTTTGACAAGTATTATTCCTTATTGTCATAAACTTTTATTATTTTAATATCAAATGAAAATAGGGTTGTTCAGTTGTACTTTGTCATTGTTGGCAAAGGGGGAGAAGAATTCTATTTGGACTTTGGGAGAAGTATTGGGAAAAGTATCTGGTATCAAAATTTTGATATATGCTTTGAATATCTCTATATGCAAAATTGTCATACATTGTATTGTTAAAGGGATAGTGTATATGCTTAGTGGGAGCAATTTTTCTAATGGTATGATTTTGTTGTAAAACACTTAGATGTCAAAATTTTATTTTCCTAAGTGTTGCCATCAATGCCAAAGGGGGAGATTTTTGGCATTTTTTATGTTCATGTTGTGATTGTCATTGATGGACACACACTTGCATTAAGATCCACTTTATATGTGTGAGTTAAAGCACAACCAGTATTTGTTCTAACCGATATGTTGTATTATAGCCTTTAGACTATTGATGTTTTCAGAATGTGTTTATCGGTCTGAAGCGGCACGTCGACCCCAAGCGGTTCGTGGATACCAAGCGGTATGAGGGATTAAAGCAGCATAACACATTGTTACTAGTCTTCATTTTTTGACAAACCGGCAACCGGTATTTTGTATGAATCGGTAATACTCTGTGATGAGTTACCAACCGACATTTTGTGATGAGTTACCATCCACCGATCATTTGACGGTACCGATTCTCTGATGGTGCTTTTTGTGTCATGTTACTAGATATGTCCAAATGCATTGAACCTAGGAAATTGTATTGTAATCCGATTGGACCGACATGAAATCAGATTCCTTTATAAGGACATCATTTCTAGGGTTCTAAGGTTGTTGTTGTTGAGGTTGATGTTGTTACTAGGGTTCAAGGTAGTTGAAGAGTTAGAGAGAGTATGAATGTGTAGAAGACTGAAGTAATGCTGTAATGTATTAAGATTGAGCTATCAAGGATCTAACCAAGCAATCTGTGCTATTTGCTGGATCACTCACTTGTTGATTACTCACATCTTCGACAAGTTTGTAGCGCTTAACCGGGTAGGCCCAAAAGCCTCTTGTAAATCCTCTAACAAGGTGGTTCACATCTGTGGATCTAAAATCCTCTAGCAAGGTAGTCTTTAATCGGACTTATCTCCTAACAGAGATTGAGATTCCTAACAGGAGCTATTCTGGTAAAGAACATTGTAAG
This sequence comes from Cryptomeria japonica, assembly GCF_030272615.1. NCBI lineage: Eukaryota > Viridiplantae > Streptophyta > Pinopsida > Cupressales > Cupressaceae > Cryptomeria > Cryptomeria japonica. Next base: position 19,470,754 of record NC_081415.1, on the reverse strand, counting down.
ACCTTAACCAATCTGGTTCCTATTCTGCAGATAGTGACTTGTGAGTTCCATCTCACCGTGGTTTTTCCCATTTGGGTTTCCACATCAAAATATCTTATGTTATGGTGTTTGTGCTTCTATGGGTGAATGCATTATTAGCTATTTGGTTCGCATGTTTGTTAACTGGTTTGTCTGTTAAACTATTTTACCGGTTTACTACTAGACTTGCAAAGTGTTTAAGTGCAAAGATTTTTGGCATACTAATTCACCCCCCCTCTTAGTATTCATTAGATCAAGCCACATAAACTGATCATGTACTCTACTCAACACATATTTGATATGATCCTCTTCGAATTCATCCAGAAAGTTTAGTGCATGGTGAGAACCCTTGTCGACAACCCTTTAGAATTGATCCTTCAAAATACCTTATTTGTCACATAGTGTCTTGAATTGGTTAAAGATTGAAAAGGTGCCTAAATCTTCTAGTTTACAGTGAATGCAGGACCTAACATCTCTCACATGCAGTACACCATAAGGAACAATGGATAGGGCTCCAATGAGATCGTTTGCCATTGACTTATGTGGATGCCTCTTAAATTCCGGTTGAGGCCTTTAAGTAATATCAACAAAATGTGGTGTATCCATCATGAAAACTCAAGAACATAATTAGATTCATAAATAAATTCCTTTTCACTTCCTTTGCTGCTAGAGTTTCTGGTCAATAAGCACTTTCACCATTTCATAAATCCACAAATCTTCTCAATCCATTGTTAATCTTCGCCAATGCAACAATCATAGACTTTTTCTCTGCTTTTATCTATTGGCCATTTGGTGACATTGATTATATGTTGCATTGATGTTTTATCATTGATGTCAACACTAGCTATTTGGATGCTTTACCGACACCCTTTTGGTCCTGGTAGGTTGAGTGGTTTTTGGTTAACTTGGATCTAGCATGATCCGATAGACTCCGGTATAATCTGGTGATGGAATTGGCTTGGTCATGATACTTATACTCATATTTGATCAGTTGGTTTCGGTCTGGTGATTGGATGCTTTCCTGCTTGCTTAGAAGATTGGTTTCTGGTTCTGACAAGGGTTTCACTGACATACCTTTTTGGTAGAGATCTTTGATGCATTGCAATAAAGTTGGTCATTTTTCATCTAGATGTCTTGAAAGGAATTTAAGATTTGAAGACAGAGTTAAAAGATCATTTAAGCCTAACCCTAGATATCAGAACAAGTGTAGATTCAAGAAAAACAAAGACAAATCATGCTACATAGCGGATGAGGAAGGCATTACTGATTCAGATGATGAACTGGCAGAAGACTTTGCTAGTGGATCCGACAATGGGAAGGAATGGGTACTCTTGGCTATCAAGGAAGATGATTTGGCACTGGGAGAGAATGTACCTGAGGAGAAGGCACTCGCTGCTAAAATTGAGGATACAGATGAATGGGTAATTGACAGTGGTTGTTGACATCATATGGCTGGATATAAAGGGAAATTTCTGTCTTTGCAAGAATTTGATGGGGACTAGTTAGATTTGGTGATGACAAGGCATGTATGATCAAAGGAAAAGGAACTATATCATTGGATGGTAAGAACAATACTGACAATGTTTATTATATTGAAGGTTTGAAGCATAATCTCTTGAGTGTAGGACAATTGGTAGATAAGGGATTTCAATTACAGCTCCAGGATGGAAAATGCAAAATCATTAACAGATCTGGCTTGGAGATTGTAACCGGTACATAGACAAAAGGTAACATATTTCATTTGAACTCCGGCGAGAAAACATGTTTGATTACACAGATTGATGAGAGTTGGTTATGGCATAAAAGGTTGTGTCATGTGAATTTTGATTGCATTGTGAAGATAAGTTCAACTAAGGCTGTTAGAGATATAACTATGATTACGAAGCCCTATTATCTGATATGTAAAGAATGTCAAATGGGTAAATAGGTCACAACCTCTTTTAGGAGTATACAAGATATATCAAATGATGTTCTTGATCTTATTCATACTGATTTGTGTGGCCCTGCTAGAGTTAAAAATTTTCATGGTGATAGATATTTCACGCTAATCATTGATGATTATTCTAGAATGATGTGGGTTACTTTTTTGAGAGAAAAATATGAAGCATTTGAAAAATTTAAAATCTTTAAGGCTAAGGTGGAAACTGAGATAGGATTGAAGGTTAAATGTTTGAGATCAGATCATGGTGGAGAATTCACATCCGGTGAGTTTAATAACTTTTGTGACAAGCATCATATAAGAAGACAATTTTCTGCTCCCCAGACACCTTGGCAGAATGGAGTTGTGGAAAGAAAAAGCAAAACTATCTTGGATGCTGCTAGAACAATGATGATGGAAGAAAGTATACCTCATATCTATTGGAGAGAAGCAGTGAGTACAACGGTTTATACATTCAATAAATTACATATCAAAGGAGAAACTAGTTGGGCACCTTATCAATTATGGTTTGGCAATACACCTACAATTATGTATTTCAGAATTTTTGTGAGTAAATGTTATATTGGGAGAGATGTTACTATTGGCAAATTTGATCCTAGAAGTGATGAAGGCATATTTCTTGGTTATTCTAATGAAAGCAAAGCATATAGATGTTATAACAAGAGATTGCAGAGAATAGTGGAGAGTGCAAATGTCAAAGTAGATGAGCTGAAAAAAAGTCAAATCAGAGTTTATGAGAAGGAATCGACAGTGGAAATGATTATATCTAAACCGATAGAACCTTTACCGAAATAGAGAGTTAAACCAGTTCTCTAGCAACATCAAAGAATTATACAATAACTAAAGAACAGGGAAGAGGAAAAGAGAGTCACAAGACTCCTAGGTATGTGAGATTCAATCATTTTGAAGATCAAATCATTGGGGATAAGAGCAATGGAGTGATGACAAGAAGAAGACTGGCAACTAATGAGGTATGGTTAATTTCACAAGTTGAATCAGTATCAGTAATTGAGGCATATAAAGATGAATTTTGGTTAAAATCTATGGAAGAAGAATTAGATTAGATTGAGAAAAATAACACATGGACTTTGGTTCCCCTGCCTAAAAATAAAAATGTTATTGGAACTAAATAGGTTTTTAGGAATAAATTGAATGAGGATGGTAAAGTTATAAGGAATAAGGCTAGATTGGTTTGTAAAGGATATTCTCAAAAGGAAGGAATTGATTGTGGAGAAACGTTCGCACCTGTAGCTAGGATTGAAGTTGTAAGATTATTTCTTGCCTATGCTACTTATAAAAACTACAAGGTTTATCAGATGGATGTTAAATGGGTATTCTTGAATGGAGATCTTGATGCAGACATTTATATTGAGAAACCTAGTGATTTTTCACTATCAAATGATACTAATATGGTTTGCAGGTTAAGGAAATCTTTATATGGATTGAAACAAGCACCTAGAGCTTGGTATTTAAGGTTGGATAAATATCTTTTGAAGCTTGGCTTTACTAAAGGAAGTGCTGACAGTAATTTATATTATAAAATCATTGATGATGATATACTGATTGTTGAAGTATTTGTTGGTGAAGATAAATTATGCATAGAATTTTCTAAGAACATGGAGAAATAATTTGAGATGTCTATGATTGGTGAGATGAAATTTTTCTTAGGTTTACAGATTACTTAGACTGACAAAGGTATTTTTATCTGTCAAACTAAATATGCTAAGGAATTGTTGAAGAAATTTTGTATGGGATATTCTAAATTGGTAAGTGCACATATGGTTACAAGTGAGAAATTGACAATGAAAGATGTTTTTGCACCGCTAAATCCTACAAGATACAAATCTATGATTGGAAGTCTACTTTATTTGACTCAGACTAGGCCTGACATTATGAATGTTGTTTGTATTGTTTCAAGATTTCAGAGTGGTCCTAGATAAAATAATGAGATGGCGGTGAAATGGATTTTTATATACTTGCAAGGTACATCAGAATATGGCTTATGGTACCCTAAGGATGATAACTTTACTTTATATGCATATACAGATGTTGATTGGGCTGGAGATGTTGATGACCAGAAAAGTACTTTCGGTGGAGCTTTCTTTCTTGGAAAGAAGTTTCTTTCATGGATCAGCAAGAAACAATCATGTGCTTCTTTATCTATTGCTGACGCTGAGTATGTTGTTGCTGCTACTAATTATACACAAGTTTTATGGATGAAGTAAATGTTGAAGGATATAAAGGTGGATTGTGATGCACCAGTAGTTATTCACTATGATAACTCTGCTACTATTGATATATTAAAGAATCTAGTATTTCATTCTAAGACAAAGCACATATCTATCAAGTATTAATTTTTGAAGGAGAAGGTAGAAGCAAATGAAGTTAGACTAGTCTATGTGAACACATTGATGAATACTAAGAGGGGGAGGTGAATTAGTATACCAAAAAATACTCAAATCAAACACTTAAACAATTTAGCAGTAAACTGGTATAACAGTTTTACTAACAAATCGGTTAACAAAAATGCAAACCAAACAACAAAGAAGGCATTCACCCACAAAAGCACAATCACCATAACACAAGATATTTTGACGTAGAAAACCAAATGGGAAAAACCACGGTGAGATGAAACTCATAAGTAACTATCTGAAGAATAGTAACCAGACCGGTTAAGGTCATACAATGTTCTTCACCATAACAGATCCTATTAGGAATCTCAATCTTAGTTAGGAGATAAGTCCCATTAAAGACTACCTTATGAGAGGATTTCAGATCCACAGTTGTGAACCACCTTGTTAGAGGATTTACAAAGGCTTTGCCAAGCCTAACTGGTTAAGGGTTTTAGACTTGTCGAAGATGTGAGTAATCAACAAGTGAGTGATCTAGCAAATAGCGCAGTCTGCTTGGTTAGATCCATAATAGCTCATTGCTAATGCATTTCACCATTACTTCAGTCTTCAAAAAATCCACACTCTATTTCTTCACACAGACCTATTCTACTTCTGTGATCGAACACGCAAAAATCTCATTAACCACCTAAAACCCTAACCACACCTAAAACCCTAGACATGATGTCCTTATAAAGGAATCTGATTTCATGTCGGTCCAATAGGATTACATTGCAATTTCCTAGGTTCATTGCATCTAGACACATTTGGTAACACGACACAAAATCACCGTCAAAGTGTCAATGGATGGTAACTCATCACAAAAATACCGGTTGGTAACTCATCACAGAGTATTACCGGTTCATACAACTTTACCGATTACCAGTTGGTAACTCATCACAGAGTAATACCAGTTGTCAAAAATGAAGACTGGGAAAATGATAACTGCCGCTTTAGTTTCTTCACTCCGCTTGAGATCCTCGAACTGCTTGAGGTCTTCATACCGCTTGAGATCGGTAAACACTTTCTGCAAAACATCGATAGCCTAAAGACTATAATACATAATACCAATTTGGAACAAATACTGGTTGAGCATAACTCATACAAAAAGTTATGTCAAAGTAAGTGTGTGTCCATGAATGACAATCACAACATAAACATAAAAAATGCAAACATAAAGAACAGATTGCAGATATTTTCACTAAACCTTTATCCAAGGAATCATTTGAGTACTTGAGAGATAGATTGGGGGTTTCTTCCCCTTTGACAGAGACTTGATTGGTGCGGTTTGACATCAGTTCGACATGTATTATCATAGATACTATTTCATTCCGGCACTGATGTGGGATGCTACTGCTCAAAGGGAGTATTCAACTTTGAGATTCAAAGGCTTATGTTTTTGCTTTGATATTTCTATCAGATTTCTGGCATTGATGTCAAAGGGGGAGAGATAGTGATGTGAAAAAGAAATTCATAACTTTACAGAGATATTATTCAAGGGGGAGAAGCATTGATATTCAGAGTTATATGCGGGAGTTTGTTGGTTGTCTTCCACAAGGGGAGACTTGTTTGGCATTTCTTGGTACTTAGATGTTTTTCACATCTAGGGTTGTCATCAATGCCAAATGGGGAGATTGTTGGCCATTTGGTGGAATTGATTATGTGTTGTCATTGATGTCAAGACTAGCTGTTTGGATGCTTTATCGACACCCTTCTAGTCCTGGTAGGTTGAGTGGTTTTTGGTTAACTTGGATCTGGCATGATCTGGTAGACTCTGGTATAATCTGGTGATGGAATTCGCTTGGTCATGGTACTTATACTCATATTTGATCAGTTGGTTTTAGTTTGGTGACTGGATGCTATCCTTCTTGCTTAGAAGATTGGTTTCTGGTTCTGATGAGGGTTTCACTGATAGACCTTTTTGGTAGAGATCTTTGATGCATTGCATAATTAGTGTTGGTGCAGCTTCTGATGGAGTTTCAGGATGCTGTTGGTGTTCATGATCGAGACTTGGCATTTGGAGATCATTGCTGAAGCATGTGGACCTATACATGGTCCCAGTTGATCTAGGTTATGGAATGACATTAATGTAACATGTGGATAGTACCTATTGTTGTATTTCCAGGATGTCTTATGTGTGGATATTATTTGTTTTGGTCTAAGGCTGATATGGTTTGTAATTATGTAATTGGTTTATTGTCTGGTGGCCGAGCTGATTGTTTATGGTCGAGGGTTTGTATAAATAAGATGTAAGATCTCATTATAGATAATCATGAAAATATAAGAGGTCATGGTCAAGGAATGTAATGTGCAAATAATGTAATATCATTCAAGCAGAGGATTTGGTCGATCATTGGAGATTGAATTAGGTTTGTATAAGAGGATTTAATCCTTCGGTATTGAGCTTAACTGGAACTGTACTCAGGCATAGGAGATGCTATCTTTTGTCGTTCAATACTTCTTCAGATTGTAGTCTCGATTTATATGTAGTCAATGAGACTCCTTTTGTGATGAGAAAGGTGCTCTAGGCTTTGGCTTTCTTGCAAGTGCAGGCCCCTTCATTGTAAATTCACATACTTACTACAAAAGTATTATTTGACTGTGGGTAGGCTTCCCACCGTGGTTTTGTCTAGGTTACCAAGTTTTCCACGTACAATTATTGGTGTTGTGTAGATGCCTTTTATTATGTGATTATTGTTTATGCTTAATTGGATTAACTACTATTCTAGTATTAAAGTTTAAATTGCTAATGCTTCCAGTAATCTCTAACAACTAATTCACCCCCCCTCTCAGTTGTCTTCCGGTTATCTGAACTGTCTAACATTATCGCTCTCCAAGTGCTCTCCAATAGACAAGGTAACAAATAAAATTGAAAAGCATCCTTTTATTTCCTTAACACTTACTGCATTAAATACTATACCCAGTAGTATTTACCCTAATCACTGTTCAACTCTAAAAACTCACTACCGGTTGTCATATCACATCAAACCTACCGGTTTGATCACAAAATCACTTGTACAACATCATAATGCATCAAAGTATGTAGATTTAACTTATTGCACATCATATAGGGGGTCCAAAAATAGATTTGACAATAGGCTCCCCCTAAGCTTTATAACAACTTAGTTTACTAGTGATGAGTTCTCCACACTAGGTGAAGAGTCTTTCGATGGTTTCTCATCACTCTTTTTTTCTCCAGATCATGTTCATCTCCACTCTAGTCACTTCCACATCAACTTTATTCTTCCCTTTTTGGTCAGTAGATTGATTTACAGGTTGGTTCATCTTTGCTCCACAAAACCTAGCAACGTGTCCCAATTGATGATAATGAAAACATGCCATAACAAATGCTCTCCAAGGTCCAGCATTTCCTCTACCAGTTCTTCTTCTGCAATTCATAGCTACATGTGCATGGATGTGATAGATTGAACAAGTCACAATATGTCTATACTCCATCTCATAAGGACTAGACTGGTTTAGATAAGGTCTCTACCAAGTAGGGGTTTTTTGGCTATTGAAAGATCTCTCCCATTCACCACTAGGCCTTTGATTCATGAAAGATCTCTAATTGATAATTCCAGACCTGCACTCAATAGCTCTATGCCCATACTTGTTGTAAGTGTAACAATAACCATCAAAAGTTCTAGGCTTATATACTAGATAAGCATTAGGTCTATAACCATCAAAAGAACTAGATCTTCTTCTACAAACATTTGCAGTATGACCAACCTTCTGACAATTAAAGCATATAGGTTTGTAGGGTTTCTTACTGGTGACCATCTTTGTCTTAGGTATATATTTTTCTTCATGCATGGTGTCTTTGGTACCAAAAGGCTCACCTTTCTCAAAATTTATTTATCCCAAGCCTTGTGTCTCTCCTTTCTACCTTTGAGACTGGATCTGCTTTTCAAGCGTGATAGTGCTCTTGTTGAATTTAGCTAACATCTCATTAGCATCAACCAACTTGTTAGTAAGATCTTCATTCTTCTTCATAAGGGTTTCTTTAAGAGATATAGCCCTCTCTAGATCAATCTTTATTTCTTCTTTTTCTTCTTTTTACTCTTGAAGGTATGCAATCAGGGTTCCAACCTCTTGGTTCAATGTAAAGATCTCATGCTCTTTTTCTCTGATCTTGTCTTCAGTAGTCCTTCTGGCTTCCAACTCTTGACTCCTCCTAATGGTTAGGGCTTCAAGCTCTCTCCTCAGATTTGACTTCTCATCATTCATATTTTCAACCTCAATAGCCAAGGCATTAACATTTTATTCCGCAGATGAATTGTTTTCAGTGAGTTCCATCGATTGTTCAGCTATCTCTCTCCTCTTAGTCAATGAAGCTTTAAACTTAACCCTCAGTTTACCTAGGGCTTCTTCAGATTCTGCAATCTAGTTAGACAACTCTCTATAACTCATTCCTTCTCCCATGTTAGCCTTTGGGATCTTTCCCAAGCAGTTAAGCCTTAAATGAATTAGACTATGATACCATTTGATAAACTTATAAGGCACTGAGAGGGGGGGGGGTGAATCAATGCAAGAAAAAACAATATAAATCTGATTACACCTCGTAACAACTTTAAAAACAATAGGCATGCAAGAAAGATAACTACATAAGCTAACACCAAATATGATGTGCACACCATAACACAATGTTTTTTCATGTGGAAGCCTAAATGGGAAAAACCACGGTGGGAGTTAGTACCCACAAGATTCACTATCTACAGAATAGAAATCTTTGACTGGTTAAGATCTTACAAACATGCCCAGATAAGAGCACACCCTGTTAGGATTCACCCAGTGAGGTGATTTACAACTTAGCCATGTTAAGAGCTTTACTCTATTAGGAATAACCTCACTGGAGGATTTAAACTCAAGTTGTTGAGCTACTTGGTTAAGGGGTTTACAAGTTCAGGCCTATTAGGACCTACCCGGTTAAGGGATTTTGACTGCTACAACTATTAGGGACCAATAGTTAGATGATCTACATATAGAACCTTTTTACTTGATAATATCCACTCTAGTTTTGCTTCACATTTCAACAATACATCAATACAAAGCTTCACCTTCCACCATACAATCAAATTCTCAATCTACGCTCATGATCTCATACATCATCTCATAACTCATCACACTTTTTATAAACATCTCAACTAAGTCGGCTAACAACCTTGGACCAATTTCCTAGGTTCAATGTATTTCAAAAATCTTGTTCATCACACTTTACTTAAATCAGCCAAACACATTATAACTAAAAAATAAAACATTATGTGTACCGGTTTATCGATCTTAGTGATTTTGTTCTACCGGTTAGCTGTTCTTCATGATTGACTGCTTTGTACATCATAACTCATTCATCCTGTTGAATCTACCAATGTGGTTATAGTCATAGGCTCCTTCCAATGACATGAACATGTCCTCCAGACCACAACATCTAACGCTTCATCAATCTCCAGTACCGATCAATTGAAGTCAACATTGTCTCTATTTACTGGTTGCAGTCCTATTTGCCAGTCCACTGTTTAACTACCTCTATTACCAGTTGGTCTAAAAGACTTGGATGACTATCAAAACATATTTGCCATCAATGACAACACAAAACATGTCATCAATCATCCTGATACAACCTACATCGTCATCATCAAGCCAACATTCTCCAACAAAGTTGTAATAAATGCACAACCCTAAAGGCTTTCTAGATACCCCGCATTTTGAAGAATTCATCACCAAACTCTTAGATAAGCATGCAATCTTTAAAATATTAACCGCTCATCTAATCTTAATCATCTGCAACTATCCTCAACTGGTTATAGATCTTCGAAAAGGAGGTTTTAAGATTCTGCATGAAAAGCTTCCCCCTAAGGCCAAAATGCCTTAGTTACTTGATGAGGTTCCAACGTCGGAATAAAGTGTGAACCCATTCTGAGAATTTGAATCTTCCTTCTTAACCCACATATTCTTGTGTTTCTCTCTGACCTCTTCAACCTTTCCTTTACCTTTCTCATCTGATTTATTCTTGTCCACTAGAGCATTCTTGCTCACATTCTTTTCTTCTGCAATATTTTGCAATGTGACCGGATTTATTGCATGCATGACAAACAACATTTCCCTGCATAGGCTTGAAGTCCATTTGATTTGGTCTCATCCTACATTGGTTATAAATGTATCCAAACATTCCACAAGCATAATATCTCTTATTTTAGAAATTATTCATCACTATTTTGCACATGTTTGACTTATGACAAAACTTGTTGCATATGAAACATTGACCGACAAAGGTAGGACCATTATTCATTAGAGTATTCATCATCCTACTTCGACATTGAATTTTCATATGATCGAATTTTCTACAAACAAAATATTTACCATTGAATTTATAGGCATTAGGTTGTCTTACTGGAGGTTTCTTGTTCTTCTGATTATTGTTTTATCCCGTACCAAAGGATTCTCTTTTCTCAAAGCCAAGTCCTCGCATGTCTTTCCCATGTCTCTGACTTTTGAGCATCTCATCTAACCGGGATGAACTAGTCTTGAATTTTTCTTTGTACTCACTAGCAGTATAAAGCTCATCTCTCAGAATTATGATCTTGCTTTCAAGTTCTTGTCCATCATTCTTACATTGTTCCAATTCAAGTTTCAACAGATCATTCTCATAGTTCAATCTACAAAATTAATTAGATCTGTCCTTCAATAACTAAGTCAAATTTTCTTCATTCTTCTTCCGGTCTTCAATCTCCTTTGTCAGCTCCATCGTAATAGATTATCAGATCTGTCCTTCAATAACTGAGTCAAATTTTCTTCATTCTTCTTCTGCTATTCAATCTCCTTTGTCAGCTTCATAATAATAGATTGCATTTCATTCATCATAGTTGCATTATCTCTAGCAAGCTTCTCAGATTCATTTGTCTTGTCTTATAAGGCTTGATTATCAACGCTTTGTTCTTATTTCTCCTTTAGTTTATCCATCAGTTCCTTTCTCTTCTCTCTAGATGTACTCACTTGTTCTTTCAGAGATTTAATGAAATCCTCAACAACATCCAGACTTCTCCTTAGGATATTCTTTTCCTCCATTTCTGCATCAAGATCTTCAAGTGCCATAGTAAGCTACTTTTGCAAACTGAAGTCCATTGATTTTATGTTTTGGATCTTCCTCAAGCTGTTAGGATCTTTGGAGGAACTAAGCTCTAATACCAATTGTTAGAATCAATGAATAATGAGAGGGCTAGTGAATCAATGTTCTACAATTTACAAATTTATTAACCTGATTCTTAAACCACTAGATGCATAAGAATGAAAGTAAAATGTAGAAACATAAACCAATCAACCACAATACCATAACACTAGAATTTTTACATGGAAACCCAAAAAAGGAAAAACTATGGTGGGATTTGAACCCATAATATTATTATACTTTGATTAGGAGTATGATAATATTACATGAAGGGGAATGCACTTGCATTCAAACACACTGCCAAATACACTGCTCAATTACAAAAGGGCTACAACCCAAAGGAAGACTCACTACCTTACAAGCGATTAAAAATGATTACAATAATAAATGAACTATTGCATAGCATCTACATATGCCAAATAGAAGTTCTAGTTAGGCTCAGATTAACTTCTGCAACTGTTTTGTCTTTCTACTCTGTTTTCCTACTCTGTCATACACCGGATCATCAAAACCTTCAATCACATTCACTTAACTTCGCACATTTTCTCATACAGACTTCTCATGCTCATTACATACACCAAAATTCTTAACCAAATTGATCTTATATATCCGCACCAACAAAATAGATCAATTCTTATGTCGACTTCCAAAAACTGCATAACACACAACATGAATCCTATAGCCTTAAGTTGGCTCAATCCGTCCATGAAATCATATTTAGATCAAAAAAAGATGATAATAATCTTCCCACAAGTCGACCCAATCTCCTCAAACACGAGACCAATCACCGAATTCAACCAAAGGATTCTGCATCACACGTTACACCAAAATAGCTCTATTCTACTAGGATTACCAGATACTGGACTTTCAATCTCACTCATGAATCAATAATTGATATCAAGGTTACAAAATAAGATTCCTTGAACCTCAAATCATCTACCTCTATCACCACAACCAAAATTATGCAACCAAAATCAAGATATGTACACTAAACTCATACTCTATAGGTTACTGTGTTCCACCTTGCAGACTTATGCCTCATGAATAATATGACTTCTATTAAATCAAATCCACATGTACTGAATGTGATTTACGGATTGAGTTTCCATAAGTGACAACCCCTAATCATTTCACAAGCATCAATCTTCATCGGAACAATGTCTCTTACCAATAGTCTGGTCCAAAAATGGATGACTGGTTTGACATCAATGACAACATCATCCACACAAGTCTAACAATCTCCCCCTTTGTCATTGATGGAAAACCACACTCAAAAAATAACTACACAAATCCCCCTTACTCATGCATTTCTTCAAATCCACATTCCTTGAACTCATATTCCACTAGTACATTCAGAGTTGATTTTCGACGGCCGTTTGTCAAATTTTTGATGAATTTTCATCTGAGTGTCGACAAAATCCACCATCAAAAACTCAACATCGGATTGGTTGATGATGCCATGCCCATAAAAAATTCGACAATCCAATGGACTCTGCTGATGGTCAAAGAAGTCGTCGGTCGAAAGCTTGGTATTCATCGTAATTCCGATGATGATCATTTTTATAAAAAAAATAATAATTATCATTCATATAAAAGAGCCATCAAAGGAAGGAAACGCTAAAAGGACTCACCGAAGATAATAACTTCATCGACAAAAGATATCAAAGAATGCATAGAGGGTCTTCCTCGAAGGGAAAAGTTCTCGAGGAAATAATACTATCGGCGCAACATAAAAATGACCCACTGAAAGGAGCGTTTTCATCGAAAGAATAATATCGATCAAACAAAAAGAAGCTACATCGATAAAAGATATCGATGAGGATATAGGTTTTGAGGAGGTTAAAATTCATCGACAAAAGATATCGAAGAAAGCAGAGAGGGTCTTCATCGATGGGAAAAGTTCTCGAGGAAATCATACTATCGGTGCAACATAAAAAGGACCCACCGAAAGGAGCATTTTCGTCAAAAGAATAATATCGATCAAATAAAAGGAAGCTACATCGATAAAAGATATCGATGAGGATATAGGTTTCAAGGAGGTTAAAAGGCATGTTCTTGATATGCGTGGTTTTGTTGATGTAACTTTATCGGTGAAGAACGATAAGGGAAAATAAAGAAAAGCTTCAGTGAGATAATAGACTCATTCATCGACGGGGCATAGTGATATTGATGAAAGAAGTATTTCAATGGAAAAATAAAGTAGGACATCGAAGCCCAAGGTTTCTTCGACATAAGACTCGATGGATATCAGATATGTTTTGATGAGGTGACAGCCATACTGACCGAATACAGTATTTCGATGAAGGGAAAAAATACTTGATCGAAGTAATATTCAAAACAAAAGTATTGTCGATAGAAACAAAGAGATTGATGGACTAAAGAAACAAATGATTGAAAGACATATCCTCATCGAAATGATTATTAATTGTCATGAAAATCATAAACAAATCCCAGGGAAGGTCATATCGCCATTAAATTCAAATGTGTGCCCGAGTGACCATTGTCGAAAGCGCCATTACTAATTGATTAAATATGCCATAAGTAGTGCATCAACCATCAAAGGGCATAGCATTAAGGAATTCACAGGCGATGAACTAAAAGTGGGAATTGGGCAAATTCACAGATAAAGCTCAATAATTCCAAGTAAGTTGTTTATCCACAGACCTCTTTTTCAAAATTCAAATGGAATCATCATCTAAAACTAATAAGACCAGAAAGGGAAAAGAACCTATCGCTACAGAAGAAAAACCTAAAAGATAGAAAAGGGAAGGGCGCTCTTTGGCCCAGGCCCTGATTGACCAGTGCCCATCATCTAGTTTGAGGTCCAAGAAGATTAGAGCTGATGAGGAAGGCCTAGAGAACCGGTTTGAGGATCTTGGAGACATATGGACAGAGTTGAGAGGGTATGAATTATTCATATCTGGGTACAACAAAAGAGTTGCCCCTCAACCTATCAATAATTTATGGCGATTGAACTTAGGAAGGTTAGTTGTGGCTAATGTATTCATGAATGTAGAGCTCATGAAGGCATTGGCAAACAATTATGACCCTAAAACCAGGACCATATATAACTACATGGATGAGCCAATTCTTGGAATCACAAAGGAGGTTATTGACACCATGTTTGAGTTGGATTGGGGATTTGAAGAATTGATTGACCTCAAGAAGTTAACAAGTGAATATTTTAACCTAGAGCACATTTACAAAACGTGGAGACTCCCTATACATAGACCTAGGAATGTAGGGTCCTTAGTGCCACTAGGTCAGGATGACAAAGCTCCCTATGATGTCAACTATTTCCATCCATATTTCAAGTATACCTATTACTATGTTGCCCAAGTGCTAGGGATAAAAGCCCATCCTTTGATGGGTATTGCAGCCATGGTCATTTGGGCTGATTTGCAGTCTAAGGACCCCCGCTTCTTTGATTTTTCTACTTATTTGGTTGAGGTTTTGAATCATGGGTTAGAAAAGTTAAAGGGGGATGTCATCAATGTTCATTTCAAGCATTATTCCTTACTTATGCATATGCTATTGTATTTGGGCCAAGATGAAGGGTTATGGCCAAAAGAGTTATGTGTTAGGACATATGGCAATGTTGGAATGAGAAAACCAGTGCAACTATGGTTTCTTCATGGGACCAGAGGTATGTGGATAATCAATATTGGCATTTTGAGGAGTTCTTTGTCAAGCCATTATATAGACTATTGGGATGCCCATGCGATCATGTCCTTGCACCAGAGGTTCAAAGATTCCTAAGACCAAAAGACTTCACTAAAGATCCCTCAATTGAACACAATTGGGGAGATTGGTATTGTTTTTTAGACTACACACAAGTCAGGGTATACGGGTTTGAAGGGAGACCATACTTACTACCACTTACAGTCCGTAACAGAGTGGCTTGTCTAGAAATTGTGAGGCAACTGTCAATAGTGAGTACAAAACATCTGACAAGCCATGGAAAACAATCAATTGTACCTGGGTTGTTAGTATTTTCAGATTTTATTGTGAAAAGTTCAAAGAGTTATGGCCTACTGCAGACAAAATTGGATTATTATGGCATGGCTATGGGGGATCCAAGGCCCAATTTCGATCCTAAAGGATACATAAGGATAACCCGGTCATCACCAAAGTTGAAGGCTGGAGAGCATAAATCTTACCTACCGGATGACCTCATTAAGAACATTGGCAGAGAAGAGGACAGAGTGAAGTGAATAAAGTTTGAGAAAGAAATGCAGGCTTATAAATGGAAGCTTTATAGAAGGAAAATGGATGAGAACGTGCTACAAAAGATTGAAGACCCCTTGGAGTTGGCCAACAAACTTGTGGAGCATGAATTGGAAATACTTGAGGGAGTCCCGCCTCATGTTTTTAGGGATTACATTGATACTATTAGGAATACAAAGCCTTTGGCTCATATGTCTCCTTCTTCCACATCTGGCATCATTCCATTCACTCCTTGATAGGATTACCCCCTGGTTATGCAAAGGATACATCGATAGACTTGGCAACAGGACAACTGAATGTCCAAGAAGTGGCTGACATCATATTCCTAGAGCATGAGGATTTCATTATTGATAGTGACTTCATTGCTTCCAAGGAGTTCACCGCATTCCTCTATCAACATAAAGGATCTCAAATTAGGAATAACATGAGAAATAGTGAAGAAGAGTAGCAGCTTCAAAAGTTATAAGAGGAGATGGATCTTGTGATGAGAGAAATGACACCTGAGAAGGGAAGATAGTTGCTTAAGGAAGATGGTGTGCTATTATACTCTAGATGGGACATGAACTCTGCCTTGTTGTTTGATGGATTCCTTAAGAAACAGGACCCAAGTAGGCAAATGATGCCAAAAGAGATTGATAAACTCTTTAGAGGATCAGGATATGATCCAGATCAGAAGGCTCTTCTACAGTGGGCTATCTATCCCAAAGATAAAAGACCTATATTGGTTGATATAGAAGAAGCTTTTGGAAATTCGATGGTGCAGCAGGTTGGAAAGACTAACCCTATAACAACTATCAAACTAAATTTGGATGTCGCTAAACTGAACCAAGATCAGATAGAGTTTCTGGTCCAAGAAAATTGTACATATAAAAGCCTATATGAGAAAACCGATGAAGAAAAATAGAGGCTGCAAGCAAGATTGGTTCAGATTGATATAGGTACCAGTCAAACAGGGATGACATACGGTGTTGATAGAGATGCTATGGATGCCTTGATAGACACTATGTATTGGAGGAACAGGGCCAAAAAGACATCTCGACAACTAAAAAAGGAACAACAAAAGATGGATAAGTTAGTTCTCGAGATCGTTGACCATAGATTCAAAAGTATGATGCAGGTTGCAGAAATCTATTGGAAGACATACACTGGAACAATCAAAGCTATGAAAGAGCATGAAAGGCTCAGGGCTCGGTTGGAAGGCTTGATGAATGACAACAATCTGATGAATCCAGGTGATAAAATTGAAGTTGAGGCTCACTTGAAGTCCCATGATGAATTGGCAAATCAATTAAGGAAAGAGTATCAGAGGCTAGATGATGGGAACACCCCTAGGGTGCCCTCTTTTTATAGTAATGGTGAGTTAGTATCTTTGGAACAGTGGAAACAAGAGTTTAGTGATGAGAATAATCGAGCAGTAGCAGAGTTGGATCAAGACAAAATTTGTCACTTTGTGTTAACAATATTCCATCCAATCATTTCTAGACAGAAAGCAACATGAGGACACTAAACAATGACGTTCTAATGTATAAAGATGATAAGTACATTGAACACATAGGAATGTTGAACTTGTTTATCTTCTAGTTTGTTAACAAAAGTGCTAATTAATAGTTATGTGTTGAAAAGCCATGATGCTTGGTGACAATGTATACCCTCATATAAATGAGGGAATTTTTGTAACAATAAGGATCATTAGAGAAGAAGTAGAATATAGCCTCAGGCTTACTATTGTACCATTTTGCGAACATACATAATATAATCAGTCGTCTTTCCTTTGTGTATATGTTGTGGATTACTGCATCTTTTTGTAGGCAGTTGCTTGTGATATTATCTAAAGGAGATAAGGTTACTTGTGTTCTTCCAGTAAAACTCTATGTTTCATATTGTGGATTTGAATAAAAGATTTACTTGCGAATATAGTTTTGTATATAGTGCGCATGCATATTATCTCAACCATGGTGTGCCTACATATGTATATAGTTTTGTTTATAGGTGGAAAGCCTAAGGTTCAATGTCGAACTTGATTGCTCTGATACCATATGTAATATTCCATTAATTCTATACTTAAAGAAAATAAATTGTGATTTATATTAAGATAAAAAAATTGAGCATTTCAAAATAAAACATAACTACTTCAGTTGAAGGAGAAAACTAACTAAATGTTCTTCAACATAATAAGAATCTAACTAATTTATCTAAAAGGTAATCTTTTAACGATAAAAAACATTGAACAAATATTATTAAGTTAATCAATATGAGAAAGGAATTCAAATGGCAAGTTTCATTTTTGAGGGAAGAGATAAAGGTTGAGAGGTTACTGTTATCACTATTTAAAAAATGGGTATTCTTTTCCATAATTGGCTAAGTCTATGAAATTCTTGGGTCTGGTATGGCCTTGTGACTTCTATTGCTTTGGGTCCTAAAGAGGGTATAGGGTTTAGGTTTAATCACTTTCAAAATGTCTGAGAAAAAACCCTTATAATTCTATTTCCATGTTACTTTATTCACTTAAGTAATCGGTCCTTTTGTCATGCAAAGTGTTCCCCCCATTGTTTTTTACCTAGACGGTCCTTTTAAATGTTTTAATTTGTATTTGCCTTTAAATTGCCTTTTCTAATGACCGTCGGGCCTTGTAATTGTCACGCAACTCTCAATCAATTGGATGGCCCACGTGGATTCGCGAACTCAACATGCCCGAAAGTTACCTATCGTGTAGTAGCGAAAAGGTTTGGCGGGACCCAGCGATAAGGACTTTTTCTTGGCTAAAAGAATTCTATCGAAGTATCTAAGATTCAAACAATATCGATGAGACCCAGCGATGTCTCATTGATATAAAAGGGGCATTGAAGAAAGAAAATGCCAATGAACTTCAGAAAGGACTCATCGAAGACAGTAACTACATCGATAAAAGATATCGAGGAAAGTGGAGATGGTTCTCATTGACAAGAAAAGGTCTTCGAGGATATAACACTATCGGTGCAAAAAGACTCACCGAAAGGGATGGTCCCACCAACAAAAGGTTTGGAAGAAAGCAGAGGTGGCCCCCACCGATGAGAAAAGGCTTTCGAAGAAACAATATCATCGATGCAAGATAAAGAAGATTTACCGAAAGAAGCATTCTCATCGAAAAAGTGATATCGATAAAACAGAAGAAAACTACATCGATGAATGATATCGATAAGGATATGAGTTTCAATGGGAGGACAAAAGAAGTCACCGAAGTCCAAAGTCTCTTCGACATGAAACCCGGCGGACATCAAAAAGATTTCGATGAGAATGAGTTTTGAGGAGACTAAAAGGCATGTCTCCGATACACATGGTTTCATCGATAGAAGCCATCTCTCTTTGGAAGAAATCATCATTTTCATTGATACCGTAATAACCCATAAGTTATCGAACAAGTCTAAAAGCATTCTATCAAAGTATCTAAGATTCGAACAATATCGATGAGACCCAGCGATGTCTCATCGATATAAAAAGGGTATAGAAGAAAGCAAACGCTGATGAACTTCAGAAAGGACTCATCGAAGACAGTAACTCCATCAATAAAAGATATCGAGGAAAGTGGAGATGGTTCTCATCGACAAGAAAAGGTCTTCAAGGATATAACACTATCGGTGCAAAAAGACTCACCAAAAGGGATGGTCCCACCAACAAAAGGTATCAAAGAAAGCAGAGGTGTCCCCCACCAATGAGAAAAGGCTTTCGAAGAAACAATATCATTGATGCAAGATAAAGAAGATTCACCGAAAGAAGCATTCTCATCAAAAAAGTGATATCGATAAAATAGAAGAAAACTACATCGATGAATGATATTGATAAGGATATGAGTTTTGATGGGAGGACAAAAGAAGTCACTGAAGTCCAAAGTCTCTTTGGCATGAAACCTGACGGACATCAAAAAGATTTCGATGAGAATGAGTTTCGAGGAGACTAAAAGGCATGTCTCTGATACACATGGTTTCATCAATAGAAGCCATCTCTCTTTGGAAGAAATCATCATTTTCATTGATACCGTAATAACCCATAAGTTATCAAACAAGTCTAAAAGCATTCTATCAAAGTATCTAAGATTCAAACAGTATCGATGAGACCCAGTGATGTCTCATCAATATAAAAAGGGCATCGAAGAAAGCAAACGCCAATGAACTTCAGAAAGGACTCATTGAAGACAGTAACTCCATCGATAAAAGATATCGAGGAAAGTGGAGATGGTTCTCATCGACAAGAAAAGGTCTTCGAGGATATAACACTATCGGTGGAAAAAGACTCACCGAAAGGGATGGTCTCATTATCACTGTTTTAAAAATAGATGTTCTTAGTCCATAAATGGCTAGGTTTTTTGAAAATTTTGTGTCTGGTATGCCTATGTTCTTTCAATTTGTTTTAAATCCTCAGAGGTTCAGGGTTTAGGTTCAATATTCTCCATCTCAGTCTCCTATCCACATTGGAGATGAACAAACTGTGGCTGAACAATTATTGCAGTTAGGGAGTTTCGGTGAGATTGCCTATACCTATGAAGAGACCCAAGAGGGGATGCCCGAAGAGCCACCTAATGCTGAAATGGATTTGACTGATGGTGAGTTAAAGGGCCAAGAAATGGACCTTACTGTTAAGCAAGCTAGTGAAGAATTCCTAGCTAACAGTAATTTTGTCACATCAGGAGCTTTTATACAGTTTCTATGGAAGCAAAATATTGATCAATTCAAGACTAGATGTGAACAAAGGAAAAGTGAACATCCTCTTAAAAATACAACTCAGGTAGAAGAAGAGGTTAAGCAAGAAATGATGGAGGAGTTCAAAGCAATCACCCCTGAGAAAGGAAGAGAAATGGTAGCAAAGGCTGGTGTATTGATTCGCCCTGAATGGGATATAGCTGATGCCTTAGTGCTTGATGCAGTGAGGAAAGAAACAAAGCCTATGGAAGGAGTGAAATTCAACAAGGATAATGCTGCTCTTGTCATGTGGTCTTTAAAGAAGGATGAAAACAAAAGAAGGAAGGATGCATCAGATTCTGGCCTCTTAGGAGGCATGATAGTTAAAAGAGTCCAAGACACAGGGGTAGTGGAAGTTGTAAGCATAGTCCTAGAGACTGCAAAATTCAGTGTTGTGGTGGCAGAGGAAGAGGCACAAGAAAAGGATAATCTCAAATTGAAGTTGGAGACTATTTTAAAAGCTTACAATGATGTTAAAGAAGAAATAGCCAACAGAGCCAACATAATTGATAGACTCTAGAGTCAATTGGCAGGTCAATATCATCCTGGTGAATCTTCTACACTCATGATAGCCTCCTTTCCAGCAAGACCCCCTCCTACTAGTCCCATCATTGAATATCCCCCTTCTCCTATGCCTTCTAGTTCCCAATTACCTGAAAATGTCCAACATGAGTTGGAAAAATTGAAACAAGCTCAAACATTGTATGCAAACAAATATGAGGAGAAGGTGAAAGCCACCATCTTGAAGTTTGCTGACTCTGTCAAAACCTCCAATGTATACATAACTATGAAGAGGATTCTTGATATTTTGATCAAATTTAGAGAAGAAGAAGCCACTTTGGAACCAATCCTGAATAAGTGGGTGCCTAGAGGTAAAGAGTTAGAGCTCATGTGTTCTTCCCATGCAGATGCAAAAGAGAATGTCAATCTAAGGTCCACATGTGAGTTTATAAAAGAGATGAATATTCTTTCAATGGAAGGAGCAGGTATAAAAAGAACAGCCCAACTTTATAGGAAAGAATATTCAAATCATAAATTTGAAATGTTTCCAGGAGGTTTCATTGGTCTTGTCCAGCTAAAGGAAGAGAAGACTTGGTTAAAGGAGGTGGACCACAATTTGTCCCTAAGGATCAATTAGATTATTAGTACTTGGTTAAAGAAAGGTTACATTAATTACTACTCTAATTACAAATTAAGATGTTTAATTATATTAATAGCTAAATAAATAAATTTGAATAACAAATGAATACCTCCACTACTAGGATGCACATCTGGACCTTCATGTGCAAGTGGTGTTTCACAATTAGCAGGCTGCATTCCAATGACATGCACATTGTTATCATTGCTTGCTTATTTAAAACAAATATAGTCACTTTATGTTGGAACTCAATATCAATTATATTATTGGTAAAGTATTCAATTTGAAACAACTTCCATTTAGCATATTTACCTGTGTGACGGATGCACTCGAATGTTGTGTATGCCCACTCAATTCTCATAGTTGATTAGCCATGGTTGAATAGCCTTGCTGGTAGGAAATTCTCTTGTCATCTTCTATGGGCTCTCTATTGAATTCAGAGCCCTGCACTTTTGCTTGGTACCGTGAATTTTGCTTGCATTGTTTGATAAAAAAAAATGTTTGCAATTTATTAATATTTTGAGACAATATGGGAGTTTACATGAGATACTTACAATTCGTGCAACAATTTTCATGTAACCACCAGAGCCGAGTTTGTGTTGCTCATGCTTTTCTTGCCTTGCCTTGGTTGCCTTTGACGTGTCACTCAGTCTATAAAAAGTTTGAAATATGTTAGATTATATAAATATAAAGAGTAATTAATTAATACATAATTACATTCTTAATAGTATCTCGTACCTTCTTCTGGTGTCTACTGGTGTATTTCCTCTTTTCCTTTCAATTCTCTCCTTGGCATCCAAAATCAGGTCCTTCCACTCCCTCTCTGGAATCATGGGGGGATGCTCGTACTTTAGGTTCCTCTCCAAATGGGTCCTGTATTGGTCCCTCACATACTTTAGATATGTGCCAGCTTTTTCAAGGAGCTTGGTTTTGTCAAAGGTGTCATTTCCAAACCACTCAACCATTTGGTTTGTCAATTCATCTTTTAACCTTTTTTCTTGG
The DNA here is from genome assembly GCF_030272615.1 of Cryptomeria japonica. NCBI lineage: Eukaryota > Viridiplantae > Streptophyta > Pinopsida > Cupressales > Cupressaceae > Cryptomeria > Cryptomeria japonica. Next base: position 19,448,166 of record NC_081415.1, on the reverse strand, counting down.
TCATTCCACCTTTTAAAGAAAAAACAAACCTGATAGATTCAGAAATGAATTGAAGCTACATTTATTACACTTCAAGAAATGGATCAAAGGAAAAGTATTCTAGCAATTATATGAAATCAAAAGTGGATAAGGGTTAGTTCACATATGATGTACCACATTTTACGTATGGTGGGCCCAAATATCTACAATGCAATGTCACTAAGATGTTTATATAAAATATCATTGCCTGCAAAAAATTCATGGGATCAATATTAGTCCAAAATGAGTGATCATAAAGTAAATTACAATTAGAGTATATATATTAATAATTTTAAAGTACCCAGAACCTTTTGTATCTTTAAGGGAAGCATTTCTTCGTCGCTCACCATGAAGGTGGCCTACCATGTTCCCATACTAGCAATACGAGAAGATCCAGGAAACGATGCTATGTTATCAGCAGTAGTCGCCTGTGGCACATCCTCATGTGCATCTCCTCTTGCAAAAAATGAATCCACTATGAAATGGCATTAGAATTCAAGAAAGAACACTTGAAGGGAAATAAACACATGACAAAAGATAGAGCAAAAGAGGGATCTACCAACAATGGGCAGGCCAATATGATGTGCACTAGAGGATATATGTATGCTATGTGTTGTCGACATTGCAGTCAGCAATACAGGTGAGGGTGACCTTTGATGAGGCAGCGTCGACATTTGCACAGTAACATTGACAACACCTAAAGAATAATACATTAAATATATGAAAAGTGCAAGAATTGTAAACAAGGATGAACCTTTATTTTGAAAATTGACAGTATCAAGTATGATGTGTTTTGGGTACTCAAAGTGATAAGCCAAGTAAGTGATAATACAAGAAAATCGTCATCACCTGATCCTGCAACACCCTGATCGTAGTAACGACTTTCATGAGGGTCGATAAATTGCTGTAAAAACAATACGTATATATTTTAGTTAATGACATAAAAAGAGAATAAAATATAAACCATTATTGAACTTTTGTTATAATTTAAGCTTTCATTACTACTTATTTGCAAGTTTTTTGTTGTCTTATACAATAATTCCACCCTCTGTCGTATCTCATCAGTTGTAGGATGCACGGCTGCCAAATCAACAATCTCTTTTCTAATTTTTATAAGAGGCATTTTAAAGAATTTCACAAGGTCTGTGGGATCTTTAGGGTCATCATTGCTTAACCCTAATGGTTCCACATCCATAGAAAGGTGCTCAAGTACTGCAACTCAATTTCCCTTTCCCTGAACATTTGTCTGTGTCAAGAATATCATTAACAATTACAAAATTAGTATAAATCACTAAAAAAAAGAACATAATAATGTAACAGTTTGCTTCTACCTAATTTGTACACTTACAATGAGGTTTACCTACTCGGTAGAAGTGTCACAAGGTACATCTTTGTTTGTGATATGTGATGGATCCATGTCGGCCTATGACAAAGAAAAAATATAAAAAACGTTAGCGAAATTACATCATACACAACATGAACAATATGAACTTTGTAGACAAAAAGAGTATTAAATAATAAAAAGATGTTGTCATCAAAATCATTGTAAATTTTGTAATTCCTTACCTTTACTTTATGTAGACTATGCAGGATCCTCAACTAAATGGTCACATAAATAGTCACATAGCTAATAAACAATCCAATTTCCATAAATAAACACAATTTAAAAATTGTCACATAAATAGTCACACCCCTATCTCCATCTCCATATTAAAAGGTGCTTCATGAATTAATTATGTAATGTCATTAGAATTCAAAACAAAATGAATTAATTATGTAAAAAAAATTCTATCAAGAAGTCAATATTCAATAGATAATATACTAATCGCATTCCTCATACATTTCATTCCTCATCATCATGAACATCAAGGTCATCATCGCCATCATCATCATCATCATCATCATCATCATCATCAACAACAACAACATCTTCGCCATCATCATCACCACCATCACCATCATCACCATCACCATCATCACCATCACCATCACCATCATCATCATCATCATCATCATCATCAACATCTTCAACATCATCATCACCATGATCACCATCACCATCATCATCATCATCATCATCATCACCATCATCATCATCATCATCATCATCATCTTCTTCTTCTTCTTCTTCTTCTTCTCCTCCTTGTTCTTCTTCATCATCATTGTGAAACTGTTGATCGTGATCATCATCCACTTCATCTTCTACTTCTTCGGTATCTTCTTCTTCCATTACATTACACTTTATCGGCCTTCCTCTTGGATCATGTCTAACAACAAATGACCAACCCGGTTTATGTGGAACCTCTGAGTAAAATACTTGCTCACATTGGCTTGGAAGAACATAGGACTCATCCCTAACTGGTTCAAATGACCTTGTATTTAGCATTATAAAACCATTATCATGTCCAATAATAGTTCTATCAGGATCATTTTTATTCAATCGTAGCCTGTACCCTTTGACGACGAACAAAACTAATTTGAAGGAATTAAAGTCACACTCAAGTATATCATCCAAAATGCCATAGTATCGATTTGGAGACTGTTGAGGATGAATGTCATTTCTCGATGAAATATTTGCCACCTCAAAGACTGTAGTGATGCCAGAATCACAAGTTTTCTTCGTGTCATCCAACTTTTTTATGCGAAATTTATGACCATTGCAGCACATAGCATTGTGGTGTTTGACCTACGATATGTCAAACATGTAAAATTTATTGCATTGTGAGTTGATAAACATAAGGTTGATTAATAAATTTATACGTACTTGTTTATCTCTTAAACCATATGCTAAATCAATTTTCCTTTGCGTAACATTGGAATCTCCATTACGATGTGCTTCTTTAACCAATGAAGCCACACCTTCCCATGTTAACGTGCATCCATAATGTTGACAACATTGAATCCATACCATCATCCAATCAAGATTTTTTGCAATATACAAATGTAGTGCATCCTACTCTCAACCAATAGTACAAAAAATAAATAGACGTCTTACAATCGATTTATTTTGAAGATTAAGAATTAATTAACTACAATAATATCTTATAATTACCTCTCACTTTTCTTAATCTACCTTTCCCCGTCAAGTACTCCCCTTCAAATTTGTTAATGGTGTTGGGATCCCAAATACGATCCACATGGATCTTTGCTATAAACTTAGGAAGATATTCAGAAATGTACACCATAGTTTGGTATACCATATATCCCTCCACCATAGAACCCTTAGGATGTGCTCTTTGTCGAACCAAAGCCTTCAAAAATTTCAAGTGCCTCTCAACCATCCACATTGACCTAGTGTGTACAGGTCCACACAATTCAATCTCCTCAACTTGGTGTATGAGGTAGTGTTCTTGTGCATTGAAAAAAGCTGGAGGTAGACACTTTTGCATTTCACACATTAAATGAGGAATTTTTCTCTTCCAATATTTTATATCATCTTTATTGATTTCTTTACATGACAACCACCTACAAGGTATTCAAGACACAAAAAAATATATTACATAAGAAGTAAAACAAATCGCAAATATAATATCTATACAACGAACTAAACAAATATCACTACTTACCTCATGTATTTTCCAAGATCATATATGACTTGCTTGACATTATTGTCGAAGTCGTCTGGGAGAGATAGAGGTAGATCATACTGCAACAATTATAAAATTATCTTTTCATTTTTTCGTAACATAATGAAAAGTACACGTACATGTAGTACTTAAATACATACTAAAAACACAAGAACATGAATTACCTTAATGAAGGTATGCCAATCATGTGTTTTCATCCCTGGCCCAAATTCGCTTTTCTTTGATATGAGATTGTTTATGTTCGCACCTAATCCTATGGGAAATCGAATTAATAACCAAGGAAGCTCACTTATATTAATCTAGTCTCCATGGCTATTTGATTGAATGATATTTTGACAATTTTTTCTTTGTCATGCCTTCCATCCAATATTTTCCATAATGTCTCTATTATATTCTTTCCAATATGCATACTATCAAACAAATGAAAAATTTGTAACTGCTTGTAGTAGGGCAACCTACTAAATTGTTGGGGATAACTTTTTATTCCCTTAGGAAGGTGGTCATTTATGTCTTCACGACCTTCATGATCATCCATCACATCATCAGTAAACAAAACAAAATAGAAAAGATATTTTATGACAAAACAATAGATGGAATGGCATTACCTTGATGATTAATTCTATTATATTCCAACTTCCATAGGTGAGGTGTCATTCTTTGTGGCTTTGATGTATTCTCTTCTTTCCCATTGAAAAGATGTTTTTCAGTATTTCGATACTTATGATTTTTGTGGAGAAAGTGCCTATACTCATCAAACACCTGCTTTCCTAAACTTTTTGAATGACGAGATTTCATCTTTGGACCACAAACAGGACATGCAAATTTTCCCTTTTTTTGAAGACCTACAAGATAATGTATAATTGGATTAAATATGATAATTTTTTGAATTATAATGTTCATGCACAACTTAAACACTATAACATACCACAAAAATGTGTTAGCCCTGGGGCATTGTGTATTGTCCATAGAAGCATCACATGGAATTGAAATTGTCTTTATCCTATTGGTCTAGAGATGTCATACATAGTGATACCATTCCATAACTCCAGCAACTCATCGATAAGAGGATCAATATATACATTCATATCTCTAACTTGGTACTTACCTAATCGAATGAACAAAAACATTACATAATTATTATGACCATTTTACTGCAATATTTATAATTAAATTTAGACAACTATATTTAAATGATAAAATACCTAGAACAATCATTGCCAACATTATGTGCTCCCTCTTTATTGACATCCATGGAGGAATGTTATTGTTGATAACAAAAATAGGCCACACTGAGTAAATAGATCTCATCTCTCCAAATGGATTGACACCGTCCGCTGCCAATGAAAGCTTGAGATTACGAGGTTCTTCTTTAAAGTGTGGCCACTTTTCCTCTATGTCCATAAATGCTGAACCATCCATAGGAATTCGAATAATGTCATCTCAACTTCTATTGCATGCATGGTAATCCATAAATTGTGCCAAGCTAGTGCACTTGAATAATTGTTACATATGTGGAATAATGGGAATATAGTGAAGAACCTTGTGAGGAACCCTTTTTGTTATTGTGACGAACCTGATGAACTAGATGAATCGTCATTAGAGGTAGATTCATCTGACTCAGGAATAGACTTTTGCTGCTGCACTACAAGCCTTGGCATATTCTTCAAATACTCACGTAAACTCTCAGTGATACCACCAAGACCAATAGAAGTAAATAAATTGATAGCAAACCGTGAATTTCTGGGATTATCCTTTGGAGAAATTGAATCAAAAGACTCCTACATTGTTGGATCGTTCAACCTTTCATTAAGCAACAATATACCAAGTTGCTCTGCCAGCTCCTGCAAGAGAATCTTTATAAAAATATGGGAAGAGGAAGTAGTATCTTCCTTTGTCTCACGTATATAAGCAAGACAATGCCATGGAAGAGCATCTGTGCCTAGTAAGTGGGCAAAAAACTTTGCAACATTACGTAGTTTATTTGTTTCCAGTCTGTGTATCATAGAATATTGTTGTACAAAACACTTATCAAAAAATTCCTCATATATTTTATTGATCATACAGAATCTTTGCCCAAGAATACCATAATAACGAAGGTATGTTCTCTCTTGACCAGGTTCAAGCTTGATCTTTAGTAGCTTATGACCAGCTTCCTCAAAATCAACACTTGACATGATTGTCAGATAAATTGTACATCTTAAATTGACCATCATACAAAATCTTTGCCCAAGAATACCATAATAACGAAGGTATGTTCTCTCTTGACCAGGTTCAAGCTTGATCTTTAGTAGCTTATGACCAGCTTCCTCAAAATCAACACTTGACATGATTGTCAAATAAATTGTATGTCTTAAATTGACCAAGTTTTTCTTTGTCTCATCCTATATTCTCAGTGCTTCCTCACCTTCCTCTTCATCATCATCATCATCATCATCATCATCATCTGAATCATCACCTAAATCATTCTCCCCTTCTGCTTCATCTGAAGAAGCATCTCCAAGGATATATTTCTTTAGTTTTTCATAGGTTGCCTAATGCTCTAAGAAATCATGACCTGGCTTGAAAACATCCAAACCAGCCTCTTGATCAAGTTCATCTTCTAGGAAAACTTCATGTGTTAACTGATCTGGATGCATAGCTGGATGACCCTCGAACTTAGCTTTGTGAAATGCAAAAAGACCTTCGATTAAAAACTGTACTCGTTTGTCAATTTCCCCCTCATAGAGAATACCTCTAAATCTTCCAAAAATCCCATAGAGACCTTTGGGTGAAAGGTCTTGCAACAAAGAACCACATTCTTTCACGAACCCAATAGAAACCTCTACACTATCATCTGTGGGGTTCTCTAGTAAAAGGGTGAGAAGTTCCAAAGCAATGATCTCATGTGCAACTTGTTGATTCACTAAATGAGCTATGAATTTTGCTGCTACTATCAACATGTGCTTGTCATTGCGTTTGTATGCCCTCTTAAGCTGCAAAATAATTCTTCACAAAAGCAGATTACCAACTTCAGGAAATTTTGTATTTACCACAGCAACCAACGTAGCAAAAACATATGTAAATCCAAGGGATGCCATTTGAGATTTCATACAAGACCTACAAAATAGACCCCTCCCATGGATGAGATTCTCTACAAACAACTCTAGAATGATGTTCTTGATGTTAGATGCATTTACCTTGTTTACTAACCCATTGATACTCTTCTAAAGGGCATCCCATGTCATGTGCTAGTATTCCACGCTGCTCTTGTCTTCCACATCTTTCATCATTTGAGCCAGATTAAATGGGGGAATGTAAACACCCCCACTTCTTCCAACACCCTTCTCAGTTCCTCTTACAGCACCTTCCCCATTCCTATTCTGAGATGGAGCAGACACAACACTAGAAGTTTTCACTTCCACTGCTTCTCTGTCCCTCTTGTTTCCAGAAGCCCCTTTACCACTTAATTCATGCTTATTTCTGTACATAAACCCATCAGGAAGCATGAGTTTTTGCATATAAGCTTGCCCAAATATTTTACAGTTATTTTTCATCAAGATTCCCTCAGGAGCTGGTAGATCCTGCTTCCATACTTTAATTCTATTTTCTCAAAGGAAAATCCTAAAAATCCATGTATTGCAAACAACTTTTTACACCTTTGTTGGTTGTGGTGGCGTCACAGAGAGTTTACATCAATAAATGAAGAACATGCCAATGCTTTTAATGCAACAGTAGAAGTCTATCTCTTATTCAATATCTCTAGTGAAACCCACATGATCTTTTGTTGGAGTAGAATTTGTTATATTCTAGAAAGGGTCTTGTCCTTTATTGATGGGATATTCATCTACCTCAAGAAATAATTGTTCTTTTCTCCAACAAGAAGTGGAACATAATGAAGATCTAGCACCATGAAGTGAATCCTCAAAAGGATTACTTTAGTTAGTTTTGGTAGATAATGATTTGGGTAAAATACTAATGTGGTTTTAGGAAACATTATGTACTAGCTTAGCATACTCTAACAACTTTGGTGTGACATGCTACATCCAATTAAGTCTCCATCAGTATCTCTATTGTGTTTATGGATTGGGATTCAATGTACTCTTTTATACACAAATTTTACTTTCAACTGAGGAGGTTTGTATGTACTTACTTGTCTTTCGATTGTATCCCTATTTCAAGAATTTCTTCTATCAACAAATCATTTGTTGTAAGTTGTACAAGTGGAAGCTTGAACATGCCTTTCATGCTAGCCTTGTTGATACATTCAACACCATCTTGTGCAACAAATCTTTAGAACTCCACTATTTCATTGAAGAGTGAATAGTAGGGACAAGCTAGGACACTTACAAAGGTTTTGCAAGAGAGATAAATAGACCTAAATATTATGGCTTAATAATGATCAATAGGTAAACAGATAAGAAACTCTCAATATCAAAATGACTTTCTCAATTGTCTTTACTAGAAATGGATAGATCGGCTAATAATGGCTTTATGACTGTATGTCCATTGTCAACTTTAGACTCAATCCAAGAAGAGCTAGAACTAATATGCGATATCTGTTAGGCCCAATATGGAAAGCTAATGTACTGAGAGGGGAGGGGTGAATCAGTACTCCAAAACCTTTCTTTAATAATAACCTTACTGTTATGCATAAACAAAATAGTGCAGTAACATAAAATAAAGTTAAAACAAACAGATAACAATCATACATAATTCACTCCATAACACATATATTTTGGTTACGCAGAAACTCTTGGTTAGAGAGAAAAACTGCGGTGGGGATGGCACCCACAACTTCACTACTGCAATAATAAAGATGCTTAGTTAGATCTACATTTAGCTATTTCTGATAGCTTACCCTATTAGGAGTAACAAGATCTGTTAGATCTACCTTGCTAAAGGATTTTACAACATTTATTTTGAATGTTGCACCTGGTTAGAGGATTTACAATTTATAGACTTGGTTAGAGTCTTTTACCCTGTTAAAGGTTTTTCTTTCAACTTCACAATATTACAATAAAATCATTACAAACATCTGCAACTTTACATCTGAAATGTTATAGCAGATTCTATGTGCTCAAGATAAGATTACCTTGCTTATAGCATACCTCGGTAACTCATATAGTAACTCGATAAACCCTTCTATTTACTCTGTTCTTCGACTGTTCTTTGAAAATATTATCAATGACCTCTGTGTCTCTGTAAAAATCTTCCTTCATACATATATGCACACACCTTGTTCTTAATTCATGCTGTATAAATAGATCTCTTAAAACGGTGATCTAATTCATTGCTTCGATCTTACAAAAAAGATTTCTCGAATGAATAACTAAACAAAATATTTCATTGGTTAGATTGACCTCGCAATCATACACAATCTTCTAGTTTAATTTCCAATGTAATAACGGTTAGATGTGCCTAGATCTTGTAACACGTTTTCATATGCATGTCCAGGGTCAATGTATCTGGTAACATGTTTTACTCAGTGAATATCAACTCAGTGTGTTAACTTTACTGCTCGGTAGCCATAAAAAGATACTTGGTAGACAGCTCGATGTATACTGCGTTCTGTGACTTCTTTCTTCTGTAACCGACTAGACTATGCATACTGACTTCTCTGTTTATACCGACTGCATGATTTGGTAGTGCTAACCGACTAGAATATATAGTATGACTTTGAATATAAAAACTAATGGCAACTTGATAAGTAGTAACAATCTCCTCTTTTGACATTAGTTGAGATGTTTGACAAAAACTACTTTCAAAGTCATAACTCAAAAATCTATATACTTTGCAAAATGACTACACTTGACAATATATACAATAGTCAATGAAATAGTATATGCAGATATACTTCCCTTATCATTATTCTATACATAACTCAGATTTTGCATGCTCGGTTCTATTCTGTGCTTGTGTGCTCTGCTCACTTTGTATATTCTACTCGGTATACTCCCCTTGTATACAATACTCAAAACTGTATTACCAAAACTATATCACTCTCCAAATATAGTAAATTACTCCCCCTTTGTCTGGTATTACTCCCCTATGTAGTATTACTCCCCCTTTTTTGACAAACATCAAAAACTTAATTTCCATCTGGGGGCGGTAACTGATCAAAAATAGATTTATACTTGTTTCGGGCGTCGGTAAGTGCGACTGAGAGTGCATCCTTTACACTTTCCATTAAAGAATTTTGTGCTTGAATATCAACCAATAGTGATATTAAGCCATCAAGAGTGCTTCCCTCTTGTGTAGTAGATAGGTGTGTAGCTTGGTTAATTTGCTCTTGAACTGATGAGAGATGAGGAAGAAATAATGTCTGGAGGGTCATTATATACATCTTGATCTTATGCTCTTCATTTTTGAGTTCTAATTGTTGAGCCATGAGCTGTTGAATCTTGGTATAAAAATTCTGAATTGAATTAGGCTTAGTGGTCAACTTAGTTGAGAGATTAGTGATCTCTTTCTCAATTGCATCAGTTTTATTCTTGATATCTTTAATGAATAAGGAAAATGTACAAAGTTTATGAAATAAATAAAGAATATGCTTGAGTTGAGGGGACAACTCAACAATGAATTTGACAAGCTTTACTTTTCCTATAGCAAGAGCTTTTTGTACCTCTTCTATCATCTTTGCAGTAAGCTCTTTATCTTTTAGCTTGCTCAAGTACTTAGATGCATCAACTCCAGATGTTTCTATTTGAATAAGGAGTTCATCCAATTGAATGTGGATGGCTGCATCGGTTGACACTATTGTTGAAGGTAGCATTTCTATTAGTAGTGTCTTTACCTACTGTAGTACTTTATTCTTCTTTTGAATGGCCAATTGTTTTTCCTGTTCAGCCTTTGCTTTGCATAGTTCATCAAAATCAATAAGTGCTTGCCCTTTTAATTTTGAGATATCCACATTGGGCAACACTATCGATTTAGTTAAATCAACTTTGAAACTATGCTTTCTCACCTTCTTCTCTTTTCCTTTGATCAGTTGTACTAAGACAAGTGCTTGTGAGGCTTGCTGACCCTCGGTAGGTTTCTTGGTAGATGCAACATTTTGGTTGGTTCCTGTAGCTGTTGTAGTGTCCTTGGGTGTCTCGATACTAGGGGTCTCAACTGTAACATTTTCAGTGCTTGATGGTGCTTGAGACGTCTGATCTTTAGTTGTATCTTCTGCTGCTTCAGACTTGTGAGCTTCAGTGCCTTGTTCTGTATCCTTAGGAGCTTCGGTGGGGACAGGTGGCTTGACCGGTGGATAAGGTTGAACTTGTTCTAAGACAAATTCACTAGATACAATTTTTGCATAGGTAGTGCCTTCAATCATTTCCTGCTCCGGTGCTTCTTCATCCATGACATCTTCATCAATTTGAATAGTGTCAGCCGAGTCTTGCTTGGTAGCATCAGGACCTTGCTCGGTGACATCAGGATCTTGCTCGGTGACATCAACAATTTCAACTTGAGATTATTCACTGACATCCTTTAGTTTGAAGATTTCCTACCACTTGGCTTTTGTCTCATTTTCCACATCAATGTATAGCCCATTCATCAATTTTAAGGCTCTTTGTTTGACAAGAAATTTAGAATTGTATGTTGTCAAATGCTCCTTAATTTCTGCTACAGACATATCAGGAAATAGATGGACTAGACTTCTTTCTCTTATTTTTTTCTCTGAGTCCATTGCATATTTCCATCTATTATCAATATGTAAGTATAATTCACTTAGAAGTGACTTTACTAGTTCTAATGGAGCTAGCCGAAACTTTAGAAGTGTGCAGATGACAGCTTCTTCAATTTGTCACTTCTCATCATTATTCCTAGTCTCATACTTGACATATCTAAATCCTGCAAATCCACCATATTCTTTAAGATTGGCACAAAAAATTTCAACACTATGAATATTTACCTTCTTTCTTTTTACAATCTGAAATTTGTCTGCATCATCGAATTTTGTATCACTAGACTCTTTTGCCAAAATGAGTCTCCGAGTAGATTTCTTGTAGTTCTTGGTTACCTTGGGTGCAGTAACACTCTTTTGTTTCTTACTTGATGATGCAGCTGATGCTCTAGTGTTAGGTCTCTTTGTTGGTGGAGTCGGTAGGGCCTTTGAAATGTCATGTTTCTTTCTTTTCAAAACTTTACCCTTAGGCAACTCAGTACTTAATGTTATTGTTGCTTCTTGAGCTTCTGATTCCTCTTTGGTAATGGCAAGAGTGCCTTTGACAGGTGTAGAGGAGGATTTTTCTCTGAATTTCTTAGATAAAACCTTTATCATCTTTGTAGCTTTTCTTGTAGCCTTGGGTACTACAATGCTCATTTTTACTTTTTCCTTCACATCTTCATATGTTCCATATCTTAGTTCGGTAGCATGCCTTGGCAATGATAGATAGGCATCAATTTGTTGTTGTGTTATATCATAGTTGATCTCATAACCCATTGGTGGCAAAGATTGAGTCCTTGGTTCAACAACATTCATAGAACAATAATTGGTGTCAAAATCAAAACATATATCATTCTTATATTTCTCTACCAGCTGTGGTGGAATCCGGTACCTGTTGTGCATCTTCTCTTGAAATTTGCTGAAATAGTCATCCATGATATCAATAAAATTATTTCCCAATTTCTTGATAAAATCATTGATTTGATGGGTGATAGGTCGGTGTAGCTCCCAAACTACTTTACCGACTGAGGGAAAGAACTTCTCAAAGTAGAAAAACATGCATACAAAAAGTGAACCAAACTTCAGTGTATTTGTCGAGTTGTTCTTCTTCGGCTTCCTTATTGTGTTCAAGTTCTCAAACAAGTTCTTCAGTAACACTTCACATAAATCTACTTTCATTCCCTTTTTCACAATTTTATAGGCTAAGTCAACTGCAGCACATGTTACACTATTTTCCCTTGCTGATTGGAAGAAACAATAATCAATTACTCTAACTGCCAACTTAAGTTCTGCATCAGTGACATTGTTCAATTTCAGTCCTCAGTAATCAGATTCTACTCCAGTTAGACTGATTAGCTCCTTCTATGATATCATTTTCTATGCTCGTGCATGATCATAGATAGGATACGCGGTGATCACATGAATGATTTCCTTGGTGATTTTGAATGGTTGCTCCTCTAGCCACATAAAATGATCATGAACTCTACTTAAAACAAACTTAACCCACTGGGGTTTGAACACATGGGGATAGGCTAGGGCTTCAGTTAATCCCTTGATTTTGATATGCTCGAACTTGCTATCCATTTTGCCATTGGTACAAAGATCATCATATGTGTCACTAATCTCAACATGACCGAGTTCTTCAACACGACATTTGGTGAAGAATCTAACATCTTCAACTAACAAGACTCGAACAGGGATGAGTGAAAATGCAGTTTTGTCATCCGGTTCAGAGGCGACTTTAGGAGTCAAAGAGTACTTCAACGAGGGCTTCTCCACATTTTTGACAACTACAAGATCTTGGATCTTGGGTGCTATTGAAGGTTTTACGTAAAAACTTAGCAAACTATCCTTGCTTCACACTCGGTAGATAATAGCAATTTTGATAAGATCAAAAACCAGCTTAACAATGTAATGAGATTTGATGTAAATACCTTGGAATTCGCTCTGAATGAAGTTTGATCACCTTGATTTGCTTTGCTCTGCTCTCTTGAAAACTTGGTGAATGAAAATGACCGCGAAAATACCTTTAAGTACAAAATACCTTATCGGGCTCCGTGCGAGTTAAGTCAAAACATTAAATGCACTCGGTTCACCTTTTAACCGATTTACTTCCTTTTTTTCATTTTAACCGAGTAACCAAATTTCCTTCATTAACCGACTTGACAGGCTTCATGTATACACCGACTTGACAGGTTTCCTATAAAGTACTTTGATAAAATTTCAAACTTACTAATTGCATCTTAACTATGCAGATTTTGAATTTTGTACATAATAGAATAGGAACTGTTATAATTTAACCTTTAGAGAATGCAGTCCCTTCATACCTTTTCTGATTAATTTGGAATAGGTGCACCTAACTCGGTAGGTAAGGTGCATTCTTCATCTGACATGATTTCCTTCTTTTTCCAAATCATCTTAAATTTTTCTTTTATCTCTTCAGTGTCTCTTCTAGGTTGATCTCTGCAATCTCCAACTAAATGTCCAAATTTGTGACAATGAAAACATGCCATACCAGGATTTCTCCATGATCTTCGGTTGTTCATTCCAAACCTTATAAAACAATTGGCACTAATATGTCCATATCTTCCACAACATTCACACCATATCTTTGTATTGTAATCCCATGGTACTGCTGCATATTGTTGGTAAGGATCTGTGTGAGTTCGGTAACCTCTAGTGTCTACTCGGTGTGGACACTGCATGTAGTTCTTTTGCTTAGACCAGCACTTCTCGATACTATGTCCATATCTATTGCAGTTTCTACAAAACCCTTTGAATTTGGCCTTCTGATAGTTTTTAACAGACTTTGTCCTACATTGATTAGATGTGTGACCATATTTATTGCAATTGTAACAATATCCATTGGACTTAGTGATATTCGATTGCTTACCTTTTCTAAGCTGGCATATGTTGGCATTATGACCTTGATTTCCACAATAGTAGCAAATAGGCTTCTTCCTTTTGATGTTATTCCTGTTTCCAGCATGCTTTGATGATTCTCCTCTCTCGGTAGTATGAATTCCTTTCTTGGTAGAGTCTTTTCCTTTGTAACTGAGTCTTACATCTTTGTTGGGTCTTCTTGTATTCAGTTGCTCATCCAACATCTTTGATGCAACATAACTCTTCTTCAATGTTTCTTTGGATTTCTTCTCTGTTTCAAGTTCATCAGTCAACCTTGATACTTCAAGTTTCAATGCTTGATTTTCATCATTCTTTAGAATTGCTTCATGATGTGCATAACCTAGTTGATCTGTCATATTTTGTTGAATCCCAGTTAACCTTATGATTTCATCATTCTTATCAGATACTAAGACTTCAAGTTGTTGTTTCTTTCTTTGTAGATCTCTTGCTTTATCCTCTGCTGTCCTCAATGCATCTAGGTTTTCAGTCATATGTGTACTGAAATGTTCATGTTTTCTTTTCATTGCTTTTAGTTGATCAGCCAATGCTTTGTTCTTTTCTTTCAATACTCCAATCATTTCTTCAGTCTCTTCAGATATACTATTCTCAGATGATGTCTCAATTTGTTCCACTAACTCTTGAGAATCCTGCAAGTCATCAGATAATCTTCTTCTTACTTTCAGAGATTTTTGCATTTGCCTTTGCATGTCTGCAATCACTTGATCTGCATGATCCATCTCTTCTTGCAGATACACAATCCTCTGAGATTGTTTATAGCCTTCCATTGATAAGATCTTTCTCTTTAGGTAGTTAAACCCTTTTCCAAGATTGTAGCTCTAATACCAATTTTTAGGCCCAATATGGAAAGCTAATGTACTGAGAGGGGAGGGGTGAATCAGTACTCCAAAACCTTTCTTTAATAATAACCTTACTCTTATGCATAAATAGAATAGTGCAGTAACATAAAATAAAGTTAAAACAAACATATAACAATCATACATGATTCACTCCATAACACATATATTTTGGTTACGTAGAAACTCTTGGTTAGAGAGAAAAACTGCGGTGGGGATGGCACCCACAACTTCACTGCTGCAATAATAAAGATGCTCGATTAGAGCTACATTTAGCTATTTCTGATAGCTTACCCTATTAGGAGTAACAAGATCTGTTAAACCTGCCTTGCTAAAGGATTTTACAACATTTATTTTGAATGTTGCACCTGGTTAGAGGCTTTACAATTTATAGACTTGGTTAGAGTATTTTACCCTGTTAAAGGTTTTTCTTTCAACTTCACAATATTACAATAAAATCATTATAAACATCTGCAACTTTACCTCTGAAATGTTATAGCAGATTCTATGTGCTCAGGATAAGATTACCTTGCTTATAGCATACCTCGGTAACTCATATAGTAACTCGGTAAACCCTTTTGTTTACTCTGTTCTTCGACTATTCTCTGAAAATATTCTCAGTGACCTCTGTGTCTCTGTAAAAATCTTCCTTCATACATATATGCACACACCTTGTTCTTAATTCATGCTGTATAAATAGATCTCTTAAAATGGTGATCTAATTCATTGCTTCGATCTTACAAAAAATATTTCTTGAATGAATAACTAAACAAAATATTTCATTGGTTAGATTGACCTCGCAATCATACATAATCTTCTAGTGCAATTTCCAATGTAATAACGATTAGATGTGCCTCAATCTTGTAACACGTTTTCATATGCATGTCCAGGCTCAATGTATCTAGTAACACGTTTCACTCAGTGAATATCAACTCGGTGTGTTAACTTTACTGCTCGGAAGCCATAAAAAGATACTCGGTAGATAGCTTGGTGTATACTGCATTTTGTGACTGCTTTCTTCTGTAACCGACTAGATTGTGCATAGACTTCTCTGTTTATACTGACTGCATGATTCGGTAGTGCTAACCGACTAGAATATATAGTATGACTTTGAATATAAAAACTAATGGCAACTTGATAAGTAGTAACAATATCTAGATTTATGATCTCTATAATATAACAATCACATAATTATGTTTCCATGCATCTATACCACAACACAAACATCATGCTAGTGTTCAGCCATAGCAATTGATATCCTCATTATAGAATGTGAAATATGCACGTACCTATGAATAAGGATTAAGAAAAACAAAGAAAGATGCTTATTGCAAACATAAATGACTAATGGACAAGAATTGAATTCAATGTAGATAGTTTTGAATATCAAATTCACTTATTTGTATGCCTCAAAGAAATTCGGTTTCCTGGACTGCAATGATTGCCGGATATGCACAAAATGGATTTGTTGAGAAGGCTTTAGAAACTTTCAAGCAAATGCAATCGGTAGGTGTAAAGACAAATTCCACGACCTTTGCTACTATCCTCCCTGCCTGTGCCAAAATGGGAGATTTGGAACAAGGTATGGACATTCATCGAAGCATAAAGGATAGAGGAATTTTCTCAGATGTTGTAGTTGCAACTGCCCTGGTAGACATGTATGCAAAATGTGGAAGCATAGACAAGGCATGTGAACTGTTTGATAGAACTCCTGAAAGAAATTTTGTCTCGTGGACTGCAACGATTGCTAGATATGCACAAAATGGTTTTGTCAAAAAGGCTTTAGACACTTTCAAGCAAATGAAATTGGAAGGCATAAAGCCAAATTCCACAACCTTTGCCAGCATCCTCCCTGTGTGTGCAAAAATGGGAGCTTTGGAATAGGGTATGGACTTCCATCAAAGCGTAACGGATAGAGGAATTTTGTTAGGTGTTGTACTTGCAAATGCCCTGCTTGACATGAATGCAAAATGTGGAAACATGGACAAGGCTCATGAATTGTTTGATATGATGCCACAAAGAGATGTTATCTCATGTGAACAATCAACACACACGTATACAGGAGGAAGGGATTGCTGCTACAAAATTGAACGCTCACTCCTGAATCACAATTCTATGGTTTTACGAGATTAAACTAGGACAATTAACCACCACATGTATATTTTTTGCAACATGAAATTAAAAAATTGGGCAATTTGAATCTACCTCCTATGCGGGATTGCAAGCAATGCCACAAATGCCTTCGACACAGGTTTGATGTTCTTGGGGGTTGAAGTCGCCACGGACGCCTACGCGGGAAATTTGCAATACAAATGAATTCCCCTCTTCTTCTTTTTTAACTTATAATGGTCGTTTTCATCGGAATTACCACGAACTCGAGCACTTTTTTGGAAAAAAGAAAATTCTCATTGCTAATGCCTTCTTCGTCGAAACCAAATGGGAAATTTTCGTCGGAATTACGATGAATGCGGGCATTTTTTCAAAAAAAATCAAATTTGGCCACAATATACATTCTCCGTCGAAAACCTCCATCAGAAATCTAGTCCAAATGTATTAGTGTTCCTTTCTCCCCCTTTTGATATCAAGGAAAAAGGATGCCATTGATGAAAAAGGAAAGAACATATATACAA
The DNA here is from genome assembly GCF_030272615.1 of Cryptomeria japonica. Taxonomy (NCBI): domain Eukaryota; kingdom Viridiplantae; phylum Streptophyta; class Pinopsida; order Cupressales; family Cupressaceae; genus Cryptomeria; species Cryptomeria japonica. Next base: position 19,430,540 of record NC_081415.1, on the reverse strand, counting down.
CCAAAATTGCCAAAGACTAAATCTTACACAAACAATTTCAGCTACTCTTCTTCAGACATATAGGCTTGTATTTCTCCTTCAGATCAAGAAGAAGAACCTCCCAAGAATGTGTAGCCAATTTGATACTCACTAAAAGGGTTCTGCACTCAACCAACAAATCCACTGAATTTGAAAAATTATCCAAAGCACTTGGATTCTACTCATTCTCTACAGTGTTCTCAAGAAATACTAGAAGGGGCTCTAGCTTAGCTTCAACAATCTCCTTAACTTTCCAAAACATCCTCATAAATTCTTCTTTCTACCTTTGTAGCAAAAGGAGCTCAACTTGAAGAGAATTAACTCTTTTCCACTGCTCACCATCCTTATCATTCAAAAAATCAACAAACTTTCCTAAACTTGTCAATTCATCATCAATAGAATTAATCTTACCTTTGAGCTTCATTGCAACTGTCGGCTAAGAGATACAATATCTGCAGATTCTACTAGCACTATGGATACAATCTCTCAATTCATCTATACATGTTGACAAGTTCTTTTGTGCAATAATGCATTCATTCAACATATTTTGTATATCCAAACCTTTTTATTCAACTGACTGCTTAGACATTTTCTCTTTTAAGACCTCATTCAAAGATTTTGGGAGAAAATTATTGATATCTTCAACACTCATGTTGTTCCAAACCAATTTCTTCATTAGAATGCTCTCAATCCTGTCCAATTCAACTGAAGTCAACCATTTCACACCAATCTTTTGGAGTCCATCTATTATATCAACCAATTTTAGCAAATTAGACTCATCATCTGAGTCTTCAACTTCCCGCTCTTCAAATTCCAAAACAACTCTAGCTATAGGGGATTTCGGATCTTCAATCACTATGAAATTTTCTACCTTGCTTCTCTTTTGTTCTGAAACACAAACATGAACATACTATCTCCTTTTCTTCTTTTTGGAGGAGGAATCTCCAAAACCAAAAGAGAAAGACACATAAACTGGGCCAACTCTCCACATATCCACAAATGATTTGAAATAGACATTGCAAGCTTCCTCTTTGTTAGCCAGACTATTCAAATATCTAAATATATGTCTTGCAATAGGAACACCAAACTCCCAAATGACACTATCTTTTTTTGGAAGGGATTCTAAACAGTACATAACCAGGCTTACAAGCAATGACCCAAACTAGAAAGCATAATTATTCTCTTTTGGCATCTTAATTTTCTCTAACAACAACTCTTTTATCAATTCACACAAGTCGAATGATCTATTCTTCATCACAAGCATATGTGTCATATATACTGCAATTGCCAAGGTGCCACCTTCCCTATTTTTGACATAGATTTTGTAAGAGATGCCATAGGAAACATACCTCACCACAAGGTTGATGATTGTGTTAATGATTAGAGCTTTCTAATCAACCTTTACACTAGTTAGGGCTTCCACTTCTATGTTCAAAATCATTTTCTTTTCAAGAACATCTCCATTGTTGCACAAGTCGATGACCATATAAATGGTTTCCTTTTTTATTGGATAGGGTTTATATGGCTAAGAAATATCCCGATAGCCTTTGCATTGTCGAACCAAGGGAACTCAGTCCACATATTCAGACCTTTGTCTTCTAATTCTTTGACCCTCTGCAATTCATCATCCTTCAAACCAGCTTCAACAACTCTAATCTTCGTCGAGCTGAACTCATCTAGGAGCACTTTGTCTACAATATGAAATTCCTCGATGCTAGATTCTTCGATGATCAATTTTACTTCCGTGATTTCTTTCACCTCTCATTCTGCTACTATTCTACTATTCACAAAATTCTCAAACACAAATGACTGATATGAAAGAAATATTCTAAAAATAGATACTTATCTTGCTAGAGATATTTCATTAGGGTTTTGTTGCCAAGAACTATGTTTTTGATGATGTCATCAAGATTCCTCCGATTGTAGGATACCAATCAAGCATTGTCATGTCAGATTAGTGACATGATCCATTTAGATGAGGAGGATAGAAGATTTTTATTTCAAATCAAAAAATCCCCATGACCCAAAGCTCTGATCTTGTTTTCCAGAGGAAGAGTGCCTAAACCAAATTTCGATACTTCAGGCTCATTTCCTTTGTTCTCACTCTTCTTTCTCAAGATCAAATTTATTATTCTTTGATTCACCATTCTTCTCAACAGATTTATCCATATTTTTATTCCTATATTGATTAGCATAGTGACCAGTTTACTTGCATTTGGAACAACCAACAATCTTCCTCTCATATCTTACCGAATGTGATCTGCATTTGCATTGATTGACCTTATGTCCATAGTTATTGCAAATGTAACATTATCTAGAAAATTTGTAACTCTTCTTGTTTGTAACAACCAAATTATAATTTTGATTCACAAAATTATTCTTATAGAGACTTTCTTTATGTCCAAACATCTTAAACTATAACACTAAATGCTTCTATATTTTACTGCCTCATGTCCAAATCTATTGCATTTAAAACAATATCCATTAAAATATGGGTACCTTTATGCATTAGGCTATTAGATCGATGGTCTTCTTACATTATATTTTTTATTCTGGGATTTCTTCTCATCTTTTTACTTCTTCTCTACTTCAGCTTTGACTTCTTTGTTTTCTTCTTTATCATTCTAATCTGGGCACATACTGGTTTGGAAACTAAGTCTAGTTTTGTCTGAATTACCTTACATGCTGATCAAATCTTCTAGGAGCTTAATACTATCAAGGAGCTTATTCTCTTCCTTTAAGTTCTTCACCACTTGTTCAATATTTTCACATTCTCCAGACTTCTACTTTAATGTCTCTTTTAGGAGCTACTTTGTCTTGTCTTTTTCCTCAATCTTCTGCATCAGATCCTTGATAGTCTCATTTGCCTGTTTCAACTAATTGTTAACCTCCTTGTGTCTCAATTTGAACTTCTAGATTTCCCCTCTTAGCTTCTGCACACATTCATTTGCTATCTTTACATTCTCCTTCAATTCTTCATTCTCTAATTCAACACTTTCCAAATATTCAAGAGTTGTCTTCAAATCTTTATCCATCTGAAATAAATCTCCCAAGCATATAGGTGCCATGAATCAACCAATACGGATTTCCCTCAAGCAGTTAATCTTTCTATTATACATGTAACTTAAATTGTGTTAAAATCTCACAAGTCAGGTGTCCTTTCACTTTTTGGGTCTTTGTGTGTTCCAGCATTGTGAACCACATTGTTCGTTTTGATAATCTGTCTTAAGTTGGAACTTTTATGCATTTTCAAACCCAGTCGTTGGTTCCTTGCATTCCTTAACCATGTCATGGAGTTTTTCATTTCTATAAGTTCCCAAATGCCCAACTTTTCTCCTTAGTCTCTTTATCTTGGTCGCTTGGGCTTAAGTTACCAAAAAGTCCAAAGTCCTGATTGTTGGTTATGAAGTTCTAATTTCTCACAATCAAGTGATATGTGAGTGCTGCCTAGATTTTTGGGTGTCGTCACCTTGTAAAGTGAACTATATGGATTAACCTTGATTTCTTATCGGTCAAGCCTTGATATACCAGAACCTTGTGTTGGGATCATCATGTGCCAATTTTACTTGATGTAAGAGTATCAAAGGTTTCAAATCTTTGTTTGTTGCGGTTCTGACTCATCTTGTCACCATGCGATGCTCAAATTCTGAGAAACAAATCAAGGAAATATTTACAAGTACCATTATTAATGATAGATTAAATAGTTAGAAGCATGTAAAGGTGGCGGTGAAGACCGTAAAACTTAATATTGTCATCTTTTCATAGGGAATTTAATACACCACCACCCTCAGGGGCTGATCAGAGTAACACATGCCATTATGAGTTTCCTTTTCCCAAATGGTTCTCCCTCATGATGGTCAGCTACCATTTGATAATCCAGACCTAAATTAGCCCAAAATTGAGAGAGGGAATATTATCCTAGGGTTGTGGTCTCTTGCATGGAAACAACAAACTAAATTTGCTGAATATAGAAAGACTATTGCTCTGCTAGAAAAGGTTGTGGAGCAAACCGAAAATCAAAAACAACATTTGGAGGAGGAAATTGTTGCAAGAAGAAGAGCTGGTAATTAGTTTTTTAGATGTGGTGCTTAAATGAAAGGGACCCATGATTCAGCCAGATGTAGAGCGCTTGCAAGATGACATCCTTTCTGACCCGACCAACCTTGCTCGGGAGCTTATAGAAGATGAAGATGAATTTTCAGCAGTTCTTTGGGTTCTCATTGAGGAGGAGACAAAGGCTGAGAGGATTGATAATTAAATTGCAGGTCGGAATCTAATGTTGGATAAAGAAGAAGTGTGAAGTTAGTAGTTGTTTAAAATGCAAGGATTAGTGCTAATAATAGGGTTTTGTGATATTTTTGTTTTCTTTAAAATGTTTAAAAACAATTATTTTCAAAGACCGTTGCTATAGAATGCATTAACCATTTCTTGGAAAGGAAAAAGGGCATTTTTAAGAATAAATAGATGATAAAATAGATTTGAATTAAGGGGGGAAAGAGGAAAAGGGGAAAGACGATATAGTTTTTTTTTTACACAATTTTATGGTAACATGGATGTTGAACCTATGAACTTGCATTTTGACATTGAAGGAATGAAGACGATATTTCTAAAAATTTAAATTTTTAAATATTTTCTTTAAATTGCAATGAATTTGTTTCTTTGTAATTACTTTCAGTGTTATTCTACTACATCGGACTATGTATGCATTTAATTATGAAGCTTTGGAATTAGATTTAATCATCTGTTGAAAAGGGATTTATTGTTCTTTCTTCTCCTTGGATATCATTTGTGGATGTAGGATAAGTAAACTCTGTGTTGTTTGTCTAAATTCACTTCATTGTAAAATCAATATTTTACATCTACTTTCATGGTTATGGGTAGGAGTTAGTTTGCCTTTTCTATTTTCTAGTGAAAAGAATACCCTATGTTTTCATTCATTGCATATCATTTGAAGGTAGTTAAGCCTTGTAAAATAAGCAAATAGCACTTGCAAATACCATTGCAAGAGACTCAAATGTTGGTTAGATTGTCATTGACATGGGTAAAAGAATATAAAATAGAAGTGACAAATCTGTTAACTAACACTTTCCAAGAAAGGGACCAAAGCTCTGATACCAACTATTGATCAGGTTGAGAGGACTGAAATACTGAGAGGGGGGGTGAATCAGTATTCCCACATATTTAAAACAAATTTTTCACCAATTATAACTATCCATAAAAATATCAAACAAACTTTACTGATATAAAACCGTTAATGCAAAATAAACATGAAGAACACAACCACAAGATAAACATCAGATTTTATACATGGAAAACCCAAATGGGAAAAATCACGGAGAGTGTTAACTCTCAGGAGAATATAACTAGTTATAGTTGTGTTTATAAAGGGGTGGCTCACTACCAGATTACAAAAATGGTTCAGTATCAGACTACTCATTGTAGATATATAAAGAGATGGCTAATTTCTAGAATGCTCATTGCAAGTAAAAAGGTTGAACTGAGAATGTTTACATCTCCAAATGCATGGTATTAGTTCCAAGTATAATCTCAGTTACAAATCTCAAACTCTATAGTAGATCCAATTAGAGATCTCTGCACAATTGTCCTCCTAAAAGATTAAATATCTAATGACAAAAATCAAGCAACTATGAGCAAAGATATTAAGCTAATCCACACACACACATAGAGGGAAAACTCATAAGACAAGATATATGAGGAAATCCATGGTGGGGAAAAACCTTAGTGAGAAATGTTGCTAGAGTCTACTACTCTAATTCAGTCTCACAAGTAAAAATATGATTACACATTTATGGGCACCAACCCTTGAAGTTTATGGGCTCCAACCCAAAGGAGCACCAACCCCCTATCTGAGCACCAACCCCCTATCTGAGCACCAACCCCCTATCTGAGCACCAACTCAAACAATTATAATGAATAAATATTCAAATGTAATTTAAGCACCTTTTTACAAATGATGTTTTATACGCGCCGTGTTTTCCACACCTAAAACTAAATCTTCTCTTTTATGCTTACAGGCTTTGTCTTCTGTTCTCTGATCTCTGCAACAACTCACGAAACTTTATCCTGTCTTTAGACCAACTCTTCTAATATCTTCTCTCTAATTCATTCTCTTCTCTTCTCTGCACACAACATTTCTAATCTTTTCTTTGATCAGACTTCTTTCTCTGCACACTCTGTGTGGATAACCTTTCATGTTCACTACCTCAACTCCCTCCACTTTGGTCTCAGATATCTGCTCTCTTTGCTCTTAGGTATCTACACTTTATTTTGATGTCTTTGTCCTCTGCACTTTTTCTTTACTTTTCTAAGTGTGGATTACTTCTTGTGTTTACCACACACTCTATGATGCCTTTCACACTTTCTAGTTTCTTTCATGCATGCTCTATTAAGCATACACGCCAAATTCTCTGAACCTCACACCACACATAATTACTCCTCAACCTTTGATATCATCTTTCTACACTTAGTAGTCATCATGTACATCAAGCAATTTCTGTCCAAAAATAATTCAAGAGTGATCTTCTCGATCCCCTAAGAAATCTGCCCTATAGGTTGATTGGCTACCATCATTAATTGCATCTTCTTCCTTCCTCAGATCAAACTCTGAGTTCAGATTACTATCTTTAGTAATATTCACCTGCACACTTCTTTTATGTCTTGTTGGCTAGATATTTTTTTTTATCTTCTCATGGTTGTGATATCTTTTGAATGAAGATCTTCTGAACTTCTTGAGTCGTTCAACTAATCATTTAGGTATTCTTTGAACATGAACATTTAATGTAGCCACCTTCCTTAATTCTTAGATGATCTGATTTGATTAAACAGGTGACAAACATTCCCTATCAGCAATATTTGATTCATCTGATACATGCCACGTCCTCAACATTGTCCTTTTATGCCATTGGGTCAAACTTGGTCAAACACCTATGTGGACCACTTTTGTGTCAACTTTGGGTGAAATACCCATCATGTTCTCAACATTGCAAAATATCACAATCAATGGGCTCCACATACCACGCAAGTGGGCAAAGTTGCAAAATTAACACAACCGAGCAATTTTGACTAATCATGCATTCACACAAAATCTAAGTCATAGATCTTGTTGAAGATCCATGATGAATGATTTGGTGAAATATCCATTGCTTTCTCAACATCACAAAAGGTACCTGTGGGATGGCAGGTCTACATGCTTATCCTTGTGGTGATAAAAATAGTGTGTTTTGCAAGCACCGACACACCTTTTCTAAGTCAAGCCAGTTCACCTAGTGCACAATCCATACTTAACCAACTTGCATGTATTTTTCTCACTGTTCTTTTCTCAACCTATGCCAATAAGAGACAACATAAATTATGTCATTCTGACCTTCATCTAGGACATTCATCATCATGTAACTATATCCAATGCTTCACTTCAATTGTTGATAACAAAGTGTGATTATTGTACAACAACACACATCACTTTTCCTTTATCATCTGCTTCCATTGAGACAATCATCATCTTGCATCTTTGTCCCATGTATTACTTCAATTGTTGACATCAATGACAATCTAATACCAATTGGTGAAGGACTACTGCACTACTATTTTCCTTTGTTATCCGTAACTCACACTTCACACACTGCTATCTTCGCTACCAACTTTCTTTAGCACATCACACACCTTCACTCACATTCTCTTTGTTATTTGATGATCATCCACACACACACTTTTAATACATATATACTAAAGGGAACAAATACAAAATAGTGTGTCGGCCTCTGCAAGACTTCTACATGCTTCCTTTACACACTTCGATTACCAGTGCATACAATGAGATTACTGGAAAGGGACAGGGTCATCTAGACCCAAGAATACCGACCCATTATCACAAGATCAAGTCCAATATCTCCAAAATGTAGACTCCACGTGAACCAAGGAAACTGCAACACAAAACTTAAAGAGATACTTTAGACAATTACCAAAGTTACTGACATTGGGACACATAATTGATACTGGAATCAATAAGAACACCTAACACCAGGATACTGGAATCAATGAGAACTCAATGAAACCTTAAGAGTCATCATCCAGGGTTGTTCATGTTGCATAATAACTTTTGATCAAAACCACAATATTTGAACTACACATACATACTGACTGCAAATAATAATGACCATAATATCCGGACCTCTTACACTGTCTGATCCAAAACCAAATGACTGGTTTGACATCAATGACAACATTATCCACACATGTCTAACAAACATCACCCAGATGTAGCATATGTAGGGGTAATAACTTGTCCAAATCCATCTTTCCTTGTGTCATTAGCACCTATAGAACCTCTAATATTATTACTGCTTCAAATTTCATTTGCAACTACAATAATTTAGTTTCAGAATCTCCAGATAGTTTGAAAGATTCACACAAAGACATTCTTCTCTTCCCAACTTCCGTTTTCTCCTTCTCCTTTTCCTTTTCCTTCTATTTTTCCTCTTACCTCTCCTTCACCTTTTTTACTACTAGAATGTCAATTGTTACACTTTTCATATTCTATAATGTTTCCATTAGATTGCCCAGATCAACTTTCAGACCGACATCCTTAGTCATCTGCTCCTCTGCTTCATTTTCTAGAATGACCAGAGTGCTGATTTCTCGAAGATAAACTCTTATTTTGTCTTATTTGGAGGAGAAGACAAAGTACTCTTACTTTTGTCTACTATTTTTTTATAGATTCTTACTCAATTTGTTTGTTCATTCTTCTCATGTCTTTTGGATCTCCTCCCATGATAAAATTTACCCTTTCTTTTGTTCTAAATCTTGTATTCAAGGCATGTTTAACTTGTGTTCTTTCTTCCTTTGACACTAGAATACTTACCATGTCTAGTACTTGAGTCCTCATAGTGGACTCCCTCATTACTGCATTCCTCCTTTTCTTAGATAAGACATCTAACATATCCTTCAATAATATATCTTCAATATCACTTACCATTTTATCAAAGGTAATCAAATACTTGATTACCACCTTCTCAATCTTCTCCTTATTTGTCGGAGGTACATCCATATGCAATCTATCATAAAAATCCAAAGAGTCATGCTCACATACTACATTCACCAAACTGTCATAGTCAATGGGCTAATAGTTAGGATTGTCTTATACTTTTTTCTTCTTTTATTCTTTTGGCTTTGATTCTTTCTTCTTCTTTTATTCTTTTGGATTTGATTCTTCCTTCTTCACTTCTTTCTTCTTTGTGTTAGGGGTCTCACTCGAATATACCAAATTTCTTTTCCTCTTGGTTAGAGGCATTATGTCCTCCTCTTTTTTTTCTTCTTCTTCTATTTGCATCTTAGTCCTCTTCGACCTTGTTCGGATATAAAATTGTTCCTTTTGCACTTCCTCATCTAATTTGCTACTTTTTGGCTTTGGATCATCCTTTTGTCTCACATAGCCTTTTGTATTTGTCTTGGTGTCTTCTTTTCAGTTGTAACTAAACTTGTACGGGCTATGAAGGAACCCTCTGACCCTATCTAGAAGACCCCTCAATAGGAGTCACACTGAATGCCTCTGAAACCGAGCATACACCAATATCCTTATACAATTTCTCCATTAATTTACCATGTCCTTTCTCCACCTTTTCTTGCCTTATATTAGCTTTAATTTCTTCTGTAGTACCAAATTTGGGTTCATTGAGATCTATCAACATCTATATAACAATAGAAATATTCCTTTCTATCCCTTCTGCAGTCGCTTCATAGGGCAACTTTGATACCCACACAATGCTTGACTAAATAACATCAATATAACAATTTTCTCTACTCACCAAAAATGTAACAACATCCTTATACTTTTGGACCATATCCGCAAGAAACCTTTCTCTTTTCTATATTGTATCTTGAATATTATTGAACTACCTTGAATATATGGTATTGAGTGTGTTGCTATCTATCCTAAAACTTCTAATATGCTATCTAATTTGCATTGCAATGGGAGAAAAATTATCCCAAGCATGATCATTAGCTCTCAAATTATCATTCATAAACATAAATTCCAAACAGATAATCAATAATCCATACTTAAATGCATGCTTACTTTTCTTCATTTAGTCCAAGTTCTCTAACAACTAATGCCTCAACAATTCACAAAGGTCAAATCTCTTTCTAGTGATCACCATCTGATGTGTTGTGTAAATAGCTATAGCAATGGCAGAACCCTCTTGCTCTGATAGTAATATTTTTACACCAAACACTTTGTCACATATTGAATTCCTATATCAACAATATCTTCTACGATCATTTCCCTTCCATGTAACTCTGCACCAGTCAACTTTGTAACTATGTTATTCTTGACAATATTCTTCATTGGAACTGTGCTAGTGGAGCACAAGCCAATCAATGCCCTAATGAAATCCCTTGTAACCTTGTATGGTTTGTCTAGATACATTATATCCTCATGAATATTGCTCAAATTAATCTTAAACCATTCTTCGTCATAGGTAAAATTAAGAAATTCCTTCCAAATATTCAATCCCACAGCCAAAATTTTATTATATTACTCTTAGAAATTAGTTAAGTCTACTTATATTAACTTATCCTAGATATCATGAAATTTCAAGTGACTCACCTCTTTCAATCCCACGTGAATATATGCCCTAACATCTTTGGTGTAAACAGATCTAACCAGAACCCTAGAAAATACATCTTCCTTATCTTGCACCATTGCCACATATAACTATGGCTTGAACACGAGTCATGACTTCAATTCAAAATCAACAATAATTAGGGTTGCTATTTTACTCTTTTTCAAATTTGATGGAGAACCTAGGTTTTGTACGAAAAAACACTTTAAATGCACTAATTGCACAAGAAACTCAATTCACATACAAGAGCTCTCAAGATAGAAAGATCACAAGTGATTGAAATGATTTCATAAATTCAATTTATCCATTGCATCCACTTACTTTCTATTAATCTAATATTAATGCATTTTACCATTATAACTCATAAAATCAATACTTTGTTTCATAAATTTCTCAACCAATATTGAGAGTCAACAAAACCATCTGACAATCTTTGTAAATATACTCACAACCTTTGCCATGCTGAAAACAAATCAATATCCAAACCAAAAGGGGTAACATAATATTTGCATTCAATTATCCCCCTCAAATAGTGCTATTTTCTTAGTTTTTAAAAGAGGAAGCTACACTACCAGTAGGTGTGGATCCATCCTCAATCTTCAACATCCTCATCTGATTTCTTCACTCATGCCATCTTCATCTTCTCCTTTTCTTCGTTGGAATCAATCTTCTTTATCACACCATTCCTTCCTTTGCAAAACCAAAGAATATGTCCTAATTTGTTACTGTATATAGTGAAAATGGAATGATAAACTATTGTAAAACCAACAAAGATCTAACCAAATAAAACCCTAGTTCTACAATTACAAATCTACCGTACACCAATGAAGAACCTAAAACATCCAAAATATCAAAAACTTGAATGATTATACCATTCACATGCTTAGTATGGTTTGATCTCCATTGTTTCCTTCCTCCATTGATCTTGTTTGATATGGTTGCTCTTAGATTTTGTATAGTGCACAAGAGCTCAACAAAGAATGGATTGTGGTTGTGTAGACACTTGATTGCTTGATTGCTTGAAGGTTGATAGATGCATTAGTTGGTGAGGGTTATGATAGGATGAAGAAATCCTTTTATATAGAGAACATATTAGGGAATGGAGGGATAGGATTAAGAGGTGAAAGATAAATGGTTGGCTGGGATTAAAGGCTAGGTAGAGGAAATGGTAAAATATGAATGAGGTAGTTAGAGGAAAATTAAGATATAAATGACAAGTGTCATGGAGGGAAAAAGCTAATGAACTAATTAAATAAATAAAGATTTATTTAATTAATAGAAGTGGGTCCAAATAAATAAATAAAATATTTATTTAATTTAAGGAAATGATAATTTAATTAAATAAAAATATTTATTTAAATAGGGAAAGGCTAGAAGAGGATAAATGAATTAATTAAATAAATAAAAATCTATTTAATTAATAGAAAGATTATAATAAAATAATAAAATATTTATTTAATTGGGATAGGACAATTTTAGGTGTCTACAGTTACAATTATAGCATATCAAACCTTGTTGCAGACCATTTCCATTCATTCTAACATTTCCATTTCCTCTAACAATTTCATTCATTCTGATATTGGACTTGCATTCAATAGCCTTATGCCCGAAATTTTTGCAAGCATAATAATATTCATTGAATGATTGAACATTTCTACCATAGTTTGTATTCCCATATCCATTCCAAATCATCCTACTTATGCACTCATTTGCCTTATGTCCCAACTTATTGCAATTGTAATATTGACCATTAAATGATTAAAGATCTGATTTGACCTCTACATTCACTAGCTCTATGTCTAAACTTATTGGATGAAAAACATTATCATTGAAATATGATGAATATCTGGTTTAAACAAGAGGAGTCCTTTTGATATTCTATTTGTTCCAGACCCGAATTCAAATCCTTGTTGGTTATTGTTAGAGTTATCCAATTCATTCCTGACCTTTTCCTTTCCTTTATCTTCTTTCTTGGAGTCTTAGAGCTTTCAACTTTCTCAAAGCCAAGGTTGCCTTTGTCTTTGTTTCATTTTGAGCACTTAATATTACATCAAGTACTTCACTACCACCTTTAAGCTTCATTCATTTGTCAATTTTTTCCTTTACACTTTTTAATTATTTCTTTAACATAAGCACTTCTTCAAGTCTAGTACACTCTTTGGTTTTATCATACAACTTTGTTTCAAAATTATTAATGACCTTTCCTTCATCAAGTAGCTTTCTCAAATAGGCAATACAAGTTTCTTTTGCCCTTTTGCACTTTTCACTATTTTCATCTAGATCGATCAAAGCATATCTCAATTCTCCTTTCATGTCTACAACAACATCAGTATGCCACTCATTTTGATTCATAGCATCCAAATCCTATTCTCCAAACATAGTGTTCAAATATCGGATCTATCTCAGTGATTAAACTACTTTTTCAGGAACCTTTCTCTAATACTAATTGTTGAACACTACTAGATGTTGAGAGGGGGGGGGTGAATCAACATGCACTAAAACAATCAAATTTAAGCTTTTACAGATAATTCATTCCATCTACCATAAGCATGAAAGTAAATAATTGATATTGTTGGGATCTGAGAACACTGAGTGGCAAGGGGGGTGAATTAGTGTTCTGTTGGAATCAACAATATTTAACTTTCTAAACCATGCATGTATGTACCGATAAACAAATAAGCATATAACAAGAAGAAAATAAACCATCCACATAAATGAACACCATAACACATAGAATTTATATGTGGGAAACCTCAATGAGGAAAAACCATGGTGGGATTTGTGTCCCACAATATCAGTTCACTGGCCATATGAAAAGATATGACATAAATAGGGGCATGCAATTGCAGGAAGGCATACTACCTAGAGCATACTACTCATTAATAAAGAGCCTCACTGACTACAAGCTTTCTGCCAAAGTAAATTACTAAAAATGAACTCAAGAATGCATTTGCTATGCTAGATAGAGTTCTAGTTCTGGTTTTGCTCTGTACCGATTCATAGTTTTGAACTATTACGGGTATTGCTTCTCCTCCAAGAGTGCTTTCCTATCTATCTATAGATCATTGCATGATACTGTTACTATTTACTAAAGTTGCCATTAGTTTTAGGTTCAAAGTCATTTTATATACTCTAGTCAGTTATTACTACCAAATCATGCAGTCGGTAAGCACAGAGCAGTCGGTTATAAAAGAAAGTAGTCACAAAGCTTAGTATACACCAAGTTGTCTACCGAGTAACACTCTATGTCTACCGAGCAACAAAAATGATATACCAAGTGAACACACACCAAGTGAAACATGTTACCAGATTCATTAAACCTAGACACATATGGGAAACGTGTTACAAGATCGAGGAATAGGAAATCATTATCACTTAGGAAATTGCACCTTAAAGATTTTGTATGATCTTGAGGTCATATATCCAATGAAATATTTTGTTTAATTATTCATTCAATGAATCATGTTTGTAAGATCGAAGCATGAACAAATCACTGACATAAGAGATCTATTTATACAGCATGAATTGAGGATCAGATATAGATGTGTATGAAGCAAGACATGTGTAATAGATAAGGAAGCACTGAGTATTATGACTGTTAGAGACATAGAGGTCACTAAGAAGGATTTTAGAGAACAATCAAGGAACAGAGTAAACAGAAGGGTTTACCGAGTTAATTTATGGATTACTGAGGTATGCTATAAGCAAGGTAATCTCATTTTGAGCACATAGAATTTACTATAACATTTCAGATATGAAGTTGCAGATATTTTGTAATATTGTGTTGTAATATTTTGAGTTGTAAGAGAAACCTTTAACATGGTAAAAGACTCTAACAAAGTCTATAAATTGTAAAGCCTTTAACTAGGTGCAGCATTTAGAATAAGTGTTGTAAAATCCTTTAGCAAGGTAGATCTAATGATCTTGATACTCCTAATAGGGTAAGCTATCAGAAATAGCTAAACATGTAGCTCTAACCGAGCAACCTTTATTATTGCAGTAGTAAAGTTTTGGGTGTCATCCCCACCGCAGTTTTTCTCTCTAACCAAGAGTTTCTACGTAACCAAAATATATGTTTTATGGAGTGAATCATGTATAATTGTTATTTATTTGCTTTTAGCATTATATTATGTTACAACAGTTTTTTGGTTTATGCTTAACAGTAAAGTTATTGTTGAAGAAAAGATTTGAAGTACTGATTCACCCCTCCCCTCTCACTACATTAGCTTTCCATATTGGGCCTAACAGATACAATGTTTGCATACAAAAATGATCTCCATACACATATTTCACATCACACAGTTCTGCTATATATCTATTTCTATACCATCATAATACCATCATCTCTATTTCTTAAATTGACCTAGCATACTAACTTATATATGATATGCCTTATGTCGGCTTACAATGCATTCAAAAAAGATATTCAATTTTGGCCTCAAAAATAATTACAAAATGATTTATAAAATAAATCTTCCTTGATGTCGGCTTCATGAAGTACTGATGCCGATGCCGGTGCCGATGTAGCCCTGAATGCTTCCAATGTCGGTATCTGCCAGTATATGCCTCCTAGTGCCGGTTTGTGACTTCCATCAAGTCTTGTTGCCATCAATGACAATAAAATGAATCCAATGAGTGTTAATTGCCAACAATCTCCCCCTTTGGCATTGATGGCAACACTCATGTGAAAAAAGGATTCCCTGCCAGTGTGCTCCCCTTGAGCAACACACTTCAATTGATAACATATTCCTTGATATTTTTCACAAATTTACATACTCCCCCTTTGACATTAATGCCAAAGACCGGTGAAAGAATAAAAAAAATGAAAGAATATAATTAGAGTCATTCAAGCTTAGTCATCTTCAAAATTTTTGGGTATGCTTTTTGCAACAATTGAAGATATGTGTCCTAGCCTGATTCAAAAGTGTCTAATACCGATACAAGTCCACTGAGTAAGAGAGCAAACGATTCCTTCTCCGAGGCATCTACCAGTGTGGGTTTGACTAACATGTCCATGCATTCTCTCTTGTGAACACCCAAAGAGTCAAGTCTTGGACTCACCAGTCCTCTTAAATTTCTTGCTCTCCTCAGTATTTTATCTTTTTCTTTCTCATATGCAAAAACTTGGCTCTCCAAGGACATAATTTTGTAGCGTCCTAAAATTGCGACACTTGCAATTTTGACTACATTTGGGTCTTCACGATGGCGACGCAACACTGAACCTGAATGGAGACCCCGAAACCTATTTATGACATCAAAAACTGCATTTTTCAGCACCCTGGCCTGATCCTCCTTGCACCCTGCTATCCCTGGAGGTGGGACCATGGCACCCAGTGCCCTAGTCCTTCAGGACTAGGGCACTCAGCACCCTGGTCCCCCAGGACCATGGCGCCCAGCGCTCTGGTCCCTGGCCCTATTTTGGGCCCGGTCTCTTATGGGGCTTCGGGTCTTTAAGTTTGCAAATTGGAAAATAAGGTTGCTATGTCGGCCCAAGGTCGGAAAAATCAGTCTTTCAACCCTAATTGGCAAGTATATAAACTACATTTCCCCTCTCAGAAAGAGATGAAAAAAAAAGGAAGGACATATGTGTACAAGACGCGGAAACGATATTCAAACATTCAAGCATTCAAGCATTCAAGCATTCCTTCAAGCAATTGATCATTCTAAGTCTCCATTCAAGGCTAAGTGTTGCATTCAAGGCAAGGATTCAACCATTGAAGAGGAGATCACTTAAAACTTACAACATACAACAACATTTACACCTTCGCATGTAAGAATACAAACATTCTTACAACAAGGTATCAGTACTTGTTTACATTACAGTCATTTACATTTACAGCATTCTCATTTCTTGGTTAATTCCAAAACCGAGGTTTGACCTAAGGGCAAACCCCTAATCCCTAACCCCCCAATCATCCTCTCTTTTCTGTGTGTAGGTTGCAGGTACGTGGCTGTAATTGAAGATCTGGAATCCTTGTGCAGAGACGAACAGATCCCCCTTCATTTCGTGGATTTTTCGGAGGACCGTGTGCATGTCGGGCGCCATCGTCCTGTCAACTTTCGCTCAAATTTGCAGGACATCGCCGTCTTGATATTTTACTGCTAATTCCAGGTCCGCAACTTCATCCTATATTCCTATCTCTGTTTATAAGCGAATGTTTCTCACTTTACATGCATTCCTAGCTCAATCCTTCTATCTACATTCTTTACAAAAGAGGGTAGCCTTGTTGTCTTAACCCTTGAAACTCATTTATAATCCAATCTTGCATTGTGTGGGATTGGATCTTGTGGGTTTCAACCCCTCTTTTGAATATAAAGTCTCCCCTAAGTGAAAACCATCAACCCTAGTGACCTCCTTTCTCTCTCCTTGGAGTGGTGGGGGGAACACTTAGGGTTCGATCGCGATTTTTCGCTTTACAAATTTATCCATCAACAAATGTAGCTAGTGTAGTTAGCTCATCAAAAGAATTAGCAATAGTAGCCATTTTGTCATATAATTCTTTCAATCTATCATTTACATTGGCTATTAGACTTCCTATATTACAACATACTCTGTAAATATTGGTGCATTGTTTCAAACAAACCTCAATAGAGATAAGTTTTTCCTCTATCTTCTTCTTCCCAGTTACTATAAGTTGATCAAAAGATGCTCTTTTTGCAACAGAGAAATTGTCCAAAGCCTATTGGTCTACGATCTATCTCAATGATTGATAGTTACTTGATATGTGTTTTGTTAAAGCTTTGAGCTTACTGGAAGGGCTTGCTCCATCCTCTATCTAACAGTCAGGCATTATTTTGTGTAATACAGAGATCAATTTATCAATTAACCCTTTTTATATAGTGCCTTCCTTTAAAAATTTATGAGTGGCCATCATCATTAGTTCTGTCGGACTTAACTTAGAAACTGATTTATTCTCAACCTGAGAAGTGTCAATTGCCAAAACTATTGCCGGTGAATCTGTTTTGCTTGTCGATATGGACTCGGTTGATTTGACCTTGTCAATTTCAACCTCTTTTGCACTAGTGGCTTCACCACTTGGTGCAGTGTCAGTTACTGCCAGTGGAGTATTATCCTCAGTGTTTCCAGTGTCTTATACACTCTCTTGCTCAAAATTGGTTTGTGCTGGTATAAACTGTACACTCTTTGTGACTGCCGGTTGTGGATGTGTGCCTTTGATTGCAGCCAATTGTGATTGTGTCAAAATTGGAGTAGAACTGCCTAAAATACCCTTTCCTTTTGATTTGTCAGGAATTATAGGGGATGTCACCTTTGCAAATTCTTCCTGAGATGTGAGAAAGTCTGGGTTTTTCTGAAAGAATTTTGTCCACCCCTTACTTGTCTCATTTACCACCTCATTTACTCTACCCAACATAAGACTTATCTGCCAGTTTTTACTACTAAAAATTGTCCTATTAGCAGTATATATACATCTCTTCATTATTTATAGTGCCACATTGTTCCAAAAGTGCAACTTCCTTGATTTCCTTATCCCTCTTGATAGCATCAAGTCTCCTAGCTTCAAGTTTATTATATATAGATAAAGGTATTTCTTTCAAAATTTCAACTAATGCATTCTTATAGATATCTATATACATTAAAATAACTTCCTCTAACTCATTTTGCTCAATCTCTTCAAAAAATTCATAATATTTTGAAATATTCTTTAATATCCCATCTTTTGTCACTTCATCGATAATTTCAGCACAGGTCATTGTTGTCTTACCAGATCCAATATCATCACCCTTCTACTTTTTGCTTGTTGTTTCTGGTGTGACTGGTTTCCTCTTATGTATAGGCTTCCTTGCTGGTGGTGGAGGTGTAGTAGGTTGAGCTCCCTTTCTGACAAGTCTCCTCCTTGGTTCTGCCTTTTGTTGCTCTACCGGTGGTTTTACTACATCCTTCCTTTGCACCCTTCTAAAAGCCAGAGGCTCATTATCCTCAGGGTCAGAGTCAAAAGTGATTGGGGAAATGTGAACTTGTGGCTTCTTCACTTCTTCAGTAGCAACCTCTGTCGGTTTGACTACCTATTTAGATTGGGAACCTAGCTAAGTATCTATTTTGTAGATCACATTCTGCACATATGCAGACATTTAATCAATTTTCTTCTCTCACCTTTTTCTATTGAAACTTGTTTTCACTTCAAGAGCCTTTTCTCCTACTGTACCAAAGTGCTTTGTCTTATCATCTAATGGGGCATCTAATAGTATCTTTGCATAAAGCTCAAAAATACTATAATCTACCTCATATCCAAGCTCAGTGATCCATATTTGCCTGGGTTGAACTGCTTCAATGAGTGTTTCATCAGTTTTCACCATGAAACATATGTCAGTGGAGTACTTCTCCATAATGTTCTTAGAGATTCTTTCCTTTGCCTCATATTTTCTTGAAATTTCTTGAAGTAACCCCAAAGATTTTCATCCCTGCCAGTACCAAGAATGGTGATAGCCATTTTGATCTGCATACCTACCAGTATGTCATGAGCCCATTGCTTCTTTCCTAAACTGGGTAGCTCATTCAGGAAATAACGCATCAAACAGATAATTAAGTTTCCATATCTCAATGTGCCTTTCTTGGTTCCTTTGATCTTTTTAAGGTTTAACATTAGCTCATTCCTCATCCATTCACATAAGTCATATTCACATTATTTCTTAACATTTGATATGCGACATGAATGCATGAACTTGCAACAGAATTCAAGCGATTGGATTGAGTTACCTTTTATCCTATGATCATGCTTGCAAATTTTATGTCTGAGTTGGTTATTGTTGTTATCCTCATTGATCTGTCATCCGGTGTGGAACGAGTGAGTTTTTGAACCTCTGTGTTGGAAATTTTCTTACCAAGTTCTTGTCCAACCCTAGATAAGCTGATGACAACCTGAATAGCTTCCTTTGTGATCATGTAGGGTCTATCTAACCATATGAATTCTTTATGAACCTTGCTCAGGACATATCTGATAACTTCATCCTTGAATTCTGGTAAATACAGAATACTAGTTAACCCTAGATCCTCAATTGCCTTAAATTCTGGTTTGATCTTTCTGGTGTCTCCCAGTATTACTGATTGATACATGCTTTTTATGTCTTCGGTACCCAGATCCTCAAGAGTACAGTGGATGTATGCCTGCACATCTTCAACATACATTACTCCTTCAGGAACCCTAGAAAATGCTCCCGCAGAGTCTTCCTTCTTTGCAATTTCGGGAACCTCCTTAAAGACTGGCCTTAACCTATCTTTAACTTCAACAATTGTCGGATTTGCAATAAAAGTAGGAGCGGAAGATCTAGATTCCATGTCGGAAAATACCTGAGTGAATGCTGGTGGATGATTTGAGTGCTTCAAACTATTGCTCAAAATCCTCTCTCAATGCTTTCTCGCTCTTAGTTTGCCTTTACTTCGCTCTGATTGCTTGAATGTTCGGTGAGTGAAAATGAATTCACTTAGCTTCTTTTATCAATGAATAAAACCCTAATTTTCTACCATTAATGTTTCACCAACCACCCTACGGATGTCGGTTTCACAGTTAAGTGTCGGGCTAACCTTTATTGATAATAAACATAGTTCTCCATATCTCTTTCCTGATCTCCTTAGATCTCTTCCGGGGTAATATGCAAAATTTAGCAGTGACTTTGCCAACCCCTAAGGCTTATGCCTCAGTTACTAGTGGAATCTTCTGCCAGTGGAGGAATACTCTATTCTACCGGTGGATTTGCCAGTATAGATCCATCTCCACTTTGTTCTTCAGATTTTCTAACCCATCTCTTGGTATGATCTTGTTGTACTTCATCTACCTTCTGCTTCCCTTTCTCATCGTATGTATCATTATTAGCTGGTTGAGTCTTGCTTTTGCAATACTTAGCAATATGTCTTATTTTGTTGCATGTATAACATGTAACATTGTTCTTTTGAATTGCCTTGACATATCTGGTATTATTATTATTTCTTGACCTACAATGATTAGCAAAATGTCCAAACTTTCCACATGCATGACATTTAACATTCATTGTGTAGTCTTCTAATTTATGACCATATTTCTTGCAGTTTGTGCATTGACTGGGAACATAATTGTAGTTTTGATTTACCTTATTTCTACATTGTTTAGCCATGTGCCCAAATTTATTGAAAACAAAACATCTACCATTGAATTTATAAGCATTAGATTGTCTTACTGGTTTCCTCTATTCTAATGAGTTTTGCATACTGGTTGTCTGATCTTCATTAGCAGTACCAGAGCTTTCACCTTGGAAAAATCCAAGTCCTCTAGAATCATCAATCTGTCTTTTTCTTTTCAGTAAGTCATCCAATTGTGCAACATTGATCCTAAAATTTTCTTTGTATTCTCTTGCAATAGTCAGATCATCTCTTAGAGAAGTTATTTGCCTCTCAAGTTCTTGTTCATTGTTCCGAGAGTGTGCCAAATCAGTTCTCAACAAATTATTCTAATGAGTCAATCTTTCACATTCATCAAACTTGTTCTTCAAAGATAAAATAAGACCATCTTCCTTCTTCTTTTTGTCCTCAATATATTTTGATAACTTCATGGTCAGATCTTGCATTTCACTCTTCATGAGCATATTTGCTTGACTTAGTTTCTGACATTGTTCCTTAAGAGCATTTTTCTCCTCCTCATCTGGTTGTTGCAAAAGTTCTTTCCTTTTGGCTTCAGTAGATGACAACTTTTCTTGCAGAATAGAAATGAATTCATTTGCAAAATTCAGTTCTTCTTGCAATTTCAATTTCTTCATCCTTTCAGCATCATAATCCTCAAGAGCCATCTCAAGTTGCCTTTGCATAGCCATATTCAAAGATTCCTATTTCAGGATCTTCCTCAAGTTGTTAAACTTCTTCCAAGGAACCAGGCTCTGATACCAATTGTTGGGATCTGAGAACACTAAGAGGGGGGGTGAATCAGTGTTTTGCCGAAATCAACAATATTTAACTTTCTAAACCATGCATGTATGTACAAGTAAACAAATAAGCATATAAAAAGAAGCGAATAAACCATCCACATAAATGAACACCATAACACATAGAATTTATATGTGGAAAACCTCAATGAGGAAAAACCACGGTGGGATTTGTGATCCACAATATTAGTTCACTGGCCATATGAAAAGATATTACATAAACAGGGGGCTGCACTTGTAGAAAGGCATACTCCCTAGAGCATACTGCTCATCACTAAAGAGCCTCACTGACTAAAAGCTTTCTGCCAAATTAAATTACTGAAAATGAACTCAAGAATGCATCTGCTATGCTAGATAGAGTTCCAGTTTTGGTTCTGCTCTGTACCGGTTCACAGTTTTGAACTATTACCGGTATTGCTTCTCCTCCAAGAGTTCTTTCTAGCTATCTATAGATCATTGCATGATACAATGTTTGCATACAAAAATGATCTCCATACACATATTTCGCATCACACAGTTATGATATATATCTATTTCTATACCATCATAATACCATCATCTCTATTTCTTAAATTGACCTAGCAGACTGACTTATATATGATATGCCTTATGTCGGCTTACAATGCATTTACAAAAGATATTCAATGTCGGCCTCGACAATAATTACAAAATGATTTACAAAATAAATCCTCCTTGATGTCGGTTTCCTGAAGTACTGATGTCGGTGCCGGTGCTAGTGCTGATGCCAGTGTAGCCTTGAATGCTTCCAATGCCGGTATCTGTCGGTATATGCCTCCTAGTGCCGGTTTGTGACTTCCATCAAGTCTTGTTGCCTTCTATCTTATCTTGTTGCTATCAATGACAACAAAATGAATCCAATGAGTGTCAATTGCCAACAGATATCACAAAAGCAATCACACATGAACGCCTAGATTTTATATGTGTGTGTGTATATCTATGTATATATATGTACACACACACACACACACACACACACACACACACACACACACACACACACACACACACATATATATACGTACATATATACATATGTTATATGTATATGTGTGTGTATTCGGTAAAAGCACAAAGTTGTGTCATACTTTTATAAAGGAAATGGCCAATGTTGATTCAACTTTTTAAATCGAATTGAAATTGAAAGTGAAATATATTTTTTGAATTTTGAAATGATGTAAACTAATAAAATGTATATTTTTTTGTGTATTTGATGTTTGTAATTTTTTTAAAAAGTTTTAAAATTATTTGAATATACTTTCTTACAAAGTAAACGCTATAATTTAGTTGTTGATAAAAAAATGAAATTGAAGCTACACGTGGTGTCACACTTTATATAGTAAATTTTACCTTTCTTTCTTAATTTTTTGTGTATATTGATAACTTGAAACTTTAGTACAAAAATATATTTTTAACTATTTTTTAGGTATATATATTTTTCAATAAATTTGAAAAGTTGCGTAAATTGAAATATAACTCTTTCAATTTGGCGTCATGTTTTTTCTTAATTATTTATCCAAATTAGAAAATAATTAAATCATCTTGAAATAGACTCTTTTCTCTAGTGCATTTTTTAAAATAATTTTTTAGATAAATTTTAGTATTTTTCCTTTACAAGATAATCAACCTTGTATTTTAGTGCCGATGACCTACTTTCAATAAAAATAAAATATAAAATATAAAAAATAATTTAAATATTAAAAGATAAACATTTTAGAAAATTTACTCATGGATCTATAAAAGGGTATTTTTACATTTCAAAAAAAATATTATTTATAAGATTAGGTAATGTTGAAATATTGAGTTTTTCAAAAAAAAAATGGTAATTAGGCCCAAAGTGGTATAAAATATACATTTAGTAGACAATTCCAAATGAAATAGTTGTAGCCCATATATAAGATAGCTATAATTAATCTCTATAGGCCATATGTTTGACTAAAATTAGTTTTTAGTTAGAATTACTTAAATTCACGTGTGCCGATAAGTTGTCCTGAAATGTGACATAGTTTTGTGCTTTTGCCCTATTGTATGATGGTGAAAATTAGGGTTTCCACCACTAGGAGCAGTAAAACCACTAATTTTTCTTAGGGACCAATTACATTAAAGAGGGGTGTATCCAATAGATCTAGCCTTAATCCAATAAAGATAGGGCTAAGAATTCTAATTAGATTCACTAGTTGAAATTGAATACCCTCTTTTTAAATTGAATTGTAAATATGTTGAAATTAGGGTAAATGTGTCGATTCTGAAGGGATTATGCATAAATAGTGAGCTACAGTCGTCGAATGGAGCCACGAACCTAGATTTGAACAATATGTGAGTGTTCAAATCTGTTCCTAAAAGGTCGAACTAAATTGTCAAAACTGGAGTGCCGGTCACTCTGGTCCTTTGAAATTTTTGTCGTCCAAAGGGGAACCTGTTTGTCTATATGAATAATGTCAATCCTAAGAATTACAACTATGTAACTATTTCTTGCACATAGAAAGAAAGGAGAAATTATTTGGAATAGGGGTTTTCCTTAGTCAAAACCCGGTTTAGGAATTAACCTTGAATGAAATAATGCAAATACTAAAATAGATACTTGAAAGATATACCTCAGATTTGCAATTGTTGGTGGCGTTGCTTTTCTTCTTGAATGTATTCACATATGTTGTTTGAGGATAGATAGTTAGAGAGGATACATCTAAAATTAGGTTGATCAAATGTCTAGGTGTATGTAGGTCATTTATTGATTAGGCTGACCTCCAATGGTCATGTGAAGCCACAAAATTGAATTTTCGTCAAGGAGATAGGGCCCAACTAAGAGGGACCAAGACATGGGTGCTTTGGTCTTAGGACCAGGGTGTGGGTGACCTGGTCCTTCTTAGTAAGGAACCACCATTAAGCCTCATGAAAAAGGATACCCCTCCATAAAATCAATTAATGGGTGTTTATGGAATTAGAACTAGAGATTGAGCACAAATCAAACCTAATAGGAGATGAGGGTAGGAGACACTAAAGTAGGGGCACAAACATGAGGTGTAAGTTGGTCCGGTGATAATTTATGCTATCTATGTACATATGAGGTGTAAGTTGGCTCGGTTACAATTTACGATGCTATCTATGTATGTATATATACATACATAGATAGCATCATAAACTATCACCAGGTCAACTTACACCTCATGTTTATGTCCTTACTTTAACGTATCTTACCCTCATCTCCTATTTAGGTCCAATTTGTGCTTATCTCTAGTTCTAATTCCATGAACACCCAATAATTGATTTTATGGAGGGCTATCCTTCTCCATGGGGCTTAATGGTGGTTCCTTACTAAGAAGGACCAGGGCGCCTGCACCCTAGTCCTATAGTAGAGTAGTGATGAAGACAACTTCAGACATGTTTTGAATAGTGAATTGTGTTCAACATTAATTACAATGGATGCAATTCTTTGCAGCTCAACCTTATTGATGTTCAACTACCAAGATTTTTGTATCTTGCCTTGAAGAAGTGATCTTCAATGTTTGCAAGTTCTCATTGTATCTTGCCCTAAGGTTGTGCGCCTTATTTTGCAAGTCATCTCAATGATAGTGAACTCCTTGGCCTCTGAACTAAACATTCTAAACACTTACACACACACACACATACACATATATGTGTGTGTATATGTATACATATATATGTATATACATATATATACATATATATATTTATATATATACATATATTTATATATATACATATATATTTATATATATACATGTATATATATCTATACACACACACACACATATATGTGTGTATACATACATACATACATACATACATTATATATGTACATATGTATATATGTGTGTGTTAGTGTGTGTGTAAATATATTGGTGTCATAAATTGTCACCAGGCCAACTTATACCTCATGTTTGTGCCCCTACTTTAACGTCTCCTACCCTCATCTCCTATTTAGGTCTGATTTGTGCTCAAACTCTAGTTCTAATGCCATGAACACCCACTAATTGATTTTATAGAGGGGTTTCCTTCTCCATGGGGCTTAATGGTGGTTCCTTACTAAGAGGGACTAGGGCTTATTTACTAGGAACCAAGGTGTGGGCACCCCAATCCTTCTTAGTAAGGAACCACCATTAAGCCCCATGGAGAAGGACACCCCTCCATAAAATCAATTAGTGGGTGTTGATGTGGCATTAGAACTAGAGACTGAGCATAAATCATACTTAAATAGGAGATGAGGTTAGGAGACATTAAAGTAGGGGCACAAACATGAGGTGTAAGCTGGCCTGGTGACAATTTACGATGCTACACACACATATGTGTGTGTATATATACATATATATATGAATATATATGTATATATGTATGTATATATATGTATGTATGTATATATGTGTGTGTGTGTATATATGTATATATATATATATATATACATATATATGTATACACACACACACATGTGTGTGTATACACGCACACACATATGGTTTTAGAGGTTGACTTCTGCTTTGGTGGAAGTCATTTCGACATCAGCTCAATTTTTGTACTTGAGCGGGTTCGTCACCAACTACAGCGGGTTCACGAAAAAACTATAGTTCAAGAACACGTTCTCATCATTTCATCTATAGGTATAATTTTTTGTTAATATTTCGCTCCTACGAGTTTTCTTTCAACTATGGTGGGTTTGAATTGACCAAATTAGATAGGATTGATACTAGGTATTTTTGCTCTCGGCCTGCTATTTTTAATATTCTGCAAATTTTATCAATCCCACAGGTTTGAACCTAGGTATAATGGGTTTGTTGTTTGCGCATTCTACATTAGTTAAACTGTTAAAATATGCATTATATTTTATCTTCTCTGGCTATTTTGCACCCTACTCCAGTGGGATTGAAGCATACTCCAGCAGGTTTGCTTCCTATTATAGTAGGTTTGCAGTTTGTCAATATAGTCTAGTGGGTTTGAACTATGCTTTGGCAGGTTGATTGGATCTTTATTTTATTATTTCTCAAAAATCTCATTTTCTTAGATTATTACCAACTTGTTAATTTTTGTGTCTTGATTGGGTTTCACTAACGTTTGTGCAGCCAATCATGCTTATTGAAGACCCCATGCTTTAAACAGTAGAAATTTGTTGCAAGACCTCTAAGGAGGGGTTTCATGAAAACATTGCTCTTCCCTTTAATCACTTTAATTTCTTGCATTTGTGTCTTTTGGTTAATTTAGGCACACTTCAATTTACTAAAGGAAAAAAACAACCATATCTTTCACGTTTGGCACATTTGTGCATTTTTAGAGTGGACCTACTACTAACACACATAATATCCTCTCCCCTAGCTCTCATGGTCTTGGGTGCAAGAGAAAAGTGTTAGCAACACTCAATTTAATTTTAGTAGGTAGAGCGCCTACCTCTCGAGTAGCCAATAAGGCCAGGTGAAAGGGAATGACCCAAGTGATACTTCTTTAGTCTGCTATATAAATGTTACCAAAATTTCACTACAACTAAATTTGGTGGCCTGTTGCAGGCCTTAGACATTGTAGCTTAAAAAGGTACACAATTTTTTTCTTATCATACTTCATCATTTATCAGATTTGAGTATACAAATGAAAAATTCTTTTCAAATGCAATGTATTTCAACAATGTACATCTTACAACTACATATGAGAGAATCTTTTTTATTTACATAAATGTGTAAGGACCCACACAAGCCATGGGTATGATTGATAAAGTGTAGCAAGTAGAATGATATACACATGAATAAACAGAAAGAAAGATGATGAAATATCTACCATTTCTTTTGAATGACAGATCATTGGTTTGTTGAAGTTGCATCGTTGTTTCTTCATGCTCCTAATGCTCCTAAAGTACCTGCAAGGGGGTGAAGAATAGATGTATTAGAGCTTGTGATCATTATTATTCTTACAATCTACTCATACATATATATATTAGACTACAAATGGAAAAAACAAATGAAGACAAGCAAAAGAATCAGAGAGATCAAAGTGACAAATCATCAAAAGCTTCACATGAGCTTCTTATTTTTTATAATTTGTTTGTTTCATGTGCACATATAGGTATAGATACATAGTGCATTATTGATTCATCATAAAGCATGTGGGGTTAAATGAGGCTCCCACAAGGGGTTGAGCCCAATATTCTAACATGTCAATATCGCTCCATTGAGCAGGGACCCATCATTCATAACAATGAAACTTTCAGGATCATTGTTATGGAGGACATGCCCGTGACCAATGGAACCATACTGGCATATCAAAACGCTAGATAACCCCAATAGGGTCTCAGAATAGGATAAAAAGATAACTACAATGACCTGAGACTTTTAAGGCTAAAGACATACACAAAAGCATCTCACAGTTATAAGGACATATAGCACAAACTTAATGCATTGAAAAACATAGGAAAAGTATTTGACGGTCATAAGTGTGTAACTATGAGCAAGCACACTCAATATATTAGACAGAGATTTATAAAAAAGAAGAGAATATAATAGTTTCCAAGATACTAAACAGACCTTAATGCAATTCACTATCTAGGCATATATGTAGCTAAAAAACCAAGAGCCATGAAAGAACAATCTCAACTTGCGAAATGAATGTTGAGGGTATTTTAATTTTGATCAAAAAAAGAAAACAATATTTGAACAGAGTAGCAGACCTAAAGTAAGAACAATTAGAGATTGTAGCCCAATACAAAGATATCCAAATGCATAAAACATAGATCATTGTTCAGACAAGAACTTCATGATAGTCAAGAGATAGTTACAATGCCACAATTTGACAAGGGCAATAAGGAATGTGTTTGTAGCCTTAGGTCAATAAGACAAATATTGGAGAGCAAGCATTGGGATTAAACCTACAGGTATACAATAACTATTAAATAATCAATGATACTATATAAGATCTCATAAACATTGTCACAATGAAAAATGCACATTGAAAGTACTTCATCGTGATGCTCACTATTCACTGTCAAAAGCTTAAGAAGGTATTCACTATCAAACAAAGATGCACAATATTGTTATATCACAACCTCATAACAATCTCAGAATAATGATAGCCTCACATAGCTATGAAATAAATCTACAAAGAGCAAATATTTTTAGCAACCACAATACTCATAGGTGAATCACGGATCTAGAAATCAAGACAATGATCATTCAAAGTAAAGAGTCTACAGTCTCCCAAAGGACAATATGAGGCTCAGTGCCTAGTGGACAGAGAAGTCCACTTTGAAAATATAATGAAATAATGCCTAAGGTGTGGTCATTGATAAAAGAAACACTCAATGAAATGATGCTATAAAACTTACAATCATAATACTAGTGAGTAAAGAGGAGAATAAAAAGGTTCACAGTTCAAATACAACCATCACACACATAAGCAACCCTAAACAGTGACAAGGAAGACCTATAAAGAGTTTCCAGATAGAGATATTAATGAAGGGGAAGATATCGCAGTTTGTAGTAGCATTAGAAAATGTGCCTCAAAGAGATCATCATGTCAAGAGTCATCAATATGTCAAGATAAAACTCTTGGCATTCTAAAGAGAAAAATACAGTCTTGTAGCCCTTTACAAAAGTATTATGCACTGATATACGTTAACAAAAGGACATAATCGAAATGATAACATCAAACCATTCAAGGATATCAGTCTTTTAATGAACATATTCAGAGTTTGCAGAGATATGGACGTTGTCTCTCTTATTCATGCATGTACAAAGATTTTTTATAAAACCCCAAATAAAAGCATGAATAAAAGAAAAAAAATTCTACAATAATCTTTGCAAAGAGATAACACTAGAAGGAGAAAGAGCATAAGGCACATACCTTTATCCAAAATTATACATATAACCCTCCAAGCCCTAGTTCGAATAGAGAAGTATATGCATGGGGGCCAGAGGAAAACCATCTTCTAGAAAATGCAAAATAAAATGAATAGAGTACTTTTAGGGTTCAAGAGTTTTTGTATGCCCTAATTCAAATTTTAGGATGGACTTTCTTTTCCTTTGTTTTTATTAAAGCATGACATGCAACTAAATGAACCCATGGTTAAGACTTGTAGTCTTTCGACCTAGACAATGTATGCAACCCTATAATTAAGGGCCAAAAGGGCTTTATAAAAGTTTTTAATTTATTTTTCTATATCTATCATTTATATTTTAATATAATCATATTAAGATTTATTTTATTAAAAATATTAATAGAATTATTTTAAAATATTAAAGAAAAATAAAATAAACTTATCTTAGCTTTTATTTAAACAATATAAGTAATTGTTTAAATAAAAGTTTAAAAAAATTATTTAAAGGTAAAATGAAAAATATATGCAATCATAAAGATTTTACAGAGGGAGTGTTTTTTTTGGAGTTATATTTGGGTGTTCATACGAACTACCCTTTGGGTTTCGAGCGAACCTCCCACTTCGCTCGAACCTACCTTTTCGAGCGAAACCCCTTCAACGGTTATTTTTTTCAATTTTTAATTATATTGGGGGGGTTCGCTCGAACCCCCCTTCACTCGAACCCCCTTTGTTCGAACCCCTATTCGTACGAACTACCTTTTTTGAGATCTCTCCCCAAATTCTTCAAAATTTTGAGAAATTTTGGCCTTCAAACCTCTGGTTCAAGGTTCAAATGAAAGAATCTTGATAACCCAAAAATATAAGATGGTAGTGCTCGGAGCAATCTTTCCAACGAGTATAATTTTATTACATTGTGAATTTGTTATGGTCTTGTTTTTTTAATTTTATGAAATATTAGTTTTTCACCGAACATGAACTTCTTTGTTCAATGCATTGGGAAAAATAGGAAACCAATTCAAAACAATTCTGAAAAATATCTATGCCCTAGGTAGACATTGATATCTTCTTTCTAACAAAAAAAAAGAAAAGAATTTCGATATATATAGAACAAGTTATGTGTTCAAACCTAAACCTATGTCTGAATTATAACTAATCGGACTTCAAAACTTAATAAAATGAAAAATATTCAACATATCACTATCAAACCAACAAAAAGCCCTAGATATTGATGTTACAGACCAAAATTCGAAAGAATTGAGTTTTTATCATTTATAGAAAAAAGTTATGCATTTCGAGAGGCACATCACTATTAAAAAATGTAGTTTCTTGTAAAAAACTACTTTTCGAGGGAGATGGAAAAATTTGAAAAAAATCTTCAAAAAAATTTGAAAAAAATGTATTTAGAATCTATAGACAAAATTCTAAAAATCACTACTTTACATAATCTTCAAATTCTTAATAGTTTAAAAGTTATAGTTGTCAGAAGTTGAAGATTATTTTAAAAATGTTCATCTCAATGTCAAAAGTGGCAAAAAAGTGGGAACCATTAATGTGAGTTCACCCATTTTGCATGGACAACATGCAGATTTTACAAAGGGAATAGTGCTTTTTGGGAAGCTATTTTTAGTAGTTTAGTGAGTCATGCAGATTTCAAAGAGAGAGGCTCTTTTTCAGTGGCTATTTTGGGCTTTTCATACATCAGTCAGAGTTACACATGCATACATTTTCAGTTGGGAAGCTATTGTTATCAACAAGGACTATTTTTGGCAGATTTTTACATGTGTTTTGCACTTTTTTTAGGCATTTTCACCTAGGGTTTCTTCATGTAGATTTGTGGAGCTTGTCTTCTATATATTCCTCTCTTCTCTTCATTATTATCTCTGGTTCTTTCTTTTTGTTTACACATACAACAAAAAGCCTTGTATCTCAGCTTTTATTTTGTTTTCAACATTGTGATAGAGGTTATTTTTAGTGTGCAATAGAGAGTTTTAGTTTCCTTGTCAATTATTCTTATTTTTCCATTATCAGATGAATGATTTGATATTAATTGTGATTTTCAAAATCCTTTGCTCCGTCTCATTTATGATTTGCAAAAATAGGAAGATTTGATTGCAAATTCAGGTTGTGGATTGTGTTCATCTAATTCCCAATTAGTTGCATGTTGTGAAAAATCACTTTTTCTTCATACAACGTTGGTGGATTTCTAACCTTTGCATGAAATATTGATAAATTTCATGATCTTATTTGATTTGTGAAACATATTGGCTGTTTATTGCAACTGGTTATAGTTTTAGGATAACAAGTTGTATACGGTGAAAATGGATAACAACAATATTGAAAGACTAAATGAATTCAACCACAAAAACCTAGCCTAACAACAACAAAGATTCACCATAACATATGAAGACTACCTAAGACAATGCAAATCAAATGAAATCACAAAGATTATACCATCACATGTCCAATAGGGTTTGGATCTCCATTCTTCCTATCTCCATTGATCTTGCTTGATATATTTGCTCTCAGATTTTATGTGCACAAGAGCTCAACAAAGAACGAAAATGTGGTTGCAAGTAGGATCGTATATGAAAGTTCAAAATTGTAGTGTAGTCAATTGATCAGTTAGGGTTGATAATGAAGGAAGCATCTCCTTATATAGAAGACACTATATGAAATGAAGGGATAAGATTGAGAGGTGTAAAAGATAAATGGTCAGCTATGATTAGAGGGTAGGTAAAGAAAATAAGAAAATAATGAAAGGGTAGGTAGTGTATGAATTAAGAGATGAATGACATGTGTCATAGGTAGAAAAGGTTAATGAATTAATTAATTAATTAAATATTTATTAAATTAATAGAGGAAGTGGGATCAATTAAATAAATAAGTTATTTATTTAATTTAGGAAAAGGGGAATTTAAATAAATAAAAGTATTTATTTCAATGAGAAATAAGGCTAGAAGAGGATAAATGAATTAATTAAATAAATAAAGATTTATTTAATTAATAGAAGAATTAGGCTAAGATAATTAAATAAATAAAATATTTATTTAATTAAACTGGACAATTTTAGATGTCTACATTTTGCCCCTCTTTGAGACAATGCAACTTGTCGCGTTGTTTCAAAGAAGATAAGATGAACTGATACAAAGTTGCCCCAAGATGGGAATGATATGCCCCCTCGAGAGATTGGATGAAATCTCTAAAAAGATCACAGACAATCTCTCGATAAGAAAGAAAGGGCTAGAATGGATTGACCGGACAGGATAGAGTGACAGAGTCAGAGGATAAAGAAGACTGACTCGGGAGACTAGGGCTAGGGCTAGGGCTAGAGCAGTCTATTAAATAGACCACGAGGGGAATAAATCCTCATTGTCATCCACACATCCAAGAGATCAGAGTGCAGAGAGAGAATAGAGCAGCAGCAGTCAACAGCGATGGCTTTGGTTCACAAATTCGATCGCATTCACCGATTCCAGAGGCCAATAGATGCAGGAGAGTTGGTAAGTACCGCAAAACCTCCTTGTACTTTGTCGCAATAAATGTTGTCATTAATGCATGTTAGGTAGCGCAATAAATGAATTCTAGAATATGTCAAACAATGTTAAAAAAAAGTCGACGTGTGTCTGTGCTAGTGCCATGCACGTCTAG
The DNA here is from genome assembly GCF_030272615.1 of Cryptomeria japonica. NCBI lineage: Eukaryota > Viridiplantae > Streptophyta > Pinopsida > Cupressales > Cupressaceae > Cryptomeria > Cryptomeria japonica. Next base: position 19,397,504 of record NC_081415.1, on the reverse strand, counting down.
GTTAGCTAGGCGTGTCTATGTTTGTACCAGACGCGTCTACGAAGGAAAAGGCGTCTATGTCAAATTCGAGTGCGTCTACGTTGTGCATGCGTGTTTGTGATATGTGGGCACGTCTGTGCAGAGCATAGGCACATCTATGTATTTTAGGCATGTCTGTGCAGAGTAGGCACGTTTGTGCAATATGTAAGCATGTTTATGTCATGAAGGCACATTTGTGTCTTCTAGGTCAAATCGGTAGTTCCGTGATGAACATACGATGTTGATTGGATAAGTTGTTGAGAGGATACACTCAAGCAGTTCCTCTAGGGAAGACTAGGATAGATCAAGGCACTTTGTGATGAACAGGGAGTACCAAGGCAGAGTACTTTGTGATGAACAGGGAGTACAAATATGAGCAGCACTTTGTGATGAACAGTGAGTGCAAATATGAGCAGCACTTTGTGATGAACAGTGAGTGCAAATATGAGCAACACTTTGTGATGAACAGGGAGTGCAAAAACACATAGTACTTTGTGATGAACAGGGAGTACCACTAGGATAAATAGCAACAATTTGTGATGAACAGTGAATGCCACTTGGATAGAGTATCATAAGCACTTAGGATAATAAGTAGCATTTTGTGATGAACAGTGAATGCCACTTTGTCTGACAGAGCTGATTTGTTTGACTGCAGGAGTAACTACCTATGTTGGAGTCACGGGAGAGATTCCCATCGACTCAGAGCTTACGACCGAAGCTGAATTTTGAGGATAGAGCAGTGATTGAGGTTATGGGTTTGCGATTTATTCTATATGTGCCTGAGTTTTGGGCGAACATGGGTTTGCTGACTGCACTCTAAGACTTGCACTTTTCATTTGCCAATGGGTGAGATGACGGTCACCTTGGAGGATGTATACAGGATACTGAGGATATCGATCGATGGGGAGTTGATTCCCTATGATCAAGATGGAGATAGAGATGCCCTGAGATGAGTGTTTCAGGATCCCAGACTAGAGATGAGGGCAGGACACGTGGCATGGGATACCATGACACGGACAGGATTAGCACTACCATCAGTACTGACAAGAGTGATCAGTGGGTTCCTGTGTCCAGATAGGGCGACACGAGGGTTGGTTGTGGGTTGGGGGAGTACATTGGAGACACTGGTGACATAGCATACCAGATATACTTGGGGATTGTGCGTGCTGGCACATTTTTATTATGAGCTTCATCAGTTTGTATACCATGGATCCATAGGATTGGGCTGCAGAGTGACACTATTATAGGTATGGGCTTATGAGCATCTGTCGCTGACCCGACTGATACATTTAAGAGGTCGGGGCCATGGGCGCAGTTTTGTTCACTTATATGATATGATTACCTCGCAGTCATGGATCGGGAGACAAGAGCACTGGCGTAGGGTCATTGATGAGATTGACACTGTGGTATGGAGGTCATACCAAGAGTGTGAGGAGTGAGAGGATGACGCAGTGGAGCTGTCATACACCTTTAGGAGCAGGTATTTGATTGGGCGGATGGCCTATGTACTGGAGAGGCAGTTGGTTGACAAGGTATGCAGGTAGTTCGATAGGATTCAGCAGATGCCATGGGGTTCCGGGATGTATGCTCAGACAGTGAGGGATCAGGCACACTTCGGGCCTTTATTATCATATGATCAAGCAGTGATGCAGCTGGTGGAGATGAATCCCTTGTTGTGGGATATGTGGCCAGAGATAGAGGATGCAGGGATGGATGCAGAGTATACTGCATATTGAGCTGAACATCCATTTCCTCGACTGACAGATCCAGGTGAGCAGATAGATGGAGATGGTGGGGGGGATGAGGATGATGATGGAAATGGTGGGGGTAGAGGTCGGTGGAGGAGGCTGGGTGTGATAGGGGAGAGGAGAGTGGCTCCATGGAGAGAGGGTGGAGAGGAGAGACAGGCTCAGGTGGAGAGAGGCCGAGGTGGATTACCTTTACAGGTGCCAGCAGCACAGGGTCCTAGGCGGGTACAGGGACAGGGACAGGGATAGGGGTAGGGGTAGCCACATGAGCAGCCATAGGTACAGCCATGGGTATAGGGGCAGCCACAAGTAGAGCCACAGGTACAGGGGGAGGGGAGGAGGAGCAAGATGAGTTACTGGAGTTGAGGGAGATCTGCTAGGGACAGGCAAATGAGATCCAGGATCTCTAGTAGGAGAGGGATAGGCTCTGGAGACAGCTGAGGGACATAGTGCAGGAGAGGGATCAGGCCATTCAGTGCTATACAGAGGCTAAGATGGTACTGAGGGAAAGGAGACAGGCAACAAAGGACACAGGAGCTGGTTATGCTTATGTTCTGCGAGCTGGGGAGGAGATAGGCTACTGGAGAGACCTATATTATGGGGTCGTGCCACCAGAGCAGTGGGCCAGGAGCTTCCGTAGACCATCACAAACAGCGATGACCACTGGAGGGAGGGACAGGAGACAGGCGTACACCAGTAGGGTTATGGTCCTCCACCACCACTAGATAGAGGGGACAGGAGAGATGATCCTGGGGCGGGTCCTTCCAGGGCTCAGACTCTGTCAAGGCCAGGTGGCTCCGAGGGAGGGAGTTCATCATAGCCTTAGAGGGATCCCTATGTATCAGTTTTGTACCATTTTGTATGATGATGTAGACACCTTCGGGTGATTGTAGCCATATGATTTTGACATCATTGTATCATGATACTTATGATTATATATATGAGATGATCCATCTTTACCGTAGCTATATGCATGTGTACCTATGTGATGAGATGTTTCATGATGTATGTTTCTATGTGATGGTTATGATATGGATGCAAATATGTACATAATGAAATGCAATATTTTTGTTCTTTTATGTTTTAATATGTTATGCAAATGCAAATGTGAATGTATGAAATGCAGATGAATATGATAGTGCAAATAACTATTTACATAATGAGAATGTAAAATGTGCTAACATGTGTTGTGTGTAGGATGTGATGCATTGTAATATCTATATGTATGTATGAAACACTAATGTGTGGTAATCCAGGTGCAACTACATGAAATGCAAATGTTTTTGGCGTGTCATTATACTCAGTCATTTGATAGTAGGCTACATGGACTTGGGAAGGATGATGGAGGTCAATCAAGAAAGGGGGATGGAAGATAGAAGATATGAAAGTGAAAGAGCTTCTTGTGTGTTATCATCATTGAGCTTTATTATGGCAAAATAGGTTATGACAATTGAGGCATATGTTCAACCCAGAAAGTCATTGTACCCGTTTGCATGGAGATAAGGCAATCATAAACAAGGAATGCCCCATATGCTTGGACAAGTCATAGCATTACTAAGAGACAATCCACAGACAACAAAGAAAAATAGGTGACGATACCCCATCCTCACCTTTCTAGTCAAAGACATCTTGGAGATAGAATCTCTAGTCAAAGACATCCTAGAAAAGCTAAAAGACATGTCACCAGAAAGATAAAATCAAAAGAAAACCAAGACTTGACACCAACATTCACTATAGTCCTCAATTTTAGTGTCTCTTGTCACTTGTATAAGTATTATTTGATTGTGGTCACAATGTTTACTTTCACAAAAAGGATAGATAGCACTGAACCATATGTTGTCTGAGTGTTGAAAAAATTGATTTGTTGAAGCCCATTGTTGTTGTCATGTCTCATCTGAAACTGACTGAATCCATGAAACTGATACTTTATTGCAAAGAAGATGGAACTTTATTGCGGATTGGCGATGCAAATGTTGCTTTATTGCGGATTGTGCGCGGATAGACTGAAGAAAATTGAAAGAAACTGTACTCCTCAGAACATGTGATGCTCTTATTTCCACACCCATTACTAGACGTAGGATTTGCCTTAGCCATAGATAGGAGCTGATTTATTATGAATGGAAAGGGGTGAAAGGAAGGATTATTATGGATGGCTAACAAATCTTAGGTAGATCAATAACAAGTCATGATGGGAATGACTATGTTTATTATGGATGGATAGGTTGTGAGTGTGTACAAAGTGAAGTGATGAGATTGAATCCTGAAGGAGGGAGGAGCAATGTCTCTACACATGGTGTCGGTGACCTGGTTTTCACCATGGTACTTGCCCAGGACGCCACCAAAGTGGTTTTCACCATTAGACGAAATGTTTTTTGTTTTTCAATTTTTATTTTTTTTTGTATTTTGAATTTTTTGATTTTTTCGTATTTTTAAATTAGGATACTTTGAAGAGCTATGTGTAAAACTTACGAAGGTGCATGTTGTTGATAGGATCCTCTAAAGGTTCACCCTTTGTGGTTGAGAGATGATATGCACCAGATCCATAGGCTGTTGTAATGATGTAAGGGCCAAGCCAATTTGGTTCGAATTTACCCTTCTTCTCTCTGTCTTGCTGATTTTTAGGATACTCTTTGAGAATTAAGTCACCCACCTCAAATGTGCAAGGTTTTACCTTATGATGGCAACTGCATTGTTCCTTGATTGAATGATGTGTAGGTTGAGTGACTATCTTCCTTGATGAAGGAACTGGGATAGAATTACTAGTGTGTGGACTACACAGGCCCGTATGTGTGTCACCTAAAGAAGTTTGAGCATCCTTGATAACAAAGTCCTTCAAGTAAGCTCCATTAAAGGTCCATGATGTATCGCCAAAAGGGGATGCATTTGTGGAACAAGTGGATGAGTGATGATGGCTTATGATTGTGAAAAGAAGTGAGAGTAGGATAGCATGATGGAGACTTAGGATCAACAAGTATGCTTTTTGACTTGAAATTTTAGAACTTTTGCCCCCAATTATTTTGATATTAGGGGAGATCAACTCTTTCTCTTTTTTCTTCATAGGATTTTTATCCTTGACTTTGATTTTTGTGGAGTCCAGTAGCTTTTGATTTTGATTTGGACTAAAGGAATTTTCTTTATTATTGACTTTTAGATTTTTCTTTTCAAATCTTGATTTTTGATCCCCAATAAGTGAGGGCTTTTGTGATTCTTGTTGATCCAATTCTGGAAGTGGAGTGGAAATGGAATGAGTGGATGATATGGTAAAGCTATGTGAGTTATCAAGAGGGTTGGCGATACACTCAATAGATTCTTCGTTGGAACCACTCTTAGGACTATTGATATCAAAAGATGCTTGCACCACTAGAGGAGATTTGCATTCAGACTTAGTAGCCACCACACTAGCTGGTTCACACCCAATTCCTTGGCATTGCAAATTGTTTGTAGGTTGTTCTTGTCGATTGAATACCTTAGGAGATAGTGGGAGTTGATCAACATGGAAGATATACTCACCACATCCCATGTCTTTAAGCTTGAACTTTTCTTTGATCTCTGCTTGTTTTGATGTAGAAGCTTTCAATGATTTTGGATCCACATATGCTGAAGATGGAACAACTTCTCGATTGACTGGGATTATTATTTCTGATCTAGGTCACAAATTGTTGCAATATATGAATGGATTTGGATCAACTTTAATAGTCACTTCAACTCCATTGTGTGGAAACTTGATACATCGATGATATGTTGAGGGAATAGCTCTCATTTCATGAATCCATAGATGTCCCAAAAGTATGTTGTATGTGAGATCTAGATCAAGGAATTGAAAAACCACATACTTAGTAACTGGCCCAACTCTAAGAGGCAAGCTGAATGTGCCTTTGGATGAATGCTCTTCATCATCATATGCCAAGTAATGGTAATTTTGTTTGTAGAATTCACAGCTTTATCATAATATCCCAATTGTTTAATAGTGTTCAATGTAAAAATGTTCAGACCTGCTCCTCCATCTATCAGAACTCATTTTATTCGATGTTTGTGTATGAAGGCTTCAATGTGTAATGGTGCATTATGTGGTTAACTCACAGAGGCATCATCGGCTTCTATAAATGTAAGGGAGTGTGGAATGGAAAGGTATCCCACCATGGCTTGAAACTGGTCCACATTCAGATCAGTAGGGACAGAAGTGTCTCTCAAGGTTTTGTCAAGAATGGCTTTATGTGCGGGGGATATGCTTAAGAGCTCAAGGATGGATATGAGCGCGGGTGTCTTCCCTAACTTTTCTACAAGGTCATACTCAGGTTTAGTTGATGAAGAAGCAGTATTTTTAGCGGGAGCACCCTGCAAAGTGAATTTACCTCGACAAGTTGTGACATTACATTCGAAAGAAGATCCAATGCCTTTTAGGACAATCTTGGGTCTTTGGGTATAATTCTCAGGCATTTTGTCCTTGATGATAATGGTAGAGACATAATTGTCCATCGAGATGTGATTGACAGATGAATCATAGTTATAAGATGTTCTGGTATAATTGGTTTGGTCATCTGTGGCTTTAGTTTTTCCCTTGTCATGCTTTGGGAATGGTTCCTTAAACATCTCGTGTTCTTGATTGGATGAGTGTCCTTCAATCTCAATGTCACCTCTATCAATAAGGTCTTGTATGATGTTCTTCAGTTGATGGCAATTTCCTGTCTTATGTTCTTTGCTCTTATGAGATTAACAATACTCATCATCATTCCACCAATTTGGTTTGACCTTTGGCTCATATGGAGGCAAATCTAGAATTGTTATGATTTTGTTTGCCACTAGCTTTTTGAAAACTGATTCTAGTGGTTCTCCCAATGGAGTGTACTTCCTTCGTGACTTTGAAGTTGTTTGAGTATTCACCTAATTGTTTATAGAGCTTGATCTGGAAAAAAAGATTTTTGGTCGCACTGTATTGGCATCCACAACACCATCATTGATTGTATTCTTGTTTTTATTCCAAAATCTTGGCTTGTCTTTTCCTTTATAGTCCTCTTTGTTTTCTTTGAATATTTTGATGACTCCTTGCTCAATTAGGACCTTTTTTGTGGCTAAGCCCTTTTCAATGATGTCCTTGAAGGTGGACAAGCAATCTTTTCTCAAGTCATAACCAATGTCTTTGTTAACATTCTAGGTGAACATCTCTACCATTTATTTTTGTGGAATTTCACAAGAGCATATGTTGGCTAGATTTCTCCGTCTTTGTAAAAATGATGAAAAAGATTCTCCATCCCTTTGTTTGGTGTTGCACAAGGTAGTGACTAATATATCTATCTCTATGTTGTATGAGAAATGTTGGATAAATGCCTCTGCTAAGTCACCCCATGAATTAATTCCAGGTGGGAGTTGAGTGAACCATTCCATAGCTTAATCACCTAAGCTTTGTGGGAATAATCTCATCAAATATGTCTCTTCTGTTGTTACCTCAATGCAAGCTATGAAAAATTGTCTTATGTGTGTCTTAGGATCCCCTTTTCCTCTGTACTTATCAAACTTAGGTGTCACAAAGTGTGTAGGAAATGGAGGCATTGGAATGCTCTTGTCAAATGGATAAGGACATATGTCTCTCATTGTGTATGTTGTCTTCGGTGTATTTATGTCCTCCATTTTCTTTTGTAAGTCCTTGATTTGATGTTCCAAATTGTTCTTAGGTGGAGACCGACTTCTTGGATAGTACCCCATGCCTGAACCACCGAGTGGAGGAGGAGCATGTTGCATATATGGATGATATTGATCATACACATGTTCATATGGAGGAGGTCTATAATGATGTTGCGTATATGGACCACTTGGTATAGAGTCATAGTGAGGAATGGAATATCTGCTTTGTCCATGTATATCATACTCTATAGGCATGTCATGAGTTTGTTCTAATGTGTTGTCCCCAAATTTGACACGGGGTTTCCTTGTGTCCAGATTTTGAGCATGCTTTTGAATATCCAATTGCTTTGGTGGTTGGTCCTTAGCATTGGTATGTGATTGAGTATATTTTTCTGGACCTCTGGTTTTTGAAACAAAGATGATGGTGATTCAGGTACAAGATGTGGTCCTCTATTGCCTCCACTATTAGGCCTCCTTTGATCCATGTTGAGGTGAGGTTGTTGCAAAGGTTGATTTTCCATTATTTGAGACATGTCAAAATCATGAGGGATCTTGGCTCTACTTTGTGCCATCACTTGTAAGAAGTATTGTCTATCTCTCCTCATTATTTCTTCAACCAATCGATTGAAATAGGGATCCATAATGGAGTCTTCCACTTCTGTTGAATGTACTGAAATGTTGTCCATATTGTCATTGTGTGTATCATTGTTGTTTGTTGTGTCCATGTTCTCAATATTTGGAATGTTTCTATAGGCATCCATGTCAGGTAATGTGGTATGATCATAATTGAAAAAGACATCATTGTCATACTCATAGGCACTCATGTTTGCGGACTCTTGAGCCTCTTTAGCTTCTCTCCTAGATTTTTGGGAACAGGTTTCAACCATGAACTAGGTCTTGACCAAGATGCATGAGACTAGATAAAAATGGAAAGAGTATGGAAGACCAAGAGCTGGATGGAATGTAAATGAATATCAGGTGTACTTGCAATGTCCGAAGTGTAAGACCAAGTATGTATGTAGTAGAGTAGGTGTGACTTCCAAAGAGATGATAGTTTCTCTTGATGAGGTAAGTTGACCTTGACTCTAAGTAAGACCAAATGAGACCCAAAGGTGATAGACCTTGATGAGGGACCACTTAGCAAAATGTTGTATGTAATGTGTTGACAAAGTAAGATGACGATAAGCAAGTGAACTTTTGATTCAAGTTTAGACAAATGTGAATGTAATATAAGGTGTAAAGCAATGATGGACTTTGTGAGACCCAAAGACAGGTTGAATGCTAGATGAAAACCCAGAGAGATAACCTAGGAAGCTCAATAAGTCTGAAACTGACTGTTCTTGTTTGCTGGACTGTAATAGTTTTTCAATTTTGAACACAGATGTGCCTGTATACTTCATAGACACACTTAAATGACATAGACGCTATTCTGTTAGACACATATGCATTTCAGAGATTTTGTAAATGCAATGTTTCTCAAAGGACACAGACGCGTTTCTGCCCTTCACAGATGTGGTTCTGTCAAACACAGATGTGTTTCTAAAAATTTTGTGCAATTTTTCCAATGTGTGAAGTTGCTTGTTGTGACCAAATCTGAATGTTTGACTGCTTTTCATGACAAGAGGACACAGTTTTGATGAAGACTCAATGTTTGCAAGTGTTTAGACTCAAAATGACTCCAAGAAAAGTGTGTTGTTTGATGTAAAATTGTTTTGCATACACTTGAAAACACAAAAGACACAATGTTTTGATGTTTGGTCTTGAATGTTTGGTTGTTTAAAATAAGTCAAGCACAATTCTTATGGTTGGCGAGGACAATAGTTGTTGATTCCCACATGAGGCTACGCTATTCAGAGCGGATACTTAGATGCTTGACCCCATTGGCTCCACCCTTGGCACTCACTTCTCGGGGCAGCCAAGCATCAGTCCCCACGAAAGCTCCCTGTGGCAAACTTTGTATCTCTACTAAGAATCGTATGTGTGTGGGCCACTCCAAAGGTCCGACCTCCTACCCCAACAACTAGAAGGATTTTGGTGTCTTAAACAAAAAGGTGCTAGTAAGGGCATCCACTCGTGTGGCCATACATGCGGCACTTTCAGCTCTGTAAATACAGAAGGCTCCCAGCCGGTAGGGGTTATGCCTTACAACTGATCAAATAAATTTGATCAAACGGGTTTATGGGGAGACATAGTGTCGGTATGAACTAATCAACACATGTTATCCATAGTTTTCACCATGGATACAGTTGTTTATAGTGGTTCGGAAGAGGAGGGTTTTCCTCGCTACCACTTGGGTCATTCTCTCCTCACTAGTAGTCCTAATGACCACATAGGGAGACAGGCCCTCTAAAGATTAAACAAAAAGAGTCTATTGCTCAAGACACAAAAGACATTGGTTCAATTTTAGTGCACCAATTGAAGTGTTTGCTAGTCTACAAAAACAAGGCACACAATAAAGATCAAAAACCCTTGCCAAGGTCCTGCAACAAAGATCTATTAGTAGTTTGGATTGTTTCAAATGATCACCCCTTCCTGCAAGCACACAAGTTAGGTAAATTTTAGATCCAAAAGACTTTGTAAAATAGGAGTCTTCAACAAACAATTTTGCTTTCAAGACAAGCTGCACCAATTTTGTTAGCTAGATCTGAAGATGTTAGCTCAATGTAAACCAGATTCGAAATCCGAATGACAAAAAACCAAATCAAACAAACCAAAATGCAACAACTGAACACAAACTCGGTTATCAGTAACACAAACGCTATATAAATTCTCAAACACGGTTAGATCTGACATAGACGCAGTTCCTAAACACAGATGTGTCTGAAGACCTCACAGACACGACTAGGGAACACAGACGCGTTTCCTGGAATCTGCAAAAATAAAATATTGTCGAAGGCGCAGACACAATTCCAGATGTCAAAGATGCGACAAAAAATCAAAAATGCAATCCGAAAGTATGCAAGTGCGAAAATATCAAAATGTTATCGGAAATGTCAGATCTGCAACTTCAAAAACACGAAATCTACACAAAAGATGTTAAATGCAAAAGGGACAAGAGTCCCACCGGGCATGTCAAAATGTATACGATAAAAATGGATAGCAACAATATTGAAAGACTAAATGAATTTAGCCACAAAACCCTAGCCTAACAACAAAAAAGATCCACCATAACATATGAAGATTACCTAAGACAATGCAAATCAAATGAAATCACAAAGATTATACCATCACATGTCCAATAGGGTTTGGATCTCCATTCTTCCTATCTCCATTGATCTTGCTTGATATATTTGGTCTCAGATTTTATGTGCACAAGAGTTCAACAAAGAATGAAAATGTGGTTGCAAATAGGATCTTATATCAAAGTTCGAAAGCGTAGTGTAGTCAATTGATTGGTTAGGGTTGATAATGAAAGAAGCATCTCCTTGTATAGAAGACACTATATGAAATGAAGGGATAAGATTGAGAGATGTAAAAGATAAATGGTCGGCTATGATTAGAGGGTAGGTAAATAAAATAAGAAAATAATGAAAGGGTAGGTAGTGTATGAATTAAGAGATGAATGACATGTGTCATAGGTAGAAAAGGTTAATGAATTAATTAAATAAATAAAGATTTATTTAATTAATAGAGGAAGTGGGATCAATTAAATAAATATCTTAATTAAATAAATAAGATATTTATTTAATTTAAGAAAAGGAGAATTTAAATAAATAAAAGTATCTATTTAAATGAGAAATAAGGCTAGAAGAGGATAAATGAATTAATTAAATAAATAAAGATTTATTTAATTAATAGAAGAATTAGGCTAAGATAATTAAATAAATATTTATTTAATTAGACTGGACAATTGTAGATGTCTACACAAGTACAACTACATCATTTTGGTGTATCACCTCCATTAGGATAGGTTTTCATTGCATGCAAGCTTTCTATCCCTTTTCCCATAAAAAAATAAATTGAAAGAGATTCATCATAAAGGAAGTTGACCTATAATCCAGAGATTCACCTTCACTTTGAGCAACCCACAGGATCAAAGGTGTTTCCATGTTTCACAAGATTGTTGAGCTTTCAGTTTAGCATTACAGGTGCAATCCTTCATGACAACAATAAATTAATAAGTCAGACGAAAGTCGTGATTGCTTGGTGGTGTGTATCCACACCAACATTTTTTCCTCAGTATCCACACTTGTGTGAGATGCGTAAAAATCCTTTTGAGGACTAAGAATGGGTTCTTAAATGAGTCGTCGCCGCATGGGTAGACACTGGGTTCCACTGAAGTTCCCCCACTATGAACCAAATTATTTTTAACAACCCCAATCCTTCTACTTGTTGACTCAGGTGTTGTGATACACGCATATCGAAGGAATCCCTCATGTACCCTTCAAATTGAGATAGTAAATTTCTCAAGATCTTTGGGTCCTTATAAATTCAAAGCTTGGTATGCCCGAGAAGTGTGTGACATGGAGTGGAGTTAGTGCTACTGAGGTTCTATCTATCCAACTGCATGTGGTATTCTGGGCAAGGGGATTCAACAAGTATTGTCATTTGAGTAGCTTAGGAAGTACATGATTGCTAATGCATTTATCATACTTATGTGCTTGTTGAGTTTGGTGTCATAAGAATTCTTTTGTCAAAATTAGCCTAAGTTGTAAAATGTGTCACAATTCATGCAATCCAGCAAGTTCATTGTCGTCCTCTAGCGGGTTTGTTGTCTGCTATAACATGATTGATATACTTAGCGTAGTCATTGTCATTATATACTCTCGTAGATTTTCTTCTAAGACCTGTGGGTTCGCTTCTTACTGTGGCGAGTTTTCTCTATCTCTGTCGGTCTATTTATAGTCTTGGCATAGCAAGTTCACAGTGTACTTTTAGCTGGAGTTTCATAGCTGTCTAGAGTAGCGAGTTTGTTGTCAACTCTGGCGGGTTCGCTGCCAATCATCATCAATTTCCTTAGTCGGTTATACTATAGCATGTTTGCATCCTATTGTGGTGGGTGTATCACATGTTCTTGTGGGTTTGCATTATACTATAGAGGGTTCGTAGTTTTGGTGGTGTTACGCTGCCAAAATCTGTTTGTGTCACATTAGAATTTTATCTCATTTGAGCTTATGCCTTCTCTAGCAGATTTGCTCCTTCGATCTTGTCATGCTATTGAAACTTTGCTAGTATTGTGTTGTATTTTTAGTCCATCCCATTGGTGCTTGGTCTCATGAGTTGGATCTTGTTAGGGTGTCCTTTTCAGCGCCCAGATTCTGTCGGTTTCTCGCTAGACTATCGTCTTTTCACGTCTCGCGACATTATTATTGGTATCTTTGTCATCATTGATCTTGTGTTAGTTGGATCTTATCGCCTTGTTGCATGTCTATTTAGCAGTCAGGGATAATCTTTTCAATTGAGGTCGTTGTATTTGTCCTAGCTGACTTGCAACATCAATCTTCTGGTATCTATCATCATACTGATCATTTTGTCATCTCATCCTTTGCTTCATCGACCTAAGTATTTTTGGCCCTCATGGGCCTCATTGGTCTCGAATTGTCGGGTAGCCTATATCTTTTTTCACGACGATCATCATTACTCCTTGGACTATATTGGATTATATATTTTTACAGTTTTTTTTTTGGAAATACTTTTGCATATCATTTTTAAATTAAAAATACTTATTTCTTTTTTTAAATTACAACGATTCTATTCTTGAATGTTGTTTTATATACAAATTTGCCACATTAATATTTTCTATCATAAAGTCCAATTTTATTTTATTTTTTTCATGCAATGTTTACAGATATCTTGCTATATTGTTTGAAAAAAAACAAAAAAAAACAAGTAATTTCAACTATTAAGTTGCAACGGATCAAACTTAAAATTTTCAAACTAACTTTTCAATAATATTAAATCCATTTTATAATATCTTTCTTATCATTTAAAAAAATTTAAAACTTATTTGTTTGAAATATAAAATTACAATAATTTCAATTTTATACTTTCAAAGAAACTTAAAAAAAAAAAATTTAATTCCATTAAGATATTAATTTCAACTATTAAGTTGTAATTGTTCAAATTTAAAATATCCAATGAAAATTTCAAACTAACTTTCCTAATAATACTTCTAATTTTATATTTTCAAAAAAAACTTAAAAAAGAAATTATAATACCATTAATCTCCTCCACAAAACAATTCCATGTGTTATGTGCCATTATTGTGGAGTGAAAGCGAAAGGGAAGGTTAGCCGGCTGGATCGCACTGATTTGTTCGGACCGAGCAGAAGGTGGGGGTCGCGCACAAATAAGAAGCGAAAGGTGGGACCCGCTGCTATTTAGAGGGCAATAAAGCGCGGTTAGCGAAGAGAGTATATGAAAAGGCAATTTTCACCTAATTTTAAGTGGATGATTAAAAGTCTCCATTGGTTTTTAACCTCAAATGAGCGCAGTTGAAAATGCATAAGAGCTTACAAAGGATTGAATGTGGAGCTATCAGTTAAAAGGCGTCACGATATCTAAAGCTTGCTGGGAATCTTTGGGGAAAGAGCAATAATAAAAGGAAAATCTTTCTATTCGAAGATGGAGCATTGCAAATTGTATCGGGATTCAGTTTTATAATAATATTTATCATACATTATAATAGATATTTGGTGCATTGTAGGGGTTGGATAGTCATTTTTATTGCATGTGCTTATAACGCATAGTTTGATAGAGTGTGATATTTAAAAGTGAAATATAATTGATCAATGTCTCTAATCACCATCTTCCAAGGTCTTGGTAAACTCATTATCATTGAATCACTATACTCATCTAACTCAATCTTCTTAAAGTAGACACCAAACAACCATAGTTTTCTCACTCATCATTATTTTATTTTGGTTCTTGTGGCTCCAAATCCCATCATACTATTGGACTCTCCTTACTGTGTGTTGCGATCAATAAGACCCAAGTCATTATTCTTCTTTGCTCTCTTAAAGGTGAGTCTATTTATTTTAATAAAATCGATGAAGATATATATAAATTAGTTCCTTTCACTAATAGAAGAATTTTAAACTTGGGGCAACATGCAAATGACTAGTGTGGTTCTTAATGAATGAGACCCATCTATAATCCTTTATATTATTGCATCCTCTTGTGCCATAGTCTCCTTATCAAGCTTTATCTCTTCTAGATATCCTTAAGTGTGGCAAATTTGATCACTTTGTATGAATGATAATTTGATAATTTTAGTGCTATATATTTTTTGAAAGACCTTTAGGAGCCTCACTTTCACCTAATCATCCATCATACAAGAATTTTTACTAGGCCTTTACACATACATCTTTATATTCAATGCATAGGAAATCATGTACAAAAGAGTGTTGAGCCTCTCTCACCTCTTTTAAATGATAGGTTGAAGGTGTTCAATATAGAACTACAAGATAGATTCTTTTGCTTGTGCACCAAATTTTATTTGTGTAAATTTATTATTAATAAACTCATACAACAAGCATTATTGATAGCACTCCAAGCTCCCCTCATCAAGCTTTCATTGTCAAATCAACTAAGCATTTTAATGGAGGAATACTAAGGCTATTGTTAATGCTCTTCACTACTACGTACAATAGTCTTTAAAATATTTTCATATATTATATCATTTATCAAAATCTATATGTTGAGTAGTGACTTTACTCCATGCAAAGTTAGTGCTACCAATATATCTATCAGGTAGTGGTTTTCCTCAAATCAGAGTTGGTGCTACCAATCTATCTATTGAGTATTGTACTTCCTCCAATTAGAGTTGGTGCTACCAAATTTATTTTATCTTGTACTAATTATTCATTGTCTATTTTATCAAATCAAATCTAGTAATTTGTGGAGGTAGAAATGCCAAAATGAGGATTTGACTAAAGCAAGCTCCTAAATAGCCACCTGATATTTTTCCTCTATCTTCTTATGTGTAGGTCAGGGTCATCTAGGAATATGGAAGTGTGCATTCTACAAGTTACTAGTCCACTATAATGGTGCAACAATACATATTCATTGTAGTCCACTCAATGCACTAGCATTTGAGGTTGAAACCTCCTCCACCTAGTGACAAGTTCGTCCTTGGTTGTATATTTTATTTTTGTAGATATTAAGTCTTCATCTTTTATAGTTTAGTATATTTCAACTATTTTTGTTCTTTGTATTTCAAATATTAAGTACCAAAGTTGTCATTTAGCATAGATAGATTGCTTGTTACTTTTTTTTTTTTTAGAAGTGTCTAGTAATTTTTTTAACATGATTGATGATGTTGGTATGACTCACCCATTGGCCCCACATGAAACACTTTTGATAGAGATTTATGAACCAATGAGGTCACAAATAGGGGACCCCATATCCATTTATCAAATCTCAGGCTCAACATGGATCGACAAAGGCATGAGCTTGTGATCACAATGGACCAGGGGGTTTGAACCTTGATGGTCATAAACACAACACCACCACTTAACCAACACACTATGTGAAGAACCCCTACTCTACTTCTCTATAATTTTCCTTTAAGTACATAAGTTAAATTTGTCTTTTTGAAGTAATTGATAGATTTTGTTATTTAAAGCTATATTTTTTCTCAAAGTATCAAATTCCCTCTTTTACAGGAACACTACTAGGTCATGTAAGAATGCTAGGTACAACAATTAATATAGCGAAATAAACACATCTCTATACTTATATCTAGCCTAATTAGATCAATACAACTATATATAAACATTAAATAATGTAGATAGACAGGTGTTGGTACTGATAATTGAACTAAAATATATGTCATAATTTAATAAGAAGATAGAGGGGCTTAGCTCTCAAATTAATGATGGAAGAGTGATGTTAAAATTTTACTAAAATAGTATGTCATTATCATAAAATTATCCATCTTGGTCTAAATTGCACTATGAGGACATAACCATAACTTTTAGGAACCGAATTTGATGCATGATACTGATATGTCAAAATGTGCACCCAAAAGCCTGTCCACCTTGATCTCTTTTATATTTGAATGTGTCAAGGAACTATTAAACACCTTTGAGGGGTCAATGAGTTTTAGTATTATCCTAAGAAAAACTCCTTGATGAGCCATATTGATAATAATGTTCTAATTGAAAACACCACTCATAGACATTTAGATAGCACCATGTCTAATGACAATGTAGATACAACCATTTGTCTACCCTTTATAAATTAAAGTATGATACAATTACTCTCTTTGATTTCCTTACGAAAATAAGTCATGCACCTTGAATGCTTTTAATTATTATGGCATAACAATATGTCACACAAATGTGTCCTAAGGTGACTCATAAAGGCCAGTAGAAGGGGGTGGAAAAGTTTGGTTTAAATTTGAAGATCTAAACTTAGGTGATCATTCTCGAGCACTCCTCAAGATTAAGTAGGTCAATCCTACATTACTCATAAATGAATTAAAGGGACGAGTTGGTGATTTCAAGACAAAGAGAAAATGTATACAAAAGCATATAAATAGGGGCAAAATAATGATAAATAGGGATCAAGTAATGAACCAACAACGATATACAACTTGTTAAAAAATTTAATTGTGCTAAAACATTCTCATTAAACTAACCACAAAACTAAGTAAAAATAACATAAATAATTATTAATTTATCATCTAACAATATTATATATATATATATATATATATATATATATATATTTGATATCATGAGATAATCCAGTGACCCAGCCAAGTTACCGAGCCAAGTTACCGAGCCACACCTTACCTCAGTCTTACTTTTTTTGTCTAATTTTAAGTTAGTTGAAACTAGAAAATAATATTATGTTATTATAATTTAAAAATTAAATTAAACATTGTTAATTTTTAAAATTTTAATATATAGTTATTATAGACTTATAATTTTATAAAAAATATAATAATTATTATTTTTAATTAAAAGTATATTTTTTATTTAAATAAAAAATAGAAACACATAATTAAATTTATTCAAATTAAAAACATTCTTAAAAAGCTTATAGTCGTAATTAATCCCACATTACAGAATTTTACAAAAGCAGCTAACACATAAACTATCGTAACGTACGAAGAAAGCAACCAAAGATAGTCTAACGAATCAATTAAAAACATTCTTAAAAAGCTTATAGCCATAATTAATCCCACATTACAGAATTTTACAAAAGCAGCTAACACACAAACTAGGGGAAAGGACCCAATAGTCGTGCACCCTAACTTCACGCTTCTCAAAATCCTACTTGGAAATTTTGAATCACTCCGATTTTTTTACAGCAGCTTACTTGGCAAGTCCCCTGCTTATAACTAAGGTTTCAGGGCCACATCATCAAATATGATGCCACATCAGCATGCTTTTTGCCAAGGTGTCCAAAACAGCCCCAAAAAAAAGTGAGACCAATAGGCGTGCATTAGAGACCCCAATAGTTGTGCAGCCAATGTGGCATCACCTGATTGGTTACTTTTTACAATATTAGTACATTTCTTAACAACTATTGGTACATTTCCTAACAACTGTTGGTACATTTCCTAACAAAAATTGATATTTTTTGTTTCAAACAATAGGTTTTATTTGTTCAATTTTTGGAACAAAAGGTATCAACAACCCTCACAACAATTGGAACATGCTCAACTACTGGGTCCTTTCCCCTATCGTAACGTAGGAAGAAAGCAACAAAAGATGGTCTAACCCACGCTTGACTATTGATTCCATTGTTAGAAGACAAAATCCGACGCCCCGCATTGGGCCCCACCAAAAAGGCCGAGCCCGTACTAAAGACAAAATTCGACGCACCAACTCCAGTACCGAGCAAGTTCAATTAGGGTTGCAATGTACGGCCTGTCTATCAGGGTAGCCACGTGTCCACACGACGAGTTTCAGAGGGGAGTTGGTCCCCCTTGAGTAGGTGAGGAAAAAGACAAAACAATCCTCTGTTGAAATGGATTGGGTTTCCGTTAGAGAATCTTATGAATATAAACTTTCCTACGGCCCGCGAGGAATAGATGAGATATAAAAATGTGCTGATTAAAAACTTTCAGTTTAGAAAAATGGAAAAGGTTATCATCATTTTTTTTTTCAACATTACATATCGTTTATTTAAAATTAAAGTAATTAGCATTTGCATCAATGAGGTGTAAAGATTATGTTGATAGTAATGTATATTTGAATAATATATTGGAGGGTATAAAACAAATTGAACACTATAACATACCACAAAAATGTGTTAGCCCTGGGGCATCGTGTATTGTCCATACAAGCATCGCATGGAATTGAAATTGTCTTTGTTCTATTGGTCTAGAGATGTCATACATAGTGACACCATTCCATAACTCCAACAACTCGTCGATAAGAGGCTCGATATATACATTCATATCTTTAACTTGGTACTTACCTAATCAAATGGTCAAAAACATTACATAGTTATTATGACCATTTTACTGCAATATTTATAATTAAATGTAGACGACTATATTTAAATGATAAAATACCTCAAACAATCATTGCCAACATTATGTGCTCCCTATTTATTGACATCCATGGAGGAAAGTTATTGTTGATAACAAAAACAGGCCACACTGAGTAAACAGATCTCATCTCTCCAATTGAATTGACACCGCCCGCTGCCAATGAAAGCCTGAGATTACGAGGTTCTTCTTTAAAGTGTGACCACTTTTCCTCTATGTTCATAAATGTTGAACCATCCACAGGCATTCGAATAATGTCATCTCGACTTCTATTGCGTGCATGGTAATCTATAAATTGTGCCAAGCTAGTGCACTTGAATAATCGTTGCATACGTGGAATAATGGGAATATAGCGAAGAACCTTGCAAGGAACCTTTTTTGTTATTTGATTTGTTCGATATCTACTGATATGACATTTAGGGCATTCAGTTCGAAATTCATGTTGTTTGTGATATATAATATGATCATTGGGACAAGCATCTATTGCTTGATACTCCATTCCAATATCTTTCATAATGGCAGATAATTCTTAGTATGAGCGAGGTAGAATATTTGATAATGGTAACAAAAACTCACCTATCAATCTATAACAAAAATATATAATTTGTTAATATAAAGAATATTAATGGTACAACACGATTCACCATTTATTATGACATATATGACATACCTTAACATATGTGAGATTGTTATGTTGGATAAACCATTCATAACCTTCAAGTTCACCAACAACAATACAACGAAGAGAAGAGTTGTCCCGGAGCCTTCGTAAAGGGCCTCAGATGCCTTCTCAAGTAGAGAGACATCATGAACAACATCAAGGTGATCTTCATCATCATGATTAGTTGCGCCGGTACTAAATGTGTCATGGATCAATGTATTTGTACCATCATCTTCAATTGTGTTTTGTGGCTCATGATCGTCATCTTCCATGGGATCATTATCTTCAGCTTCGATATTCACACCTCCATGTTCCTCCACTTCAAAAACCATATTCTCTCAGTTGTGTTGATCCATATCATGTGCTCCAGGGTGCTCGACCTATATAAAATTGATAAACATAAATAAACCATGATCATGATCTCATCATCAAGTGATTTCTTATGTGTATAAATTTTTAAAACAATGTAATGAAAAACTTACAAATGGATGATAATCATGTCCACCTTCAATGTGACCATGCAGCCTACAATGTTTCTTAGTTGTTTTGATTAGAAGTCTTCTAGTCTTTAACCCTTTACAAATTTTGCAGTGACAATAACATTTTCCATCACCTTTTGTTTTCAAGTTAGACCACAATCTAGCAGTTGTCTCCTTATTTTGTTGAACATTGCTGATATTGTTTGACATGGACTTTCTTCACAGGCAAAAAAATTGGGCTATAGAACTAGTTATATAGAAGTTGAAATGTTAGTTATGAAATCACGTTTTAGTATAATATACCAAATTAAATTACTTGAAGATAGAAATTCTGCAAATTGAACCAAAACCATTTAGCTCTTCTTTTCCATCTCAAAACATATCTAATGGCTTTGTGGTATGCAATCCTTGTATCATATCTTAAGTTGACTAATGTCTATTTGGGGTAATCCATGAGTGTCTAATGTGAATTCATTTTCAATGTTGTGAAGTCATCGAGAGTATGGTGATAGTCATCCTTATAGGATCCTCTCAATCTTGTCCAAATCAGTCTTAAAGGAAAGTAACTATCCATTCCCATGCTCATGCATACTTACATGACTAATGTTGCCCTTGTGTATCCTAAACATTGGAGAGACCTTATTTGACTTGCCTAATCAATGTGGTTGTTGTCCTAATATGAAATACTGAGTTCTACCCTTGCCTTTGCATCAAACTTCTCACATCATGTTTCTTCAACAAAACACACTAATATGAATTGATCCAACACCATGAGGATAGGGTCAAGTATCATGGCAACTAATCATAATATGTGAAGATGGGGTTCACACATAAGTGTTGGCTCTCAACAATGCCACACTTCCAAAATTGTCAGTCTCAAGACTTCTCCTATTGGGTCAACACTCATTGATGGCCACAAGGCCAAATCAATGTATGTAGGCTTCGAACTCCTTACTCTAGGCTTGGAGGACCCTACACAAGGTCTATGAACACTCACTTGGTATTACAATAGAAAGAGCCTTCCTCTAGAACTTTTTTTGCAACACACACATCATTGGTAATCATTGTTATGATGGATGGTCTATTAGGACAATAAATAAAATGCTTATTCTTTTTCCACCCTTTGAAACTACAACAAGGTATTTGACTTGGCAGGGTCCCCACACATCACTTCAACACCAAACATTAGGCAATTCAACCTTTTGCCTTCTCAATGCATTTTTTTTTGTCTTTCACTGGTTTTCTCAATCTAATACATAGCGATATCAAACCTTTCATGGCATCATCACACGCGCAAACTTCCCCATATGTCCCTGCAAGTCTAATATATTAAATACATTTCACTTAGCACTATCTGGTACAGATTCTTTTGTCCTATCCATATAGAATGTTTGCACACCACACTATCATCCTTGACTCATGTGTATGATGTAGAGGTAGGGGCATGTATAATGGTTTCAACATACAAAGTCAATGATCATATAGTCCATTCTTCTAGACACCCTTGGATATATTAATTGGCTTCTAGGCTTGGGAAAAATAATATGAATTGAGCCAACACCATGAGTATAGGGTCAAGTATCATGGAAAATGATCATAATTTGTGAAGGTGGGGTTCACACTCATTGATGGTCATTTTACAACTCACCTTGAGTCTACATGAGTTCCAGAAGCTTGTGATAAGTATGGATAATTGTCTCCTTCCAACATGTAGTCTTTTCATGTTTTAGGTGTCTACACACTATGTTGTTGTTAAGTATTGATGTAGTCTTAAGACATCTCATGACTCCATTACATGTCCACACTTGGGTTTACAAACACAACTTTCTCAAAACAAAAACAATATCACTAGTAAAACTATGACTGTGACAATTAATACCCTTAGGACAGTCATAGAAATTTAATCTATTTCATTTGGTTCTGATCCAAAAACCCTTCCGAAGGTTGCATAAGGTCCCCTCACCTCTCTCTTTTTCATCAACCACTTCAAAATACCAATTGCTTGGTCTTCCCACCAAATTTTTCACTCTTACTGCCTTTTACTGTCTAATACATAGAGATATTAGACTGTCCTCATGCCCAAACATGTACCAAATCTAATTTGGAGCCCTGCAAACAACATAATATGATACATATAATGAAAAAAGGTCTTCCCACACATTTGGGTAAATTTATATGCATGGGAGACCAAACTATTCGTTATTTACCCCTATCTGTAAACACTAGGTAGGGTTTTGACATTTTTTGGAAAAAACTATGATATCTTCTTTAAAACACAATGAAATTCAATGCCACAAAAAGAAAAAATGAATTTAACTCATTTCTCTACCACATCCAATCAACTTCCTATCAAATTATGATGATTTTCACAATGAAAAATGAAGAGAATCATACCAAAATGTCAAAAAATGCACATAAAACCCCAATTTAATTAAGAAAAACTCTTGGATGGCATGCCAAAGTCCTATTTATTCCCATCCAAGTGGGTTACAACCTCAAACCACCATAAAGTCACTTTCCAACCATATTTTTAAGAATTTGCTACAAGAAATGCAAAAGTTGTCATGGCAAAATGACAACTTTTTTCCCAATGGACCTCAAACTTTCACAATTAGGTCCCAATACATGGATATTTGAATGGTATGAAAGCTTCCAAAGAGGGTAAATCTTGCACACAAATTGAATTGACATAAATATTACAATAAAATATTTATTCAAATATGCAATTAACAATCTCCATGCACATCAATCCTCTTCACATTTAATGTCTCTCCCTAGCGTTTCAATTTTTTAGATAGTTATGGATTTGATCAAACACATGACAATTATATTTATGGTAGAGTTTCAATTATATTTATGGCAATTATATTTATAGTCTTTTCTATTCTTCTTTCTTGCATAGCCTGTCTCTATATTGTGCCATGCACCATCTCTACAGCCTTCCAAAGTAGTGTTATGTTTGTTCATTGCCCCTTTTACTAAACTCTATAAACTGCAATCTTGTATTTATTTTTAATCGATGCTTTCCTACATTGTTTGATCTTCCATCTTGTTATAAATCTCCTCTCTATTATGCTTTGATGGATGTCGCATCCTGTTGTACAAACCTCACATTTTGGCATTGGTAGAAAGGATATTAGAAAAGGCTGGGGAATATGGCTTTTACATCTACCAATTGTCAATCCATCTTGTGCATATGGCTTTTACATTTAGAAGAAATAAATTTGATAAATAGGCCATATGGTGGATGATAAGTGAAGGATGTAAGTACTAAAGGTGTGGCACTAGTGGCTTTGGTACATGAAGGTGACTAGAGGTTGTGGAAGGAGAAATGGTGGAAGTTGGATCTATGGTAGAGGTGAGAATAGATGTTATTTACGCATGAAAATATTAAGCTAATACTCATAAAATAGCTAGGAATCCAACTTAAGGCAGTCTATTTGTTAATAAATTTCTCTACCATTGAGCTACTACCCCCTTTCTTACCATTCCATTGTTGGCTTGAGTGTAGATTATTTTCAACACCCATTATAAGACACGTTATAGGTTCTTGGGGCTCCTAACCTAACCCAACTTTGATAACATTTTGAGCTACTACTCATGGAATAGTTAGGTTACCAAGATATGAGCTTTTATTTGTTGTTAAGAAGCGATCTATGACTAAGTATTAGAGGATCTTACTAACTTGGGTATCATGCTTTTATGTGTCTCTGACATGACTCCTAGTAACTATATAAGGATCTTACTAGTCCTAGATCTATGCCTTGTCTTTTTGATATGGTTCTTAGTGAGAATATATGAATCTTACTAGTTATAAATGTCATAACTTTGTGTTTTGCACGCTCCATGTGTGTTACCAATGTTACTCATATTACTCACTTTGTACTTCCCTTTTATCTCAATATTGTGGATTGACAATATCATAAGTCTTGGGAGCTACCACCTTTCCAAACTTGTAGTCATCTTGACTCTTCAATATCTTGGTGAAAGAATATTTGGTTTCTCCATATTTTCCCAAGAGTACATGAGCATAATTTCATACTCTTGCTAAGAGGGGGCTAAATATTGCATCATAAGTTGTATCTCTTTATAAATATACACTAGGTTTGGACTCACTTTAGTGGTTGTGCCTTATTTATTCCTAATTGTACTTAGGTTTGAGAATGTTTCCATAAATTTGGTTCATTCCCTTATTCATGATGTTCCTCATGGCTCAATTTTCTAGGATTAGGGTCTTGGGAACCCTTATTCATGGAAATTGGACCTAAAATTTGAAAGATGAATGTTGGATTCGCAAATAGTAGGAATTTCCTCTCCAAATTTAGACTTTTCCAAAAGTTCAATTTGAAAAGGTGCAAGCTGCATATAGATACAAGTCTATTTCTCCTTTCAAACCCCTATCAACTCCAACCCTCGTCTACCAATTTTTCAATCAAGCAATTCAAATCAATTGAGCATATATCTATAATCAAGGAACAAGGCTTTCAAAGATACAACTTTGCTACATCAGTTATGATCAACTACATTATGTTTTTCCATGATGAAACCATACACTAACATGTTCTAGAAACATTAAGGCTTGTGTGGAACTTCATGCCAAGCATTTCAAAATTGAGGTATATTTGTCAATTTTTTATTTACATTTATGTTTGGAACATATTAACAGAAACTCTAATGTTATGAAGCTTCCTCTGCTAGATACCTCCCTAGAACTGGTTCAAGATGACCCTCGTACACATTTGTAAATGTGCAAGGAAACACAATAGACAAAAAAATAGTAGAAAAGGAAGATGGTTTTCCAGCTAAAGACCTTAACATAAAACATGAAAAATTTAAGTAACTATCTGGAACTACCTCACTGTTAGAGGGGTGTGGTTGATAACTACAAAAATAGTTTGACAATGGCCTCTCCTACTCTATCTTCTAATGAGAACTAGAAACTCATCAATGCTACCCGCGAAAGGTTGATCCTTTAACCGGTTAGCTCGTTCTTCGCTGTGTATACGTCCTAGTGCCATGGTAGGGGCAAGGTGGGAGAGAGAGAAAAGAGTAAGAGAGGTTGATTGCCCTTCGGGCCGTAAGAATTCATGATGGCTAAAGGGGAAGACTGAACATCGACAACTGAGGCATGGGGGCAACATTAAAAGACTTCCGATGATGTTGACCTAGGAACGACACAACACAGGTAGTTGTGAAATGCAGTGGATAGATCAAGCAATGGGTGGGATGCAAGCAATTCCTCATATATGCAAATCAATAAATGAAGGTGAAGATTCAGCTACCTCGAATGGTGAAGATTCTACCTAAGGAATTCCTCATATTATGCAAATCCGAAATTCCTCATGCAAATATTATGCAAATCCGAAGATTCAATGAATGAAGGTGAAGATTCAACAATTCCTCATATTATGCAAATCCGAAATGAAGGTGAAGATTCTACCTCGAATGGTGAGTGTGTTGCTTGATCTTGCCAAGGGTTGGGGTCAACGCAGAAGCCTGCACGGGATTGAATGCACAAACGACTTGCCCTCTTTTTTTTTAAAGTATAATGCCCATTGTCATTGAAATTTTGATGAACGCGGACACTTTTTTGAAAAAAAAACAAATTTCATTGCTAATGCCTTCTCCGTCAAAACCAAATGTGAAATTACCGTCGAAATTATGATGAATTCGGGCATTTCTTAAAAAAAAATCAAATTTGGTCACAATACACCTTCTCTGTCAGAATTCTAGACCAAATGTATTAGTGTATCCATGTGTATGCTTCGTGTTTTCCATGTTTATGCTCTATATTTTTAATTCATATTGGTAGATGACTTAGTTTGAAAAAATTAAAATTGGCATTGCTTGAGGACAAGCAAATTTGGGAAGGACAGACTGTAATGTCCCTACTTTGAAATATAATAATAATAATAATAATAATAATAATAATAATAATAATAATACAAAACAAGTTTCTACTTTAACATGTGAAGATAACCATAAGACATCTTACAAGTCTGCTACAAATGATGACCGCCTTAATATTCACAACCCTCAAATGCTTGCAATATGGTGAGTTAATGTTGATTGCTAGCCTGCCACTTCAAAAAAGGCTATTTTGCAATATATTTTTAAATATGCATCCAAATCAGAAGAAAAAATAAATTGAAAGCTATATTGACATGTTAAAAAGAATAACAAATGCAAGTGACCCCGATGATAGAGCTTTATTGGTATATCAAAAAGTCATGATGGGTATAATTGCTAATCGTGAAATTGGAGCATAAGAGACATGTCACATGTTGCAAAAATTGCCTCCGGTCATTTGTTTACTTGAATGCAGGCAGAAAAATCTTGCAATGCATAACAAAATTAGACAATGAAGATGACTAGGCATCTAATTATATCCAGTCTTATATGGAACACCTTGTTGAATTGGACAAAATGTTTCTTATACAATCAACGCAAATGTACTCATATAGCCATCAATTAAAAAAAGAGAACTGGATAAGGAGGGAAAAAAAAACAATTGCTAATGTTCACTGTCGCTTTATAGAACCTCCAAATTAAGACAATTAAATTTTTGAAACATTTTGTTGGAGTGAACTCCTCCTCTACAAACCTTTCCACAATATATCAAATGGCATAGGAATCACAACATAACAAATAATAATAAATTGGAGGTTGCTAAAAGAAACAAATTATAGTCCTTGGCACAAAGTACCATGTTGCCTAGCCTGGCTGCGGTCTAGATTAAGCAGGGATTTCATTTCACATGCGATCTCGCTCTCGCCATAACTAGTAATGATGTCTTTTGATTGGCACACCAGGTTGTCTACCCAATCAACGCAGGAATTGGCTTCCCTATACATGTGTAAAAACACACATTTCAAATTCCTCACTAATTTTCTTAGTCGCTTTAATAGCATTGCTAATTGAGCAAGAAGGCGGGAATTTCATATTTAAACAGTTGATTATGTTCAATGAATCTCCTTCACACCAGACTCTAGTGCATTTGGCTTCCTTAGCAAGGATCATCCCATAGTAAGCCGCCATAGCTTCAGCTACATGGTTTGTCTGATTTCCTATAGGAATGCTTTTTATGATTTTGCATTTTCCCCATTCGTCCCTAAGGACCACCCCACATCCAGCAACTCCCAGGTTACCCTTTGAAGCACCATCAAAGTTAATTTTCATCCAACCATTGGGTGGGCTAACCCATATCATGCCCTCTCTAGGATTGATCTAAAAGTGCTCTTGACCCTTTAATCTCCACTTGTTGTAGATAAATTGATCATCCTTGTCTTGAGGATTATCAATTGCTCCTATGATATTCATATTTTCCACTATATTTCTTTTTATTTTCTCAAACACAATTTTATCCTTAGAAACCTTCTCTCTGAAAACTCTGTCATTTCTCTCTTTCCATATACCCCAACACATATGAGGTAAGGAAAGTTCCACAATAAAGTAGTAGACTTATTCCTTCAAGGATGATGCCAAGAGTTGAAAACCTCCTGAATCGACTCTGGGAAGCCCCAACTGATTTTGAAGTGTTCCAGACATCTTCCCCAAACATCAATAGAGAAAGGGCAATGAAAGAGAATATGATTGATGGTCTCCTAATTCTACTTGCACATAGTACAAACACTAGGCATACTCATACCTCTTTTTCTGATATTCTCAATAGTTAGAATTTAATCTTGAAGGGTTGTCCAAAAAAAATGTTAATCTTAGGGGTGAGGCCTTTCACCCAAGCCTTAGCCCATTATGGACTTTCCATGTTAGAATACTAATGATGATAAAGAGAAGCCACAATGAATGTACCACTTGCTGTGAGTTTCCAAATTAATTGGTCTTCATCTTCAACCATTACCATAGAGTTCATGGTTTTGTTCAGACTTCCAAAAGACTGATCCACTTGAGATAAATCCTTCCACTATCCATCTTCCCAGTAATCACCCACCATAGATCTAAATCTTTCCTTGCACTGGTTCTGAAATCTGCTCCACTCAGGATTTTTAGTCAAAGGGGACTCAAGAAGCCATGAATCATCCCAAAATTGGATAAGATTCCCTTTCCCCATCTTCCATTTTGCACCTCTGACAATCAAATCTCTTGTTCTAGAAACATTTTTCCAAATATTGGAGCCAATTGGAATATTTTCTACTTTAAAGAAGCTTAGAAGAGTTGGACATTTCCTTTTATACTTGTCCCATATCAGTTTCCATTCTCCCTGATTTTTATACCCTCTCCAAATCTGCTTGGCCATAAGGTAATCATTAATGTCTCTTATTCTTTTAAGACCTAGTCCTCCCTTTCTTATTGGCTTGCATACTTTATCCCAAGCAATTAGATTCATTCTCTTCTGTTCCTCAACCCCTGTCCACAAAAAAGTTCTTTGGATCTTTTCAATAGCCTCTGCATACTTGGCAGGAATTTTAAAGAGACTAATCGCATAAAGAGGGATACTTTGAAGAGTAGAATTCAACAGTTGAACCTTACAGCTTGGCTAAGAAGAGAACCCTTCCAGCCAGTTAGCTTCTTGTGGAATTTATCCACTGAAGCTCCCGAGAAAGTGTCAGGTGGATCATGGCATAAGGGAAGCCCTAAGTAGGAAGCAGGAAGACTCCCTAATTGACAACCCAGGATATTGCTTATTTTAATCCTCCTTCTCTCCGGGGTGTTGATAAAATAAACAAAACTTTTAGACCAATTAATAAGTCGTCCAGTAGCCGAACCATAACTGTCCAGAGCATTCTTTAAACTTCTAGAGTCCTGCACCGTAGCTTTCCCCATTATTATAGAATCATCAACAAACTACTGATGGGAACAGAGTTGATCCGCTAAAGATGGATTCAAACCACGAAACTTCCTCTTCTCAACAAGCTTCCCAATACATCTCCCCAAACACCCCGCCATGATAATAAAGATAACTAGGGAAAGAGGATCTCCCTGCCTGAGTCTTCTAGAGGCTTTAAAGAAAGGGGAAGGAGATCCATTCATTAAAACAGAGAAAGAAGCCGAAGAAACTTATTGTCTGATAGTCTTGGAATAGTTATCCAAAATGGTGGTTCATGGTTTCCTAGCTCTTATAATCTTAACCATAAACTCTTTATAAAAATGAGAGCAATAAATATTAAATATTTGAATGCCAATTTGTCAATAGTATTGTTTGCCTCATCTTATTTAAAAATTAAACATCTATGCCACACATATAATAAAATGTGTCACCCTATATTTTCCCTTATGTTTTACTATACTAGGCTAAAAAGAGGAACTTGTGGCTCTCGAGAAATGTTGGTAGCCCTCACTAGCATGGTAGCAAGTGGTTTTATTGATCTCATCATTACCAAACAATATTTGGATCTATGTCATATTTAAGTGACAACTAGTCACATGCCCTAACACCTTATAACTCAATGCCACAAAGAAAATAAAAATTGCATAGCTTACTACCACCTAATGTTGTAGATTTCTTACATTTTATTAGAAATTATTTTAAAGGGACTTCTTATCAAGGGGGCACTCTCGTCATCCCCACATCTATACTCTAATTCTCACATTCAACTACCATTTTTAGATCCTAAACCACCTCATCATTACTCATGTTGTGAGAACTCATAATGAATACTTTAAATGGTTGATTAATGAAAATAATTGGATTCTTCATGTACCTCTTTATTTTTCTCTTCCTCTTGATCTTTAGTACAATGGAAAAGTGTTAATGATGAAATCGATTGAAATGATGAATATATTATAGTTTCTTTGATATTTTGAGTTGTGGGTGTGGCACATTAACATGTTTTAGTCAAGGTAAATGAATCAAATATTAAAAAGTTGCCTTTTTTTTTTCAAAAATGGTCATTTTCATGTCTAGGTTGTAGGGAGTCAAAAGGCTTCACAAAGATCCCCATGTCATCCCTATATTCATTGGCATCCCCTCAACATCCCAAGAATGGGAGACAACTTGAAAACAACCCTTGTACGAGGGAATGTCCCAAAACAATCCCCTCTTATCGTGATTGTGGGTTGGTAATGGAGAGACATCTCCTATGCATCCCCACACCTTAAAGACACTATCATTTTGAGAAAATAATATTTTTTAGTTGAGGAAGCTTCCTCATGGAACAGTATTACAATGTCGATGCCAAATTTCATATTCGTAAAATAATGGCTGTACTTCAAAAGTAATTTATTTAGTCTATACTTCATTAGGACAAACAAAATTATATCAAGCCATGTTGTTTTGCTCTATTTGAAAGCCTTTTAATAAAATAAAGGTTTAGCTAATTCAGCCATTTCTAGTAGGCATTGGTAATGTTTGTCTATAGTTCTCCTATTTTCCTAAAACATAACATAGAGATGATGAACTACTAGTAGCAGTGGGTGATTTATTTAGGATGAATATCCTTATCACCCACCCAAAGGAATTCACAAAGAAAACAAATAGCTTCTATATATTTTTAATTGGTTTAATTTATATTTTTGTCTTTCATATTTTATCATTACTAATCAATATTGCAAACTTATAATAGTTTGTGGCAAACTTCAAGGAAACTTTTCTATACCAAGTTAGAGATATGTACTTTTCTATCTCAAATAGGAGGACAACTTAGGTTGTAAAAAAATTGTACTATAGCTTCTCATAATGTATGTTAATCAACATTGATGAGCTTGGGTCGAGAGCATTAGTAACAATGAGATGTAATTCAAAGCTTTTAGATTGCTAACCATCACCCTTCAAATGTTAGAAAACTTAATAGTTAAGGAATGAAAGAAAAGATAAATATAAAATTGTTACAAAAATTCTTCCAATCCTTAAGGACTTATGACGGTCCTCTCAAATATTCCCCTTTCATATTGTAGTCTTCAATTTAAAATTATTATATTTCCTAGAAAAAAGATCAAATATAGTTGTATGACTATTAAACTTGACTAGTGTGGACCTAAAATTGAAATTTTAATCATAACCATTACACAAATACGAACCAAAATATATAACTGAAATAAAAATTAGCAAATATATTTCTTTATAAGAGTAATTATAAAGACAACAGAAATAAAAGATGGTCTACTATCACCAATACATCATAGATCAACCCAAGCACGTCAATTATCCACCCTCATGTGGAGAAGCAATCAATTCTCCTCTTAAAAATATAGGAGAAACATTGTTCATTCCAAAAGACCTAAATTGAGAAATTATTCTATACCTCTTATAATTGGAAGGGTACGGCATAGAAGAGGAATTTTATTGGTATTTATCCTCTCTCATAAAATAATCACCCTCAATATATGAATAATTGATTCATCCTCTACTATTTTAGCTAATGTTGTGCAATAGGCCCTATGAATGTATGAAAATGTGAATCTAACACTAGTACATTCAGGGCTGATTTCCGACGACCTATCGTCAGAATTTCAACTACTATTCATCGTACTACCGACAAATGATACCATCAAAAACTTACCGTCGAACATTCGGTCGATGCCATTTAACGTCAAAATTTCGATGACATCCTGAACTCTTCTAACGGCATCCATGTTCGCTCCTCCAGCCAAAAATGTCGACAGATGGACGTTGGAATTCCAATGACATCCTGAACTCTTCCAATGACGTCCATGATCGCTCCTTCGGCCAAAGATGTTGTCGGATGGACATCGGAATTCCGACGCTCACCAAAAATATACATCGACTACGACTATGAATATCGTCCGACAAGAAAGTGTCGTCAGACATACATCATACCCGTTGGATGTTTCTTCAATTAGCATCGGAATTCTGACGATGATGTTGTTGATCCGACGGTTTCACTATTGGTGCAAAGTTGTGTTGCCGTCGGACTTCCGACGAAGATTTATTTTTAAAAAAATGAAAAATTTGCATGCCAATTACAATGGTGCTTGTTGGTTTTCTTTTAGAATGTGGGGTATGATTCAGACCTTGACCTCGGTTTTGATACCTCGGGTATTGGAGGCTATTAAGCCTATTGGATGGGGTCTTCAACCTACCCATTCCCAAACAACTCACCTTCTGTTGTTCTTGGTACAAGTTGATGTTTGGGCACGATTTGAGTTATAAAAAATTGTGAAGTCTTGAAACAAGACAATTTTCCCTTATTAGAGATGGTGTGAGTCTGGTTGTCATGGTGGGTACATGATAGAAGCTTGCGTGTGAGAGTTAGAGTTGAAATAGTTTTCTATGTAAGGGTGGGAAAGTGTTGCATTTTGGTTCTAAGGGGAGATGGATCTAACTTCGTATGACAAATTAGGATACACAACCATGGTGAAAAGCTTGAAGAATCTATTCATGTTCTGATCAACCTTGGGTGTTAAGGACTTCTATAATTTCATTAAATGTTTGTCATTGACAAAGTTACCTAAGTTACCTTTGGTCAAGTCATGGTGTTGGAGTTCTTGGACAAGAGTGTTTACTAAAGCTTATAATTCAATTATGCAATGAAATTTAAGAAGATTAAACCATTTTAAGAGGATCCTCCAATATCCATGGCCATGATGTAGTGAGCTAATGATTCATTTTGTAAGGTTTGTAGCATTTTGTAGATTGTGTAGTTGATCTCCCATTATCTATTAGGGAGTAGGAGACACTGATTAGGTGACTCCATTGATTTGTTTAGGTCGATTTGACATTTTTTAATTATATGATTTGGGTTTGCATATGAATAATTTGAGTATTTATTAAGGTGCATGTTGGCCGTGAATTGTGAATGTGAGGGTCATAATTCCCAATTGTATAACACAAGTAGTGAAAATATAAAAACATCTTAACAACCCAAATAGTTATGAGAGTTGAACTTTAGGCTAGACTTATTTGTAAAGTCAATAGTGAATTCAAATGATAAAAAAAATACAAGGAATTCTGGTTATCTTTCATGCTAGGGCAACAAAAGATCATGTACAATATATAAATAATTAGTTTTATATATATTTTAACTTTACTCCAATCAAATAACAAAATATCCTTGTGATTGACCAAGCAAAGTGATCTAAACCTTAGAAACTAATAAACTTATCCTGATGTTTGCCAAAAAGAGTGATTCAAAACCTTAAAATATTAATCTTTCCTTGATGATTTCCAAAGAAAAGTGATACCGAACACTAGAAATAAATAAAAGTATATGCATTTTATTTATAAAGTCTAAAATTATTAACTAAAGAAATATGCATATATAGTGCATGGCATCTTTCAAAAGGAATTTAAAGCGTTCACCGAAGGAGGAGAGGAAAGTTAGATGTACGGGTGCTATTAAGTTTAGAGAAATATCATTTTGGAGGAGATGTAATTCTAATATTGTGGTTTGGAATTCTCTATTCAGTAACATTCATTTGGCTTTTGTGTGTGTGATATGCTTGTGTTATAAATCTCTGAATTACAAAATGGATACTTGTAGTCTGACCTTAGATATAGAAATGTTGTGCACAATGAATGACGATAATAAGGAAAAGAAATACCTGAAGTTTTGCCTCAAACCCAACAAAGCCAGATTGATCAATATTCTTAGATCTGGCCATGTCTACTAGCATCAATCTCCCTCCCACGACAGGTATATCCAAGGTTATCAAATAAGCATGATAATGGAAGATAGAAAATAATGAATTGTAGGAAGATCTATTGGAATAAAACAAACTTAAAACAGTAAACATTATATTAAAAATAATTGCCCACCTCGAGAGTGTTTTATTTTTCAAGAGTTGCTCAAGTCCAACAATTTCAGACTCATTTCTTTGACTTTCCACTAGGCTGACTTCTCCCTCTTTATCAATCAAATTTATTAGTACAACATTTAGCAGACATATAACAATTTCTCAAACCAATTAAGAATGAAATATAACGAAAAACAAACTCAGAAAATATAATTTCACTGCAAACCATTCCAGTACTCCAGCCAGTAGTATTGTAATTGACAGCTCATCTAATGTTGAAGTGTTGCAGCTGTATGGGATGTTACTCTAAAAGTTGAACATCAGAGTTGATTGGATTAAAGAATTTAATAAGACCTTCCAGTTGAATAAGACATTAATTTACACAAGCTCCAATATTAGAATTTATTGCATTACAAAGTTGAATAAGACCCTCCAGCTTCCAAAAGTGCAAAGAGTCAACTATACATGATGTTGTCCAATTATTGGATTCAATATTTTAAGTTAGTTGGGGAGCTATGCCAACACAAGTTGAAAACCAACCTGAACAAATGAAATTTTGGCACCATACAATTTTAGTTACATTATCAACCACTCTCCCATTCAAGTTGATGTTGAAAAAATCAAGGTGATCATGATACCTAGCATACCCATGCAAACTCAAATAATTGCACAGCCAATAAAGAAGTACATATAAATACATGAATATATTTAAGGCATGATTTGAATAAGGATCATACATGTGAATATATGTATGTTATAAAGCATGGGATGTGTTGGTTCCCAAAACCACAGATTGGAAATCACAGAGTATTTCCACTTCTAATGATCTCTCAATCAATCTTGGCCAACAAACAGGAATGGTCGCAGACCAACTTCCATTGCACTTCAGGCTTCGCTCAACCTAGGCGGGTAAACCTTATCACCCAATCCACTCTATTGGTGTGAAAATTTTCTTTAGCGAATTTAGAAAACCATATAGCTCCAAGATGGAAATTGTTCTTGAACCCGATTTTATTATTTGAAAAATATAACTGTTACTTGTAAATGAATGTTTATAAAATGATAATTGTATGATTTAGAAATATATTTCCTTAATGAAGCTCACTCTGAAAATACTTGATTCAAATATATAAAATCAACAAAAGACCACTGCCTTAATTCCTTACTGATTTCATACCATTTCAAATAAGAGATTCTATGTATAACCTTAAAGACATTTTTAATAACTTGTTAATGAAACAAGATCATCATTTCAAAGGATTCTATATGATTTGTAATTAAAATATAGCATCAAGTTAGTCTTACTGAATTTAACCTTGTTGTGAAAGACCAATAAGACAATTTGAAGTTTGTCAATCAATCCTCCAAACTGATATTCAAACTGAAAATCAATCTTAATCACAACAACATAAGACTACACAATGAAACAGTCTAGGTAAATAGATTTATCTAAGGAACTAATCAATTCAATTGAAAGATAGATACCATAATGAAATAAAAACACTTATATATTTATATTGAAAATATAATACTTAAACGAGTTGATTTCAGCATGTATCGTCCACTAACTTGATACTTCCAGACAACGAGTTCATAAGAAAAACATGAAAGATTGTCTTGATAAAAACTATAAAGAACTTATGTCATATGTTTATCCTAAAAGATCATGTATATATAGATTCAGATTTAGTTTGAAGATGAAAGGGCATACCCTTTCATTAAAATTAAAACTAACAAAAAACTAACTAGAAACTAACTGCCTAAAAACTATCCTAACAGACAAAAACTAACTTAAATACTGGACACATTACGTAGAAGCACTTGAAAACAATAGTTTGCAATGTTTGAAAATAATTTTAATCTCCAAGGACCCTACCACATTTCTGAATATGCTTCAAGTATTCTTCTGATTTATAGGTGTCTGCATCATGGATCAGGTCTCTAACAACGATCTCCCATGTGATGAACTTTTCCATCCGTTGCGTAGTCCTTCTCAATTACAATCCATCAGAATGAGTAACGTCAAGAGAAGCACTGAGAAGGGTCTGACATTCTAAGAGCCACTTGTCTTTATCCTTGATTTCTCCATTCTGATCTATCAACTCTAAAAAACCATACCGCATTATTTCCTTACATACATCAAATTCACTCTTCAATTCTTCTCCAAACCTTTCATGTGCATCTATAAGACCCTTTATTTCTTCAATCAGTTTTTTATTAGTACCTGCCATCCTCTTATCATGTTGCAATGTTCCCAACCTGTTGTAGATCCGATGATGGGACAGGGTAGTGTCCATGTTCTTATGATATAGAGTCCAAAATTCTCCCAAAGGTATCAACAATTTATTAAATATGTTTGTTAGAAATATAGAGGAAGTGTTTGATCTCACAGTTTGAATTTGCCTTTGGATCCTCTTATTTTCTTGTAATAAATCTTCATATTTCTTTTTGATTTGGGATCCATCATGAGTCATTGGCAGTGGTTGACCTCCTCCTCCTAGCAATCCCTCATACAAACCTTTATATTGATCTCTCTCTTTTACCACCTTGATTAATTGTGCTTTATTAAACCGTGAAAGATCAATACCCATATCTGTTGTTATGTTATAATAGGGTCCACTTCACCTACCTTCAATTTCATTATGTGCCCAAAGGCCTTATCCACATCAATGATTTTTTGTCTATTGTTAGGAGGGTAAAGAACCCATAACCATAGAGCTTCCTCGTCTTCATCAAATCTTAGATATCTAATTTGAACTCTTTATTTTCTTATTTCAACATATTGTCAAAAATGAAAGATGCACTTAAGTCCCATCCTAGGAAAACAATAACACCAACTTCAATTAAAAGTTGTCTCCCTCTATGAGGGGTCATAGTTGTGACCACTGCATCAATCTCTTCCTTAAGTTTTCTCAATAACTCTGCTTCATTTTTAGGGGTAATATTAGGGACAGAGTCCCTTAACTTCTTTCCTTTGAAATGATAAATAAAAGATTTAAATTCCTTAGACTAAACAAATACATCATCTGAAACAAAATCCAAATAGGCATCATACCGAGCATCACTGTGAATACTTAACCTAGTGATAACTTGTTCCTGCAAGTCTGGTTCCTCAACAATATCAGGTGCCTGCTGTCTGGATATGGTTTCAATATCCTCTGATTCTTCTTCACCTTCCCTTCTTCTGCTTCCATTTCTTGTAATATCAGCCTCTTCTTTTCTAGGTCTTTATTCAAATTATCAATAACTAGTTGGGCTTCTTCCTCTTCCATATTTTGAAACAAGTCCTCTGATTCCACAGGAATGTGCACATAATCTACCAAGCTCTGTCCTTTCTTGCACATACGTATGTATCCTTCGAGGTCATAATTAGCTCTAGCAATAAATTTGAACAGATTGTATTCTTCAATTAGCTTTCTGTCAATGGCCTCATAGGTCCTGGTTGATACAATAGTAAAATCTGCGAAACTAAGGGTTCTAGGTAGAAAAACTTGTTTGTGCATGCTTCCAAAATGTTTATCATTTGATACACCTAACTACCTCATAATTTCCAAATAGGCAATTCTGTCTAGTACAAGTTTTGGCAATAGATAAGGGTGTCCTTCAAAGCCATAAATCCTAAAACAAGTGAAGTCCTTATGCACTAGCCAATCACCCCAATTGTGGTTCACCAAACCCCTATCATCAAAGGTAGCAGGTCTTAAGAATTTCTTAATTTCAAGTGAAATTGATCCCCCACATGGGACACCAAAAAGTTGATATAATAGTTTTACAATCCATTCCTCAAACTTAATTTAATTTGATCTTCCATACCGTGAGTCCCATACCGATGTCCACATCTATATAGGTTATTGTTTTCCTTCCCTGTCTACTATGTTCAATCATAGACTCAATGGCCACATGCCCTGATGTCTTCCATAAAACAAAATTATGTGCATCAATAATGAATAAAACTGAAATGTTGGTTCCTTATTGTCCCTGAGGTCCAAGAAGCCCTCATGTAGTTTCTCAGCAAGGTATGCAGCATA
Source organism: Cryptomeria japonica (assembly GCF_030272615.1). NCBI lineage: Eukaryota > Viridiplantae > Streptophyta > Pinopsida > Cupressales > Cupressaceae > Cryptomeria > Cryptomeria japonica. Next base: position 19,359,852 of record NC_081415.1, on the reverse strand, counting down.
ATTAAAGAGCCTTGGTTCATAAATTTGTATATTAGTTGCTAATACTTGAGGCCCAATGTTGGCCACATCCGGAACTTCAACACCCCCCACTTGTCCACATGACATGTAAGTATACTGCAAGTAATCCCTAAATATGTCCATGCTAAAAGGGGGACCATCCTCATCAGTCAAACCACCCTTCTCAGCCTTATGAAAGGTGAGATTCCACCCTTTATAAGTAGTGTCCATTTTCACAAATTATTCTTCTAGTTTCCCAAAAGATAAGGGCGCATCAGAATTAAAGGCAAGTTTAAAAACTTTGTCTATGGTGCCTTTGTTAAACCTGATAAATACATCATCATTTGGAATCTGTATGTACCTCTTTGCAGAATCATAATTCCTAACCAAAGTTTCCAACAGTCTAATATTTACAAACACATTTGGAACAACCAGCTTGCCTAAATTCGTCATCCACGGGTTACAAATTGGACCTTCCCTATTCCGTCTCTAGAAATGAAATAGGAAAAGTTTGTAACCCCTTACCTTAGTCCACACATCTCTGACCCTCTTAAGTTTGTCCTCCAGTTGATCTCTAATAGGCAAATGTTGTTTTGATCTTCTGGATTTCGGCCCTAGTGCTTGGATTTGGTCGATCATGTCTTGGTTCAATCTCCGTGCAGGAGGAGTCTCTAATTTTTTTGGTTTCTTCGATGTGGACTCAAAACCTTTAGAATTTCTCTTTTTACCTAAAGAACTCGAGGACTCCATTTCTACAATTGTGTAGGTTTCTTGGCCATAGTTCTTCAATTATGTTATCTACTTGAAGAAGATACATTGTGTGAAGAGTTATGAACATAGATTCTCTATTCATGTGCTTTTATTTCTCGAGTGCGTTCTCCATTAGCCTCATGTGAGCCACCAATTCAATTGAGAGCATTAAATATAGGTCACTTCTAGTTTCATTTTTAATTAACTCTACAACGACTTATCGGTATTACTTTTTTGATGAAATATTTCCTTGGCACCACAAAAACATTTTGTTCTAAGTTATTTAATTGGCATGTGTTTTACCGATGTTTCCATCAAGTATCAGTATAGCCTGTCAAGCCACATCCTGATTACTTAGGTTACCTCGATGGCTTGTAACTATTTGCCGATAGTGTTTTATTATGAACATATTAGTGTATGTCTTCCCGATAGACCCATCAGGTATTGGGATAGCTTATTTCCTTCTACTCTGATAACTCATGTCTTGCCGATGGCTTTGCTAATAAGCTTTCTTCAGGGTAAGTTACACCGATGGACAAATAAACCTTTTGCTATAACCAAACATACTTATCTTAATGAAATATCATTTCTTACAGTGTTATATATAAACAAAAACCTCTTAAAAGCTTAAAATCGGAAATATCACATAGATCCTTCTCTTCCCAATCAAATTTGTTGAGATGAAAACCTAATCATACAATGAGGAAATGGTGAAGGAGAACCCTTTAAAGGTCTCCCTCCTTCTTGTTTTGTTGATGTTATGCTTCTTTAGAAGCCATTGTACATAAAATAATGAGCCATGTGCTCATAGGTCCTAGTTAGGGTCCTAGTGGAGATCTTAGGGGTCATGAGTCAAGATTGTGATTTTCTTCAAGATGCAAGGTATGTGTGTCCTAGAGGTGTTTAGGGGTCCTTCATATCATGGTGGTTTCCTTAGGTTGGCCCATTGTGGGTCTAGGAGTCATGAAGGGCAACATTGGGAAAGTTGCTCAAAAGTTGCATGACAACTTTTAAAGGTTGTCAAGCAACTTTTCCACCATGTTGTCAAGTTCTTTAGGTTAAAATGGAAAACCCTAGTTTGGGCACACAGAATGAGGTATAGGTAGTATAAGTACTTGTAAAACCTAAAACAATGGGTTGGATGGTCAGACATTGTACGACCTAGCAGAAAGATCAGACTGAGACTGTAAAACTGTTACCAGTCAGTTTGAATGAAGAAAATAAGCAAGTTAACAGATTGAGAAACATCTGAATCTATGTGGAATGCCTAACATGGTGTAATTACTTTCATTTCAAGCAATTAGTTTAGGTTTTTACTTTCATATTGTGTGTGTTTGTAAATAGTTTGTGAATTGCAGTCTTACTGTCCAGGTTTGGACAAGATTGTGTAAATGAAGTCCTAACTCCATTCCCCGTTGTGGAACCACCGTGAAACCATGGGGAATGGATTTGAAGACCTTGTACTATAGTCCCAAGAAAGCAGGGCCCTTCAAAATGTAGGAAGGCCAAGAAAAGACCTACTCCTAGGCAAGACTAGATAGTGCCCGATTAGGAGAGGTTAGATTACAGAGGTCTTGGAGAGCAAGGTTGGATAGAGGAGAGTACATCCTTTGGAGGAAGTGTTGAGGAGTGTTTGAAGCTTCATTGGTGTGAAGGAGGAGTCTCCACCAATCCAAACAGGGCAGCTATAACTCAAAACACTCACTGTGACCCAGCCAGGCCCTAGAAACCCCCACAAAACCCTTGAAAACCCCCAAAATTCTCTCTAGGCATTGTATGGCCACTTGGAGGCCCAAAACCTAGAAAATCCTTAAGCCCTTGCCAATTGAATGGCAGTCCATTTTGGGATTTAGGGTTGTTTGTGCATCATTTGTGAGAGGGAGCCCTAGAAGACCGGTTAGAAGGCCTAATTGGTCCTAATCCTTGTAGCCCTATTTGAAGGCAAAAACACAAATTTGTGAAATTGGTAAGGGGTTAGAGTCTTGAAACCTCTTGGGGGCACATGAATGGGTGGATAGATGATGAAATAGACCTCAAACAACCTTGCTAAGACCTTGGAAGGTGTGGAACAAGAATAGCCCTTATTAGCCATAGTAAGGGATTTTGAGTCTCATGTGTAGGTGAGACCTTACGAGCAGCAAAGCAACTCATTGGTGGGTGGATTGGGCAAGGTCAGGGGATTTTTAAAGAAAAGGAAGTCCTAGAGACCCTAGGGTGTGAGGAGAACACCAAGTGATCCAGGAAAAGGATCCGAGAGCATAGACTAGGCTAGTCTATCCCATACCCCATCCCATCAGATTGGTATCAGAGCCTGTAAAAGACTTGTTGGACTGTGTATGTCTCTATATACTGGTGAATCAGTAGGGGAGAGTAGAAGGGTTACTAATGCAAAGATGGCTAGAGAAGTGGAAGAGCAGAAGGAGAAGAATAGACTCCTTGAAGCAGCAATGAGTGAGATAAGGGATAAACTACAGGAAGTGGTGGATAAGAGGACACATGAACCTTGGGAGGAGACACCAAGGGTAAAGGAAAGAAGTCTATCGACTTGGATGACATTATTCCTGAACTTGATCCCTTTCTCAATGAAGAACCTTTTGTCAAGGCTATTAAGGCTTTGAACACCAAATATTTTGAAGGATTGCCACATTTCAGTGGAAGAATGGACATAGACACTATTATGGAAGGATTGACGGCATGGAAAACCACTTTGAGTGTGAAGGAGTGACAGAGGCTCAGAAGGTTAAAGTTGCTAAATCATGATTAAGGGGAGCAAATTTGACTTGGTGGAAGTACCTACAAGAAGAAAGGGTCAACATCGGAAAGCTACCTATTGCAAATTGGAAAGCTATGGTGAGTAAGATTAAGGAGAACTACTTACCAGAGGATTATGAATTCCAACTTCATAAGAAGAGACAAGGATTGAAGCAAAAAGATCTTGATGTAACCTCCTACACCGAAGAGTTTCAAAAGCTATGTTTTAAAATCAAAAGTTCAAGAAGATGAATCTATTAAGGTGGCTAGGTATCTAAGTGGCCTAAAGTGGAATATTTAGGAGGAGATAAGCCTATGGACTCCTACTACTATACAGAAATGTCATCAGCTTGCTGTCAATGTAGAAGAGAGGAACAAAAGGAAAGGAGACTCCAATAATAGGGGTAGGGGTAGAGGTAGAGGTAGAGACCAAGTGAATCACCGAGGTGGTTACAAAAGCAAGACAAATGAGTGAAGGAACCAAGGAGGAGCCAAGTTGACTAAGCATGGTAGTGAAACCAATCTCAGCGAAGGAAATTCTAGAGGAAGAGGTGCACAAGGTGGTCCAAATAGGGGTAGAGGTACCGGCAGAGGTAACTCCTATTTTGCAACCATGAAATGTTACGATTGTGGACAATTGGGACACCCGACATATAGATGCCTTGACAAGCCTACCACATCAAATAGTGGAAAGAGGGTTGTTTATGCACAAGAAGACTCTTCAAGCAGCAAGACACCGAATGTGGATCAGATTTAATCAAAAGTCGGTGAGAATATGATGTTCAATAGGATTTTGATCAGACAACCAGTTAAGGAGGAACCCAAACATAGGAGAACATTGTTTAGGATGAGATGCAAAGTTCTTGGTAAAGTGTGCAAGGTGATAGTTGATACAGGCTCAACTGACAACATCATCTCCGAAGAGGTAGTTAGGAAGTTGAAACTCACAAGAATATCCTACACCAATCCTTACAAAGTGACTTGGTTGAACAAAGGAAAGAGTGTGCTAGTCAATGAGCAGACTTGGGTAGAGTTTTCTATTGGACGGTACAAGGATAAGATCCCTTGTGATGTGTTACCTATGGATGCATGCCACTTATTGCTAAGAAGACCCTTGCAATTTGACAGGAAGGTGATCTATGATGGAGAGGAGAGCTCCATATCCTTTAAGAAGGACAACAAGACCATCAAGATCCAGTCTTTGACAGAGGATGAAGAGGGCACTTCAAAAACACCTAGTGTTTTAATGGCTACTGGTAAAGAGTTCTTAAATTTGCTATATGAGGAGGAGATAGTGAAGTGTGTCATCTTTGTGAAACCAAAGGAGGAAGAAGACAAGTTGCAGGCAGAAATACCCAAGGAGGTGAAGCAAATGTTGCAAGAGTATAAGGATATAGTGAGTGATGGAGCACCTGCAACACTCCCACCTAGAAGGTCCATAGGTCATCAAATAGAATTTGTTCCCGATGCATCGTTACCTAACAAGGCTGCATATAAGCTCACACCTGATCAAAATAAGGAAGTAGCAAGGCAAGTGCAAGAATTATTGGAACAAGGACTGATTAAGAAGAGCATCAACCCATGTGCAGTCCCGGTAGTGCTAGCATCAAAAAAAGGAGGTAAGTGGTGACTATGCACTGACTCAAGGGAAATCAATAGGATTACCATAAGGTATAGGTTTCCTATTCCTAGAATAGAGGATCTAATGGATTGTTTAGGAGGGGCTATGTATTTTACCAAGCTAGACCTTAAAAGTGGTTATCACCAGATAAGAATTAAGGAGGGTGATGAGTGGAAAACTGCTTTTAAAACCACAGATGGATTGTATGAGTGGCTTGTGATGCCATTTGGGCTTACTAACGCCCCAAGAACCTTCATGAGATTGATGAATGAGGTGTTGAACGATTTCACAGGCAGATTTGTGGTAGTGTACCTAGATGACATTCTCATCTATAACAAGACCAAGGAAGAACACCTTGAGCATTTGAGGTTAGTTTTCGAGAGGTTGTATGAGCAGAAGCTATCCATCAACCTAGAGAAGTTCGACTTCTTGAAGAAAGAGCTAGTTTACTTAGGATTTGTAGTGTCTAAGGGAACCTTGAAGATGGATCCAAGAAAACTGGAGGCCATCGTGAATTGGCCTGCACCTAGAACAGGGACTGAGGTTAGAAGTTTCCATGGATTAGCTCAATTCTATAGGAAGTTTGTGAGGAATTTCAGTGGCATATGTGCACCAGTCCTTGACACCATTAAGGGAGGACTTAAAACTAAGTTTGTGTGGACTAAGCAAACAGACAAAGCATTTCAGTTGTTGAAACAGGAAGTAGCCACAAAACCTATCCTTCTCCTACCTACGTTTGATAAGCTATTCACTTTGGAGTGTGATTCAAGTGGAGTTGCGGTAGGCGGTGTGTTGAGTCAAGAGGGAAGACCTGTGGCATTTTTTAGTGAGAATCTTAATGAAACAAAGAAGAAGTACTCAGTTTATGACCTAGAGTTGTATGCATTAGTGCAGTCACTAAAGAAATGGAGGCATTACCTACTTCCAAAGGAATTTGTAGTGTTCACAGACAATCAGGCATTGATTTACATAAACACTTAAGAGAAGATAAGCAATAGGCATCTGAAATGGATGGAATACCTCCAATCCTTCACCTTCACCATCAAGCATAAGAAGGGGTAGCTTAACAGGGTGGCAGATGCATTAAGCAGGAAGTTGTTGATAGTTCAAGAGTTACAGTTGCAGAGCATAGGAATAGAAGGTTTCAAAGACCTCTATGAAGGAGATGAAGACTTCTCAACAACTTACAAGGTTTGCAAAGAGTTTGAGAACCATTTCCATGGTGAGTATGCAGATTACGAACTCCAAAATGGTCTCTTGTTCAGGGGTAACCAGTTCTGTGTACCTAGAGGATCCATGAGGGAGAACCTCATCCAAGAGAAACATAATGGCAGTTTGAGAGGACACTTTGGAATTAATAAGACCCTAGATTTAGTACAGAGGTACTACTATTGGCCAAAGTTGCCAAGGGATGTGAAGAGATATGTAGAACAGTGTGGTGTATGCCAAAGAGCCAAAGGTGGACCAAGCAATGTCGGTTTATATGAACCATTACCGGTTCCTAACAGACCTTGAGAATGTATAATCATGGACTTTTTAGTAGGACTTCCCAAGACAAAAACAGGTACGGACAACATCTATGTGGTAGTAGATATATTTTCCAAGATGTGTCATTTTATCCCATGTAAAACTACACATGATGCAAGCTATGTTGCACATCTCTTCTTCAAAGAGATTGTTAGGATTCATGGACTCCCTTTAAGCATTGTTTTAGACAACGACAACAAGTTCATGGGTCATTTTTAGCACACATTATGGAGGAGATTAGGAACTAGCTTGTCATTTAGCTCAGCTTACCATCCACAAACATATGGTCAAACTGAAGTCATAAACAAGGTGATGGGTAACTTGTTGAGGTGTTTAAATAAGGAGTATGGCCAAACATGGGACCTAATCATTTCTCAAGCAGAGTATGCATATAATGACAGTGTGAATAGAAACACTGGTAGAAGTCCTTTTGAGGTGGTATATGGCAGACATCCAAGAGGAATATGTGAGTTGAGAGACCTTGGTAGTTTGGAAATGAAGAGTGGGCAAGCAGAAGACTTCAATCAAACCATCAAGGAAGTCCAAGAGCAAGTTAAGAAGGCCATCCTTGAATCCACTCAAAAACTGAAAGCCAAAGTGGATGAGAAAAGGAGAGAAGTTCAGTTCAAGGTGGGTGACTATGTGATGGTCCATTTGAGCAAAGCTAGGATGCAAGGTGGTAAGCCTACCAAACTGCAAATGTGAAGGGTAGGAACTTGTAGAATCCTGTCACAATATGGTAAGAATGCCTACAAAGTTGAATTTCCTTTAGACTTAGCCATATCACCAGTTTTTAATGTAGCTGACCTGATCATGTACAAGGGTGAGATAGCAGGGTAGACTGAGAACCAAGCCAAGGTACTACAAGACCTTGATGTGAATGTTTTACCACAGGCGAAGAAGCCTAAAGTAGAGGAGATCTTGGAATCACGGGTGAAGAATTCAAATAGACACCAGGTCTATATGGAGCACTTAGTGAAATGGGCAGATCAACCAGTATCTGAAGTTACATGGGTGGAGGACAGCAGGTTCAAGGCACTTGGAATAGACTCGGCTCTCATCGCTTCTTCTTTTTCTTAAGTTGTCTGTAGAGGGGGAGTATGGTGTAGGAGAACCCTTTAAATCTCTCTCTCCTTCTTTTTTTTTTGATGTTATGCTTCTTTAGAAGCCATTGTACATAAAATAATGAGCCATGTGCTCATAGGTCCTAGTTAGGGTCCTAGTGGAGATCTTAGGGGTCATGAGTCAAGATTGTGATTTTCTTCAAGATGGAAGGTATGTGTGTCCTGGAGGTGTTTAGGGGTCCTTCATATCATGGTGGTGTACTTAGGTTGGCCCATTGTGGGTCTAGGAGTCATGAAGGGCAACATTGGGAAAGTTGCTCAAAAGATGCAAAAGTTGCATGACAACTTTTAAAAGTTGTCAAGCAACTTTTCCACCATGTTGTCAAGTTCTTTAGGTTAGGATGGAAAACCCTAGTTTGGGCACATAGACCAAGGTATAGGTAGTATAAGTACTTGAAAACCCTAAAACAATGGGTTGGATGGTTAGACATTGTACAGCCTAGAAGAAAGATAAGACTGAGACTGTAAAACTGTTACCAGTCAGTTTGAATGAAGAAGACAAGCAAGTTAACAGATTGAGAAACATCTGAATCTATGTGGAATACCTGACATGGTGTAATTACTTTCATTTCAAGAAATTAGTCTATTTTTTTACTTGCAGATTGTGTGTGTTTGTAAATAGTTTGTGAATTGCAGTCTTACTGTCCAGGTTTGGACAGGATTGTGTAAATGAAGTCCTAACTCCATTCGCCATTGTGGAACCACCATGAAACCATGGGGAATGGATGTGAAGACCTTGTACTATAGTCCCAAGCAAGCAGGGCCCTTCAAAATGCAGGAAGGCTAAGAAAAGACCTACTCCTAGGCGAGACTAGATAGTGCTCGATTAGGAGAGGTTAGCTTGCAGAGGTCTTGGAGAGCAAGGTTGAACAAAGGAGAGTACATCCTTTGGAGGAAGTGTTGAGGAGTGTTTCAAGCTTCAATGGTGTGAAGGAGGAGTCTCCACCAATCCAAACAGGGCGGCTAAAACTCAAAACACTCACTGTGACTCAGGCAAGCCCTAGAAACCCCCACAAAACCCTTGAAAAACCCCAAAATTTGCCCTAGGCACTATACGGCCACTTGGAGGCCCAAAACATAGAAAATCCTTAAGCCCTTGCTAGTTGAATGGTAGTCCATTTTGGGAGTTAGCGTTGTTTTTGCATCATTTGTGAGAGGGAGCCCTAGAAGACCGATTAGAAGGCCTAATTGGTCCTAATCCTTGTAGCCCTATTTGAAGGCAAAAACACAAATTTGTGAAATTGGCAAGGGGTTAGAGTCTTGAAACCTCTTGGGGGCTCATGAATGGGTGGATAGACCATGAAATAGACCTCAAACAGCCTTGCTAAGACCTTGGAAGGTGTGGAACAAGAATAGCCCTTATTAGCCATAGTAAGGGATTTTGAGTCTCATGTGTAGGTGAGACCTTAGGAGCAGCAAAGCAACTCATTGGTGGGTGGATTGGGCAAGGTCAGGGGATTTCGCAAGAAAAGGAAGTCCTAGAGACCCTAGGGTGTGAGGAGAACACCAAGTGATCTAGGAAAAGGATCCGAGAGCATAGACTAGGCTAGTCTATCCCATACCCCATCCCATCAGGAAATCATGTTGTAGACACAACATACACATTAATATCCATAATTTATCAGCTATATATACATAAAACATGCATTTAAAAGTAACATACTTGAGGCACATGGATGCACTTAAAGCATGAAGTATGCACATAAAATATAAAGAATACATATAGAGCATACACATGAATATACTTGGGGCAAGACGCATTCATGCAAAACATAGAGTGTACACATAAGACACAAATACATGTAAAGCATGAAGTGTATGCATGAATTCACTTAAGTCATGCAAAATACACGTAGCATAAACTATACATAAATACCATAAGATGTTAAGTGTACACATAAACCATAAGATAATGGATACATGTAAGCAAAAAAGCAGCATACATGAATATATGCAAGGCATGAAGTAATGCTCATAAGGCATGAAGGAGATATGTAAAGCACAAACCATACATATGAATACATGCAAGGCATGAATCATACATGTAAACTATGACATAATACATAAATACACATAAGGTACAAGCATATATGAGAAAGGTTCTCATGGAGTGGATATGTTGAAAACACATCGATCATGAAGAATACAAGAGAGAGGTATTCGTGGAATAGACATCTGAAAACATCACATTCATGAAGTAACACAAATACACATGTGATATAAAACACATATGCCAGACACATGATAGACATGGTGCAAGCACAAGGTATACTTGAGGGAAGTGTACATATAAAACACCTATGGAGTAGGCATGCTCAAAACATATTAGACAGTTAGCAGTTAAAGGCATACTCATAAGAATGCAATGTTGGCCAGATCAATTCAATTTTTGATTTATTTGTGAAGAGGATTAAATCATCAATTCTAAATGAGTAGTTGTTAAAGCAGGTTCGTCCAACAGGCTAGCAGAATCATGCTCTAAATATTGTCAATTATGTTTGATAATATAATTTTCATTCTCTGCATCACAATGTTCCAATGTTGACCTTACCTAATTCTTTGTTTCTCATTGAAGCTTACACAAATGCTACTAAGGATGTCATGGGAGCCATCTTTCTATAAGATGGTAAAATAGTATGCTACTATTCAAAGGTTTTCTTTTCAACAATGAGGGACTATCTAGCTTATGATAGCACTTTATGCATTAGTCTAGGCGATGAGAAAGCATATAAAGAATAGTATGAGAAAGACTCAAATTATGGGGAATACAAATAGCAAGAAAATACATGATCATCGAGGGAAAATCTAAGACTCGTTGACAAATATAAGATAGCAACCATGTAGATCATACAATAATGATAAGGAGAATGCCTAAATAATAGTCCATATGAATCACCAAGTAATAGCAGCATATAATCATAATAAACCTCACACGCAACAACCATGGAGTCAAGTAATAAAAACTAGAGCAATAAATTCCATATAAAAGTGGTTAGACTTAAAATGATAAGAAAAATTTAAAAATGCTAAAGAAAATGTCAAGTAATAAAAAAACTTACAAGGATGAGGCATATTCATAACTTTTGCAGTCTGGCCATGGATATCAACACTAGAAGCAACTCATACTGTTAGTGTACATACAAGACAATATGGGAGTTCATTATACCCAACAACTTGTGGTGTTTTTGTTCGTGTTGGCTCTGTTGGACTCTGCAATTAAGATTCAATATACATTATTCAATAAGATTAATTGTGCAATATTATGAAATATTGAAAAGTGTGTTATCTTATTGAGCTTCACTTGGTTTCAAGAATAGTTTAATATTCTCTACTTAATAGGGCCAACCACCTGAAGGTGGAAGCTCATTTGGCCCCTCTCCCCCTAAGCTCACTCTAAATTCTCAGTTAACATCTAACATTCATTCATTATTTCTTTCTACCATTAATAAAATATAACATTCATTCATTAATATCACATAACGTTCATTAACACATAACATTGATTAACATTGATTAACATTAATTAATAGACAACATTCATCAATATTAATTAACACATATCATTCATAACCATTCATTAGCACATAATTGCATTCATTAACACATAAAAATCAGTCATTATCAAATAAGGTAGATTACAATCATTTCTCTTTTTGTTTTTTATTTGAAGCTATGAAAAGACTAAGTGGAACATCATTTTCTTCATCATTTCCACCCTCTTCAGTTGTTCTGCCCTCTGCTCGTGATCTTGATGCATGCCTAGTCCTATACTGAGGACGAGGACGCTGAAGTGAAGGGGGGTCCTCTGCAATAACAAAGAAATGGTTAAATTCAAAACATTTTTTATTATTGTTACAAGTATTTCATTAATTTGGAGAACATAATTGTTGTGCTCTTTGTCTGATGGGGCCACATCATTTTGTCTAGCCTCAACCTCAACATGTTGAACACCCTCTAGATCCTTTGGAGTTGAAATACTAAAGGTTACATTAATGCTGAACACCAACTGCAATTAAATTTGTTTAAAAGAATAACAGTGGTCCTCTTTACTTGATTGGGGAACATCACGTTCCTGATGTTGTGTACCTGGATCATGCTCCACTTGGTCACCACCAACTACATGCTCTAAAATATTAACAAAAAAGGTTACATTAATTACTATTCTAATTACAAATTAAGATGTTTAATTGTATTAATAATTACATAAATAAATTTGAATAGCAAATGAATACCTCCACTGCTGAGATGCACATCCAGACCTTCGTGTGTAGGTGGTGTTTCATGATTAGCAGGCTGCATTCCAATGTCATGCACATTGTTATCATTGCTTGCTTATTTAAAACAAATATAGTCACTTTATGTTGGAAATCAACATCAATTAGATTATTGAAGGTAAAGTATTCAATTTGAAACAATTTTCATTTAGCTTATTTACCTGTGTGGCGGATGCACCAGAATCTTGTGTTTGCCCACTCAATTCTCGTAGCCGATCAGCCATGGTTAGATAGCCTTGTTGGTAGTCAATTCTCTTGTTATCTTCTGTGGGCGCTCTATTGAATTCAGAGCCCTGTGTTTTTTCTTGGTATCGTGGATTTTGCTTGCATTGTTTGATTAAAAAAAATTGTTTGTAATTTATAAATATTTTGATGCGATATTTCATTTATAGATACTTACAATTCATGTGACAAGTTTCATATAACCACCAGAGCTGAGTTTGTGTTGCTCGTTCTTTTCTTGTCTTGCCTTGGTTGCCTTTGACGTGTCACTCAGTCTATGAAAAGTTTGAAATATGTTAGATTATATAAATATAATGAGTAAATACTTAGTATATAATTACATTCTTAATAGTATTCCATACCTTCTTTTGACGTCTGCTGGTGTATTTCCTTTTTTCCTTTTAATTCTCTCCTTGGAATCCAAAATTAGGTCCTTCCACTCTCTCTCTGGAATCATGGGGGGACGCTCGTACTTTACGTTCTTCTCTTAATGGGTCTTGTATTGGTCCCTCACGTACTTTAGATATGTGCTAGCTTTTTCAAGGAGCTTGGTTTTGTCAAAGGTGTCATTTCCAAACCACTCAACCATACGGTTTGTCAATTCATCTTTTAACCCTTTTTCTTGGCCATTCCACCTTTTCAAGGAAAAACAAACCCGTTAGATTTAGAAATGAACTGAAGCTACATTTATTATAGTTCAAGAAATGGATCAAAGGAGAACTATTCTATCAATGATATGAAATCAAAATAGTGGATTAGGGTTAGTTCACATATGATGTTCCACCTTTTACGTATGGTGGGCCCAAATATCTGCAATGCAATGTCATTAAGATTTTTATAAAAATATCATTTCCTGCAAAAAAATTCATGGGATCATTAGTCCAAAATGAATGATCAGAAAGTAAATTATAATTAGACTATATATAATAATAATTTCAAAGTACCTAGAACCTTCTGTATCTTTAAGGGAATCACATCTTCATCTCTCACCACCAATGTGGCCTACAATGTTCCCGTACTAGCAATACGAGAAGATCCAGGAAATGATGGTATGTTATCAGCAATAGTCGCCTCTGGTGTATCCTCATGTGCATCTGCTACTACAAAAAATGAATCCACTATGAAATGCCCCCAAGAAAGAACACTTGAAGGGATTCAAACACATAACATAATATAGAGAAAAAGAGGGATCTACCAACAATGGGCGGGCCAATATGACGTGCAATAGAGGATGTCTACATGATGCGTGTTGTCGACATTGCAGTCGGCAATACATGTGGGGCTAACCTCTGATGAGGCGCTGATGACATTTACACATGAACATTGACATCACCTGAAGAATAATACATTAAATATATAAAACATTAAATATATGAAAAATGCAAGAATTGTAAACAAGGATGAAACTTTATTATGAACATTGACAGTATCAAGTACGATGTATTTTGGGTACTCAAAGTGATAAGCCAAGAAAATCATCATCACCTCAACTATCTGCAACACCCTAATCATGGCCACCAGTTTCATGAGGACGCATAAATTGTTGTAAAAACAACACGTACATATTTTAGTTAATGACATAAAAGAGTATAGAATATAAACCATTATTGAACTTTTCTTATAATTAAAGATTTCATTACTAATTACTTGCAAGTTTTATGTTGTTCGAATCAATTTTTGCACCCTCTCTCGTATCTCATCAGACTGAGGCTCCATGGATGCCAAACTAACAATCTCTCTACTAATTTTTCTAATTGACTTTTTTATCAATTCTATAGGGTTTGTGGAATTTCCAGGGTCATCGTCGCTTAATATTATTGAGTCCACATCCCTAGAGAGGTGCTAAGGTACTGCAACTCCCTTTCCCTTTCCGCGAACATCCGTCTGTAAAAATACTATTATTAACAATTACAAAATTAGTCTAAAACACTCAAAAAAAGAACATAATAATGTAACGGTTTGCTTCTATCTAATTTGTACAATTACAATGAGGTTTACCTGCACGGTAGAAGTGTCATGACCTACATCCCTGTCTGCACTATGTGATGGATCCAAGACGCCTTGTAACAAACAAAAAATATAAAAACTTTAGCAAAATTAAACCAATAGAATTCGCAAAAAAACTTCATAATAAAATGGTATATTTGAGTAATTAATTAGAGGTAGGCTAATTTAAGAGGTATATACTTTTTTTATATCGAACAATTTGCATCCAATTATTGTAATTGTAACAAGTTACGACAAACTCCATCAATTCAGCAACTTTGTTGTAATAGACCTTTATGTCGTCCATGGAAAATAGGCCCAACCCATGTAACGACGAACGTGCTATGCGATATATCCTATCACTAATAGAAAAATCAGTGTTTATTGGAGGAAGTTCCTTGGGTACCCATTGTTTATGTAGATGTTTGTAACTAAAGGGAACCTCAATGTCACCTTTGGTCTCATCATCATAAGAACATGACCCCCCTCGAGAAAGGAAAAATTTCATGCGTTTATTGAATTTTCTTCTAATGTTTTGACCTCTAGTTGATCTCCCTATTGTAGACCTACTACATGTCTCACTTTCATTTTCTATTCCTGCATTTCCCTCACTCGAGGAAGACACATCTGACAAATACCTATTTGGTGGTACCTGCACTCCATCAAATGAGAGAGTTAGTTGGTAATGAGAGAGATATTTTGAAAATGAGGGTAATGTTGATGAAGTCGGCCCTAAAGTTGATGTTGAGATTAAAATTTGAAAAAGTCCAACTGAGGCCTCAAGTGTTGATAACTGTATTAGATTTGTTGCTAATGTCGAGGTTTGGAAAACTGAGGAAGTTTGTTTTCCAAGTAATTTTTTTTAAAATAAACTGTTTCTATAGGGTGTATTGACTTATACATGTCGATCCATGATATTGTGCAGGATCCTTCTCAAAGGGGTTCAGGTTCCTGCACATGTAATTCAATTATCTTATGTTAGCTAAAAATTACATAGTACACAACATGAACTTTGTAGACAAAAAGAGTATTTAATAAAAAAAAGATGTTGTCATCATAATCATTGTAAATTTTTTAATTCCTTACCTTTACTTTATGTAGACTATCCAAGATCCTCAACTAAAGGGTTGAGGATGTTTGTAGTCAATGACCTGTACCCACCAAGGGTGACAACATCACACGGGGACTATACATGAAATCAACACCATCAATTGATCATCATAAGAATTACATTTGTAAGTTGATAAACAATAAATACATATGTATCATAAGCATCATAAGCATCACATGATGTATCATCATATATGTAATTTAGCATCATAATTAGCATCACATATGTGTCATCATAAACATGTAATCCATCACATATGTATCATAAATCACCATCCATCACATAGGTAATAAACAACCCACATTCTATAAATAAACACGAAGTTCAAAAAATGTCACATGTATCATCATAAACATGTAATCCATCACATATGTATTTTAAATCAACATCCATCACATAGCTAATAAACAATCCAAATTCCATAAATAAAGACAGTTTAAAAAATGTCACATAAATAGTCGCTCTCCCTATCTCCATCTCCTCGGGGTGGCATAGTTCTACTATAGGACCTGCTAGAGGTCATGGAACATGAATTAAAAACATTAAAAGGTGCATCATGAATTAATTATGTAATGGCATTAGAATTCAAAACATAATGAATTAATTATGTAACCATATAAGTCAAATTAATTTCAATCAAGAAATCAATATTAAATAGATAATACATTAATCGCATACCTCATACATTTCATTCATCATCATCATCATCATCATCATCATCATCGTCATCATCATCATCATCATCATCATCAACACCACCACCATGACCATCATCATCTTCGTCATTGCCATCACCATCATCGCCATCACCATCATCATCATCATCATCATCATCATCATCATCATCATCATCATCATCATCATCTTCTTCTTCTTCTTCTTCTTCATCATCGAGTAACTGTCGATTGTGATCATCATCTACATCATCTTCTACTTCTTCGGTATCTTCTTCTTCCATTACAATATACTTTATCGGCCTTCCACTTGGATCATGTCTAACAACAAATGACCAACCCAGTTTATGTGGAACCTCTAAGTAAAATACCTACTCACATTGGCTTGGAAGACCATAGGGCTCATCCCCAACTGGTTCAAACCACCTTGTATTAACCATTGTAAAACCATTATCATGTTCAATAACAGTTCCATTAGGATCATTTTTATTCAATCATAGCCTTTGACGACGAACAAAACTAATTTGAAGGAATTAAAGTTACACTCAAGTATATCATCCAAAATGCCATAGTATCGATTTTGAGACTCTTGAGGATGTATGTCTTTTCTCAATGAAATATTCGTCACCTCAAAGACTGCAGTTATCCCAGAATCACAAGTTTTCTTCGTGTCATCCAACTTTTTGATGTGAAATTTATGACCATTGCAACACATAGCGTTGTGGTGTTTGACCTGCGATATGTCAAACATGTAAAAATTATTGCATCATGTGTTGATAAACATATGGGTGATTAATAAATTTATACGTACATGTTATCTCTTAAACTATATGCTAAATCAATTTTCCTTTTCTTAACATTGGAAGCTCCATTACGATGAGCTTCTTTAACCAATGAAGCCACACCTTCCCATGTTAATGGGTGACTAGAATGTTGACAACGTTCAATCCTTACTGTCACCCAATCAAGATAGTTTGCAATATACAAATGTAGTGCAGCCCACTCTCGACCAACTGTACAAAAAATAAATAGATGTCTTACAACTAATTTATTTTGAAGATTAAGAATTAATTAACTACAATAACATCTTATAATTACCTCTCACCTTCCTCAATCTACCTTTCCCCATCAAGTACTCCCCTTCGAGTTTGTTAATGGGGTTTGGATCCCAAATGCGATCCACGTGGATCTTGGCTGCAAATTTAGGAAGATATTTAGAAATGTACACCATAGTCTGGTATACCATATATCCCTCCACCATAGAACCCTCAGCATGTGCTCTTAATCGAACCAAAGCCTTCAATAATTTCAAGTGCCTCTCAACCACCCACATTGACCTAGTGTGTACAGGTCCATACAATTCAATCTCCTCAACTTGGGGTATGAGGTAGTGTTCTTGTGCATTGAAAGAGGCTGAAGGTAGACACTTTTGCATTTCACACATTAGATGAGGAATTTTTCTCTTCGAATACTTTATATCTTCTTTGTGGATTTCTTTACATGACAACCACCTATAAGATATTCGATCAAGAAGCAAAAAAATATATTACATAACAAGTAAAACAAATCGCAAATATAATATCTATACAATGAACTGAATAAATATCACTACTTACCTCGTGTATTTTCCAAGATCATATATGGCTTGCTTGACATTATTGTCAAATTCGTTTGGGAGAGATAGAGGTAGAACGTACTACAACAATTATAAAATTATCTTTTCATTTTTCTAACATAATACAATGAAAAGTACATGCGCAGTATACAAATATATAGTAAAAACACAAGAACATGGATTACCTTAATGGAGGTATGTCAATCATGCATTTTCCTCCTTGGCCCAAATTCACTTTTCTTTGATATGAGATTGTTTATGTTTGCAACAAATCCTGTGGAAAATTCAATTTTTCGTATGACTTCTTTAATAGCATTGCTTTGCTGGTCCGTTAATAACCAAGGAAGGTCACGTATATTAATCTGGTCTCCATGGCTATTTGATTAAATGATGTAGACGTATAAAAATGACCATATTCCTAAATGAATATTTTATGTTCATTTCCCTATTTAATTAAATTATCCACATTCTTCTATTTTATTAAGTAAATTACTCAATTTATTTAAATAAAATTCACTATACCATTTAATGAATAAATCATTTTATTCAATTAAATCCCTCTAGCCACTTTTAATTAAATTCAAATTTAATTAAATAGTTATCCTAAATTGAATAAATCTAATTTATTTAATTTCTCCAAATTGCAACCAAATTGAATGAAAATCATTTAATTCAATTTAAATCCTAAACCCCCCATCCACTTGCAAAATCCCAAACCCCTTCCTAATCCCTTCTAGAATCTTCTAATCAATTCCAATTAACCTAACCCTCCTCTAAACTTTGTCACATCCCTAAGCAAAGGGAGGTCACTTCTCAAAATGGCCCAAAGTCTTGGATAACCATTGAAGGTTTTCAACCTTCAACCACCAAAACCCTTAAAGTCTTTGAAAACCATTGAAGGCTTCCAACCTTCAACCACTTAATCCCCAAAGTCTCCAATAACCATTAATGGTTAATTCAAACTCTCCCACATGGTTAAAACATTTGTTTTGACTCAACCTCTACCCAATCCAAAGGTCTCATCAGGCCATTAATGCTTTGACCATGATTATCTCTTAATCATTTGCACAAAGGTTTATCTTTGGATTAGATCTTAATTCATTGGGTAAACCTAACTTAGACTTGACCCTTAGCCTTTAGATAACCATGAGGTCTTCTCAGGCCTTTAATGCCTCCAACCTCTTCTCTCAACCCAATCCTATGTTGACACTTGTCACCATTTCATTTGGTGCAAATTGTGCACATGGATCCCCAACTTTCAAGCTTGGCCCTTGATTAAACCATTCAATCCTGACCATCCATTGCCCTGTTTGTGCTATAAATAGAGCTCTCATTCCTCCATTTTTAAAAATCATCTTTCAAATTTGAAGCATTACACTTATGCTCAAATTCTTTCAAGCTATCATTTCATATATGCTCATCATTTAGCCTCTTTTAGATCAGAAATTAGACTAATATGCATGCTTAGATTACTTTCTTTATCATTTTAGTTCGATCATAGACTAAATATAGTATGCTAGGATAGTATTCATACTAATCTTGTCATCTTATCATTTAGTTTATTGCATTTTAGCATCATACATAGCTTACAACACATCTCATACTAAAATCAATCAAAAGCATCTCTCGTTCTCATATTTGCCATCCCTAAGCCATTTTGCTCAGTGATCTGAGAGCAAAACATTGGTTTGAGGGACATTGTGAGATAGAGAACCATGGGACCCTCCTTGGGAAGCTGAGTAACACTACGTTACTCCATAGCTTGCATCAAGAAGTCATGTGTGTGTGTGTGGACTGGTATTAACTAAATTTTCATATATTAAGTTTTATTCGCCCACTTTTCCCGCATACATTTCTAAAAATGACCATATTCCTAAATGACCATACGAACTTCATGTAGAGGTATAAAAATGGCTATTAACTAAATTTAGGATAACTATTTAATTAAATTTGAATTTAATTAAAAGTGGCTAGGGGGATTTAATTGAATAAAATGATTTATTCAATAAATGGGTATAGTGAATTTAATTTAAATAAATTGAGTAATTTATTTAATTTCCCAAATTATAACCAAATTGAATTAAATCATTTAATTCAATTAAATCCTATTATCCCTCCATCCACTTGCAAAATCCCAAACCCCTTTCTAATCCCTTCTAGAATCTTCTAATCAATTCTAATTAACATAACCCCCCTCTAAACTTTGTCACATCCCTAAGCAAAGGGAGGTCACTTCTCAAAATGGCCCAAAGTCTTGGATAAACGTTGAAGGTTTTCAACCTTCAACCACCAAAACCCTTAAAGTCTTTGAAAACCATTGATAAGACCATCAAGTCAATGTTATAACCACATATCAGTCGAAGACCATCAAGTCAATGTTATAACCATTCGAGATAGACATGATCATGAATCTGTCAATGTAACAACCCGGACTCAAAAATATGTCTTGAAGGGACATACTGCACCTCCAACTATCACACCAAAGATCCAATATGACTTAGTTAACCAACTACGCAAGACTCCAGCTCAGATATCTATCCTGGAACTATTGAAACTATCTCCAAAACACAAAGACATATTAGAGCAAGTGCTAGTGGAAACAAATGTACCTCAAAATCTGGATACAGACAGATTCCAAGCCATGGTTGCCCATATGACAGAATCTCATAACCTCACCTTTTCAGAGCATGATAATATTTCGTTGAGTCATCCGCATAATACTCCACTACATATTGAAGTCATTGTTTGCAAAAACCACGTCAAAAGAGTCTTAATAGATGGAGGAGCCGGACTTAATATATGTACTTTAAAGCTTATCCGTGCACTAGGTTTCTCAGAAGAATCTATTGATCCTTTTAAAAAGATTACTATAAAAGCATATGATGATGAGGAAAGGTCCTCTAAAGGAACAGTGATATTACCTATTCAAGTAGGACCAGTGCAAAAGGATACTATCTGTCAGGTCTTAGATATTGATCTCACTTACAATATCTTATTAGGACGACCTTGGATACATGAAATGCAAGCAGTACCTTCTACATATCACCAGTGTGTCAAGTTTCCTTATGATGGATAGGAAATCTCCATATCAGCTGATCACAATCCATTTCAACATTGCAACGCAATGGGGGCAGCCCAAGACAGTTTGGTTCCTTATAACAGAGAAAAGCAGCGATCTTCAACCCCCAATCCACTAACAGCAAAATCCAACTCCTTATGGGGAGACTTCAAACAAAAAATGCAAATCAAAGACCAAGGCATGGGTGAATATTCTATGGAGCCTTTATGTTTGACCAGATTACCAACATCACCTAGATCGCATGGTTTACCTACTATATCAACACATCTGGCAACTCAGCCCATAACTAAATTTGATGGTACCTTCATCCAATTGGGGACTCTAGCACATGAATCAGAAGATAAGGACATTCTTAACTGGCTATACAAAGATGAAGAAGAAGCTAATAGAGCGGCCACTCTAGACATTGTTTTGCCGACGCACCTGTATGGAAAAGGCTACTTAATCATGAAACAAATGGGATATGGCAGTAAAGGACCTATTGGGAAACGCCAAGAAGGAGTCACTGAACCTATAAATCTTCCTTCACAACCTAGTAGAAATAAAGTAGGGTTAGGTTCTAAATTCACCTTCCTATTGAAACGGCTGCCACACACAAATGCAAAACCTCAATGGAAGGAAAAGAAGAAGTACAAGGAAGAATCTTGGCAGGAATCACTCTTTGAATTAGCTGAAACAATCCATAAGGCACGAGAACATCAAGATAAGAAGTTGCATCAGGGAAAGCTTTTAAATCATAAGAAGGCCATATCTGCAGCAATGGCTCATGTTAACACACCAATGGCTCAAAAACAAATCATGTCATCACAAGAAACCATTATTCCTCCCCGAGGAAACACAATCTATGAACAAATCCAGACCGTGGAAGATGGATCGGATACAGAATCAACACAGAATATCAAAATAGTGTCCATTATCAACGATTTGTTTTCGCCATACAACATACCTGTTTACAGCACAGAAAGAATTTGGGATGATGACTATGAGATAGATTCAAATGAATATGAATGGGGTACCTGCTCTGATACTACTACAAATATCCTAGATGATACTGATTTCATATCCATTTCTCAAAAAGAACATAATGCAGAGGATAGGCCTCTTGAGTTTGGACCACAACATATCTATGACATTCAGGAAAGCAAACATAAATATTACGAACAAGTCTATGTAGAAGATGATACCATCGAAGACCTCGATGAAATCCTAGACTTCTTTAAAAACAAGACCCATCACGATGATAACTCTATCCTAACACTTACAGTAGCTGAACTTGACCTGCCAAATGACTCCTTACCACTTGTCTTCCCTGATCTCATCGACTGGAATGAACCTGAGACTCATGATATCCCAATTTTTCCAGATGATGAATCTATTATCCATTACCTATGTACCATAAATCCCGAAACAGGCTCTACCAGTGAACCAAATAATGATGTCTGTTCTTCAGGGAGTGCCAAGTCTCTCAGTCGCAAAAATGAATCAAATAATGAATCTAATGCTGAAAACCAGTCAATGGCAGCTATAGATCCCAAAAAAGTAAAAATAAAGGACGCATCTGAGGGTGAAAACCTTTTTAAGGCACCTAACGATGGGAGACTTGACACTCTTCCTGAACATTTTCATGAGCGATCACCCATATTGATTGAGCCCACTCAATCAATCAACATTGGTACCATAGAGGCAGTCCGAAACATTCACCTTGCAGAATCTCTGACAGAGGAAGAAAGATTAGCATTCATCATCTTCTTTAAGGGACAGCAAATTAACTTTGCCTGGTCATATGCTGATATGCCTGGAGTAGATCCACACCTAATCATGCATCACTTGTCCATCTCTACAGGAGTCAAGCCAGTCAAGCAAAAGCTACGAAAGATGAATCCACAGGTAGCACTCATGGTCAAAACGGAATTAAAGAAATTATTAGATGTCGGATTCATCCGACCTATTGACTATGCAGAATGGATTTCCAACATTGTTCCAGTGTCAAAACCAGATGGTAGTATTAGAATATGCACTAACTTCAGGGATGTCAATAAAGCTTGTCCAAAGGATGACTTTCCTCTGCCAAGTATTGATATAATTGTAGATCTTACAGCAGGCCATGCAATGCTCTCCTTAATGGACGGTTTCTCAGGCTATAATCAAATCAAAATAGCTCCTGAAGATCAAGACAAAACAACATTCACCTGTCCTTGGGGAACATACTATTGGAATGTTATGCCTTTTGGCTTAAAGAATGCCGGAGCCACTTATCAAAGAGCAATGACAACCATATTCCATGATATGATGCACACATTTATGGAAGACTATGTGGATGATTTACTAGCAAAATCTTTCACCAGAGCTGAACATCTCGGCATTCTAACAAAGATCTTTGATCGATTGCAAAAATTCCAAGTCCGACTCAACCCTAAGAAGTGTGTCTTCGGGGTTACTTCAGGCAAGTTACTAGGTTACATCATCTCAGCTAAAGGTATTGAAGTTGATCCAGCCAAGGTACAAGCCATCATGGATATGCCGCCACCAAAGAATATTAGTCAACTTCGATCTCTCCAAGGATGACTTCAATCAATCAGGCGATTCATCGCTCAACTAGCAGATAAAAGTCTGCTGTTTAACCACTTGCTACACAAAAATGTACCATTCAGATGGGAGACTAAGTGTGCAGAATCTTTTTACCAAATTAAATAGTACCTGATGAATCCACCAGTTCTAGTACCACCAGTTGCAGGAAAGCCTCTTATACTATATATCTCAACAACAGATGTTTCACTGGGGGCACTATTGGCACAAGAAGATCAACAAGGCAAGGAACGCGCCATATATTACATCAGTAGAACATTGAATGGCTATGAACTCAATTATATATTCATTGAAAAGGCTTGCTTAACAGTTGTTTTTGCATCTCAAAAGTTCCGACACTATATGCTAGCACACACTATCAAGCTAGTAGCCAAAATTGATCCTCTCAAGTATCTACTTAGCAAGGCAGCTCTCACAGGCCGATTGGCTAAATGGGTCATGATTCTCAGTGAATTCGACATCCACTACACAGAACGACGAGCCATCAAAGGACAAGCAATTGCAGATCAACTGGCTGAAGCACCGCTACCAGGAAAACAAACCATGGACATTGAATTTCCAGATAGGGACGTTTTTACTCTTTCCTCCAAACAATGGACCCTATACTTTGATGGATCCTATACACAACATGGTTCAGGGGCCGACATTCTATTCATCACCCCTGAAGGACATACTATGCTGAGATCATACAGGCTTATGTTTCCATGTACAAATAATGTGGCTGAATATGAAGCATTGGTCATAGGCATCAAAATGGCTGTCGAATGAAAAATCACAAAATTAAAAGTCTACGGAGACTCACAACTGATCATCAATCAAATCAACAACAACTATCAGACAAAGGATGACAAGTTACTACCCTACAAACGGATGGTGGATGACTTCAAACAGTATTTTGTGCACATCACTTTTGAACAAATACCAAGGTTGAGTAACAAAGCAGCCGATGCAATGGCTACAATCGCTTCATTACTACAAATTCTGAAACATTAGATTCGTTATGAGTTCCTGGTAGAGCAACTATTCTCTCTCGCCTATGACCACTCTGAATCCCAAGTTATATATGCCTTAACCGGTTCAGATTCTCCGTTATATGGACCAATATACGACTACCTCAAGCATAATATCTTACCCATTGACCAATCCCGTAACCAAAAACGTAACTTTATCCGTCAAGCTGCTCATTACACCCTTACCACTGATACCTTATATTGTCGAGGTCTAGATGGTACTCTTCTTCGTTGTCTTGATCGTAATGATTCTGATTCAGCTTTACACGAGCTTCATGAAGGTATTTGTGGCACACATTCAAGTGGCACTACTCTTGCTAAAAAGCTTCTACGAATGGGATACTACTGGCCCACAATGGAGAAAGACTCATATCATTTCGCCAAGAAATGTCCTAAATGCCAGATCCATGGCAATTTGATACATGCACCAGCACAAGAACTGCAGCCATTTACAACATCCTGGCCCTTTTGTCAGTGGGGATTGGGCCTGGTTGGCAAAATACATCCTTCATCTTCAAATGGACACAAGTTCATTATAACTGCAACAGAATACTTTACCAAATGGATCAAAGCAGTTCCCATGACCACAGTGACCGGGAAACACATTGCCTCTTTTATCCTGAATTATCTGATCTGCAGATATGGTATTCCAAGTTCAATCGTCACAGATAATGGACGACCTTTCAAAAACCAAGATGTGCGGGAACTATGTGCCAAATTCAAAATCCAACATCGGTTTTCTACACCATACTACCCACAGGGAAATGGTCAAGCAGAAGCATCTAACAAAACAATCCTAAAAATCCTCAAGAAAACAGTGAATGATGCAGGTAAAGATTGGCACGTACAACTCAATCCAACACTTTAGGCATACAGGACCAGCATCCGCACGCCTACAGGGGCAACACCATATTCATTGGTATATGGATCCGAGGCTATTTTACCCTTGGAGGTAGAAATTCCATCTCTTAGAGTCTCTTTGAAAGGTTTGATCCCCGATGAAGAGTATCGAGTTAACCGACTGCAAGAACTGGAACTATTAGATGAAAGACGCAAACATGCTTATACTCATCTCAAAGCATATCAGCAACGCATGTGCAGGAGCTACAATCATAAGGTCATTCCTCGCAACTTCAAGGTTGGTGATCTAGTCCTAAAAGAAAATCCAAGAAATCAGCAAGATAGAGAAAAGAAAGGGAAATTTGAACCTAACTGGTTGGGTCCCTATGTCATCATCTCAGTCTATGGATCAGGTGCCTATCAGCTAACAAATTCTGAAGGAGATGTGCTCGATGATCCAACTAACAGCATTCATCTGAAGAAGTACTATACTTAAGATAGCCTAGTGCACGGAAAAAGCCAAAAAACAAACAAAAAAATCAAAAAATCTAGAAAAAGCAAAAATACAAAGTACAATAAAAACAAATGGTGAAAATCTGGTAAACAGGCGCCCTTGTGAAAGACCGGCTCCTTTATCTATGTCCATGCCATTTTATCCATCAAAAGACTATCGGCCATCGCCCGACACTTAGCATATATCCATTCAGGACATACTTAGCGTAGTCACTATCCTGAGTTATCCATCTACTGCACTCCACCATGGCTTGGAAATCACTGTACATAATCATATCCAGAGGTACACTCAGCTAGGGGCATTAAATTGTTCAAAAACTTGCAAACATTCAAGACACATGACATCCAACAAACACAACTAAGCTTCATCACAACAACCAAAGCAAAAACAATACACAAGAAACTCAAGGATGGATGATTTTTTTAAGTACTACATGTTGCATTATCGCATAAAAGTCTTGATTATTTTGCATTTTGAACCTTTTAAATTGATTGGAATCTTCTTCTTCTCTCATAAAAAGCTTCAAAGCTAGAGATCATGAGGAACTTCCAAAATTTTCTTAGTCTTCTGTCTGGGAGGCCATCATTTGTACTGTATGAATATTTGCCTCGAGACGTGATACATTACATATCACTAAAGGCCTGATTCCATTTCACGCATATAAATGATCTACTCTTGTACGTTTACACAATACGCACTCAGGTCGTCCTGGTTCAATTATACCTTGACGCTTGTGCTATCTTGCAAAATCAAATATCATGTAAATTTTACTCAGGTCATTATGGTTCAATTATACCATTATGCTTGAATAAATTTTCAACATATCCAAAAATCAATAAATGCTCCATGATGATATTTACAAAGAAAGCAAATAAATGGTTATATCGGATGGCAAATACAGAATAAGAGATGCCCCAAAAAAAAACAAAAAAAAAAAACAATTAGTTGCATTTCATTTTACAATTAGTTGCATTTCATTTTACAATTAGTTACATATCATTTTGCATCATTATTTCATCATTTTACATCATATCATATTACATGTAACAGCATATTAGATCATACATCTCATTTTCAAGATACAGCTCACAGCATATAAAAAACATACATCCTGCATCATACATTACATCATATATGTAAACATTACATCATCATATAAAAAGGAAGTGGCACACATAACAATGCATCCATAAACACATCCCATCGATCAAAAATGGTGCTGTATATATATATCTCTCCAAAAAATGATCAAAATCTGCAAAATGTGTCAAAACTGTGTCCAGTACAAAGAATACAATGCTCAAAAATACAACAGAGACCATGTCTCTCAAGTGTGACTATCCCCTGATGGAGATGGTCTCGCTCCCGATGCACCCACCCCTGGATCTCTAGGAGGGTCCTGCCTCGCTCCCGATGCACTCGCCCTTGGATCTCCAGGAGGGTCATGTCTCGCTGGCCCAGTCACACCTCGGCTCTCAGATCGTGTCCCAGCAGTTCGAGATCGGCTCGATCTCGACTGTGCAAAGCTCTCCACTCGCCGATCTCTAGGTACTGCAGCCTCATAATGCTGTCTATAATAATCAGCCTCCTGCACTCTCCGTGTCAGCTCTCTAAGGGTGTCTCTCAATGGACCACCCGTCGCTACTCTTTGCACAGTCGCCAACGCCTCCTCCGCTCGACCCCGCCGCTCTATCTCAGTATCTCTCTCAGCGGTCAACTACGAGATCTGTCGCTGATATGTCAAAATCTGTGCCTGTAGCTGCTGAACAGTAATCTGCAGGGTCCGGATCTGAGCATCCTCTACATGACCCGGCACTCGGACCCGCAGTGGTACCTATGCTGGCGCCAGCCCTCCCACTCGGCCTGTCCTAGGTACGGGAGGTGGGAGTATATCCACTCTCCTCCTCTATGCTAGTCTCACCACCTCCTCCTCTCCCCCCACTGCAGCTAGCGCCTCTGTCACTCTCCCCTCTCTCCCAGCTCCAATGGCCAATCCTCCTCTCCCCCTCTCAATCCTACCCTGTCGTACCGCTCTCTGCACACCTCTACCACCCTGCCTCCCCCTGGCTCCTCTACCTCCTCCATCATCTCCATCATCTCCCCCCTCCTCCCCATCCGAATCAAATGCTGGCCTCATCTCCTCTGGATCTGAGATCCTTGCTACTGTCCGCGCAGCAAATAAATGAGCGAACTCGTCAGTCATCCCTGCATCCTGTATCTCTGGGGCATAGTCCCAGATCTGTCCTGCCAGCCCTGTGAACTCCTCTATGGCCACGACACTATCAATAGTCGGCCCCCAATCGGCCACATCCTGTTGCCGCCGTGCATACAAGCACGCTCCCTGCGGAATCCCCTGCTGCCTCCCGAACTACCGCAAAACTCGGGTCACCAAAAACCGCTCAATGACGAACGACATCCTCCCAATCAGATACCTCATCATGAAAATGAAAGGCATCTCTATACCATCCTCCGCCCACACCTCGCAACCTGTATACGGTCTCCAGGTGACCGTATCTATGTCATCAAAAACTCTCCTCCAGTGCTCTAGTTTGCCCAGCTTATGCTAGACAACTAGGCCTCTATATCCGTAGGCGTATGCTGCGCCTACGGGCCTATCTCTATATGCCAATGGCCTCGCTACTAGGATGTGCTCCCAACACCATACCTGTAATAGGGTCACACCCGCTGATAAGCTCCCGTAACCGAGGTATACTACCTCATGCATGCTCCTGTAAAGATGGGCCAACATCGCTGACCCCCACGCAAATCTCCGACCCTGTGTAACCATCTGCTCCAGGACCAGCCCCCATCCTACTAAAAATCCCTTTGACCTGCGATCAGGACAAAGGAATCCCCCAATGAATCCTGCCAAAACAGATGGCAGCGGTGCATAATCCAAATCCAAAAACTCCTGCCAGGGGATCTCGTATCCACAGACAGTCTCATCATGAAATATACGGCGCAGTGCCTCTGTGTCGCCCTCCTCTGACTGCTCATAAGGTAAAATAGCCCCTACCACAGGAATGCGCAAAATCCGGTAGCAGTCCTCCGGTGTCACGGTCATCTCTCCAGTGGCAAAATGAAAGGTGTTCGTGTCGCTATGCTACCTCTCTGCCAATGCTGTCAAAAGTCCCCGGTTCACAGTGAACCGAGGCATATCTAGAAGCGAGGTCAATCCACATCTCTCTATAGTATCCAAGTCTGCCTGTGACAGACGTGGTATCAGCGTCCATGGTCTCGGGAATCTCTCCCTCGACTGCACAATACCCAATTGCTCCTGTCAACAAACAAAACATATCCAATATTAGTTTCCACATCAAAACAAAGATATCAAAATAAAACTTACATCAAAAACATGAAACAATTTGCTCATCTACAATCAAAGTTCAACACCCTATCATTTCATAATAACTTGTAAAACAACTCAAGTTCTCAAAAACCATATCAAAACTTGTAAAACAACTCAAGTACCACAATCACATAAACTTGTAAAACAACTCAAGTTTCCCACCCATATCAGCTTGTAAAACAACTCAAGTTTCCAACCCATATTGGCTTGTAAAACAACTCAGGATTTCATACACATTGAACTTGAAACAGACAACGCAAATACATCATATTCTGATCAAAACAACAGCTTGATAATCTATACATAACTTGGAAAATTGCACATCAAAACAAGTTATACAAATACTCATCTTGGATAAATGCATCAAAACGCGACAGGCAAACAAAAACACAACTTTTCAACTCGGCCAAAACTGCAAAAAAAATTTCGGATGCACTAAAACAGACCTTTAATGCGCTAAAACAAACCCAGGCGCTAGGCTGCTTGTCCTACACGCTAATCTATATGTCCTATGCACTAGAATCTATCTACGCGCTACTCTTTTCTTCCATTGTGCTACCTAATCTATCCTATGCGCTAGAACATCTCTACGCGCTAATATATCCCTCCTAGGCGCTCCCCTTTTAGCCCTATGCACTAGGTTAGTCCTACGCGCTAAACCCCTTTGCCTATGCGAACCCCGGCAGCTCCTATGCGCTAGGTCATACCTACGCGCTACCCTGTTACCCCTAAGCGCTACCCATACCTTTGCATGCGCTATTTTATTTACACGCGCTAACCTACAGATCCTATGCGCTAACTAAACATTTTCAGATGCAACTTTTAAAATTAAATCTGACGCGCTATTCTACACTTCGTATGCGCTACTGTTGACCATAGACGCGCTAAAACGAACTATCCGAACTTTAAAATTCAAAAAACACCTGAAAATGACAAAATGAAAAATCCAAAAGGGGTCAAAAATGTTGACTTACTGGTGGTCCACGCGCTATTGGTCTCCGATGTCTCCAGACGCGCTCGAAACGGTGTCTGTGATAAGGAATAGGTATTTTCTCTCTAGAGCAAATTCTCTTTTCTTCAAAGTCTACAAAGCACAAATGACTTTAAATCAACCCCTTTTCCCCTTTTATAAGAGGAAAATGAAATTAGGGTTAGCCAACTGGACCTGTAATATGGTCGCGGTCTCCCCTATACCAAAACAGTTATAATTTATCGGGAGATGAATCAATTTACGCACTTTGTACAAGCACAGAATCCTACACATCATACAAACTTCATCAATTTAAATCAAAAAATTTCCAAAAAAACATTGATTCATCTCCCGAGGGGGCATCACCATCAAATCTCGAATCTGGGACATCACATCAAATCTGGGGCACAACTTACAAATCAAAAGAGCGACACAACAAAAAAAATGCATTTGATCATGTAAAATCACAAAAACACATCATTTTCTTTGAAATAACATGTGCACACACGTCACTTCAAAGAGGGGCAAAATGTAGACGTATAAAAATGACCATATTCCTAAATGAATATTTTATGTTCATTTCCCTATTTAATTAAATTATCCACATTCTTCTATTTTATTAAGTAAATTACTCAATTTATTTAAATAAAATTCACTATACCATTTAATGAATAAATCATTTTATTCAATTAAATCCCTCTAGCCACTTTTAATTAAATTCAAATTTAATTAAATAGTTATCCTAAATTGAATAAATCTAATTTATTTAATTTCTCCAAATTGCAACCAAATTGAATGAAAATCATTTAATTCAATTTAAATCCTAAACCCCCCATCCACTTGCAAAATCCCAAACCCCTTCCTAATCCCTTCTAGAATCTTCTAATCAATTCCAATTAACCTAACCCTCCTCTAAACTTTGTCACATCCCTAAGCAAAGGGAGGTCACTTCTCAAAATGGCCCAAAGTCTTGGATAACCATTGAAGGTTTTCAACCTTCAACTACCAAAACCCTTAAAGTCTTTGAAAACCATTGAAGGCTTCCAACCTTCAACCACTTAATCCCCAAAGTCTCCAATAACCATTAATGGTTAATTCAAACTCTCCCACATGGTTAAAACATTTGTTTTGACTCAACCTCTACCCAATCCAAAGGTCTCATCAGGCCATTAATGCTTTGACCATGATTATCTCTTAATCATTTGAACAAAGGTTTATCTTTGGATTAGATCTTAATTCATTGGGTAAACCTAACTTAGACTTGACCCTTAGCCTTTAGATAACCATGAGGTCTTCTCAGGCCTTTAATGCCTCCAACCTCTTCTCTCAACCCAATCCTATGTTGACACTTGTCACCATTTCATTTGGTGCAAATTGTGCACATGGATCCCCAACTTTCAAGCTTGGCCCTTGATTAAACCATTCAATCCTGACCATCCATTGCCCTGTTTGTGCTATAAATAGAGCTCTCATTCCTCCATTTTTAACAATCATCTTTCAAATTTGAAGCATTACACTTATGCTCAAATTCTTTCAAGCTATCATTTCATATATGCTCATCATTTAGCCTCTTTTAGATCAGAAATTAGACTAATATGCATACTTAGATTACTTTCTTTATCATTTTAGTTCGATCATAGACTAAATATAGTATGCTAGGATAGTATTCATACTAATCTTGTCATCTTATCATTTAGTTTATTGCATTTTAGCATCATACATAGCTTACAACACATCTCATACTAAAATCAATCAAAAGCATCTCTCGTTCTCATATTTGCCATCCCTAAGCCATTTTGTTCAGTGATCTGAGAGCAAAACATTGGTTTGAGGGACATTGTGAGATAGAGAACCATGGGACCCTCCTTGGGAAGCTGAGTAACACTACGTTACTCCATAGCTTGCATCAAGAAGTCGTGTGTGTGTGTGTGGACTGGTATTAACTAAATTTTCATATATTAAGTTTTATTCGCCCACTTTTCCCGCATATAAATGACATTTTTCATTGCATGATTGGATTCCTGAATGTCACTACAAATTTTGACATTTTTTTCTTTGTCACGTCTTCCATCCAATATTTTCCATAATGTCTTTGTTATATTCTTTCCAATATGCATAGTATTAAACAAATGCACAATTTGTAACTGCTCGTAGTAGGGCAACCTATTAAATTGTCGGGGATAACTTTTTAGTCCCTTAGGAAGGTGGTCATTTATGCCTTGATGATCATCAATCACATCATCAGTAAACAAAACACAATAGAAAAGATGTTTTATGACATAAACCATTAGAGGGAATGGCATTACATTGACGATAATTCTATTATATTCCAATTTCCACAGGTTAGGTGTCATTCTTCGTGGCTTTGTTGTATTCTCTTCTTTCCAATTGTAAAGATGTTTTTCAGTATTTTGATACTTATGATTTTTGTGGAGAAAGTGCCTATACTCATTAAACACCTACTTTCCTAAACTTTTTGAATGACGAGATTTCATCTTTGCACCACAAACTAGACATGCAGATTTTCCCTTTGTTTGAAGACTTACAAGATAATGTATAATTGGATTAAATATGTTAATTTTTTTAATTATAATTATCATGCGCAACTTGAACACTATAACATACCACAAAAATGTGTTAACCCTGGGGCATCGTGTATTGTCCATACAAGCATCATATGGAATTGAAATTATCTTTGTCCTATTGGTCTAGAGACATCATACATAGTGACACCATTCCATAACTCTTGCAATGCATCGATATGAGGCTCAATATATACATTCATATCTTTAACTTGGTACTTACCTAATCGAATGAATAAAAATAGTACCTAATTATTATGACCATTTTATTGCAATATTTATAATTAAATGTAGATGACTATTAAATGATAAAATATATGGAACAATCATTGCCAACATTATGTGCTCCCTCTTTATTAACATCCATGGAGGAATGTTATTGTTGATAACAAAAATAGGCCACACTGAGTAAATAGATCTCAGCTCTCCAAATGGATTGACACCGTCTGCTACCAATGAAAGCCTGAGATTACGAGGTTCTTCTTTAAAGTGTGGCTACTTTTCCTCTATGTCCATAAATGTTGAACCATCCACAGGCATTCGAATAATGTCTTCTCGACTTCTATTGCATGCATGGTAATCCATAAATTGTGCCAAGCTAGTGCACTTGAATAGTCTTTGTATACGTGGAATAATGAGAATATAAAAAACAACCTTGTGAGGAACCCTTTTTGTTATTTGATCTGTTCGATATCTACTGATATGTCATTCAGGCCATTCAATTTGAAATTTATGTTATTTGTGATATATAATATGATCATTGTGACAAGCATCTATTGCTTGATAGTCCATTCCAATATCTTTCATAATGGTAGATAATTCTTAGTATGAGCGAGGTAGAATATTTGATGGTGATAACAAAAACTCACCTATCAATCTACAACAAAAAAATATAATTTGTTAATATAAAGAATATTAATGGTACATTTTTCACCATTTAATAACTATAATGACGTATATGACATACCTTAACATATGTGAGATTGTTATGTTGGATACACCATTCATAACCTTCAAGTTCATAAACAACAATACAACGGAGAGAAGAGTTATCTAGGAGCCTTCGTAAAGGGCCTCAAAAGCCTTCTCAAGTAGAGGGACATCATGAACAACATCAAGGTCATCTTCATCATCATGATTAGTTGCGCCAGTACTAAATGTGTCATGGATCAATGTATTTGTACCATCATCTTCAATTGTGTTTTGTGGTTCATGATCGTCATCTTCCATGGGATCATTATCTTCAGCTTCGATATCCACACCCCCATGTTCCTCCACTTTCGAAAACCATATTCTCCGGGTTGTGTTGATCCATATCATGTGATCTGGGATGCTCGACCTATATAAAATTGATAAACATAAATAAACCATTATCATGATCTCATCATCAAGTGGTTTCTTATGTATATAAATTGTTAAAACTATATAATGAAAAACTTACCAATGGATGATAATCATGTCCACCTTCAATGTGACCATGCAACCTACAATGTTTCTTAGTTGTTTTGATTAGAAGTATTCTAGTCTTTAACCCCTAACAAATTTTGCAAGGACAATAACATTTTCCATCACCTTTTCTTTCCAAGTTAGACTACAATCTAGCAATTGTCTTCTTATTTTGTTGTTCGCTGATATTGTCTGACATGGTCTTTCTTCACAGGCAAAAAAATTGGGCTATAGAACTAGTTATATAGAAGTTGAAATGTTAGTTATGAAATCATGTTTCAGTATAATATACCAAATTAAATTACTTGAACATAGAAATTATGCAAATTGAACCAAAACCATTTAGCTCTTCTTTTCCATCTCAAAACATATCTAATGGCTTTGTGGTATGCAATCCTTGTATCATATCTTAATTTGACTAATGTCTATTTGGGGTAATCCATGAGTGTCTAATGTGAATTCATTTTCAATGTTGTGAAGTCATCGAGAGTATGGTGATAGTCATCCTTATAGGATCCTCTCAATCTTGTCCAAATCAGTCTTAAAGGAAAGTAACTATCCATTCCCATGCTCATGCATACTTACATGACTAATGCTGCCCTTGTGTATCCTAAACATTGGAGAGACCTTATTTGACTTGCCTAATCAATGTGGTTGTTGTCCTAATATGAAATACTGAGTTCTACCCTTGCCTCTGCATCAAACTTCTCACATCATGTTTCTTCAACAAAACACACTAATATGAATTGATCCAACACCATGAGGATAGGGTCAAGTATCATGGCAACTAATCATAATACGTGAAGATGGGGTTCACACATAAGTGTTGGCTCTCAACAATGCCACACTTCCAAAATTGTCAGTCTCAAGACTTCTACTATTGGGTCAACACTCATTGATGGCCACAAGGCCAAATCAATGTATGTAAGCTTCGAACTCCTTACTCAAGGCTTGGAGGACCCTACACAAGGTCTATGAACACTCACTTGGTATTACAATAGAAAGAGCCTTCCTCTAGAACTTTGTTTGCAACACACACATCATTGGTAATCATTGTTATGATGGATGGTCTATTAGGACAATAAATAAAATGCTTATTCTTTTTCCACCCTTTGAAACTACAACAAGGTATTTGACTTGGTAGGGTCCCCACACATCACTTCAACACCAAACATTAGGCAATTCAACCTTTTGCCTTCTCAATGCATTTTTTTTTGTCTTTCACTGGTTTTCTCAATCTGATGCATAGCGATATCAGACCTTTCATGGCATCATCACATGCGCAAACTTCCCCATATGTCTCTGCAAGTCTAATATATTAAATACATTTCACCTAGCACTATCTGGTACAGATTCTTTTGTCCTATCCATATAGGATGTTTGCACACCACACTATCATCCTTGACTCATGTGTATGATGCAGAGGTAGGGGCATGTATAATGGTTTCAACATACAAAGTCAATGATCATACAGTCCATTCTTCTAGACACCCTTGGATATATTAATTGGCTTCTAGGCTTGGGAAAAATAATATGAATTAAGCCAACACCATGAGTATAGGGTCAAGTATCATGGAAAATGATCATAATTTGTGAAGATGGGGTTCACACTCATTGATGGTCATTTTGCAACTCACCTCGAGTCTACATGAGTTGCAGAAGCTTGTGATAAGTATAGATGATTGTCTCCTTCCACTATGTAGTCTTTTCATATTTAAGGTGCCTACACACTATGTTGTTGTTAAGTATTGATGTAGTCTTAATACATCTCATGACTCCATTACATGTCCACACTTGGGTTTACAAACACAACTCTGTCAAAACAAAAACAATATCACTAGTAAAACTATGACTGTGACAATTAATACCCTTAGGACAGTCATAGAAATTTAATCTATTTCATTTGGTTTTGATCCACAAACCCTTCTAAAGGTTGCATAGGGTCCCCTCACCTCTCTCTTTGTCATCAACCACTTCAAAATCTGGAAGCAATAGGTTAAGTCCCAAGAGAGGGTGGGGATCAGTGACCCATAAGCCTTGAGGGTATAGACCCAAGAGAGGTAAGGGCTTGGATCTATAATTGTTTAGGGAACCTATTGTAGTTGGTCTCTAAGCGTTTTGGTAACATACATATCCTCCTCCTTCCTTAAAGCTGAAGTAGTAACAGAGGTTGGTACATTGAATAAAGAATTAGGGATTAGGGATGATAGAATTAATTATCTAGTATGATAAATTGACAATTTATTCATTAATGATTGATAAATAATTTGAACTATGACAACTTTGAAAAGGGAACATTACATTGTTCCCTTCACCAACCATCCAAATTTTCAATATTCAAGAAAATAGTTTGTTGAAAACATTATTCAAAACCCACACATAACATCATTGCACCTACATCAAAGGTTCACAATATTTCGTGAAGAGGTCATACAAATGTTGTTCCAAGCAAAAGACTACCGGTATAGATATGAATGACAACATTGTGGTTCTGCACATGTCAATGGTTTCATTTGGCTCTTAGGTGCTCCCAATATGGACGCCATTACTTGGAGCAATGGCGATGAAACTGAAACAAGGACATTATTTGATAAATATGTTAGTGCTTGAAATCCTTGTCCTAAGAATGATCGTACCAGTAGGACACACCACCCATTTTTTCATGACCCATGCTACTTAAAACTTCACAAATTTTGTTTGTCGATCCTCTATTGGATTATGAAGCACTACTTAATACCGTGTAAAGGCATACAGAATGTATTAAACACACATGCCTTAGGAAAAAGGGAATAACTTTCCAATGCCACTATAAAGCTCTACAGGTTGAAAAAAAAGTTTCTACTTTAGCATGTGAAGATAACCATAAGACATCTTACAAGTCTGCTAGAAATGATGACTACCTTAATATTCACAACCCTCAAATGCTTGCAATATGGCTAGTTAATGTTGATTGCTAGCTTGCCACTTTAAAAAAGGCTATTTTGCAATGTATTTTTAAATATGCATCCAAATCAAAAGAAAAAATAAATTGAAAGCTATATTGACATGTTAAAAAGAATAACAAATGCAAGTGACCCCAATGATAGAGCTTTATTGGTATATCAAAAAGTCATGATGGGTATAATTGCTAATCGTGTCATTGGAACATAAGAGACACGTCACATGTTGCAAAAATTGCCTCCGGTCATTTGTTTACTTGAATGTAGGCAGAAAAATCTTGCAATGTATAACAAAATTAGACAGTGAAGATGACTAGGCATCTAATTATATCCAGTCTTATATGGAACACCTTGTTGAATTGGACAAAATGTTTCTTATACAATCAACGCAAATGTACTCATATAGCCATCAATTCAAAAAGGAGAACTGGCTAAGGAGGAAACAAAAAACAATTGTTAATGTTCACTATCGCTTTATAGAACCTCCAAATGAAGACAATTAAATTTTGGAAACATTTTGTTGGAGTGAACTCCTCCTCTACAAACCTTTCCACAATATATCAAATGGCATTGGAATCACAACAGAACAAATAATAATAAATTGGAGGTTGCTAAAAGAAACAAATTACAATCCTTGGCACATTGATAGAATAACAAGCAACTCTATATCTGAAAGTGCAGATGACAGGGATGAAAACAATCTACAACATGAAAATCATATAGACCTATATGAATGGGGGTTGTTGTCCCAAATAGATGCAACCAATAATTTTACAATGGATGAGCTACAAATGAATTTAAATATTTATTCCATATTCAAAATTACAATAATTCTATTTTTAAAATGTCATATTGCATGCAAATTTCCCTCATAAATATTTTGTATCACACAATACAACAATAATTTAAACAGTCTTTTTAGATGTCTTTCTATATGATTATATTGTTTTAATGTTATATTGAATGGAAATTTCCCACATAAATGTCTTTTTTTAAATTATTAAAAGATTACAATGAATTTGTGATCGCTCGTCACACACAAATTATAGAGGGTTCAATTATTCAAATGCATATTTTAAGTATAACATACATATGATATTTAAAAAAAAAAAATTATTTATAAGTGATAATGAATATATGATTTCTTTTCTCACACAAATTATAGAGGGTTTCATTACTCAAATGCAGATTTTAGAATACTTAAATGTTGAAACCAAAAACTTTGGGACCATAATAATGCAATCTTAACTATTAATTTTTACTACTAATTGCAATGGTTTGAATTCTAAATATTTATTTCTAAAATGAAATTAAAATAGTTCCAATTTTTTAAATTTTTGAAAAAATTAAAAAACAAACAAATTAATAACATTAAATCTTCAAAAATTAAAAAACAAACAAATTAATAACATTAAATCTTCATCAGTAAATAAGGCACTAGTCTACAACGTGACACTTTGATGTTTTCTTACTGACTTAATTAAATAGAAAAACAAAATGATTTCTCCTGTCCCCTTTTAATCTATTATTTTTCACAATAAAATAAATAAATTTAATAAAACAAAATAATACTTTATCCCGTTTAACCCACTTTCCCTTCAACTAAGTACAGAGAAAAATTGTTGCGTGGCACTCCCTAGAAGATATTCAAAACCGCGTGAAATTCGAGGAAATTCTACCTAGTTTACGCGTGAACCAAAATGCCAAAATGAGTGTGTGAGGCGGAACGAAACCAGAGGCGGAACGGAAACCAAAATGAGTGCGTGAGGCGGAACGAAACCAGAGGCGGAACGGAAACCAAAATGAGTGTGTGAGGCGGAACGGAAACCAAAATGAGTGCGTGAGGCGGAAACCAAAATGAGTGCGTGAGGCGGAAACCAAAATAAAAGGACGTGAGGCGGAAACCAAAATGAACCAAAATAAAAGGACGTGAGGCGGAAACCAAAATGAACCAAAATAAAAGGACGTGAGGCGGAAACCAAGAAACCTGTATCTTTTAGGGCTTAGTGGCAGGTGTGTGCCAAGGAATTTCGCGGCGCGGCAGCGTTGTGTCCTCTTACAATTTCGCAGAGAGTTTCCAATAACAATGGCTGTATACTTGCCTGTTCTACCCGATGTAGAGGAGATCCTGTCGAGGGCTCGTAATGTCCGAGACCAGATTTCGGTTTTAGCAGATTTCATCTCTGAGCAGCAAGATGGAATTAATAAGTGGCTCAGCTGTTTTGGGGTTATTGTCGGAGCCATAATCACTGCAATCTTTACCGTACAAGTAGTCGACAGGAGCATGCGTTGTGCAACATCCTGGACTCTTCCTGTCCTAATCACTACTACATATGTTGGAACAATTGCGGCAATCGTTCCCATGGCCTATCGCCAATATATGGCGTTTGATATCAGGCGTCGTCTTGTCCGACAGCTTAATATGTCAGTTGATGTCAGCAGCGTGGAAGGTGCAGTGTTGAAGAGGAATGACCCTCCCCTATTTGAACTTTTACGCAGCACACAAATGGAAGTAAATCTTAAGAGGAGGGCAGTCAGTACGATTGTGGTGCATTACAAGGGCTGGGTTTCTTGTTAGGGTTAACAGTCTTCTCTCTTGTTCTTATAATGTCTTGCAAACGTCTTGTCTGTTGAATGCGCTGGATTTCTGTTTAGAGGGGTTAGATTTTCTGTTAGGGTTTTTATTTGTTAAGGTGTTCTTTTGATTTGTTTGTTCAGACTTTTAGATTAGATTGTGTGTATTTTTGCATTATATCATATGTTCTGTTTTTTTATTCTGTTCCTTTTTTTCAATAACTGGTGGTCAATTAAAAGTTTAAAATATAAATTTTGTTTTGGCAAATTTTCTGTAAATGGGTGTCTTTTAGAATTTGAAATTAATTCCAAATAAAAATTTTAATGAAACAAAATTTGAGATCATTTTCTTAATCTAAAGAAATGATAAATGCATTTATAATAATTATATGCCTTGTTAGGTTTCCTTATTTCTATGAGAACTGCGTTTTTAAATGACTATGCTATTGAAGCTCATGGTAAAGCCCTATAACTTACTCACGATTAAAGAATACGAGCATTTTTGGAGGTCATCCATTCCCTACTAGTGAAAGATGTGGCACAAATAGCTATCAATTGCACATGCATGATCCACACATCCCAGCATAGCAGCAGTGTATTGAAGAAAATTAAATTGATTATAAAGAACTGTGATTAATGCACTGTTGAGCTTAATTTTATTAATTGAAAATTTAACAAAGTTATTTTGATTTTTAAATTAATTATGATGAGACAATTCACCTTAAAATAGCCCCAACTACAATAAGCCACAATGATGAATATAATATTTCTCACGCAACCTGTGAAGCTTCATCGATATTGTACTTTTGATTAAAAAAAACAGTTAAAAACATGGAAGTCTACTATACTTAATGTGACTCTTGTTAGTCAAGCATCCTCTCTAAGAAAATGAAGTATAAGGTATTTGTGGTCCCTAGAATTTTTATAAATTTTCTTCTTGGAGAAAGTCTAGAAAAGTACATGTGATGTGTGATGGTTGTATATAAACATTAACACATCTCACATCAAGAATTGCTTATGGGATCTAGTCTATTTTCTCATGTCCTTAAGTGCATTGTTCATGGCATGCACATACCAAGGAATTCACCATGTATTTTAATAGGCCATCAAAAACAACTTCTTTGTCACTCTGCACATATATGCCACATCTATCAAGATCTACACCAAATTCTCAAGGCTAACATCTTAAATGGCATCTTTTAGGATGTCAAATTGATACTCAAGTCACCCTTGTGGTGTCCTAAATATTCAACAACTCTAAGGAAGTATGGGTCCTTTATATGAATCACCATGATATTAAAGGATGGAGAATGCCTAATTTTTTTCAACCCATCCATGTTAATGTTGCATCTACTCATGAACCAAGTAGCCTTCAATTTTTCCATAAAAAATTTAGTCTTGAAATAGTTTTGATTAATTAAAAGCAGGTATTTGAAAGGTACCCGAACCTTGTACAAGCCAGGAGAACAGAAGAACAAGAAAGGAAACGTGCCTGATCACTTCAAAGACAAAAAGATCCCACCCAAACAAAAAGGGGGATCAACATACATAACATAAAAAACCAGAAACAAACAACTTCTAAACAACACAACGACAGTAAAAAGACAGGACCTAGGACCCTTGCAGAAACAGAGACAGAGACAACTAAATACTTTTCATGATAACCTCGGCATGGACAACCATTTGTTTCATGTTGTTCGTTGAGGTCTTTAATTCCTCCAGCTCACGACCTTTGATGTCGCCCTTGATCCTTGTATTGGCTCTGGTCCTCTTTTCATGACCCTTCTTGTCCAGCTGATCCTTGTCACCATCCTTCTCAGCTTTGTTCTCAAATCTCTTGATCAGGATGTTCATGTTATCCACCGAAGCTTTGAGGATCTGAAAGTTTTGTTCTGCAATCTTCTTAACATTGAGTTCCATTCTATCGATTCTGCTACCCAGATTGTTCATTGCAGTTTCCATTCCTTAATCTCCTTGTTATCTTCCATCTCTTTGACCTTTTTTTCTGTTGCAATGATTTTACCCACCATACTTTCAATTGCTTCTACATTGTTAATTGCAATAGCCAGTTCCTTAACATGATCCACTAGGGGTTTGTCACCAATTGTTGCTTTTGTGATAGCCATCATATCTATCTTCAAGCTGTTAATATCCTTCACCATGGTTCCGATGGTATCACATAAAGCTTTTATAGTATCATAATCACCGATACCACTTTTATCCCCTTTATCCTCCTTTTGCAGCCCTTGGGTGTTCAAACCCTCAATGCTGCCCATCACCGGGTTTTCCTCCCCCTCTTTATCCTGACCCTCATCCTTCTTGTTCTCTTCCACCTCCTCCTCAAAATGTATCAGAACATGGCTGATGTCTTTATTATTTCCCTTTTTAGTATTCTTCCTTTGAATTTGCTTTCCAGTAGCTTTCCCTTTCTTTTTTTTAATAATTTTTTTCTCAAAGGATTCAGCTTCAAACTTCGAAATGTCTGAATCCAACACAATCCTTTTCCTCTTAGCCTTATTCCTCCCTTTTTTACTAGTCTCGTCCAAGTCTCCCTCAGTCTCTGAATCAAAGTTGAATCCACTGGCTTCACTCTCTGTATTCTCATCTCTTGCATTTTTGCCTTTAATAGGCTTTTCAATCTCCCTTTAAGCATTTTATAAACCAGAACCATAAGCCCTTGGTGGAGGGCATGGTCACCTTTGGGATCTTTCTGACTCTCCTTGATAGTGTGGTCCATAGAGTAGGCTAGGTAGTAAGGCAAGCTCACCTTTTCCCCATGGCGGAAATGGTTGAGCAGAACAAAGTGATGACCATAGGCCCTAGTAAACCTACCATCCAGAGTGATGTAGGCGTTAGAAGCAAATAAAACAAACCTCCAAGGCTTGCATATCCCCTTTGGGGAATGGTAGGAATTGTCGATTTTCACCATCTTTCTCCTCTCATCATCCGTGACTGGGAACTTGTCCGCTGCTTTATCTGATATGTTGCAGTCTCTATAAAATTTCATGCCCTCAGTCATCATCCCCGTAACCTCAGCAATAACCTCCTCATCAACATTCATCATCTGAGACCCGACCAGGATTTTGCCATTTTTCCAGTTCTTTATAAAATAGTTGGTAATTGTGGGATCTTTCCCACTTAGCCTCTCCATGAACACATTTAGACCCCCCTGTTGAAGGATATCCCACACTTCCATGTTCTTTCTCCAATCTGAGCAAGAGGTAGGTTCGAATATTTTCTTATTACCTCCCATTTTTTCTGCACTATTCCTAAAATTCCTTCTCTCAGCTTCAAAACCTCTTCTCTAGTTTCTGTAGATACCCTGTAAAAATGCCCAGAATCTGTGCCAGACAATTATGAGAAGACACCTATATAAATGCTCATTACCTCTGTAATAACCCTACATCGATAAAAGTGGAAGAGGCATTAGAAACTATAATTAAAAGTACCACGTTGCCTAGCTTGGCTGCGGTCCAGATTAAGCAGGGATTTCATTTCACATTCGATCTCGCTCTCGCCATAACTAGTAATGATGTCTTTTGATTGGCATGCCAGGTTGGCTGCCCAATCAACGCGGGAATTGGCTTCCCTATACACGTGTAAAAACACACATTTCAAATTCCTCACTAATTTTCTTAGTCTCTTTAATAGCATTGCTGATTGACCAAGAAGGCGGGAATTTCATATTTAAACAGTTGATTATGTTCAATGAATCTCCTTCACACCAAACTCTAGTGCACTTGGCTTCCTTAGCAAGGATCATCCCATGGTAAGCCACCACAGCTTCAACTACATGGTTTGTCTGATTTCCTATAGGAATGTTTTTTATGATTTTGCATTTTCCCCATTCGTCCCTAAGGACCCACCCACATCCAGCAAGACCCAGGTTACCCTTTGAAGCACCGTCAAAGTTAA
Organism: Cryptomeria japonica; assembly: GCF_030272615.1. Classification (NCBI taxonomy): domain Eukaryota; kingdom Viridiplantae; phylum Streptophyta; class Pinopsida; order Cupressales; family Cupressaceae; genus Cryptomeria; species Cryptomeria japonica. The sequence goes on along the minus strand of NC_081415.1, from coordinate 19,316,396 downwards.
TTTTCATCCAACCATTGGGTGGGCTGACCCATATAATGCCCTCTCTAGGATTGATCTGAAAGTGCTCTTGACCCTTTAATCTCCACTTGCTGTAGATAAATTGATCATCCTTGTCTTGAGGATTATCAATGCCTCCTATGATATTCATATTTTCCACTATATTTCTTTTTATTTTCTCAAACACAATTTTAGCCTTAGAAACCTTCTCTTTGAAAACACTGTCATTTCTCTCTTTCCATATACCCCAACACATATGAGGTAAGGAAAGTTCCACAATAAAGTAGTAGACTTATTTCTTGAAGGATGATGCCAAGAGTTGAAAACCTCCTAAATTGACTCTGGGAAGCCCCAACTGATTTTGAAGTGTTCCAGACATCTTCCCCAAACATCAATAGAGAAAGGGAAATGAAAGAGAATATGATTAATGGTCTCCTCACTCTGCTTGTACATAGTACAAACACTAGGCATACTCATACCTCTTTTTCTGATATTCTCAATAGTTAGAATTTTATCTTGAAGGGCTGTCCAAAAAAAATGTTAATCTTAGGGGTGAGGCCTTTCACCCAAGCCTTAGCCCATTATGGACTTTCCATGTTAGAATACTGATGATGATAAAGAGAAGCCACAGTGAATGTACCACTTGTTGTGAGTTTCCAAATTAATTGGTCTTCATCTTCAACCATTACCATAGAGTTCATGATTTTGTTCAGACTTCCCAAGGACTGATCCACTTGAGATAAATCCTTCCACTGTCCATCTTCCCAATAATCACCCACCATAGATCTAAATCTTTCCTTGCACTAGTTTTGAAATCTGCTCCACTCGAGATTTTTAGTCAAAGGGGACTCAAGCAGCCGTGAATCATCCCAAAATTGGATAAGATTCCCTTTCCCCATCTTCCATTTTGCACCTCTGACAATCAAATCTCTTCTTCTAGAAACATTTTTCCAAATATTGGAGCCAATTGGAATATTTTCCGCCTTAAGGAAGCTTACAAGAGTTGGACATTGCCTTTTATACTTGTCCCATATCAGTTTCCATTCTCCCTGATTTTTATACCCTCTCCAAATCTACTTGGCCATAAGGTAATCATTCATGTCTCTTATTCTTTTAAGACCTAGTCCTCCCTTTCTTATTGGCTTGCATACTTTATCCCAAGCAATTAGATTCATTCTCTTCTTCTCCTCAACCCCTGTCCACAAAAAAGTTCTTTGGATCTTTTCAATAGCCTCTGCATACTTGGTAGGAATTTTAAAGAGACTAATCGCATAAAGAGGGATACTTTGAAGAGTAGAATTCGGCAGCTGAACCTTAGCAGCTTGGCTAAGAAGAGAACCCTTCCAGCCAGTTAGCTTCTTGTGGAATTTATCCACCAAAGCTCCCCAGAAAGTGTCAGGTCGATCATGGCATAAGGGAAGCCCTAAGTAGGAAGTAGGAAGACTCCCTAATTGACAACCCAGGATATTGCTTATTTTAATCCTCCTTCTCTCCGAGGTGTTGATAAAATAAACAAAACTTTAGACCAATTAATAAGTTGTCCAGTAGCTAAACCATAACTGTCTAGAGCATTCTTTAAACTTCTAGAGTCCTGCACCATAGCTTTCCCCATTATTACAGAATCATCAACAAACTGCTGATGGGAACAGACTTGATCCGTTGAAGATGGATTCAAACCACGAAACTTCCTCTTCTCAACTAGCTTTCCAATACATCTCCCCAGACACCCTGCCATGATAATAAAGATAACTAGGGAAAGAGGATCTCCCTGCCTGAGTCCTCTAGAGGCTTTAAAGAAAGGGGAAGGAGATCCACTCATTAAAATAGAGAAAGAAGCCGAAGAAACTTATTGTCTAATAGTCTTGGAATAGTTATCCAAAATGGTGGTTCATGGTTTCCTAGCTCTTATAATCTTAACCATAAACTCTTTATAAAAATGAGAGCAAGAAATATTAAATATTTGAATGCCAATTTGTCAATAGTATTGTTTGCCTCATCTTATTTAAACATTAAACATCTATGCCACACATATAATAAAATGTGTCACCCTATATTTTCCTTTATGATTTACTATACTAGGCTAAAAAGAGGAACTTGTGGCTCTCGAGAAATGTTGGTAGCCCTCACTAGGACGGTAGCAAGTGGTTTTATTGTTCTCATCATTACCAAACAATATTTGGATCTATGTCATATTTAAGTGACAACTAGTCACATGCCCTAACACCTTATAACTCAATGCCACAAAGAAAATAAAAATTGCATAGCTTACTACCACCTATTGTTGTAGATTTCTTACATTTTATTAGAAATTATTTTAAATGGACTTCTTATCAAGGGGGCACTCTCGTCATCCCCACATCTATACTCTAATTCTCACATTCAACTACCATTTTTAGATCCTAAACCACCTCATCATTACTCATGTTGTGAGAACTCATAATGAATACTTTAAATGGTTGATTAATGAAAACAATTGGATTCTTCATGTACCTCTTTAATTTTCTCTTCCTCTTGATCTTTAGTACAATGGAAAAGTGTTAATGATGAAATCGATTGAAATGATGAATATATTTATAGTTTCTTTGATATTTTGAGTTGTGGGTGTGGCACATTAACATTTTTTAGTCAAGGTAAATGAATCAAATATTAAAAAGTTGCCTTTTTTTTTTCAAAAATGGTCATTTTCATGTCTAGGTTGTAGGGAGTCAAAAGGCTTCACAAAGATCCCCATGTCATCCCTATATTCATTGGCATCCCCTCAACATCCCAAGAATGGGAGACAACTTGAAAACAACCCTTGTACGAGGGAATGTCCCAAAACAAGCCCCTCTTATCGTGATTGTGGGTTGGTAATGGAGAGACATCTCCTATGCATCCCCACACCTTAAAGACACTATCATTTTGAGAAAATAATATTTTTTAGTTGAGGAAGCTTCCTCATGGAACAATATTACAATGTTGATGCCAAATTTCATATTCGTAAAATAATGGTTGTACTTCAAAAGTAATTTATTTAGTCTATACTTCATTAGGACAAACAAAATTATATCAAGCCATGTTGTTTTGCACTATTTGAAAGCCTTTTAATAAAATAAAGGTTTAGCTAATTCAGCCATTTCTAGTAGGCATTGGTAATGTTTGTCTATAGTTCTCCTATTTTCCTAAAACATAACATAGAGATGATGAACGCCTAGTAGCAGTGGGTGATTTATTTACGATGAATATCCTTATCACCCACCCAAAGGAATTCACAAACAAAACAAATAGCTTCTATATATTTTTAATTGGTTTAATTTATAGTTTTGTCTTTCATATTTTATCATTACTAATCAATATTGCAAATTTATAATAGTTTGTGGCAAACTTCAACGAAACTTTTCTATACCAAGTTAGAGATATGTACTTTTCTATCTCAAATAGGAGGACAACTTAGGTTGTAAAAAAAATTGTACTATAGCTTCTCATATTGTATGCTAATCAACATTGATAAGTTAGTAACAATGAGATGCAATTCAAAGCTTTTAGATTGCTAACCATCACCCTTCAAATGTTAGAAAACTTAATGGTTAAGGAATGAAAGAAAAGATAAATATAAAATTGTTACAAAAATTCTTCCAATCCTTAAGGACTTATGACGGTCCTCTCAAATATTCCCCTTTCATATTGTAGTCTTCAATTTAAAATTATTATATTTCCTAGAAAAAAGATCAAATATAGTTGTATGACTATTAAACTTGACTAGTGTGGACCTAAAATTGAAATTTTAATCATAACCATTACACAAATACGAACCAAAATATATAAGTAAAATAAAAATTAGCAAATATATTTCTTTATAAGAGTAATTATAAAGACAATAAAAATAAAAGATGGTCTACTATCACCAATACATCATAGATCAACCCAAGCACTTCAATTATCCACCCTCATGTGGAGAAGCAATCAATTCTCCTCTTACAAATATAGGAGAAATATTGTTCATTCCAAAAGACCTAAATTGAGAAATTATTATATACCTCTTATAATTTGAAGGGTAGGTCATAGAAGAGGAATTTTATTGGTATTTATCCTCTCTCATAAAATAATCACCCTCAATTTATGAATAATTGATTCATCCTCTACTATTTTAGCTAATGTTGTGCAATAGGCCCTATGAATGTATGAAAATGTGAATCTAACACTAGTACATTCAGGGCTGATTTCCGACGGCCTATCGTCGGAATTTCAACTACTGTTCGTCATACTGCCGACAAATGATACCATCGAAAACTCATCGTCGAACATTCGGGTGATGCCATTTAATGTAGAAATTTCGATGACATCCTAAACTCTTCTGACGGCATCCATGTTCGCTCCTCCAACCAAAAATGTCGACAGATGGACATCGGAATTCCAACGACATCCATGATCGCTCCTTCGGCCAAAGATGTTGTCAGATGGACGTCGGAATTCTGACGCTCACCACAAATATACATCGACTACGACTATGAATATCGTCCGACAAGAAAGTGTCATCAGACATACATCATACCCGTTCGATGTTTCTTCAATTAGCATCAGAATTCCGACGATGATGTTGTTGATCCAATGGTTTCACTATCGGTGCAAAGTTGTGTTGCCGTCGGACTTCCGACGAAGATTTTATTTTAAAAAAATGAAAAATATGCATGCCAATTACAATGGTGCTTGTTGGTTTTCTTTTAGAATGTGGGGTATGATTCAGACCTTGACCTCGGTTTTGATACCTCGGCTATTGGAGGCTATTAAGCCTATTGGATGGGGTCTTCAACCTGTCTTCAACCTGCCCATTCCCAAACAACTCACCTTCTCTTGTTCTTGGTACAAGTTGATGTTTGGGCACGATTTGAGTTATAAAAAATTGTGAAGTCTTGAAACAAGAAAATTTTCCCGTATTAGAGATGGTGTGAGTCTGGTTGTCATGGTGGGTACATGATAGAAGCTTGCGCGTGAGAGTTAGAGTTGAAATAGTTTTCTATGTAAGGGTGGGAAAGTGTTGCATTTTGGTTCTAAGGGGAGATGGATCTAACTTCATATGACAAATTAGGATACACAACCATGGTGAAAAGCTTGAAGAATCTATTCATGTTCTGATCAACCTTGGGTGTTAAGGACTTCTATAATTTCATTAAATGTTTGTCATTGACAAAGTTACCTAAGTTACCTTTGGTCAAGTCATGGTGTTGGAGTTCTTGGACAAGAGTGTTTACTAAAGCTTATAGTTCAATTATGCAATGAAATTTAAGAAGATTAAACCATTCTAAGAGGATCCTCCAATATCCATGGCCATGATGTAGTGAGCTAATGATTCATTTTGTAAGGTTTGTAGCATTTTTTAGATTGTGTAATTGATCTCCCATTATCTATTAGGGAGTAGGAGACACTGATTAGGTGACTCCATTGATTTTTTTAGGTCGATTTGACATTTTTTAATTATATGATTTGGGTTTGCATATGAATAATTTGAGTATTGATTAAGGCGCATGTTGGCCGTGATTTGTGAATGTGAGGGTCATAATTCCCAATTGTATAACACAAGTAGTGAAAATATAAAAACATCTTAACAACCCAAATAGTTATGAGAGTTGAACTTTAGGCTAGACTTATTTGTAAAGTCGATAGTGAATTCAAATGATAAAAAAAATACAAGGAATTCTTGTTATCTTTCATGCTAGGGCAACAAAAGATCATGTACAATATATAAATAATTAGTTGTATATATATTTTAACTTTACTCCAATCCAATAACAAAATATCCTTGTGATTGACCAAGCAAAGTGATCTAAACCTTAGAAACTAATAAACTTATCCTGATGTTTGCCAAAAATAGTGATTCAAAAACTTAAAATATTAATCTTTCCTTGATGATTTCCAAAGAAAAGTGATACTGAACACTAGAAATAAATAAAAGTATATGCATTTTATTTATAAAGTCTACAATTATTAACTAAAGAAATATGCATATATAGTGCATGGCATCTTTCAAAAGGAATTTAAAGAGTTCATCGAAGGAGGAGAGGAAAGTTAGATGTACGAGTGCTATTAAGTTTAGAGAAATATCATTTTGGAGGAGATGTAATTCTAATATTGTGGTTTGGAATTCTCTATTCAGTAACATTCATTTGGCTTTTGCGTGTGTGATATGCTTGTGTTATAAATCTCCGAATTACAAAATGGATACCTGCAGTCCGACCTTAGATAGAGAAATGTTGTGCACAATGAATGACGATAATAAGGAAAAGAAATACCTGAAGTTTTGCCTCAAACCCAGCAAAGCCAGATTGATCAATATTCTCAGATCCAGCCAAGTCTACTAGCATCAATCTCCCTCCCACGACAGGTATATCCAAAGTTATCAAATAAGCATGATAATGGAAGATAGAAAATAATGAATTGTAGGAAGATCTAATGGAATAAAACAAACTTAAAACAGTAAACATTATATTAAAAATAATTTACCACCTCGAGAGTGTTTTCTTTTTCAAGAGTTGCTCAAGTCCAACAATTTCAGACTCATTTCTTTGACTTTCCACTAGGCTGACTTCTCCCTCTTTATCAATCAAATTTGTTAGCACAACATTTTGCAGACATATAACAATTTATCAAACCAATTAAGAATGAAATATAACGAAAAACAAACTCAGAAAATATAATTTCACTGCAAGCCATTCCAGTACTCCAGCCAGTAGTATTGTAATTGACAGCTCATCTAATGTTGAAGTGTTGCAGCTGTATGGGATGTTACTCTAAAAGTTGAACATCAGAGTTGATTGGATTACATAATTGAATAAGACCTTCCAGTTTAATAAGACATTAATTTACACAAGCTCCAATATTAGAATTTATTGCATTACAAAGTTGAATAAGACCCTCCAGCTTCCAAAAGTGCAAACAGTCAACTATACATGATGTTGTCCAATTATTGGATTCAATATTTTAAGTGAGTTGGGGAGCTATGCCAACACAAGTTGAAAACCAACCTCAACAAATGAAATTTTGGCACCATACAATTTTAGTTACATTATCAACCACTCTCCCATTCAAGTTGATGTTGAAAAAATCAAGGTGATCATGATACCTAGCATACCCATGCAAACTCAAATAATTGCACAACAACATGAGTATGCATTAGGGAGGACCATACATCCATGAAGTAATCATGTTGAAAGCACAACAACATGAGTCAACCCCGTAAAGGATGAAGTAATTACATAAACTATGAAATATACCTTTGACACATATGGTGCGCAAGACACATAAATACACATAAGATATCGATAACGTAAATCTTGGATCATGCCAATAAAGAAGTACATATAAATACATGAATATAATTAAGGCATGATTTGAATAAGGATCATACATGTGAATATATGTGTCTTATAAAGCATGGGATGTGTTGGTTCCCAAAACCACAGATTGGAAATCACAGAGTATTTCCACTTCTAATGATCTCTCAATCAATCTTGGCCAACAAACAAGAATGGTCGCAGACCAAATTCCCCTGCACTTCAGGCTTCGCTCAACCTAGGTGGGTAAACCTTATCACCCAATCCACTCTATTGGTGTGAAACTTTTTTTTAGAGAATTTAGAAAACCTTATAGCTCCAAGATGGAAATTGTTCTTGAACCTGATTTTATTATTTGAAAAATATAACTGTTACTTGTAAATGAATGTTTATAAAATGATAATTGTATGAATTAGAAATATATTTCCTTAATGAAGATCACTCTGAAAATACTTGATTCAAATATATAAAATCAACAAAAGACCAGTGCCTTAATTCCTTACTGATTTCATACCATTTCAAATAAGAGATTCTATGTATAACCTTAAAGACATTTTTAATAACTTGTTAATGAAACAAGATCATCATTTCAAAGGATTCTATATGAGTTGTAATTAAAATATAGCATCCAGTTAGTCTTACTAAATTTAACCTGGTTGTGAAAGACCAATAAGACAATTTGAAGTTTGTCAATCAATCCTCCAAATTGATATTCAAACTGAAAATCAATCTTAATCACAACAACATAAGACTACACAATGAAACAGTCTAGGTAAATATATTTATCTAAGGAACTAATCAATTCAATTGAAAGATAGATACCATAATGAAATAAAAACACTTATATATTTATATTGAAAATATAATACTTAAACGAGTTGATTTCAGCATGTATCGTCCACTAACTTGATACTTCCAGACAACGAGTTCATAAGAAAAGCATGAAAGATTGTCTTGATAAAAACTATAAAGAACTTATGTCATATGTTTATCCTAAAAGATCCTCTATATATAGATGCGGATTCAGTTTCAAGATGAAAGGGCATACCCTTTCATTAAAATTAAAACTAACAAAAAACTAACTAGAAATTAACTGCCTAAAAACTATCCTAACAGACAAAAACTAACTTAAATACTGGACACATTACGTAGAAGCACTTGAAAACAACAGTTTGCAATGTTTGAAAATAATTTTAATCTCCAAGGACCCCACCACATTTCTAAATATGCTTCAAGTATTCTTCTGATTTATAGGTGTCTGCATCATGGATTAGGTCTCTAACAACGATCTCCCATGTGATGAAATTTTCCATCTATTGCATAGTCCTTCTCAATTACAATCCATCAGAATGAGAAACGTCAAGAGAAGCACTGAGAAGGGTCTAACATTCTAAGAGCCACTTGTCTTTATCCTTGATTTCTCCATTCTGATCTATCAACTCTACAAAACCATACCGCATTATTTCTTTACATTCATCAAATTCACTCTTCAATTCTTCTCCAAACCTTTCATGTGCATCTATAAGACCCTTTATTTCTTCAATTAGTTTTTGATTAGTACCTGCCATTCTCTTATCATGTTGCAATGTTACCAACCTGTTGTAGATCCGATGATGGGACAAGGCAGTGTCCATGTTCTTATGATATACAGTCCAAAATTCTCCCAAAGGTATCAACATTTTATTAAATATGTTTGTTAGAAATATAGAGGAAGTGTTTGATCTCACAGTTTGAATTTGCCTTTGGATCCTCTTATTTTCTTGTAATAAATCTTAATATTTCTTTTTGATTTGGGATCCATCATGAGTCATTGGCAGTGGTTGACGTCCTCCTCCTAGCAATCCCTCATACAAACCTTTATATTGATATCTCTCTTTTACCACCTTGATTAATTGTGCATCATACCAAGCATCACTGTGAATACTTAACCTGGTGATAACTTGTTCTTGCAAGTCTGGTTCCTCAACAATATCAGGTGCCTGCTGTCTGGATATGGTTTCAACATCCTCTAATTCTTCTTCACCTTCCCCTTCTTTTGCTTCCATTTCTTGTAATCTCAGCCTCTTCTCTTCTAGGTCTTTAATCAAATTATCAATAACTAGTTGGGCTTCTTCATCTTCCATATTTTGAAACAAGTCCTCTGATTCCATAGGAATGTGCACATAATCTCCCAGGCTTTGTCCTTTCTTGCACATACGTATGTATCCTTCGAGGTCATAATTAACTCTAGCAATAAATTTGAACAGATTGTATTCTTCAATTAGCTTTCTATCGATGGCCTCATAGGCCTTGGTTGATACAATAGTAAAATCTCCGAAACTAAGGGTTTTAGGTAGAAAAAATTATTTGTGCATGCTTCCAAAATGTTTATCATTTGATACACTTAACTGCCTCACAATTTCCAAATAGGCAATTCTATCTAGTACAAGTTTTGGCAATAGATAAGGGTGTCCTTCAAAGCCATAAATCCTAAAACAAGTGAAGTCCTTACGCACTAGCCAATCACCCCAATTGTGGTTCACCAAACCCCTCTCATTAAAGGTAGCAGGTCTTACAAATTTCTTAATTTCAAGTGAAATTGATCCCCCACATGGGACACTAAAAAGTTGATATAACAGTTTTACAATCCATTCCTCAAACTTAATTTAATTTGATCTTCCATACCATGAGTCCCATACCGATGTCCACATCTATATAGGTTGTTGTTTTCCTTCCCTGTCTACTGTGTTCAATCGTATACTCAATGGCCACATGCCCTGATGTCTTCCATAAAACAAAATTATGTGCATCAATAATGAATAAAACTGAAATGTGGGTTCCTTATTGTCCCTGAGGTCCAAGAAGCCCTCGTGTAGTTTCTCAGCAAGATATGCAGCATAATTAAAGAGCCTTGGTTCATACATTTGTATATTAGCTGCTAATACTTGAGGCCCAATGTTGGCCACATCCGGAACTTCAACACCCCCCACTTGTCCACATGACATGTAAGTATACTGCAAGTAATCCTTGAATATGTCCATGCTAAAAGGGGGACCATCCTCATCAGTCAAAACACCCTTCTCAGCCTTATGAAAGGCGAGATTCCACCCTTTATAAGTAGTGTCCATTTTCACAAATTATTCTTCCAATTTCCCAAAAGATAAGGGCGCATCAGGATTAAAGGCAAGTTTAAAAAGTTTGTCTATGGTGCCTCTGTTAAACCTGATAAATACATCATCATTTGGAATATGTATGCACCTCTTTACAGAATCATAATTCCTAACCAAAGTTTACAACAGTCTAATATTTACAAACACATTTGGAACAACCAACTTGCCTGAATTCGTCATCCACGGGTTACAAATTGGACCTTCCCTATTCCATCTCTAGAAATGAAACAGGAAAAGTTTGTAACCCCTTACCTTAGTCCACACATCTCTGAACCTCTTAAGTTTGTCCTCCAGTTGATCTCTAATAGGCAAATGTTGTTTTGATCTTCTGGATTTCGGCCCTAGTGCTTGGATTTGGTCGATCATATCTTGGTTCAATCTCCGTGCAGGAGGAGTCTCTGATTTTTTTGGTTTCTTCGATGTGGACTCAAAACCTTTAGCAATTCTCTTTTTACCTGAAGAACTCGAGGACTCCATTTCTACAATTGTGTAGGTTTCTTAGCCCTAGCTCTTCAATTATGTTATCTACTTGAAGAAGATACATTGTGTGAAGAGTTATGAACATAGATTCTCTATTCATGTGCTTTTATTTCATGAGTGAGTTCTCAATTAGCCTCATGTGAGCCACCAATTCAATTGAGAGTATTAAATATAGGTCGCTTCTAGTTTCATTTTGAATTAACTTTGCAACAACTTATCGGTATTACTTTTTCGATGAAATATTTCCTTGGCACCACAAAAACATTTTGTTCTGAGTTATTTTATTTGCATGTGTTTTACCGATGTTTCCATTAGGTATCGGTATAGCTTTTCAAGCCACATCCTAATTACTTAGGTTACCTCGATGGCTTGTAACTATTTGCCGATAGTGTTTTATTATGAACATATCAGTGTATGTCTTCCCGATAGACCCATCAGGTATCGAGATAGCTTATTTCCTTCTACTCTGATAACTCATGTCTTCCCAATGGCTTTGCTAATAAGCTTTCTTTAGGGTAAGTTACACCAATGGACAAATAAACCTTTTGATATAACCAAACATACTTATCTTAATGAAATATCATATCTTACAATGTTATATATAAGCAAAAACCTCTTAAAATCTGAACATCAGAAATATCACATAGATCCCTCTCTTCCCAATCAAATTTTTCAAGATGAAAACCTAATCATACAATGAGGAAATGGTGAAGGAGCACCCTTTCAAGCTCTCCCTCCTTCTTTTTTTGTTGATGTTATGCTTCTTTAGAAGCCATTGTACATAAAATAATGAGCCATGTGCTCATAGGTCCTAGTTAGGGTCCTAGTGGAGATCTTAGGGGTCATGAGTCAAGATTGTGATTTTCTTCAAGATGGAAGGTATGTGTGTCCTAGAGGTGTTTAGGGGTCCTTCATATCATGGTGGTGTCCTTAGGTTGGCCCATTGTGGGTCTAAGAGTCATGAAGGGCAACATTGGGAAAGTTGTTCAAAAGTTGCAAAAATTGCATGACAACTTTTAAAGGTTGTCAAGCAACTTTTCCACCATGTTGTCAAGTTCTTTAGGTTAGCGTGGAAAACCCTAGTTTGGGCACACAGAATGAGGTATAGGTAGTATAAGTACTTGCAAACCCTAAAACAATGGGTTGGATGGTCAAACATTGTACGGCCTAGCAGAAAGATCAGACTGAGACTGTAAAACTGTTACCAGTCAGATTGAATGAAGAAAACAAGCAAGTTAATAGATTGAGAAACATCTAAATCTATGTGGAATGCCTAATATGGTGTAATTAATTTCATTTCAAGCAATTAGTTTAGGTTTTTACTTTCATATTGTGTGTGTTTGTAAATAGTTTGTGAATTGCAGTCTTACTATCCAGGTTTGGACAGGATTGTGTAAATGAAGTCCTAACTCCATTCCCCATTGTGGAACCACCATGAAATGATGGGAAATGGATGTGAAGAACTTTTACTATAGTCCCAAGCAAGCAGGGCCCTTCAAAATGCAGGAAGGCCAAGAAAAGACCTAGTCCTAGGCAAGACTAGATAGTGCCCGATTAGGAGAGGTTAGATTACAGAGGTCTTGGAGAGCAAGGTTGGATAGAGGAGAGTACATCCTTTGGAGGAAGTGTTGAGGAGTGTTTGAAGCTTCATTGGTGTGAAGAAGGAGTCTCCACCAATCCAAACAGGGTGGCTAAAACTCAAAACACTCACTGTGACCCAGGCAGGCCCTAGAAACCCCCACAAAACCCTTGAAAAACCCCAAAATTCGCTCTAGGCACTGTACGGCCACTTGGAGGCCCAAACCCTAGAAAATAATTAAGCCCTTACCAATTTAATGGTAGTTCATTTTGGGAGTTAGGGTTGTTTGTGCATCGTTTGTGAGAGGGAGCCCTAGAAGACCGGTTAGAAGGCCTAATTGGTCCTAATCCTTGTAGCCCTATTTGAAGGCAAAAACACAAATTTGTGAAATCGGTAAGGGGTTAGAGTCTTGAAACCTCTTGGGGGCTCATGAATGGGTGGATAGACCATGAAATAGACCTAAAACAACCTTGCTAAGACCTTGGAAGGTGTGGAACAAGAATAGCCCTTATTAGCCATAGTAAGGGATTTTGAGTCTCATGTGTAGGTGAGACCTTAGGAGCAGCAAAGCAACTCTTTGGTGGGTGGATTGGGCAAGGTCAGGGGATTTTTAAAGGAAAGGAAGTCCTAGAGACCCTAGGGTGTGAGGAGAACACCAAGTGATCCAGGAAAAGGATCTGAGAGCATAGACTAGGCTAGTCTATCCCATACCCCATCCCATCAGATTGGTATCAGAGCCTGTAAAAGACTTGTTGGACTGTGTATGTCTCTATATACTCGTGAATCAGTAGGGGAGAGAAGAATGGTTACTAATGCAAAGCTGGCTAGAGAAGTGGAAGAGCAGAAGGAGAAGAATAGACTCCTTGAAGCAGCAATGAGTGAGATAAGGGATAAACTATAGGAAGTGGTGGATGAGAGGACACATGAACCTTGGGATGAAGACACCAAGGGTAAAGGAAAGAAGTCTATAGACTTGCATGAAATTATACCTGAACTTGATCCCTTGCTCAATGAAGAACCTTTTGTCAAGGCTATTAAGGCTTTGAACACTAAAGCTTTTGAAGGATTGCCACATTTCAGTGGAAGAATGGACATAGACACTGTTATGGAATGGATTGAGGGCATGGAAAACCACTTTGAGTGTGAAGGAGTGATAGAGGCTCAGAAGGTTAAAGTTGCTAAATCATGATTAAGGGGAGCAACTTTGACATGGTGGAAGCACCTACAAGAAGAAAGGGTTAGCATGGGAAAGCTACCTATTGCAAATTGGAAAGCTATGGTGAGTAAGATTAAGGAGAACTACTTACCAGAGGATTATGAATTCCAACTTCATAAGAAGAGACAAGGATTGAAGCAAAAAGATCTTGATGTAACCTCCTGCACCGAAGAGTTTCAAAAGCTATGTCTTAGATCAAAAGTTCAAGAAGATGAATCTATTAAGGTGGCTAGGTATCTAAGCGGCCTAAAGTGGAATATTCAGGAGGAGATAAGCCTATGGACTCCGACTACTGTACAGAAATGTCATCAGCTTGTTGTCAAGGTAGAAGAGAGGAACAAAAGGAAAGGAGACTCCAATAACAAGGGTAGGGGCAGAGATAGAGACCAAGTGAATCACCGAGGTGGTTACCAAAGCAAGACAAATGAGTCAAGGAACCAAGGAGAAGCCAAGTTGACTAAGCATGGTAGTGAAACCAATCTCAGAGGAGGACATTCTAGAGGAAGAGGTGCACAAGGTGGTCCAAATAGGGGTAGAGGTACCGGCAAAGGTAACTCCTATTTTGCAACCATGAAATGTTACAATTGTGGACAATTGGGACACCCGACATATAGATGCCTTGACAAGCCTACCACATCAAATAGTGGAAAGAGGGTTGTTTATGCACAAGAAGACTCTTCAAGCAGCAAGACACCGGATGTGGATCAGATTTAATCAGAAGTCGATGAGAATCTGATGTTCAATAGGATTTTGATCAAACAACCAGTTAAGGAGGAACCCAAACATAGGAGAACATTGTTTAGGGTGAGATGCAAAGTTCTTGGTAAAGTGTGCAAGGTGATAGTTGATACAGGCTCAACTGACAACATCAGCTCAGAAGAGGTAGTTAGGAAGTTGAAACTCACAAGAATATCCCACACCAATCCTTACAAAGTGACTTGGTTGAACAAAGGATAGAGTGTGCTAGTCAATGAGCAGACTTGGGTAGAGTTTTCTATTGGAGGGTACAAGGATAAGATCCTTTGTGATGTGTTACCTATGGATGCATGCCACTTATTGCTAAGAAGACCCTGGCAATTTGACAGGAAGGTGATCTATGATGGAGAGGAGAACTCCATATCCTTTAAGAAGGATAACAAGACATTCAAGATCCAGTCTTTGACAGAGGATGAAGAGGGCACTTCAAAAACACCTAGTGTTTTAATGGCTACTGGTAAAGAGTTCTTAAATTTGCTATATGAGGAGGAGATAGTGAAGTGTGTCATCTTTGTGAAACCAAAGGAGGAAGAAGACAAGTTGCAGGTAGAAATACCCAAGGAGGTGAAGCAAATGTTGCAAGAGTATAAGGATATAGTGAGTGATGGAGCACCTGCAACATTCCCACCTAGAAGGTCCATATGTCATCAAATAGACTTTGTTCCCGATGCATCGTTACCTAACAAGGCTGCATATAAGCTCACACCTGATCAGAATAAGGAAGTAGCAAGGCAAGTGCAAGAATTATCGAAACAAGGACTGATTAAGAAGAGGATCAGCCCATGTCCAGTCCCGGTAGTGCTAGCATCAAAAAAAGGAGGTAAGTTGTGACTATGCACTGACTCAAGGGCAATCAATAGGATTAACATAAGGTATAGGTTTCCTATTCCTAGAATAGAGGATCTAATGGATTGTTTAGGAGGGGCTATGTATTTTACCAAGCTAGACCTTAAAAGTGGTTGTCACCAGATAAGAATTAAGGAGGGTGATGAGTGGAAAACTGCTTTTAAAACCATAGATGGATTGTATGAGTGGCTTGTGATTCCATTTGGGCTTACTAATGCCCCAAGCACCTTCATGAGATTGATGAATGAGGTGTTGAAGGAAGAACACCTTGAGCATTTGAGGTTAGTTTTAGAGAGGTTGTATGAGGAGAAGCTATCCATCAACCTAGAGAAGTGTGACTTCTTGAAGCAAGAGCTAGTTTACTTAGGATTTGTAGTCTCTAAGGGAACCTTGAAGATGGATCCAAGCAAACTGGAGGCCATCTTGAATTGGCCTGCACCTAAAATAGGGACTGAGGTTAGAAGTTTCCATGGATTAGCTCAATTCTATAGGAAGTTTGTGCAGAATTTTAGTGACATATGTGCACCAGTCCATGACACCATTAAGGGAGGACTTAAAACTAAGTTTGTGTGGACTGAGCAGGCAGACAAAGCATTTTAGTTGTTGAAAGAGGAAGTAGCCACAAAACCTATCCTTCTCTTACCTACATTTGATAAGCTATTCACTTTGGAGTGTGATGCAAGTGGAGTTGCAGTAGGTGGTCTATTGAGTCAAGAGGGAAGACCTGTGGCATTTTTCAGTGAGAAGATTAATGAAGCAAAGAAGAAGTACTCAGCTTATGACCTAGAGTTGTTTGCATTAGTGCAGTCACTAAAGAAATGGAAGCATTACCTACTTCCAAAGGAATTTGTAGTGTTCACAAACAATCAGGCATTGAGTTACATAAACACTCAAGAGTAGCTAAGCAATAGGCATCTAAAATGGATGGAATACCTCCAATCCTTCACCTTCACAATCAAGCATAAGAAGGGGCAGCTTAACAAGGTGGTAGATGCATTAAGCAGGAAGTTGTTGACAGTTCAAGAGTTACAGTTGTAGAGCATAGGAATAGAAGGTTTCAAAGACCTCTATGAATGAGATGAAGACTTCTCAATAGCTTACAAAGTTTCCAAAGAGTTTGAGAACCATTTCCATGGTGAGTATACAGATTACACTCTCCAAAATGGTCTCTTGTTCAGGGGTAACTAGTTGTGTGTACCTAGAGGATCCATGAGGGAGAACCTCATCCAAGAGAAACATAATGGCAGTTTGAGTGGACATTTTGGCATTAATAAGACCCTAGATCTAGTACAGAGGTACTACTATTGGCCAAAGTTGCCAAGGGATGTGAAGAGATATGTAGAACAGTGTGGTGTATGCCAAAGAGCCAAAGGTGGATCGAGCAATGCCGGTTTATATCAACCATTACCGATTCCTAACAGACCTTGGGAATGTATAAGCATGGACTTTGTACTAGGACTTCCCAAGACAAAAACAGGTATGAACAACATCTATGTGGTAGTAGATAGATTTTCCAAGATGAGTCATTTTATCCCATGTAAAACTACACACGATGCAAGCTATGTTGCACATCTCTTCTTCAAAGAGATTGTTAGGATTCATGGACTCCCTTTAAGCATTGTTTCAGACAAGGACAACAAGTTCATGGGTCATTTTTAGCACACATTATGGAGGAGATCAGGAACTAACTTGTCATTTAGCTCAGCTTACCATCCACAAATAGATGGTCAAACTGAAGTCATAAATACGGTGTTAGGTAACTTGTTGAGGTGTTTAACTAAGGAGTATGGCCAAACATGGGACCTTATCATTTCTCAAGCAGAGTATGCATATAATGACATTGTGAATAGAACCACTGGTAGAAGTCCTTTTGAGGTGGTATATGGCAGACATCCAAGAGGAGTATGTGAGTTGAGAGACCTTGATAGTTTGGAAATGAAGAGTGGGCAAGCAGAAGACTTCACTCAAACCATCAAGGAAGTTCAGGAGCAAGGTAAGAAGGCCATCCTTGAATCCACTCAAAAACTAAAAGCCAAAGTGGATGAGAAATGGAGAGAAGTTCAGTTCAAGGTGGGTGACTATGTGATGGTCCATTTGAGCAAAGCTAGGATGCAAGGTGGTAAGCCTACCAAACTGCAGATGCGAAGGGTAGGAACTTGTAGAATCCTGTCGCAATATGGCAAGAATGCCTACAAAGTTGAATTGCCTTTAGACTTAGCCATATCACCATTTTTTAATGTAGATGACCTAATCATGTACAAGGGTGAGATAGAAGGGAAGACTAAGATCCAAGCCAAGGTACTGCAGGACCTTAATGTGAATGTTTTACCACAGGCGAAGAAGCCTAAAGCAAAGGAGATCTTGGAATCATGGGTGAAGAAGTCAACTAGACACCAGGTCTATATGGAGCACTTAATGAAATGGGCAGATCAACCAGTATCTAAAGCTACATGGGTGGAGGAGAGCAGGTTCAAGGCACTTGGAATAGACTCGACTCTCATCTCTTCTTCTTTTTCTTAAGTTGTGTGTAGAGGGGGAGTATGGTGCAGGAGAACCCTTTCAAGCTCTCCCTCCTTCTTTTTTTGTTGATGTTATGCTTCTTTAGTAGCCATTGTACATAAAATAATGAGCCATGTGCTCATAGGTCCTAGTTAGGGTCCTAGTGGAGATCTTAGGGGTCATGAGTCAAGATTATGATTTTCTTGAAGATGGAAGGTATGTGTGTCCTAGAGGTGTTTAGGGGTCCTTCATATCATGGTGGTGTCCTTAGGTTGGCCCATTGTGGGTCTAGGAGTCATGAAGGGCAACACTGGGAAAGTTGCTCAAAAGTTGCAAAAGTTGCATGACAACTTTTAAAAGTTGTCAAGCAACTTTTCCACCATGTTGTCAAGTTCTTTAGGTTAGCATGGAAAACCATAGTTTGGGCACAAAAACCAAGGTATAGGTAGTATAAGTACTTGCAATCCCTAAAACAATGGGTTGGATGGTCAGACATTTTACGGCCTAGCAGAAAGATCAGAATGAGACTGTAAAACTATTACCAGTCAGTTTGAATGAAGAAAACAAGCAAGTTAACAGATTGAGAAACATTTGAATCTATGTGGAATTCTTGACATGGTGTAATTACTTTCATTTCAAGAAATTATTTTAGGTTTTTACTTGCAGATTGTGTGAATTGCAGTCTTACTGTCCAGGTTTGGACAGGATTGTGTAAATGAAGTCCTAACTCCATTCCCCGTTGTAGAACCACCATAAAACCATGGGAAATGGATGTGAAGACCCTATACTATAGTCCCAAGCAAGAAGCACCCTTCAAAATGTAGGAAGGCAAAGAAAAGACCTACTCCCATGTGAGACTGGACAGTGCTCGATTAGGAGAGGTTAGATTGCAGAGGTCTTGGAGAGCAAGGTTGGACAGAGGAGAGTACATCCTTTGGAGGAACTGTTGAGGAGTGTTTGAAGCTTCATTGGTGTGAAGGAGGAGTCTCCACCAAACCAAACAGGGTGGCTAAAACTCAAAACACTTACTGTGACTCAGGCAGGCCCTAGAAACCCCCACAAAACCCTTGAAAAACCCCAAAATTTGCCCTAGGCACTGTATGGCCACCTGGAGGCCCAAAACCTAGAAAATCCTTAAGACCTTGCCAATTGAATGGAAGTCCATTTTGGGAGTTAGGGTTGTTTGTGCATTGTTTGTGAGAGGGAACCCTAGAAGACCGGTTAAAAGGCCTAATTGGTCCTAATCCTTGTAGCCCTATTTGAAGGCAAAAACACAAATTTGTGAAATCGGTAAGGGGTTAGAGTCTTGAAACCTCTTGGGGGCACATGAATGGGTGGATAGACCATGAAATAGACCTGAAACAACCTTTCTAAGACCTTGGAAGGTGTGGAACAAGAATAGCCCTTATTAGCCATAGTAAGGGATTTTGAGTCTCATGTGTAGGTGAGACCTTAGGAGCAGCAAAGCAACTCACTAGTGGGTGGATTGGGTAAGGTCAGGGGATTTCTCAAGAAAAGGATGTCCTAGAGACCCTAGGGTGTGAGGAGAATGCCAAGTGATCCAGGAAAAGGATCTGAGAGCATAGACTAGGCTAGTCTATCCCATACCCCATCCCATCAAGAAATCATGTTGAAGACACAACATACACAATTATATCCACAATTTATCAGGTATATATACATAAAACATGCATTTAAGAGTAATATACATGAGGCACATGGATGCACTTAAAGCATGAAGTATGCACATAAAACATATAGAATACATATAGAGCATACACATGAATATACTTGGGGCAAGAAGCATTCATGCAAAACATAGAGTGTACACATAAGGCACAAATACATGTAAAGCATGAGGTGTATGCATGAATTCACTTAAGGCATACAACATACACGTAGCATAAACTATACATAAATACCATAAGATGTGAAGTGTACTCATAAGGCATAAGATAATGAATACATGTAAGCAAAAAATCAACATACATGAATAATATGCAAGGCATGAAGTAATGCTCATAAGGCATGAAGGAGCTATGTAAAGCACAAACCATACATATGAATACATGCAAGGCATGAATCATACATGTAAACCATGAAGTAATACATAAATACACATAAGGTACAAGCATATATGAGAAAGGTTCTCATGGAGTGGACATGTTGAAGACACATCGATCATGAAGAATACAAGAGAGAGGTATTCATGGAATAGACATCTGAAAACATCACATTCATGAAGTAACACAAATACGCATGCGATATAAAACACATATGCCAGACACATGATAGACATGGTGCAAGCACAAGGTATACATGAGGGAAGTGTACATATAAAACACCTATGGAGTAGGCATGATCAAAACATATTAGACACTTAGCAATTAAAGGCATACTCATAAGAATGCAATGTTGGCTAGATCAATTCAATTTTTGATTTATTTGTGAAGAGGATTGAATCATTAATTCTAAATGAGTAGTTGTTAAAGCAGGTTCGTCCAACAGCCTAGCAGAATCATGCTCTAAATATTGTCAATTATGTTTGATAATATAATTTTCATGCTCTGCATCACAATGCTCCAATGTTGACCTTACCTAATTCTTTGTTTCTCATTGAAGCTTACACAAATGCTATCGAGGATGTCATGGGAGCCATCTTTCTATAAGATGGTAAAATAGTATGCTACTATTCAAAGGTTTTCTTTTCAACAATGAGGGACTATCTAGCTTATTGTAGCACTTTATGCATTAGTCTAGGCGATGAGAAAGCATATAAAAAATAGTATGAGAAAGACTCAAATTATGGGGAATACAAATAGCAACAAAATACATGATCATCGAGGGAAAATCTAAGACTGGTTGACAAAGATAAGATAGCAACCATGCAGATCATACAATAATGATAAGGAGAATGCCTAAATAATAGTCCATATGAATCACCAAGTAATAGCAGTATATAGTCATAATAATCCTCACACACAACAACCATGGAGTCAAGTAATAAAAACTAGAGCAATAAATTCCATATAAAAGTGGTTAGACTTAAAATGATAAGAAAAATTTAAAAATGCTAAAGAAAATGTCAAGTAATAAAAAAACTTACAAGGATGAGGCATATTCATAACTTTTGCAGTCCGGCCATAGATATCAACACTAGAAGCAACTCATACTATTAGTGTACATACAAGACAATATGGGAGTTCATTATACCCAACAACTTGTGGTGTTGTTGTTCGTGTTGGCTCTGTTGGACTCTGCAATTAAGATTCAATATACATTATTCAATAAGATTAATTGTGCAATATTATGAAATATTGAAAAGTGTGTTATCTTATTGAGCTTCGCTTGGTTTCGAGAATAGTTTAATATTCTGTACTTAACAGGGCCAACCACGTGAAGGTAGAAGCTCATTTGGCCCCTCTCCCCCTAACCTCACTCTAAATTCTCAGTTAACATCTAACATTCATTCATTATTTCTTTCTACCATTAATAAAATATAACATTCATTCATTCATATCACATAACATTGATTAACATTAATTAACACACAACATTCATCAATATTAATTAACACATATCATTCATAACTATTCATTAACACATAATTGCATTCATTAACACATAAAATTCAATCATTATCAAATAAGGTAGATTACAATCATTTCTCTTTTTGTTTTTTATTTGAATCTATGAAAAGACTAAGTGGAACATCATTTTCTTCAACATTTCCCCCCTCTTCAGTTTTTCTGCCGTCTGCTCGTGATCTTGATGTATGCCTAGTCCTATACTAAGGACGAGGACGCTGAAGTGAAGGGGGGTCCTCTGCAATAACAAAGAAATGGTTAAATTCAAAACATTTTTTATTATTGTTACAAGTATTTCATTAATTTGGAGAACATAATTGTTGCGCTTGTTGTCTGATGGGGCCACTTCATTTTGTCTAGCCTCAACCTCAATATGTTGAACACCCTCTAGATCCTTTGGAGTTGAAATACTAAAGGTTACATTAATGCTGAACACCAATTGCAATTAAATTTGTTTAAAAGAATAACAGTGGTCCTCTTTACCTGATTGGGGAATATCACGTTCCTGATGTTGTGCACCTGGATCATGCTCCACTTGGTCACCACCAACTACATGCTCTAAAATATTAACAAAAAAGGTTACATTAATTACTACTCTAATTACAAATTAAGATGTTTAATTGTATTAATAATTACATAAATAAATTTGAATAGCAAATGAATACCTCCACTACTGAGATGCACATCCAGACCTTCGTGTGTAGGTGGTGTTTCATGATTAGCAGGCTGCATTCCAATGTCATGCACATTGTTATCATTGCTTGCTTATTTAAAACAAATATAGTCACTTTATGTTGGAAATCAACATCAATTAGATTATTGAAGGTAAAGTATTCAATTTGAAACAATTTTCATTTAGCTTATTTACCTGTGTCGCAGATGCACCAGAATCTTGTGTTTGCCCACTCAATTCTCGTAGCCGATCAGCCACGATTATATAGCCTTGCTAGTAGGCAATTCTCTTGTTATCTTCTATGGGTGCTCTATTGAATTCAGAGCCCTACATTTTTGCTTGGTATCATGAATTTTGCTTGCATTGTTTGATTAAAAAAAATTGTTTTTAATTTATAAATATTTTGATGCGATATTTCATTTGCAGATACTTACAATTCATGTGACAAGTTTCATATAACCACCAGAGCCGAGTTTGTGTTGCCCGATCTTTTCTTGTCTTGCCTTGGTTTCCTTTTACATGTCACTCAATCTATGAAAAGTTTCAAATATGTTAGATTATATAAATATAAAGAGTAAATAATTAGTATATAATTACATTCTTAATAGTATTCCATACCTTCTTTTGATGTCTGCTGGTGTATTTCCTTTTTCCTTTCAATTCTCTCCTTGGAATCCAAAATTAGGTCCTTCCACTCTCTCTGGAATCATGGGGGGACGCTCGTACTTTATGTTCTTCTCTTAATGGGTCCTGTATTGGTCCCTCACATACTTTAGATATGTGCTAGCTTTTTCAAGGAGCTTGGTTTTGTCAAAGGTGTCATTTCCAAACCACTCAACCATACGGTTTGTCAATTCATCTTTTAACCATTTTTCTTGGCCATTCCACCTTTTCAAGGAAAAACAAACCTGTTAGATTTAGAAATGAATTGAAGCTACATTTATTATAGTTCAAGAAATGGATCAAAGGAGAACTATTCTATCAATGATATGAAATCAAAATAGTGGATTAGGGTTAGTTCACATATGATGTTCCACCTTTTATGTATGGTGGGGCCAAATATGTGCAATGCAATGTCATTAAGATTTTTATAAAAAAATATCATTTCCTGCAAAAAAAATCATGGGATCATTAGTCCAAAATGAGTGATCAAAAAGTAAATTACAATTAGACTATATATAATAATAATTTTAAAGTACCTGGAACCTTCTGTATCTTTAAGGGAATCATTTCTTCATCGCTCACCACCAATGTGGCCTGTAATGTTCCCGTACTAGCAATACGAGAAGATCTAGGAAATGATGGTATGTTATCAGCAGTAGTCACCTCTGGTGCATCCTCATGTGCATCTGCTGCTACAGAAAATGAATCCACTATGAAATGCCCCCAAGAAAGAACACTTGAAGGGATTCAAACACATAACATAATATATAGCAAAAGAGGGATCTACCAACAATGGGCAGGCCAATATGACATGCAGTAGAGGATGTCTGCATGATGCGTGTTGTTGACATTGCAGTCAGCAATACATGTTGGGCTAACCTAGGATGAGGTGCTGACGACATTTACACATGAACATTGACATCACCTGAAGAATAATACATTAAATATATAAAACATTAAATATATGAAAAATGCAAGATTTGTAAACAAGGATGAAACTTTATTATGAACATTGACAGTATCAAGTATGATATATTTTGTGTACTCAAAGTGATAAGCCAAGAAAATCATCATCACCTGAACTATCTGCAACACCCTGATCATGGACACTAGTTTCATGAGGACGCATAAATTGTTGTAAAAACAACACGTACATATTTTAGTTAATGACATAAAAGAGTATAAAATATAAACCATTATTGAGCTTTTCTTATAATTAAAGATTTCATTACTACTTACTTGCAAGTTTTATGTTGTTTGAATCAATTTTTGCACCCTCTCTCATATCTCATCAAACCGAGGCTCCATGGATGCCAAAGCAACAATTTCCAGGGTCATCGTCGCTTAATATTATTGAGTCCACATCCCTAGAGAGGTGCTCAGGTACTGCAGCTCCCTTTCATTCATCATCATGACCATCATCATCATCATCATCATCATCATCATCATCATCATCATCATCATCATCATCATCATCATCATCACCACCACCACCATGACCATCATCGTCTTCATCATCGCCATCGCCATCACCATTAGCATCATCATCATCATCATCATCATCATCATCATCATCATCATCATCATCATCATCATCATCTTCTTCTTCTTCTTCTTCTTCTTCATCATCGAGTAACTGTCGATCGTGATCATCATCTACATCATCTTCTACTTCTTCAGTATCTTCTTCTTCCATTACAATATACTTTATCAGCCTTCCACTTGGATCATGTCTAACAACAAATGACCAACCTAGTTTATGTGGAACCTTTGAGTAAAATACCTGCTCACATTGGCTTGGAAGACCATAGGGCTCATCCCCAACTGGTTCAAACGACCTTGTATTAACCATTGTAAAACCATTATCATGTTCAATAACAGTTATATTAGGAACATTTTTATTCAATCATAGCCTTTGACGATGAACAAAACTAATTTGAAGGAATTAAAGTCACACTCAAGTATATCATCCAAAATGCCATAGTATCGATTTTGAGACTCTTGAGGATGTATGTCATTTCTCGATGAAATATTCGTCACCTCAAAGACTGTAGTTATCCCAGAATCACAACTTTTCTTCGTGTCATCCAACTTTTTGATGTGAAATTTATGACCATTGCAACACATAGCATTGTGGTGTTTGACCTACGATATGTCAAACATGTAAAAATTATTGCATCATGAGTTGATAAACATATGGGTGATTAATAAATTTATGCGTACATGTTATCTCTTAAACTATATGCTAAATCAATTTTCCTTTTCTTAACATTGGAATCTCCATTATGATGAGCTTCTTTAACCAATGAAGCCACACCTTCCCATGTTAATGGGCGACCAGAATGTTGACAACGTTCAATCCTTACTGTCACCCAATCAAGATAGTTTGCAATATACAAATGTAGTGCAGCCCACTCTCGACCAACTGTACAAAAAATAAATAGATGTCTTACAACTGATTTATTTTGAAGATTAAGAATTAATTAACTACAATAACATCTTATAATTACCTCTCACTTTCCTTAATCTACCTTTCCCCGTCAAGTACTCCCCTTTGAATTTGTTAATGGGGTTGGGATCCCAAATACGATCCACGTGGATCTTGGCTGCAAATTTAGGAAGATATTTAGAAATGTACACCATAGTCTGGTATACCATATATCCCTCCACCATAGAACCCTCAGCATGTTCTCTTAATCAAACCAAAGCCTTCAATAATTTCAAGTGCCTCTCAACCACCCACATTGACCTAGTGTGTACAGGTCCATACAATTCAATCTCCTCAACTTGGTGTATGAGGTAGTGTTCTTGTGCATTGAAAAAAGCTAAAGGTAGACACTTTTGCATTTCACACATTAGATGAGGAATTTTTCTCTTCCAATATTTTATATCTTCTTTATGGATTTCTTTACATGACAACCACCTACAAGATATCCGACCAATACGCAAAAAAACATATTACATAACAAGTAAAACAAATCGCAAATATAATATCTATACAATGAACTGAATAAATATCACTACTTACCTCGTGTATTTTCCGAGATCATATATGGCTTGCTTGACATTATTGCCAAATTCATTTGGGAGAGATGGAGGTAGAACGTACTACAACAATTATAAAATTATCTTTTTATTTTTCTAACATAATACAATGAAAAGTACATGCGCAGTATACAAATATATAGTAAAAACACAAGAACATGGATTACCTTAATGGAGGTATGCCAATCATGCGTTTTCCTCCCTGGCCCAAATTCACTCTTCTTTGATATGAGATTGTTTATGTTCGCAACAAATCCTGTGGAAAATTCAATTTTTCGTATGACTTCTTTAAGAGCATTGCTTTGCTGGTCCGTTAATAACCAAGGAAGGTCACGTATATTCATCTGGTCTCCATGGCTATTTCATTGAATGACATTTTTCATTACATGATTGGATTCCTGAATGTCACTACAAATTTTGACAATTTTTTCTTTGTCACGTCTTCCATCCAATATTTTCCATAATGTCTTTGTTATATTCTTTTCAATATGCATAATATCAAACAAATGCACAATTTGTAACTGCTCGTAGTAGGGCAACCTATTAAATTGTTGGGGATAACTTTTTAGTCCCTTAGGAAGGTGGTCATTTATGCCTTGACGATCATCAATCACATCATCAGTAAACAAAACACAATAGAAAAGATGTTTTATGACATAAACCATTAGATGGAATGGCATTACCTTGACGATAATTCTATTATATTCCAATTTCCACGGGTTATGTGTCATTCTTCGTGGCTTTGATGTATTTTCTTCTTTCCAATTGAAAATATGTTTTTCAGTATTTCGATACTTATGATTTTGGTGGAGAAAGTGCCTATACTCATTAAACACCTGCTTTCCTAAACTTTTTGAATGACGAGATTTCATCTCTGGACCACAAATTAGACGTGCAGATTTTCCCTTTGTTTGAAGACTTACAAGATAATGTATAATTGGCTTAAATATGTTAATTTTTCTAATTATAATTATCATGAGTAACTTGAACACTATAACATACCACAAAAATGTGTTTAACCCTAGGGCATCGTGTATTGTCCATACAAGCATCGTATGGAATTGAAATTATCTTTGTCCTATTGGTCTAGAGACGTCATACATAGTGACACCATTCCATAACTCTACCAACGCGTCGATATGAGGCTCAATATGTACATTCATATCTTTAACTTGGTACTTACCTAATCGAATGAACAAAAATAATACCTAATTATTATGACCATTTTACTGCAATATTTATAATTAAATGTAGACGACTATTAAATGATAAAATATATGGAACAATCATTGCCAACATTATGTGCTCCCTCTTTATTGACATCCATGGAGGAATGTTATTGTTGATAACAAAAATAGGCCACACTGAGTAAATAGATCTCAGCTCTCCAAATGGATTGACACCGTCCGCTACCAATGAAAGCCTGAGATTATGAGGTTCTTCTTTAAAGTGTGGCCACTTTTCCTCTATGTCCATAAATGTTGAACCATCCACAAGCATTCGAATAATGTCTTCTCGACTTCTATTGCGTGCATGGTAATCCATAAATTGTGCCAAGCTAGTGCACTTGAATAATCTTTGTATACGTGGAATAATGAGAATATAAAAAACAACCTTGTGAGGAACCCTTTTTGTTATTTGATCTGTTTGATATCTACTGATATGTCATTCAAGGCATTCAGTTTCAAATTCATGTTATTTGTGATATATAATATGGTCATTGTGACAAGCATCTATTGCTTGATAGTCCATTCCAATATCGTTCATAATGGTAGATAATTCTCGGTATGAGTGAGGTAGAATATTTGATGGTGATAACAAAAACTCACCTATCAATCTACAACAAAAAAATATAATTTGTTAATATAAAGAATATTACTGGTACATTTTTCACCATTTATTAACTATAATGACATATATGACATACCTTAACATATGTGAGATTGTTATGTTGGATACACCATTCATAACCTTCAAGTTCATAAACAACAATACAACGGAGAGAAGAGTTGTCTAGGAGCCTTCGTAAAGGGCCTCAGAAGCCTTTTCAAGTAGAGGGACATCATGAACAACATCAAGGTCATCTTCATCATCATGATCAGTTGTGCCAGTACTAAATGTGTCATGGATCAATGTATTTGTACCATCATCTTCAATTGTGTTTTGTGGCTCATGATCGCCATCTTCCATGGGATCATTATCTTCAGCTTCGATATTCACACCTCCATGTTCCTCCACTTCGAAAACCATATTCTCCGGGTTGTGTTGATCCATATCATGTGATCTGGGATGCTCGACCTATATAAAATTGATAAACATAAATAAACCATGATCATGATCTCATCATCAAGTGGTTTCTTATGTATATAAATTGTTAAAATTATATAATGAAAAACTTACCAATGGATGATAATCATGTCCACCTTCAATGTGACCATGCAGCCTACAATGTTTCTTAGTTGTTTTGATTAGAAATCTTCTAGTCTTTAACCCCTTACAAATCTTGCAGGGACAATAACATTTTCCATCACCTTTTCTTTCCAAGTTAGACTACAATCTAGCAATTGTCTTCTTATTTTGTTGTTCGCTGATATTGTCTGACATGGTCTTTATTCACAGGCAAAAAAATTGGGCTATAGAACTAGTTATATAGAAGTTGAAATGTTAGTTATGAAATCATGTTTCAATATAATATACCAAATTAAATTACTTGAACATAGAAATTATGCAAATTGAACCAAAACCATTTAACTCTTCTTTTTCATCTCAAAACATATCTAATGGCTTTGTGGTATGCAGTCCTTGTATCATATCTTAAGTTGACTACTGTCTATTTGGGGTAATCCATGAGTGTCTAATGTGAATTCATTTTCAATGTTGTGAAGTCATCGAGAGTATGGTGATAGTCATCCTTATAGGATCCTCTCAATCTTGTCCAAATCAGTCTTAAAGGTAAGTAACTATCCATTCCCATGCTCATGCATACTTACATGACTAATGCTGCCCTTGTGTATCCTAAGCATTGGAGAGACCTTATTTGACTTGCCTAATCAATGTGGTTGTTGTCCTAATATGAAATACTGAGTTCTACCGTTGCCATTGCATCAAACTTCTCACATCATGTTTCTTCAACAAAACACACTAATATGAATTGATCCAACACCATGAGGATAGGGTCAAGTATCATGGCAACTAATCATAATACATGAAGATGGGGTTCACACATAAGTGTTGGCTCTCAACAATGCCACACTTCCAAAATTGTCAGTCTCAAGACTTCTCCTATTGGGTCAACACTCATTGATGGCCACAAGGCCAAATCAATGTATCTAGGCTTCAAACTCCTTACTCTAGGCTTGGAGGACCCTACACAAGGTCTATGAACACTCAACTGGTATTAAAATAGAAAGAGCCTCCCTCTAGAACTTTGTTTGCAATGCACACATCATTGGTAATCATTGTTATGATGGATGGTCTATTAGGACAGTAAATAAAATACTTATTATTTTTCCACCCTTTGAAACTACAACAAGGTATTTGACTTGGCAGGGTCCCCACACATCACTTAACACCAAACATTAGGCAATTCAACCTTTTGCCTTCTTAATGCATTTTTTTTTTGTTCTTTACTTGGTTTTCTCAATCTGATACATAGCGATATCAGACCTTTCATGGCATCATCACACGGACAAACTTCCCCATATGTCCTTGCAAGTCTAATATATTAAATACATTTCACCTAGCACTATTTGGTACAGATTCTTGTGTCCTATCCATATAGGATGTTTGCACACCACACTATCATCCTTGACTCATGTGTATGATGCAGAAGTAGGGGCATGTATAATGGTTTCAACATACAAAGTCAATGATCATACAGTCCATTCTTCTAGACACCCTTGGATATATTAATTGGCTTCTAGGCTTGGGAAAACTAATATGAATTGAGCCAACACCATGAGTATAGGGTCAAGTATCATGGCAAATGATCATAATCTATGAAGACGGGGTTCACACTCATTAATGGTCATTTTGCAATTCACCTCGAGTCTACATGAGCTGTAGAAGCTTGTGATAAGTATGGATGATTTTCTCCTTCCACTATGTAGTCTTTTCATATTTAAGGTGCCTACACACTATGTTGTTGTGAAGTATTGATGTAGTCTTAAGACATCTCATGACTCCATTACATGTCCACACTTGGGTTTACAAACACAACTCTGTCAAAACAAAAACAATATCTCTAGTAAAACTATGACTGTGACAATTAATACCCTTAGGACAGTCATAGAAATTTAATCTATTTCATTTGGTTTTGATCCACAAACCCTTCCGAAGGTTGCATAGGTTCCCCTCACCTCTCTCTCTATCATCAACCACTTCAAAATCTAGAAGCAATAGGTTAAGTCCCAAGAGAGGGTGGGGATCAGCGACCCATAAGCCTTGAGGGTATAGACCCAAGAGAGGTAAGGGCTTGGACCTATAATTTTTTAAGGAACCTATTGTAGTTGGTCTCTAAGCATTTTGGTAACATACATATCCTCTCCTTCCTTAAAGCTGAAGTAGTAACAGAGGTTGGTACATTGAATAAAGAATAAGGGATTAGGGATGATAGAATTAATTGTCTAGTATGATAAATTGACAATTTATTCATTAATGATTGATAAATAATTTGAACTATTACAGCTTTGAAAAGGGAACATTACATTGTTCCCCTCACCAACCATCCAAATTTTCAATATTCAAGAAAATAGTTTGTTGAAAACATTATTCAAAACCCACACATAACATCATTGCACCTGCATCAAAGGTTCACAATATTTCGTGAAGAGGTCATACAAAAGTTGTTCCAAGCAAAAAACTACTGGTATAGATATGAATGACAACGTTGTGGTTTTGCACATGTCAATGGTTTCATTTGGCTCCTAGGTGCTCCCAATATGGACACCATTACTTGGAGCAATGGCAATGAAACTGAAACAAGGACATTATTTGATAGATATGTTAGTGCTTGAAATCCTTGTCCTAAGAATGATCATACCAGTAGGACACACCACCCATTTTTTCATGACCCATGCTACTTAAAACTTCACAAATTTTGTTTGTCGATCCTCTATTGGATTATGAAGCATTGCTTAATACCATGTAAAGGCATACAAAATGTATTGAACACACATGCCTTAGGAAAAAGGGAATAACTTTTCAATGCCACTATAAAGCTCTGCGAGTTGAAAAAAAAGTTTCTACTTTAGCATGTGAAGATAACCATAAGACATCTTACAAGTCTGCTAGAAATGATGACTGCCTTAATATTTACAACCCTCAAATGCTTGCAATATGGCTAGTTAATGTTGATTGCTAGCTTGCCACTTAAAAAAAGGCTATTTTGCAATGTATTTTTAAATATGCATCCAAATCAGAAGAAAAAATAAATTGAAAGCTATATTGACATGTTAAAAAGAATAACAAATGCAAGTGACCCGGATGATAGAGCTTTATTGGTATATCAAAAAGTCATGATGGGTATAATTGCTAATCGTGACATTGGAACATAAGAGACACGTCACATGTTTCAAAAATTGCCTCCAATCATCTATTTACTTGAATGTAGGCAGAAAAATCTTGCAACGAATAGCAAAATTAGACAATGAAGATGACTAGGAATCTAATTATATCCAGTCTTATATGGAACACCTTGTTGAATTGGACAAAATGTTTCTTATACAATCAACGCAAATGTACTCATATAGCCATCAATTCGAAAAGGAGAATTGGCTAAGGAGGAAACAAAAAACAATTGTTAATGTTCATTGTCGCTTTATAGAACCTCCAAATGAAGACAATTAAATTTTTGGAACATTTTGTTGGAGTGAACTCCTCCTCTACAAACCTTTCCACAATATATCAAATGGCAGAGGAATCACAACATAACAAATAATAATAAATTGGAGGTTGCTAAAAGAAATGAATTACAATCCTTGGCACATTGATAGAATAACAAGCTATAACATGAAAATCATATAGACCTATATGAATGGGGGTTGTTGTCCCAAATAGATGCAACCAATAATTTTACAATGGATGAGCTACAAATGAACTTAAATATTTATTCCATATTCAAAATTACAATAATTCTATTTTTAAAATGTCATATTGTATGCAAATTTCCCTCATAAATATTTTCTATCACACAATACAACAAGAATTTAAACAATCTTTTTAGATGTCTTTCTATATGATTATATTTTTTTAATGTCATATTGAATGGAAATTTCCCACATAAATATGTCTTTTTAAAAATTATTAAAAGATTACAATGAATTTATGATTTCTTTTCTCACACAAATTATAGAGGGTTTCATTACTCAAATGCAGATTTTAGAATACTTAAATGTTGAAACCAAAAACATTGGGAAAATAATAATGCAATCTTTATAAATGCTTTTCCATATAATTTTAAAAAAATTAAAAAAACTATTAATTTTTACTGCTAATTGCAATGGTTTGAATTCTAAATGATAATGAAAAAAATATTTATTTATAATATGAAATTAAAATAGTTCCAATTTTTTTAATTTTTGAGAAAAATTAAAAAAAAAAAACTAATAACATTAAAATCTTCATTGGTAAATAAGGCACTAGTATACCACGTGACACTTTGATGTTTTCTTACTGACTTAATTAAATAGAAAAACAAAATGATTTCTCCTTTCCCCTTTTAATATGTTATTTTTCACAATAAAATAAATAAATTTAATCCAAACAATTAAAAAAAATTAAAGACATTAGAAAAATTGTTCCGTGACATTCAAAACCGCGTGAAATTGGAGGATTATCGCGTAAAATTGCAGGATTTCGTTATTTACGCGTGGAACGAAAATAAAAGGTTGGTAGGCATCAGTATTTATAAATTTGTGAGTGGTATGTATCAAAGGTTGGTGAGTGGTGGGTGAGTGGTATGTATCAAAGGTTGGTGAGTGGTGGGTGAGTGGTATGTATCAAAGGTTGTGCATACCGGAGGTGCACTCATTTATAAATTTTAAATCTCAAATTTCAAATCTCAAATTTCAATACAATTGTGAATTGTGAAATTTCTGAAATTTCAATAAAGTTCTGGAAAGCTCTTAGAAGAGGTGTATCCCCTATTCTGTGAAATCCCTAAAATTTAGCAGCGTGGCGGGTGTGTGCCCAAGGAATTTCGCGGCGCGGCAGGGTTGTGTCCTCCTAGAATTTCGCAGAGAGTTTCCAATAACAATGGCTGTATACTTGCCTGTTCTACCCGATGTAGAGGAGATCCTGTCGAGGGCTTGTAATGTCCGAGACCAGAATTCGGTTTTAGCTGTTTTGGGGTTATTGTCGGAGCCATACTCACTGCAATCTTTACTGTACAAGTAGTCGACAGGAGCATGCATTGTGCAACATTCTGGACTCTTCCTGTCCTAATCACTATTACATATGTTGGAACAATTGGGGCAATCGTTCCCATGGCCTATCGCCAATTTATGGCGTTTGATATCAGGCGTCGTCTTGTCCGACAGCTTAATATGTTAGTTGATGTCAGCAGCGTGGAAGGTGCAGTGCTGAAGAGGAATGACCCTCCCCTATTTCACCTTTTACGCAGCACACAAATGGAAGTAAATCTTAGAGGAGGGCAGTCGGTACGATAGTGGTCCATTACAAGGGCTGGGTTTCTGTTAGGGTTAACAGTCTTCTCTCTCGTTCATAATTCCCAATTGTATAACACAAGTAGTGAAAATATAAAAACATCTTAACAATCCAAATAGTTATGAGAGTTGAATTTTAGGCTAGATTTAGTTGTAAAGTCGATAGTGAATTCAAATGATACAAAAAATACAAGGAATTCTTGTTATCTTTCATGCTAGGGCAACAAAAGATCATGTACAATATATAAATAATTAGTTGTATATATATTTTAACTTTTCTCCAATCCAATAACAAAATATCCTTGTGATTGACCAAGCAAAGTGATCTAAACCTTAGAAACTAATAAACTTATCCTGATGTTTGCCAAAAATAGTGATTCAAAACCTTAAAATATTAATCTTTCCTTGATGATTGCCAAAGAAAAGTGATACCGAACACTAGAAATAAATAAAAGTATATGCATTTTATTTATAAAGTCTACAATTATTAACTAAACAAATATGCATATATAGTGCATGGCATCTTTCAAAAGAAATTTAAAGCGTTCATCGAATGAGGAGAGGAAAGTTAGAAGTACAGGTGCTATTAAGTTTAGAGCAATATCATTTTGGAGGAGATGTAATTCTAATATTGTGGTTTGGAATTCTCTATTCAATAACATTCATTTGGCTTTTGTGTGTGTGATATGCTTGTGTTATATATCTCCAAAATACAAAATGGATACCTGCAGTCTGACCTTAGATATAGAAATGTTGTGCACAATGAATGACGATAATAAGGAAAAGGAATACCTGAAGTTTTGCCTCAAACCCAGCAAAGCCAGATTGATCAATATTCTTAGATCCAGCCATGTCTACTAGCATCAATCTCCCTCCCACGACAGGTATATCCAAAGTTATCAAATAAGCATGATAATGGAAGATAGAAAATAATGAACTGTAGGAAGATCTACTGGAATAAAACAAACTTAAAATAGTAAACATTATATTAAAAATAATTGCCCACCTTGAGAGTGTTTTATTTTTCAAGAGTTGCTCAAGTCCAGCAATTGCAGACTCATTTCTTTGACTTTCCGCTGGGCTGACTTCTCCCTCTTTATCAATCAAATTTGTTAGCACAACATTTTGCAGACATATAACAATTTATCAAACCAATTAAGAATGAAATATAATGAAAAACAAACTCAGAAAATATAATTTCACTGCAAGCCATTCCAGTACTCCAGCCAGTAGTATTGTAATTGACAGCTCATCTAATGTTGAAGTGTTGCAACTGTATGGGATGTTACTCTAAAAGTTGAACATCAAAGTTGATTAGATTACAAAATTGAATAAGACCTTCCAGTTGAATAAGACATTAATTTACACAAGCTCCAATATTAGAATTTATTGCATTACAAAGTTGAATAAGACCCTCCAGCTTCCAAAAGTGCAAACAGTCAACTATACATGATGTTGTCCAATTATTGGATTCGATATGTTAAGTGAGTTGGGGAGCTATGCCAACACAAGTTGAAAACCAACCTCAACAAATGAAATTTTGGCACCATACAAATTTAGTTATATTATCAACCACTCTCCCATTCAAGTTGATCTTGAAAAAATCAAGGTGATCATGATACCTAGCATACCCATGCAAACTAAAATAATTGCACAGCAACATGAGTATGCATTAGGGAGGACCATACATCCATGAAGTAATCATGTTGAAAGCACAACAACATGAGTCAACCCCGTAAAGGATGAAGTATTTACATAAAGTATGAAATATACCTTTGACACATATGGTGTGCAAGACACATGAATACACATAAGATATCGATCAAACGTAAATCTTGGATCATACCAATAAAGAAGTACATATAAATACATGAATATATTTAAGGCATGATTTGAATAAAGATCATACATGTGAATATATGTATCTTATAAAGCATGGGATGTGTTGGTTCCCAAAACCACAGATTGGAAATCACAGAGTATTGCCACTTCTAATGATCTCTCAATCAATCTTGGCCAACAAACAGGAATGGTCGTAGACCAAATTCCCCTGCACTTCAGGCTTTGCTCAACCTAGGCGGGTAAACCTTATCACCCAATCCACTCTATTGGTGTGAAACTTTTCTTTAGCAAATTTAGAAAACCTTATAGCTCCAAGATGGAAATTGTTCTTGAACCCGATTTTATTATCAGAAAACTATAACTGTTACTTGTAAATGAATGTTTATAAAATGATAATTTTATGATTTAGAAATATATTTCCTTAATGAAGCTCACTCTGAAAATACTTGATTCAAATATATAAAATCAACAAAAGACCAGTTCCTTAATTCCTTACTGATTTCATACCATTTCAAATAAGAGTTTCTATGTATAACCTTAAAGACATTTTTAATAAATTGTTAATGAAACAAGATCATCATTTCAAAGGCTTCTATATGAGTTGTAATTAAAATATAGCATCTAGTTAGTCTTACTGAATTTAACCTTGTTGTGAAAGACCAATAAGACATTTTGAAGTTTGTCAATCAATCCTCCAAACTAATATTCAAATTGAAAATCAATCTTAATCACAATAACATAAGACTGCACAATGAAACAATCTAGGTAAATAGATTTATCTAAGGAACTAATCAATTCAATTGAAAGATAGATACCATAATGAAATAAAAACACTTACATATTTATATTGAAAATATAATACTTAAACGAGTTGATTTCAACATGTATCGTCCACTAAATTGATACTTCTAGACAATGAGTTCATAAGAAAAGTATGAAAGATTGTCTTGATAAAAACAATAAAGAACTTATGTCATATATTTATCCTAAAAGATCCTCTATATATAGATGAGAATTCAGTTTGAAGATGAAAGGACATACCCTTTCATTAAAATTAAAACTAACAAAAAACTAACTAGAAACTAACTGCCTAAAAACTATCCTAACAGACTAAAACTAACTTAAATACTTGACACATTATGTAAAAGCAATTGAAAGCAACAGTTTGCAATGTTTGAAAATAATTTTAATCTCCAAGGACCCTGCCACATTTCTAAATATGCTTCAAGTATTCTTCTGATTTATAGGTGTCTACATCATGGATCAGGTCTCTAACAACGATCTCCCATGTGATGAACTTTTCCATCTGTTGCATAGTCCTTGTCAATTACAATCCATCAGAATGAGCAATGTCAAGAGAAGCACTGAGACGGGTCTGACATTCTAAGAGCCACTTGTCTTTATCCTTGATTTCTCCATTCTGATCTGTCAACTCTACAAAACCATACTGTGTTATTTCTTTACATTCATCAAATTCACTCTTCAATTCTTCTCCAAACCTTTCATGTGCATCTATAAGACCCTTTATTTCTTCAATCAGTTTTTTATTAGTACCTGCCATCCTCTTATCATGTTGCAATGTTCCCAACTTGTTGTAGATTCGATGATGGGACAGGGCAGTGTCCATGTTCTTATGATATACAGTCCAAAATTCTCCCAGAGGTATCAACAATTTATTAAATATGTTTGTTAGCAATATAGAGGAAGTGTTTGATCTCACACTTTGAATTTGCATTTGGATCCTCTTATTTTATTGTAATAACTCTACATATTTCTTTTTGATTTGGGATCCATCATGAATCATTGGTAGTGGTTGACCTCCTCCTCTTAGCAATCACTCATACAAACCTTTATATTGATCTCTCTCTTTTATCACCTTGATTAATTGTGCTTTATTAAACCGTGAAAGATCAATACCCTTATCTGCTATTATAAAAGGGTCCACTTCACCTACCTTCAATTTCATCATGTGCCCAAAGGCCTTATCCACATCAATGTTTTTTTGTCTTTTGTTAGGAGGGTAAAGGACCCATAACCATAGAGCTTCCTCGTCTTGATCAAATCTTGGATATCTAATTTGAACTCTTTATTTTCTTATTTCAACATATTGTCAAAAATGAAAGATGCACTTAAGTCCCATCCTGGGAAAACAATAACACCGGCTTCAATTAAAAGTTGTCTCCCTCTATGAGGGGTAATAGTTGTGACCTCTGCATCAATCTCTTCCTTAAGTGTTCTCAATAACTCTGCTTCATTTTCAGGGGTAATATTAGGGACAGAGTCCCTTAACTTATTTCCTCTGGAATGATAAAGAAAAGATTTAAATTCCTTAGACTGAACAAATACATCATCTGAAACAAAAGCTGAATAGGCATCATACCGAGCATCACTGTGAATACTTAACCTAGTGATAACTTGTTCCTGCAAGTTTGGTTCCTCAACAATATCAAGTGCCTGTTGTTTGGATATGGTTTCAATATCCTCTGATTCTTCTTCACCTTCCACTTCTTCTGCTTCCATTTCTTGTAATCTCAGCCTCTTCTCTTCTAGGTCTTTATTCAAATTATCAATAACTAGTTGGGCTTCTTCCTCTTCCATATTTCAAAACAAGTCCTCAGATTCCATAGGAATGTGCACATAATCTCCTAGGCTTTGTCCTTTCTTGCACATATGTATGTATCCTTCGGGGTCATAATTAGCTCTAGCAGTAAATTTGAACAGATTGTATTCTTCAATTAGCTTTCTGTCAATGGCCTCATAGGCGCTGGTTGATACAATAGTAAAATCTCTGAAACTAAGGGTTCCAGGTAGAAAAACTTGTTTGTGCATGCTTCCAAAATGTTTATCATTTGATACACTTAACTGCCTCACAATTTCCAAATAGGCAATTCTGTCTGGTACAAGTTTTGGCAATAGATAAGGGTGTCCTTCAAAGCCATAAATTCTAAAACAAGTGAAGTCCTTATGCACTAGCCAATCACCCCAATTTTCGTTCAGCCGACCCCTATCAGCAAAGGCAGCAGGTCTTAAGAATTTCTTAATTTCAAGTGAAATTGATCCCCCACATGGGACACCGAAAAGTTGATATAATGGTTTTACAATCCATTCCTCAAACTTAATTTAGTTTGATCTTCCATACCATGTGTCCCATACCGATGTCCACATCTATACAGGTTGTTGTTTTCCTTCCCCGTCTACTGTGTTCTATCGTAGACTCAATGGCCACCTGCCCTGACGTCTTCCATAAAACAAAATTATGTGCATCAACAATGAATAAAACTAAAATGTGGGTTCCTTATTGTCCTTGAGGTCCAAGAAGCCCTCGTGTAGTTTCTCAGCAAGGTATGCAACATAATTAAAGAGCCTTGGTTCATACATTTGTATATTAGCTGCTAATACTAGAGCCCCAATGTTGGCCACATCCGGAACTTCAACACCCCTCACTTGTCCACATGACATGTGAGTATACTGCAAGTAATCCCTAAATATGTCCATGCTAAAAGGGGGACCATCTTCATCAGTCAAAACACCCTTCTTAGCCTTATGAAAGGTGAGATTCCACCCTTTATAAGTAGTGTCCATTTTCACAAATTATTCTTCTAGTTTCTCAAAAGATAAGGGCGCATCAGGATTAAAGCCATGTTTAAAAACTTCATCTATGGTGCCTCTGTTATACCTAATAAATACATCATCATTTGGAATATGTATGCACCTCTTTACAGAATCATAATTCCTAACCAAAGTTTCCAATAGTCTAATATTTACAAACACATTTGGAACAACCAGCTTGCCTATATTCGTCATCCACGGGTTACAAATTGGAACTTCCCTATTCCATCTCTAGAAATGAAACAGGAAAAGTTCCTAATCCCTTACCTTAGTCCACAGATCTCCAACCCTCTTAAGTTTGTCCTCCAGTTGATCTCTAATAGGCAAATGTTGCTTTGATCTTTTGGATTTCGGCCCTAGTGCTTGCATTTGGTCGATCATGTCCTGGTTCAATCTCCGTGCAAGAGGAGTCTCTAATTTTTTTGGTTTCTTCGATGTGGACTTGAACCCTTTAGCAATTCTCTTTTTACCTGAAGAACTTGAGGACTCCATTTCTGCAATTGTGTAGGTTTCTTAGCCCTAGTTCTTCAATTAAGTTATCTACTTGAAGAAGATACTTTGTGTGAAGAGTTATGAACATAGATTCTCTATTCATGTGCTTTTATTTCCCGAGTGAGTTCTCAATTAGCCTCGTGTGAGCCACCAATTCAATTGAGAGCATTAAATACAGGTCGCTTGTGGTTTCAGTTTGAATTAACTCTGCAACGACTTATCGGTATTACTTTTTCGATGAAATATTTCCTTGGCACCACAAAATGATTTTGTTCTGAGTTATTTTATCAGAATGTGTTCTACCGATGTTTCCATTTGGTATCGGTATAGCCTGTCAAGCCACATCCCGATTACTTAGGTTACCTCGATGGCTTGTAACTGTTTGCCGATAGTGTTTTATTATGAACATATCGGTGTATGTCTTCCCGATGGCTTTGCTAATAAGCTTTCTTCAGGGTAAGTTACACCGATGGACAAATAAACCTTTTGCTATAACCAAACATACTTATCTTAATGAAATATCATTTCTTACAATGTTATATATAAGCAAAAACCTCTTAAAAGCTTAACATCTGAAATATCACATAGATCCTTCTCTTCCCAATCAAATTTGTCGAGATGAAAACCTAATCATACAATGAGGAAATCATGTTGAAGACACAACATACACATTAATATCCACAATTTATCAGTTATATATACATAAAACATGCATTTAAGAGTAATATACATGAGGCACATGGATGCACTTAAAGCATGAAGTATGCACATAAAACATAAAGAATACATATAGAGCATACACATGAATATACTTGGGGCAAGAAGCATTCATGCAAAACATAGAGTGTACACATAAGGCACAAATACATGTAAAGCATGAAGTGTACGCATGAATTCACTTAAGGCATGCAACATACACGTAGCATAAACTATACATAAATACCATAAGATGTACATACACGTAGCATAAACTATACATAAATACCATAAGATGTGCATACACGTAGCATAAACTATACATAAATACCATAAGATGTGAAGTGTACACATAAGGCATAAGATAATGGATACATGTAAGCAAAAAACTAGCATACATGAATATATGCAAGGCATGAAGTAATGCTCATAAGGCGTGAAGGAGTTATGTAAAGCACAAACCATACATATGAATACATGCAAGGCATGAATCATACATGTAAACCATGAACTAATACATAAATACACATAAGTTTCAAGCATATATGAGAAAGGTTCTCATGGAGTGGACATGTTGAAGACACATCGATCATGAAGCATACAAGAGAGAGGTATTCGTGGAATAGACATCTGAAAACATCGCATTCATGAAGTAACACAAATACGCATGCGATATAAAACACATATGCCAGACACATGATAGACATGGTGCAAGCACAAGGTATACATGAGGGAAGTGTACATATAAAACACCTATGGAGTAGGCATGCTCAAAACATATTAGACACTTAGCAATTAAAGGCATACTCATAAGAATGCAATGTTGGCCAGATCAATTCAATTTTTGATTTATTTGTGAAGAGGGTTGAATCATTAATTCTAAATGAGTAGTTGTTAAAGCAGGTTCATCCAACAAGCTAGCAAAATCATGCTCTGAATATTGTCAATTATGTTTGACAATATAATTTTCATGCTTTGCATCACAATGCTCCAATGTTGACCTTACCTAATTCTTTATTGCTCATTTAAGCTTACACAAATGCTACTGAGGATGTCATGGGAGCCATCTTTCTATAAGATTGTAAAATAGTATGCTACCATTCAAAGGTTTTCTTTTCAACAATTAGGGACTATCTAGCTTATGATAGCACTTTATGCATTAGTCTAGGTGATGAGAAAGCGTATAAAAAATAGTATGAGAAAGACTCAAATTATGGGGAATACAAATAGCAAGAAAATACATGATCATCGAGGGAAAATCTAAGACTGGTTGACAAATATAAGATAGCAACCATGCAGATCATACAATAATGATAAGGAGAATGCCTAAATAATAGTCCATATGAATCACCAAGTAATAGCAACATATAGTCATAATAATCCTTACACATAGCAAGCATGGAGTCAAGTAATAAAAACTAGAACAATAAATTCCATATAAAAGTGGTTAGACTTAAAATGATAAGAAAAATTTAAAAATGCTAAAGAAAATGTCAAGTAATAAAAAAATTTACAAGGCTGAGGCATATTCATAACTTTTGCAGTCTGGCCATGGATATCAACACTAGAAGAAACTCATACTATTAGTGTACATACAAGACAATATGGGAGCTCATTATACCCAACAACTTGTGGTGTTGTTGTTTGTGTTGGTTCTGTTGGACTCTGCAATTAAGATTCAATATACATTATTCAATAAGATTAACTGTACAACATTATGAAATATTGAAAAGTGTGTTATCTTATTGAGCTTCGCTTGGTTTCGAGAATAGTTTAATATTCTCTACTTAACAGGGCTAACCACGTGAAGGTGGAAGCTCATTTGGCCCCTCCCCCCTAACATCACTCTAAATTCTCAGTTAACTCTAACATTCATTCATTATTTGTTTCTACCCTTAATAAAATATAACATTCATTCATTAATATCACATAACGTTCATTAACACATAACATTGATTAACATTAATTAACACGCAACATTCATCAATATTAATTAAGACATATGATTCATAACCATTCATTAGCACATAATTGCTTTTATTAACACATAAAAATCAGTCATTATCAAATAAGGTAGATTACAATCATTTCTTTTTTTGTTTTTAATTTGAAGCTATGAAAAGACTAAGTGGAACATCGTTTTCCTCATCATTTCCCCCCTCTTCAGTTGTTCTACCCTCTGCTCATGATCTTGATGTATGCCTAGTCCTATGCTGAGGATGAGGACGCTGAAGTGAAGGGGGGTCCTCTGCAATAACAAAGAAATGGTTAAATTCAAAACATTTTTTATTATTGTTACAAGTATTTCATTAATTTGGAGAACATAATTGTTGCACTCTTTGTCTGATGGGGCCACATCATTTTGTCTAGCCTCAACCTCAACATGTTGAACACCCTCTAGATCCTCTGGAGTTGAAATACTAAAGGTTACATTAATGCTGAACACCAATGGCAATTAAATTTGTTTAAAAGAATAACAGTGGTCCTCTTTACCTAATTGGGGAACATCACGTTTCTGATGTTGTGTACCCGGATCATGCTCCACTTGGTCACCACCAACTACATGCTCTAAAATATTAACAAAAAAGGTTACATTAATTACTACTCTAATTACAAATTAAGATGTTTAATTGTATTAATAATTACATAAATAAATTTGAATAGCAAATGAATACCTCCACTACTGAGATGCACATCCAGACCTTCGTGTGCAGGTGGTGTTTCACGATTAGCAGGCTACATTCCAATGTCATGCACATTGTTATCATTGCTTGCTTATTTAAAACAAATATAGTAACTTTATATTGGAAATCAACATCAATTAGATTATTGAAGGTAAAGTATTCAATTTGAAATAATTTTCATTTAGCTTATTTACTTGTGTGATGGATGCACCAGAATCTTGTGTTTGCCCACTCAATTCTCGTAGCCGATTAGTCACAGTTGTATAGCCTTGATTGTAGGAAATTCTCTTGTCATCTTCTTTGGGTGCTCTATTGAATTCAAAGCCCTCCATTTTTGCTTGGTATCGTGAATTTTTCTTACATTGTTTGATTAAAAAAAATTGTTTGCAATTTATAAATATTTTGACGCGATATTTCATTTACAAATACTTACAATTCGTGTGACAAGTTTCATATAACCACCAGAGCCGTGTTTGTGTTGTCCGTTCTTTTCTTGTCTTGCCTTGGTTACCTTTGATGTGTCACTCAGTCTATGAAAAGTTTGAAATATGTTAGATTATATAAATAAAAAGAGTAAATAATTAGTATATAATTACATTCTTAATAGTATTCCATACCTTCTTTTGGCGTCTGCTGGTGAATTTCCTTTTTTCCTTTCAATTCTCTCCTTGGAATCCAAAATTAGGTCCTTCCACTCTCTCTCTGGAATCATGGGGGGACTTTCCTACTTTACGTTCTTCTCTTAATGGGTCCTATATTGGTCCATCACATACTTTAGATATGTGCCATCTTTTTCAAGGAGCTTGGTTTTGTCAAAGGTGTCATTTCCAAACCACTCAACCATACGGTTTGTCAATTTATCTTTTAACCATTTTTCTTGGCTATTCCACCTTTTTAAGAAAAAACAACGCTGTTAGATTTAAAAATGAACTGAACCTACATTTATAATAGTTCAAGAAATGGATCAAAGGAGAACTATTCTATCAATGATATGAAATCAAAATAGTGGATTAGGATTAGTTCACATATGATGGTCCACCTTTTACGTATGGTGAGCCCAAATATCTGCAATGCAATATTAAGATTTTTATAAAAAATATCATTTCCTGCAAAAAAATTCATGGGATCATTAGTCCAAAATGAGTGATCAGAAAGTAAATTACAATTAGACTATATATAATAATAATTTTAAAGTACCTGGAACCTTTTGTTTCTTTAAGGGAATCATTTCTTCATTGTTCACCACCAATGTGGCCTACAATGTTCCCGTACTAGCAATATGAGAAGATCCAGGAAATGATGGTATGTTATCAGCAGTAGTCGCCTCTGGGGCATCCTCATGTGCATCTGCTACTGCAGAAAATGAATCCACTATGAAATGTCCCCAAGAAAGAATGCTTGAATGGATTCAAACACATAACATAATATAGAGCAAAAGAGAGATCTACCAACAATCGGCGAGCCAATATGACGTACAGTAGAGGATGTCTGCATGATGCGTGTTGCCGACATTGCAGTCGGCAATATATGTGGGGCTCACCTCTGATGAGGAACTGACGACATTTACACATGAACATTGACATCACGTGAAGAATAATACATTAAATATATAAAACTGTGTAGGGGAAAAA
The DNA here is from genome assembly GCF_030272615.1 of Cryptomeria japonica. Lineage (NCBI taxonomy): Eukaryota > Viridiplantae > Streptophyta > Pinopsida > Cupressales > Cupressaceae > Cryptomeria > Cryptomeria japonica. Next base: position 19,271,981 of record NC_081415.1, on the reverse strand, counting down.
GCGAGACTAGGTTAATCATGCCCTAATCCTACCTTTTGACACACATTACGGAATACGAAAGAGCCTAGAGATATCGCACAATTGGCTACTTCTTTTGGTGAAAGAGAGAGCCACGGGATATCTATTAGGATTTCTATTCCCTTGTTGAAATTGTAAGATCAAGTAATGCAAGTTCAAACCCTAATCCCAAAATGCAAGTATGAACCAATAACAAGATTGCAGAATTGAGATTAAACAATGAACAACTGTAAGTACAAGGATGAAATAAGAATGCAGATATGTACTCGGAGTCAAAATCGGACTGAAAATGTTCGGGACGGGGGCACGGGCGCCACTGTCCTGAAAACTGCACCGGAAACTGCTGTTCTGCACTCTGAAACACTGTCTGGAAACTGTCTGCAAACTGTCTATCCGGAGGACCAGGGCGCCCAGCGCCCCTGTCCTGGCAGGACCAGGGCGCCCAGCGCCCCTGTCCCAGTCTCCTGCTCTGCAATTTCACACAGAGTGTTGTTCCAACCTTCTTTATCCGGATCTGTATCCCGCGGCGTCGTCCGAATCTTGAAACCTGCAATAATATCTGAAAAGGGGGAGGGGCGGCTATATAGGGTTTTGCCTTAGTCAAACCCCCGCTTCGGTGATTTCCACCTCCACGAATAGCCAAGTTGTTTTGTAAAATGTATTGTGTGTGCAGACCTAGTGTGTGTGCAAGGTCCAAAATGCAAGAAAGCAAACTAGAGCAACCTAGAAAGTAAACCCTAATTGCTTGCAAATGATAATGTAAATGCTCTAAATCAGATGCAATGTGATCTAAAGCGTGAATAAATGATGTATCAAAGCTTATGCAAAGACATGAAAACAATACGAAATCATACCCAACCCTCAAGGGAGGAGTACAAGCCAATCTTCAGTCGGTAATCTCCTATTGTTCTTCAATGTCTTCCAAGCCCTAAGTGGATGAATGAATTTGATAAATGCTTGATAGAATGATGTTGAATGTTGTTGAAGTCCTCAAAGGTCTGCTCTTTCGCTGCATATGAAGTTCCTGGAAACAAAAATCCGATCCTTCCAAATGAAGAAAGAGAGCTCTTATGTATGAAACCCTAGGTCGTAACTTCGTATTTTGGCCGACCTAGAGATTGAATATCCCGCCAATTTCTTGGGGTTAAGCTTTATTTTATGATTGGATCGCGCTCCTAAAATTTCGGGAAAAATGTCCGGGACCATGTGCACCGGGCGCCACGGTCCCGACAACTTTTCACCAAATTTTCAGGGCCGTCGGATATGATGATTTTAGAGAGAATCCCGAAGTTACAGGTGATTTCGAGATGTTTTGACCCTGAAACCAAGCCCCCAAGTTCGAAATAGGACTTAATTAGGGTTTTTGATTGAGTGATGTATTGAAGGAATAAAATGCGAAGGGCACGCTTTAGTGAAAAGGGCCCAACTTTATGATGATGAAATAGGACCTTAGACCTAATTAATTTGATTAATTAAGTGCTAAAGGAGAAATGCAATGCAGAATGTAAAATGCACTAAGGCGGGTGCTAAACTAGGTGTGAAATTGTACCACCCTAGCGAGTGCGTACAATTTACGATGCTACATTTAGCCCCCACTTTAGCGGTCATATGAGTACTACGTGCATATGCAAGCTAAAGTACAAAAAAGTAAACATTATTTGGAAAAAGGATATATCCATAAGTTGTCGAACGAAGCCCCCAGTGGTATCTGCAGTACACAGTTAGGAACCGCACCCTACAAAACAAACGTTAGATCACAAAATCACCTAATGCTTAATAGAGAAAGTGATGAAATCTGTGAGTAGCTATATGCCCCCCCCTGTTTCGACTTGCTTATTAGGGAGGTGAAACAGGGTAGCATGTTTACTTGCGACAAATTGTGTAAGAGAGTGTTGATGAGGGGTGTTCGCGAAATAGGCTTCATCAGAGCACTTTTTGGAACATCCCGAGAGTAGGAGAAGGAAAATACAATTCCAACGCAACAAACGGCTCGAAAATCGCATCTCCCAAACTCAAGTTATGATAAGATGAATGAGAGAGGAAAAATTAGGGTTTCAAAAGGTAAGAATAAGCAAACGAGAGTATACCTCGAAAGTGACACTTGTATTCGTCACTTTGTCGATTTTAGAATACTATTCAGTGCAGCGGAGCCCACCTAGCCATCACCATGCCTTCACGACGACCGGAGCGTCCCACGAGGATCGAGATCCTGCACCAGGCCGTGATCAACGACGAGCCACTGGACGAGGTGAGTTGACTGAACATTTGACTTTTGATTTTTCGCATGTTTGAATTTTTTGTGATCGTATGCGGGCCTCGAAGGCTGATCGGGGCCCACCCAGGGCGCCATGGTCCCTGAGGGGCGCCATGGTCCCCCCAGGGCGCCATGGTCCCTGACAGGGGCGCCATGGTCCCTGCAGGGCGCCATGGTCCCCTCAGGGTGCCATGGTCCCTGACAGGGCGCCATGGTCCCCAATCAGGGCCTGGCGAGAGGTTCCGGGGCTAGCATACGATGTGCGACAGTTTGCATTTGTGATTTCGATGATCGAGTACTGATTATCGTCATGTTTTCGTTTTGCAGGGTCTCCCGTACATGAGAGAGCACACAGCGGGACATATTCTTCGCACTTTGCGAGATCAGATTCCACGGCTGACTCAGTCAGAGAGAGACTCACTATCGATTGTAGGATTGTGGTACGTGATTCTCATGTCGGCCATTCGATTTCATCCTGCGATGCTGATGGCCTTGATGGAGCGATGGGATCCTGACACATGCATTTTTCACCTTCCAGTAGGAGAGCTGACGGTCACACTCAAGGATGTGTACCGTATACTTCATCTTCCTATCAGAGGAGCGACAGTTACATACGCGACCAATCGGTCAGCGGAGGATCATCAGAGAGAGCAGGTGTATTGCATAGGGAGAGTCATGCCGAGCGAGACGAGAGGTCGCATCATGGTCAGCTGGCTCTTACATCCTACAGGGGAGGTACCACTTCTGAGACGCCTTATGATAGCCATCATAGCACTAGCCGTCTGCCCTAATGGGCGAGGGACACACATGCATGGGGGTCTCACATGGTGTATCAGAGCAATGGAGAGACACAGGAGAGTGTATGCATGGGGTCGGAGTATGCTAGCACATCTCTATCACGACCTTGAGGAGTATGTATTCGGACAGGGTTGTAGTTTGATGACATGCACACTTCTGCAGGTGTGGATTTTAGAGCATTTCACATGCACCAGGCCCGTCGGCTTTCCACTGAGTACAGCGAGCGAGCGACCTAGGGTGTTTGCTTATCCACTTACCAGCGAGTGGAGATTTGGATATTTATTATATTGGAGAGTGATTATTGACAGACTGACATCCGAGGCGATAGTGTGGAGACCTTACCTACTGATGCACAGATGGGATGGTATGGAGAGATAGTTAGCATGTCTACAGAGGAACCGCCTACTGCGAGGACGATATGTACACATCATAGTCCCTTTCTACTTTGACCGAGTACGGAGGCAGTTCGGACTAGAGCAGTGTGTTCCAGCCGATGTGCCCATCTATACTCGACACTCACGGGTCCTTCCCAGACCTGAAGCAGTAGCGAGACCGACGGTAGATGATATTGAGATGACAGACTTAGAGGGATCTGATCAAGATGTAGTCACTGACTATTCTGCAGAGCCTGGAGCACAGCGTAGATATGTTTCATGGTTCATGAGATCATATCCAGGTCCTATCTTTCCACCAGATCATCCAACAGGCTATCCAGGCCCATGGAGACATGGAGACCAAGACGAGGACGAGGGATCCAGGTCAGAGGAGCCAGAGGAGGGAGAGGGTCATGAGGAGGCGGGAGATCCTGATCCACCTATAGGCGATCAGCCCAGTGACGAGGAGGAGGAGGATGAGGATGCAGATAGAGAAGAGGACGAGGAGGATGCAGGTGATGATGCGGATGAGGACAAGGATGATGATGACGAGGAGGACGAGGAGGAGGAGGATAGAGATGATGAGGAGGAGTCGGATGCAGCTCCCCACCATTCAGGAGACGATACCATAGCTCTGGATCCACCTCCTATTCTCCAACAGGGGGAACAGGAGGCGATACGGAGACCTGTCACCAGTACCGTCCAGCCTACACCCATCGTGGATAGAGTATACGAGCAAGGGGAGCCTAGCGGTTCTCAGTCACAGATACTACCATATCATGATCCCTACTGGCGCGAGGGAGATCCAGGTATAGTAGGTTTATATTGATTGATTAATGTTTTGATGATATAGAATGGTACTAACAAAAATCTGTTCTACTGCCACAGCTAATGTGCAGGAATGGCGTTCCTTGATTCAGCAGGCAATGACAGACATTTCCATGATAGCACAAATCCCCAGTTCCTCACAGATTGCCTATAGGCCTCAGGGGAACGCGGGTCGGCATGAGGATTTGTTTTTCCCATTCCGAGTACAGGTAGATATATGGAGGGAGAGAGAGAGAGTCCTATCAGAGGACCTCCAGCAGGCGTGACAGAGAGAGAGAGTCCTATCAGAGGACCTCCAGCAGGCGCGACGAGATCTAGCAGCGGCTCAGACCGAGGCTACCACCTATTGTGTGATCCTTATGGATAGGGATCATAGGAGTTCCTCTCGGAGTCACTCACGATCTGTATCGCGCTACACACCCATGGGTCCACCTTCACGGCCAGACCAGGAGGGAGCATCCAGTCGACACCCTCCAGCCACTAGCCCTAGGGATAGGAGATGATTTTATGATGTACAGTGACCTAGATTTGTATACGATCCACACATATATATGTATATATACATGCTTATCTTTTGTCTCAAATGTGTTATCTTTAATGCTTAAAACAATGTATGTTTTGTTTTGATTAAATCTAATACATTTGGTAAATGTACATGTATGTTCAGAATTTAATTGCCATGTGATTGATTTCTCAATGCTTCATGATTAAATTGATACATGTGTGACTTAATTAAAATATTTAATCAAGTGCTACATTGATGATAAGGAAGAAATATGCATTAAGTCTAAGAATCATATAACTAATGTGATTTAATTTTGAACTTAAACACAACATGATACAATTCTACTTAATACATAAAGACATTGTATAATATGCTAGCATAATGAGAAATGTAAACCTACTACAATTTACATTAATGAATTCAAGACAAACTATAAAGTAAGAAGACATGCTTGTCAGGAACGAAGCAATATAGATTAAACGACATAACATTTAATTCTATTTTGCTTTAATTAAGAAATACTAACATATTATCCTTTGTTGAAGAATTTGAAAAGAAGATAGATAAGAAATGAAGAATTAAGCATAATATCTACGCAAGTGCATAGCATTGATAGGTTCTTTAAGAGGCGTACCATCTACATCCGCTATTTTGTAAGCACCTGATCCATAATCCTCAATAACGATATATGGTCCAAGCCAATTAGGACTAAATTTTCCCTTTTCAGCAGGCAAGGCATTCACATTGCGCTGATTCTCATAAAGGACTAAGTCACCTACTGAGAAGGAACGTTGAATAACCTTGTCATTATAGCTTCGTTGTAGAGTTTTGTGATACGCTTGAATATGCTCAAGAGCGTTTATACGCTGTTCATCAAGCATCTCAAGCTGTTGAAGTCGTTGTTCTCTATAAGAGTCATCATCTACTATACCTTTGAGAGAAACCCTAAGTGATGGAATCTCTAGCTCTAAGGGCATAATAGCATCAGCACCATAAACAAGATTATAAGGAGTAGTTCCTGTAGCAATTCGTACACTCGTTCGGTAGGCCCAAAGAGCATAGATTAGCTGGTTACTCCAATCCTTACCATGCTTATTTACGGTTTTACGAAGAATTTGTTCAATTATCTTATTAGATGATTCGGCTTGACCATTTGACTGAGGATAATATGGTGTAGAAAATCGATGTTTGATATGATACTTCTCGAGGAATTTCTTCACATCCTTGTTTTTAAACGATGTCCCATTATCTGAGATAATAGTGGAAGGTATCCCAAATCGAGAAATGATGTTTTCTAAGAGAAATTGACAAATCACTTCAGCAGTAGTAGAGCGAAGAGGAATAGCTTCTACCCACTTCGTAAAGTAATCTGTTGCAGTTATAATGAAGGTGTGTCCTTGAGATGAAGGAGGAGAAATTTTTCCAATAAGATCCAAACCCCATGCGGAGAAAGGCCAAGAAGCTACTTGAGAACGAAGTTCTTGGGCAGGAGCATGAATCAGATTATTGTGTTGTTGAGATTGATGACATTTCTTAACAAATGAAAAGGAATCCTTCTGCATAGTTTGCCAATAGTATCCCATACGAAGCAATCTATGAACCAGGGATTTGCCCCCAAAATGCCCCCCACAGGCACCTGAATGTGCCTCTTCAAGAGCAACAGGGATTTCCGACTTGTTAAGACAACGAAGGAGAAGACCATCATAACCCCTTCGGTATAGGACATTAGAAAGAATGATATACCTAGCAGACAGCTTGCGGATTCTAGCCCTAGTGTTCCTATTAGCAGAATCAGGAAAGGTACCATCAGTCAAATATCTTACGATATGCGAGTACCATTCGTCTGAGTCTACAAAGTCACAACATGTTACCAGGCTAGAATCGTCTACAATGGTTGGAGAAATAAGGTTGTGAATAACAAATTTAAGATCAACCACAGGGTCCTCTAAAGATACAAGAGAAGCCACACATGCCATTGCATCCGCATGTCGATTATCTTTTCGAGGAACGGGTTCCATAGGATAAGAATCGAAATTTTGTAATAAAGAGATAGCAAGATCTTTATATTGTGATAATTTGTCTTGTTTTGCTTGATATATTCCTGTTACTTGTCTTATAATCAATTGCGAATCTCCATAGATATGTATGTGTTTTATATTCAAGGCTAAGGCTGCTTTTATTCCCGCTATAAGAGCCTCATACTCAACAACGTTATTGGTACACAGGAAATTTAGACGATATGATAAAGGAATGGACTTCTTCGTAGGAGAAATCAGAACAACCCCTGCCCCCGATCCCGTACGACACTTAGAGCCATCAAAGTACAACTCCCAAGTTTCATCTTTCTCTATAGAAAGAATGAAGTCATCAGGAAAGGACTCAGGGTTAGGGAAGGAGAAAGGTGAAGGGGCCTGAACTAAGTGATCGGTCAACGCTTGTCCTTTAATTGCTCTTTGGGAAACAAATTTAAGGTCAAATTCAGTTAACATCATAACCCACTTAGCTAGGCGTCCTGATAAATCAGTTTTAGAGAAAAGATGCTTCAAAGGATCAAACTTTACCATGACATGGACTTTTGAATTTAAAAGATAATGCCTCAATTTCTGAGTCGCAAATACCAAGGCCAAGCATTGTCTTTCTATCGCAGAATATCGGGTCTCATAATCGAGTAAGGTACGACTTATGTAATAAACCCGACATTCCTTACCATCTTTATCATGTTGTGCCAACAATGCTGCGAGAGCATGAGAGGAAGTAGCTGTATACAGAAGGAAGGGTTTAGAAGGTTCGGCAGGTTGAAGAATAGGAGGACTAGCCAAATACACTTTTAAATCTTCAAATGCTTGCTGACAATCCTCATTCCATTGAAAAGTGATATCCTTTTTAAGATGTTGAGTAAAAGGAAAGGTACGATCCGCAAGCTGAGACACGAACCTACGAATAGCTTGAATCTTTCCTTGTAAGCTTTTAAGTTGAGACACATTTCTAGGAGGTGGCATGTTGACAATAGCATCTATTTTCTTAGTGTCCACCTCAATCCCACGATGCGAAACTATGAATCCTAATAGTTTTCCACTATCCACACCAAAAACACATTTTCGGGGATTCAAGCGCATGTGATATTTACGAATTCTTTCAAAAATTTGTCGGAGGATTTTAACATGATCCATGCGAAGAAAGGATTTGGCCAAAATATCATCAACATAATCCTCTAAAATCTTATGCATATAATCATGAAAGATAAGGGTCATCGCTCGTTGATAAGTTGCACCGGCGTTTTTAAGTCCAAAAGGCATCATTATCCAACAAAACGTACCCCAAGGAGTGGTGAAAGCAGTTTTGAATTGATCTTGAGGGTTTATGAAAATTTGATTGTAACCTGAAAAACCATCCATGAAGGATAACAAGGCATGTCCTGCCGTAGAATCAACTATCATGTCAATGTTTGGAAGAGGGAAATCATCTTTCAAGGAAGCTTTATTCAAATCTCGAAAGTCAGTACACATTCTTATTTTGTTGTCTGGTTTAGCCACAGCGACAATATTTGAAATCCATGGGGAATAGTCAATAGGGCGGATAAATCTAGCCTCCAATAATTTTTCAATCTCAGCTTTAACAAGTAGAGCCACCTTAGGATTCATTTTTTGAATCTTTTGTTTCACGGGCTTAGCATCAGGAACTAAGACAATATTATGAGTAACGATCTTAGGATCTATACCAGGCATGTCAGAATATGCCCAAGCAAAGATCTCAGGGAATTCATGCAATAGGTCTTCATATTGTTTCTGTTCCTCTTCATCCAAACATTTCCCAATTTTAATGACTTTCTCTTTATTGCAAGGATCCATCTTAACATCAGTGGTGTCACTTATGAGAAGATTACTTTGTTGAGGAGTATCCTTTAACTGAGGGAATTCTTTCACAATCCTATCGTTATCAATCTCTTTTCCAAAATAGGCTTCAGTGTTCAAACAATAAGGAAGTCCCCTATTGTGATGATAATGAGGAAGAGTGTCATAGGCTCCCAAGAACTCAGCTAAAGCATCGTCGGTAGGGAAGATATCCAAAGCACAATCATCCGAAGAATCCTCATCAATATACTCAGGATGTTGTATTGATAAAGATGTAGATATAGCATTAACACTAATGCATGGTCTTTTAGAAGCTTTAGTACGTCTGCAGGGATTATAGCCAAGTCCAAAGGCATAATTGTGAAAATTAGTCTCTAGAGGAACTCTTATCCCTTGTTCATGAGCACCACAACCTTTTCCATGATACCCATGCTTAGCAAAAATGCGAAAACCACGACCATAACGATCAGCCATTTTAGGAAGAGAAGGTGGTTTTTCATAAGACAAAGAATCAAACTCTTCATAATTATAGATGTGAGGAGAAGAAGTTTGAGAAGCGGCCACAAAATTATTACTCATAGATTCAGGTAAGGTTGATTAATTTTTAGTTTCTTCTTTCTTTTCAACTTTGTGATTTTCAGCTTCTTCCTTCTTTTCAACTTTAATTTCTCTAGAAGGAACCTTATATTCACCTACAAAGGTAGGGTTAAAATCAAGAGATCCCCAATCATCCTCTGCGAGAACCTTCTCAGGATCAAAATCCTTTTTATGTGTAGTTTCAAGTCGAGAAGGATCTTCTTCAGGAGTGTTAGACTCATCCAAAGGATTTTGATCATCGGAGAGCGAAGACTCATCGATAGGTTTCTTGTTTAAAGAGTCATCACTAGACGAGGATGGCTTAGAAGAATCTCCTTTGGAATTAGATGTTTGCAGACAAGCTTGAAAATTAGTATCACCCATCAAAGTGTATGTCTTATTGTTATAAACGAATTTAACTTGTCTATGCAATGTAGAGGGGACAGCTTGCATGCTGTGAATCCAAGGCCTCCCTAATAACAAGTTATATGTTAAATTTCCCGGCATAACATGGATAGGAGTAAGCAAAGTAACAGGTCCCACTGTGAGAGGTAAGGTGATGATACCTAATGAAGTCTTAGCCACATTGTCAAAGCCACAAATGGGACGAGAGTCAGGCTCCATAAGAGACGTATCCACATTCATCTTATGCAATAAATTAATGCTACATACATTAAGGCCAGAGCCATTATCTACTAGTGTTCGTCTTATAGCAGTGTCTTTCATGATAACCACAATCATCAAGGGATCATGTTGTTGTTGAATTTCACTAGTAGGCAACTCATCTTGGGTAAACACAATTTGAGCTTTAGGATTCATCACAGAGTTAACAAAAGATGCTATATTACTAGACGTATTCGGTGGAGGAACATTCAAATCTTTCAAGGCATCTTGTAACATTCCATGATAAGCGGAAGAAGTTTGAATCAAATCCCAAAGGGATATCTTAGCAGGGGTAGCTTTAAGTTGTTCTATGAGATCATATTCCTTACCCATAACTTGCGAAATACGAGGAGCTTGAGGAAGAATTGGTTGAGGATTAGGAAGAGAGACTGGAATAACAGGAGGAGGATTAGGTTGCCTATTATTTCTGGTATGATAGGTATGGGCAACCGCATGATAACTCTCTCTAGTTATTTTCTTAGCATAATTGTAAGGACTTATAGGTTTTCTTCCTTGTACAGTGATGATTGGTTTATTCGGGGTGTGAAAGGAATCATGATCATACCTTCCTTGAACAGTAAGGAGAGGTGATTTAGGAATTTGAAAGGTAGGAGAAGGATAAGCACCTTGGACTTCAAATAGAGGCTTATTATGTTCATTCAAGTTTATCATGTTAACCAATTTAGAGGTCTTGTTTTTGTTTATAGGTTTCGACAAAGCCACCAAGTCATCAAGAGCATCATCCAACAAAGCATGATCATATCGGTTAAAAGGTTTGTCTTTTGATTCAAAAGGAGACATCTCCTCATAGAGGGGATTATTGAAAACAACCATGTTACTAGATTCAGGGGAAGAGTTGATAGCAATGTATCCTTGAGAGGAATCATTCGACTTATCTTTCTCATCACACCTAAATGGCATAGTAACAAGGTTTATGAGTTTTTGGTAAAATGAAGGTTTAGCATCCTTAGGGTTTAAAAACTCATCTAAAGCTTCATCTAATTCATCTTGGCTATACTCATAATAATCATCAAAAGCATGAACATTTTGCAAATAAAAATCTGACATTTTGAAAAGATTACACAAAACTTAAACACCCAATGCAAAGAAACACACTTTTTTTTTTTTTTTTTTAATGAAAATGAAATGAAAACACACTAAATCTAGATCTAGATCTAATAAATGCAATGCAAGAGGAAGCAATGATAGATTCATGTCGGGTTCACCAAAATGTGTAGGGGAAAAAGCGAGACTAGGTTAATCATGCCCTAATCCTACCTTTTGACACACATTACGGAATACGAAAGAGCCTAGAGATATCGCACAATTGGCTACTTCTTTTGGTGAAAGAGAGAGCCACAGGATATCTATTAGGATTTCTATTCCCTTGTTGAAATTGTAAGATCAAGTAATGCAAGTTCAAACCCTAATCCCAAAATGCAAGTATGAACCAATAACAAGATTGCAGAATTGAGATTAAACAATGAACAACTGTAAGTACAAGGATGAAATAAGAATGCAGATATGTACCCGGAGTCAAAATCAGACTGAAAATGTTCGGGACGGGGGCGCGGGCGCCACTGTCCTGAAAACTGCACCGGAAACTGTTGTTCTGCACTCTGAAACACTATCTGGAAACTGTCTGCAAACTGTCTGTCCGAAGGACCAGGGCGCCCAACGCCTCTGTCCCAGGGACCAGGGCGCCCAGCGCCCCTGTCCCAGTCTCCTGCTCTGCAATTTCACACAGAGTGCTGTTCCAACCTTCTTTATCCGGATCTGTATCTCGCGGCGTCGTCCGAATCTCGAAACCTGCAATAATATCTGAAAAGGGGGAGGGGCGGCTATATAGGGTTTTGCCTTAGTCAAACCCCCGCTTCGGTGATTTCCACCTCCACGAATAGCCAAGTTGTTTTGTAAAATGTATTGTGTGTGCAGACCTAGTGTGTGTGCAAGGTCCAAAATGCAAGAAAGCAAACTAGAGCAACCTAGAAAGTAAACCCTAATTGCTTGCAAATGATAATGTAAATGCTCTAAATCAAGATGCAATGTGATCTAAAGTGTGAATAAATGATGTATCAAAGCTTATGCAAAGACATGAAAACAATACGAAATCATACCCAACCCTCAAGGGAGGAGTACAAGCCAATCTTCAGTCGGTAATCTCCTATTGTTCTTCAATGTCTTCCAAGCCCTAAGTGGATGAATGAATTTGATAAATGCTTGATAGAATGATGTTGAATGTTGTTGAAGTCCTCAAAGGTCTGCTCTTTCGCTGCATATGAAGTTCCTGGAAACAAAAATCCGATCCTTCCAAATGAAGAAAGAGAGCTCTTATGTATGAAACCCTAGGTCGTAACTTCGTATTTTGGCCGACCTAGAGATTGAATATCCCGCCAATTTCTTGGGGTTAAGCTTTATTTTATGATTGGATCGCACTCCTAAAATTTCGGGAAAAATGTCCAGGACCATGTGCACCGGGCGCCACGGTCCCGGCAACTTTTCACCAAATTTTCAGGGCCGTCGGATATGATGATTTTAGAGAGAATCCCGAAGTTACAGGTGATTTCGAGATGTTTTGACCCCGAAACCAAGCCCCCAAGTTTGAAATAGGACTTAATTAGGGTTTTTGATTGAGTGATGTATTGAAAGAATAAAATGCGAAGGGCGCGCTTTAGTGAAAAGGGCCCAACTTTATGATGATGAAATAGGACCTTAGACCTAATTAATTTGATTAATTAAGTGCTAAAGGAGAAATGCAATGCAGAATGTAAAATGCACTAAGGCGGGTGCTAAACTAGGTGTGAAATTGTACCACCCTAGCGAGTGCGTACAATTTACGACGCTACAAAAACATTATATATATGAAAAATGCATGAATTGTAAACAAGGATGAAACTTTATTATGAACATTGACAGTATCAAGTATGATGTATTTTGGGTACTCAAAGTGATAAGCCAAGAAAATTGTCATCACCTAAACTATCTGCAACACCCTAATCATGGCCACTAGTTTCATGAGGACGCATAAACTGTTGTAAAAACAACACGTACATATTTTAGTTAATGAGATAAAAGAGTATAAAATATAAACCATTATTGAATTTTTATTATAATTAAAGATTTCATTACTACTTACTTGAAAGTTTTCTGTTGTTCGAATCAATTTTTGCACGCTCTCTCGTATCTCATCAGATTGAGGCTCCATGGATGCCAAAGCAACAATCTCCCTACTAATTTTTCTAATTGACTTTTTTATCAATTCTATAGGGTCTGTGGAATTTCTAGGGTTATTGTCGCTTAATCTTATTGAGTCCACATCCCTAGAGAGGTGCTCAGGTACTGGAGCTCCCTTTCCCTTTCCCTGAACATCCATCTGTAAAAATAATATTATTAACAATTACAAAATTAGTCTAAAACACTCAAAAAAAAGAACATAATAATGTAACGGTTTGCTTCTATCTAATTTGTACAATTACAATGAGGTTTACCTGCACGGTAGAAGTGTCGTGACCTACATCCCTGTCTGCGCTATGTGATGGATCCATGATGCCCTATAACAAAGAAAAAATATTAAAACTTTAGCAAAATTAAACCAATAGAATTAGCAAAAAAAATTCATAATAAAATGGTATATTTGAGTCATTAATTAGAGGTTGGCTAATTTAAATGGTATATAGTACGTACCACCCCCATGATAGTAACTTTGTTTGTATCTATACGATTCAAATTCTAATCAATTAACAACTCTTCCCCTGCACTTATTGATTTTATCCCACATACGAATAGATGATTTCTCTCGCATGCCTCAAATATGCAATTGGGTTGTTTATTAGTTGACCCAAGTCGCGTACTATTTATTAAACCTGCAATATTCCCTGTTGCTTTTGGCCTTCCATCAATGTATATAGTCACTCGTTTACTTTGATCATTATCTTTCTGTTGTATATAATTTGCTGACAATGCATACCTACGCATACTTTTTTTATATCGAACAATCTGCATCCAATTATTGTAATTGTAACAAGGTTCGACAAACTCCATCAATTCAACAACTTTGTTGTATTAGACCTTTATATCGTCCATGGAAAATAGGCCCAACCCATGTAACGACGAACGTGCTATGTGATATATCTTATCGCTAACAGAAAAATTTGTTGTTTATTGGAGGAAGTTCCTTGGGTACCCATTGTTTCTGTAGATGTTTGTACCTCAAGGGAACCTCAATGTCACCTTTGGTCTCATCATCATAAGAACATGACCGCCCTTGAGAAAGGAAAAATTTCAGGCGTTTATTGAATTTTCTTCTAATGTTTTGACCTCTAGTTGATCTCCCTATTGTAGACCTACTACATGTCTCACTTTCATTTTCTATTCCTACATTTCCCTCACTCAAGGAAGACACATCTGACAAATACCTATTTGGTGGTACCTGCATTCCATCAAATGAGAGAGTTAGTTGGTAATGAGAGAGATATTTAGCAAATGAGGGTAATGTTGATGAAGAAGTCGGCCCTAAAGTTGATGTTGAGATTAAAATTTGAATAAGTCCAACTGGGGCCTCAAGTGTTGATAACTGTATTAGATTTGTTGCTAATGTCGAGGTTTGGAAAACTGAGGAAGTTTGTTTTCCAAGTAATTTTTTTAAAATAAACTATTTCTATAGGGTGTATTGACTTATACCTGTCGATCCATGATACTGTGCAGGATCCTCGTCAAAGGGGTTCAGGTTCCTGCACATGTAATTCAATTATCTTATGTTAGCTAAAAATTACATAGTACACAACATGAACAACATGAACTTTGTAGACAAAAAGAGTATTAAATAAAAAAAAGATGTTGTCATCATAATCATTGTAAATTTTTTAATTCCTTACCTTTACTTTATGTATACTATGCAGGATCCTCAACTAAAGGGTTGAGGATGTTTGTAGTCAATGACGTGTTCCCACCAAGGGTGACAACATCACATAGGGACTATACATGAAATCAACACCATCAATTGAGCATCATAATTAGCATCACATATGTGTCATCATAAACATGTAATCCATCACATAGGTAATAAACAATCCACATTCTATAAATAAACACAAAGTTAAAAAAATGTCACATGTATCATCATAAACATGCAATCCATCACATATGTATT